>NC_136412.1:142872089-144082803 GCF_051521515.1 Lactuca serriola
GAAATATAAATTGTTGTAATGCATGTATAAACTAATCTTTTCTTAGATTTTATGTATACTTGTCTATCTTAGGCTCTACAAAAATCTATACTTTCATAACAAGTGATTCCTTTTCTAGGTATTTCTAAACAAACAAGACACACTTTTAGAAAACTATAATTGGTATAGTTTTACGAGGATATTGCTAACTTTTACATACTAGAAACATGATTTTCAAGAAGTCACTTTCATATACAAGAACAAACGAACATTTTAACACGTAAATCTGTTTTTATACTACGGTTTTGTGAGACATAAACTTCATGTACGTTTGAGTACACATTTCAAGTCCTGTATTATATACCAGAATCCCTTGGAGGGGGAGCATGGTGTTTGTGTATAGATCTATATGGGCTTGACAACCCGCGCCCTGACTGTTAGCTACCGTCCACCGTTTGGGGTAACAAACGTCATAACATTCCAACGCCTGAAGAATGTTGTGTATAGGCATTCCGAGTCAATAGTATGGTTATAAAACTCACATGGGGTATTAAAAATGCATTGATTTACAAGGTTTTCAAACACATTGGTTATTTCACACTTACATACATTTTAGAAACAAACATTGGTCTTAAGAGAAGGATACTTTTATACTAGTAGAAAATATAGGATTTTCTAAACACAAACAAACAAGGACAAAACATTTCATTTTCATACAAACATTGTCATTTAAATACTTATGAAACTCACCAGCTTAAATGCTGATCTACTCTTTCAAAATTACTTGTATGTCCCAGGAAATCAGTAATTTCAGGTATCATTATGCTTTTGATGAAGGGATGCTGTGGCGCCAGTTTAATCTCATATTTTGACATCATATTGTAATTGGTTTTGAACATGTAACTTTTGAAAAATGTAAGCTTTCAATTATATATGTGATGGTTGTATTGCTTTCTTTACTATGTATTCATTTGTTACGTTACCACATGAAGTCACCCGCCTCCGAACGTTTCCGCCGTTCAGGTTTGGGGGTGTGACAAAATGATTCCAACCCTCCATCCTTTTGGAGTGGGGCAATGCACTTCTTGTTGACATGTCCAAGAAGACAAAGCCGCAAGCGTGCTTTGTCTAACCCATTAGACAAATCAATTTGTAACACACTATTTCCAAAATTGTCTTTAACCATCACAGTTTCATATACACCATCACAATATAATGCTTCAAAACAAAATACACTATTATAATAAGCATTAATAGAACCAGTTTCATTATTAAATGAAAATCTAAAGCCTTGTATGTACAGACCATGAAAAGAAATAATATTCTTTGTTATTTCTGACGAATAGGAACAATTGTTCAAGCCTAAACATAATCCACTACTAAGATTTAAATAATAAACACTAATCTTGGTAACAAGTGACGATCTCATATTACCCATTACCAGGTTCATATTTCCAAGCTCCACATTCCTACTTTCTCTTTGACCCTTCATGTCAGAACACATGTGAAAACTGTTAGGTTTTGAGCACTATAACACTTCGTAAGTGCACATGCAACCCTAAATGCTTTAGATCTATATTTTCTCTAATTATACATGCATTTTCTTTTTCCAAAGCATTCACCCTAACTAGCATACAATTGAAGCTATATATAATCAAAACATAGTTAGGATACATACCTCTTGAGTATGGTAGAGTTCTTGACCTTTGAAAGCTTGAGAACCTTAAGTGTGATGCCTCTAATGGTTCACAAATACAATATGCAAGATGAGGTTCTAAGAGAATATGTTACTTGCCACTATGGTTGGTGCAACCGATTTTGAAGCATGGAGGGGTCAATTTATAGTTATGGCAAGTGTTAGGGTTACACTTTTTAAACCCTAATGATCCATGACTTTCCACATTCCTATGATCCATGGGTTCAACCTCCATGGACTATCCATGGGTTATATTATTGGTTTAGCCCACTTACATAATCATGGATCACTTAGCCTATACTATAAGTATCATTGATTTACATAATTAGTCCCTCAATATTTAATTAGTCTCTCTTGACCACAAATTAATTCCAAATTAATTCTTGGACAATACTAATTAAATAGCAATATTAATATATTAGACTTATAATATATTAATAAATGGTAAATAACCTTATTCTCATAAAACCATCCTATAAAATTGCACTGGTGAAGGTAACCCAAAAGGACCATGCTACTATCGGGTCATGTACATACCAGTTATAGTTATGGGCTTAGAGACCAAATCCAACAGTATCCCACTTGGATAAGTCTAATAACTATAGCTGCCTATGTGACTTCAGGATCCGACTAAGCAATCGTAAGCTTCCAAAAGCCATTGTCAACTCTGACCCAGTCGGTGATGCATCCTTTAGATAAGGGATCACATACTCCTCTGTTCTCAAGGTATCAGCTGGAAAAATACATGGAACAATGTCCTACTTAATGTCCAACAGTTTGTTTCTCGATTTCTGATTTGTATGACATAGAACATAACTGAACACATCAATTTAGTTCTGACCGGGCCCGACACGTAAGTCAAAACAGAATCATCGATGGGCGTAAGATATCGCTTTCAATCTTAGGATGAAAGGAACATGTAAACTTCGACATTATATGCTTGTACTAACTACTAATTAAATCATGCACAACGACAAATTTTATAACATCAAGTTACTAATGCGTTTTCGTGCCATAAATGCACGACTAACTCATAGTCAACAACTCATATATCTGGGTTTGAAGACATATATATGATATTATCGTCTCACGATCACTCGTTATAAATTCCATGAAGTGATTCAACTGAGCGCGGGTTGATCCAATACTCAAATCTTATGTCAGAAGTACTCATGAATGGTGTAGCAAACCTGTTGCAATGTCTAGCTCCTTAGACAATCCTAAGAGCAAACTCATGATAGTCTTCTTTCATACCCACTTCCAAAGTATGAACGACTGTGGATAGTTTGAATAAATCTTATTTATTTTGGAAGTTAAAACATGCAAAGTGAAAAAATAGTAAATAATCGAAACAAGGCAGTAACTTTACTTTTAAATAAAACTCCTTTTATTCATCATCAAATGTCAATTACAATTTAGCTATTACAAGTTTCGCTTTATCTAATCACTAAAACTAATATCGTCCTTTAGCCCAATGCCCCTCACATGCTGCAAGTGCTTAACCCTAGTCATCCCCTTTGTAAGGGGATCTGTTGGGTTGTCCTTTGACGATATCCTCTTCACTACGAGGTGCCATTCTTCTACTTGATGTCTTATGAAGTGGTACTTTCTGTCGATATGCCTGGATCTTCCATGTACTCTGATTCACATGTTTAATAAGGTATAGTCTCCTGCTTGGAACTTTTCCACGTCACTGCTCTTCCATTCATGGTAAATATCCAGCCCGACTGAGAGTAGAAATTATCTCTATAGGTCTGAAAGCTCGCATCGCTATACCGTGTCACTCTTAACCGTAGTCCGATGAGCATTACCAGGGTTCCTTTGATATTTGCTGACCATGCTAAAAGTAAAGGACACATCAGGGTGAGTACAAGTTATATCATACATGATCGAACCAACTACAGAAGCATATGGTATGTGACTCATTTATGCTATCTTAGCCTCTGTACTCGGACTCTGAGTCTTACTCAGTTTGGTATTGCCTTGGATAGGTAAGTCACCTTTCTTGGAGTTCTGCATGTTGAAACGTTTCAGCACCTTGTCCAAGTAGGTACTTTGACTAAGTCCTATTATTCTTCTTACTTCTGTTTCTCAATATCCTTATTCCCAGGATATAGGCACCTTCTCTAAGGTCCTTCGTAGCGAAACATTTCCCAAGCCAGGACTTAACCTCCTGCAAAGTTGGGATGTCATTTCCTATGAGTAGTATGTCATCCAAATACAACACCAAAAAGCTAACTATACTCTTACTAGCTTTGACATATACACAGGACTCATCCTCGCTTCTTGGAAATTCGAACTCTTTGACTTTCACATTAAAACAAAGATTCCAGCTGCAACATGTTTGTTTCAATCAACATGTGGATTTCTCAAGCTTACACACTCTATTAGGGTACTCTATGCTGACAAAACCCTCTGGCTTACTCATGTGAACATCCTCAACCAACTTTCCATTAAGGAAAGCGGTTTTGACATCCATTTGTCGTATTTCATAGTCATGAAATGCAGCTATGGCTAGCAAAATCCTTATAGATTTAATCTTCACTACTGGTAAGAAGGTCTCATCATAATTAACTCCCGGAGTTTGAGTAAATACCTTTGCAACCAGTCGCGCCTTATATGTGTGTACATTCCCATCCGTGTTGGTATTCTTCTTGAAGATCCATTTGCACCCGACTATCTTACGGCCCGGTACATTCTTAACTAAGTTCGAAACTTGATTTTCATACATGGACTGAATCTCGCTGTCCATAGCCTCTTTCCACTTAGCATATTTGGGGCCTGCCATGGCTTCCTTATAGTTGTTAGGTTCATCCAAGTTTCTCAGTGTCTTATCACTGATAAATGTATCACCTTCAGCTGTTATATGAAAACCATATAACATAGGTGCAACACTAACTCTACTGGAACGCCTCGGAGCTACGGACTTGTCAATTGGTTCAACCGGACTTTCCTCCTCGGGTTGAGTGCTAGTGTTTGAGGTTCCTTCATCGCTCAACTCTTGAAGCTCTTCAAGTTCAATTTGCCTCCCACTGTCCTTTTGGCATATGAGTTCTCCCTCTCGGAAGACTACTCTCCTCACAACCAAGACACCATTGTCACTCAGTCTATAAAATAGATATCCAAAGGACTTTTGTGGGTAGCCAATGAAAATACATCGCTCACTCTAAGGTTCAAGCTTGTCGTGAGTTTCTTTTCTCAGAAAAACCTCACAACCCCAAACTTTGATGTGGTCTAATGTGGGAACCTTCACTTTCCACATCTCATGAGGTGTTTTGGAAACCTTTTTGGTAGGGACTAGATTAAGGATATGGGTGGCAGTCTCTAAGGCATACCCCCAAAATGAGATTGGTAATGGAGCTTGACTCTTCATGGAGCGAACCGTGTCTAGCAAGGTCCTATTGCGCCTCTCAGCCATACCATTAAGCTGTGGTGTCCTATGTGGCATCAATTGTGAAACAATTTCACATTCCTTAAGATAGTCAAGGAACTCGATACTAAGATACTCTCCTCCGCAATCGGATCATAGCATCTTTATCTTCCTGCCCAATTGATTCTCCACTTGTTGCTTAAACTCTTTGAACCTTTCAAAAGTTTTTGACTTATGCTTGATTAAGTAGACATAGCCATACCTACTGTAATCATTAGTAAAAGTCACATAGAAGCGGTTACCATCCCTTGTGGTGGTTATGAATGGTCCACGCACAACAGTGTGTATGAGGTCTAACAAACCTTCACCCCTTTCACAAGTACCGGTGAAGGGTGACTTGGTCGTCTTTCCAAGTAAACACGATTCGCAAGTGTCATCTGACTTTATGTCAAATGACTCCAAAATTCCATCCTTTTGGAGTTGGGCTATACGCTTCTTGTTGACATGTCCATGACGACAATGCCACAAGCATGCCTTGTCCAAAGCATTAGATGAATCAATATTCAACATATTATTTCCTAAGTTATCTACAACATTCACAGTTTCATATACACCATTGCAAGGTAATGCTTCAAAATAAAATACACCATTATAATAAGCACAAATAGCACCGAGTTCACTATTAAACGAAAAAGTAAAACCTTGTTTGTACAAACTATGAAAGGAAATAATATTTCTTGCCATATCGGCCGAGTAACATCAATTATTCAAATCTAAATCTAAACCATTTCTAAGCAATAAAGAATAAACTCCAATCTTGGTCGCAAGAGACATTTTTCTATTTGCCATGATTAAATTTATCTTCCCGTGATCCACATCCTTACTTCTTTTTAGTCCCTACAAATCAGAACAAATGTGAAATCCACAACCTGTATCAAGGACCCAAGAATTACCATGTGATGAGTTATTAGATTGAATAGTGTAAATACCTGCAAAGGAGGGTTTGATCTTCCCATTTATATCCTGCAAGTAGTTGGCGTAGCACTGTTTCCTATGCCCATTTTTCATGACAATGGAAGCAGTCAGCATCCTTCAGATTGGAAGAGGGATTAACGGTACCAACTTTGGTCCCACTAGAAGAGGATCCATTAAGGGACTTTCCCTTGCGGCTCTTGGATGGAACCTTCTTCTTATTTCCTTTTCCATGTCCGATTTCCATAACAGGGGCAGAAGTAGTAGTAGGAGTAGGCACACCTGACTTGCCTTTAAGGTTTCTCTCTGCAGTCCTTAAAAGCCCTTGAAGCTTCCTAAGAGTGACCTCCTCCTTGTTCATATGATAATTCATATGAAAATAATCATAACAATAAGTTAAAAAGTGTAGAATTATATCCATGGCCAAGTCTTCATCAAAATTGACATTCAATTTTAGCAAGCGGTCCACATACCTCTGCATCTTCTGCAAGTGGGCTGTGATGGGTTCACTATCCTTCATTTTGGTTGTGATCATGGAGGCAATGATTTCATACCTCTCCTGCCGAGCACTTTGATGGTATCTTTTCACCAAATGATGATACATTTCATAGGGATAGTAGTGTTCATAAGACTTCTGCAGCTCAACAATCATGGTTGCAATCATAAGACACGACACCTTTTTCGCATCCCTCTCATGAGTAGTGTGTTCAGCGATGTGTTCTGGAGTGGCAGTGGTGGCATCAATCTCCTTTAGCTCTTTATCAAGGACATATTCTTTGTCCTCATAACGAATATCCATTCTAATGTTTCGAATCCAGTCATTAAAGTTCGATCCATGAAAAATGACCCTCCCACATAGGTTCATTAGGGAGAAAGAGCCTGAAGGAATTGGTGTGAAAGCATTGTTTGGGGTAGACATCTAAAAAAGAAGAAGAAGAATGTTTTGATTAGATGAGAATCCTTAATATTACACCCAATATGAAATATTAAGGCTAGGATCCAACACAATATTCTACAATTGCGAAGACGGATGCCGTAATCCAATTGCAGAATATTTGAAGTTAGGTAAATGACGATCTACCAATTTCCACCATGAAAAACTAAATAGATTATTAGGTTTTAATTGTTTTGAAATTCCTAGATCTTTGAGATTCGTTGAACTTTTCAAAGGCATGTTTAAATCTCGATTGTGCCCTTCAAGTTTGTGACTGTGATATCGAGGATCACAAACAAGGTGTCAATAACCATGCAAACTAACATGGTACACCTAATGTTACAAATCACCTAATCAATATTCCGGTTAACCACACGCGCTCCATTGATCTATGATTAACATTAAGCTACCCTTTGCCACACATTGTAGTCCCAGATTAGTGTGACGGTTAACCATACACACTCCACTAACAACTTAACAAGGTGCAAAGTGTAATTTCATGGATTAACACCGTTTTCACATTTTTCCTAAAGTAACTAAGATTGGGAATTAAATAAAAGTTTAGTTACTTTATATTTATCATTATACTTTTAATGAGGGAGAATTAGTGTCCTATCCTACCCGTTCGGCTAACGACGCTCCACCAGTCAATAAAGCGGTGGGTGAGAGTGGACACCCATTAAACCACCATTCTATAGGCAGTAACCTTATACCCCCCCCCCCTCTTATAGATCGGCTTCGTGAATGAGGCCTACTAACGGTAGGAGAGACTTGTACTTATACATACATATATATATATATATATATATATATATATATATATATATATATCACTAAACTATAAATATTATAAAGTATAAGGGTTGAATTTTAACTTTTAAAACTCTAGGGTATGGAATTAAAGTTTCATTTAATGAGACATTGCAAATTCCAAAACTTGAGGGCAAGTTTTGAAACTTGTCAAAACCCTTCATATTCATAACCTATGAGTTTAATTTGATTTTAATGATGAGACCTTTCATTTTCCATAACTTGATGAAAAGTTATATAGGTCATTAAACATAAATTAGATCATATTTCTAACAACTAAATTATCACATAATTCTTGATCTAACTAAACTCATATACAAGACAATTCTACATCAAAAATTTTAAAACCAATTTGGTTTATCATATAAAACAACAACTATCTTAAAACCTTGATAATAATCTTTCAATTGGATGAGTATGATCACTACCATATCTTAAAAGACATATTTTTAAGATTCAAAACAGTTTGGGGGTAATGATTATATCCAATATTGACCAAAAACACGAATTCCTGCACTCCGATCATCCAACTCGGCGAGTGCATGAACCGGACTCATTGAGTAGCTTCATTTTTGCATGGACTTGTCGAGTTGCCTAGTGGACTCGGCGAGTTCATCAGTTAGAATGTAGAAAACTTGATTTTTTCAACTTTGAAAACAAGCAAGCATCAAATATAATAGAAAACAAACCTAGGCTCTGATACCACTGTTGGGTTTTGAGCACTATAACACTTTCTAAGTGCACATGCAACCCTAAATGATTTGGATCTATGTTTTCTCTAATTATACATGCATTTTATTTTTCCAAAGCATTCACCCTTGCTAGCATACTGTAACGACCCAATTTTCAAGTCCAAAAATTTCATTTTTAATTAACCACTTTGTAAAACATTTGTAAATAAACAACATTCGATCATATCATTTCTTAAAACATATTTCGTGTCTGCAAACCAAAACATAAAATCAACTATAACGTCAAAGTACAAATCCCAGAATAATCTCATAGTGCGGAAAACAACATGTGTGTATGATGTGCCGCTACCACGCCAGCTCCTTCCCCTTTGATGAAGAGGTACCTGATACCAAAACTGAAAACTGTAAGCACGAAGCTGAGTGAGTTCCCCCATCGTACAACATACCATACAATCACATAACATACATACTGCCAGGCAATTCTGGGGCGCTCGACCTACCCGGTACGGCCATTCTGGGGTGCCGACCTACCCATGCGGCCATTCTAGGGTGTCGTACTACCCATGTCAAGCCATTCTGGGGTGCTGACCTACCTGTGCCAAGCCATTTTGGGGTGCTGACGTACCCGTCGGTCCTAACAACCGAACTTGGGGACTATTCCCCTCCTACTACCGCTATCACATTTAAAATATCATGTCAGCATATAAAATATAACCACATACTGTCAGACATATCTGGGGTGCCTGACCTAACCTTCGGTCCTAACAACCGAACTCTATCACTATCACATATAAAATATCATGCGCCAACATATAGCATATCAGGTAGTAGCAAACCTAGATGATATCACAAAGACAATCATCTAACATACAACTCCTACTAGTGGGCTGACATTGTGTTGGTAGACCCACCGCTACTGGAAGGTAACTCACCTCAATGTCATGAAGTGTCTGAACTATCCTCGGCACACAAGTCGACTCCCTACGACTCCTTGATCCCTACACAACAACCTTCAAGTCAACACACATCGCATACAACCCTAAACAGGGTCGTTCCAAGTTCAGTCAAAGTCATCATTCAGTTGACCTGACTTGCCAAGTTAGCCTGCCAACTCATCGAGTCCATGCTTCACTAATCCCACACAAAACCCTGGTCCACTCGTCGAGTCTAGCAAAAACTCGACAGGTTCTCCTTCAATCATAATATCGGGACTATCTTCATCCGACTCGCCGAGTTCCTTCTTGAACTCATCGAGTTCATCTCCAACATAAGAACTTGTCCAGTCTATGACTCACCGAGTTGTATGAACAACTCGTCGAGTCCATCTTCAAAGATTGGGAGATTGCTATGGACTTGCCGAGTCTGCTCATACCACTCGCTGAGTCGCATGGCTTCCAGGTCCCTTTTCACGTCTAAACCCACAAGGGACTTCCTTCCTATCATTTACCCATTTACAGGAAAGGTTTGGTGCACAATGGTCGCCTAATCGTCGAGTGCCAACAACAACTCGCCGAGTCCAAGCTTGACCAACTCCATACAATCGATTTAAATGAGGTCTAACACACCAAAACCATAGATCTAGCCTCCTAATGTCCATTTTATACGTAAAGTTCCAAACTTGATGCACATGCATGCGGTTTTTAGCTCAAAAATCCATATAAAGTGTCTTACAATGTGCATGGGGCTCTCGTGGCCCTAAAGTTGGCACCTTTATGCCATGAGACCCCTTTTAAGGGCCAGATCTGAAGCTAAAGTCCACATAACACTCCTTAAATCCAAAAATGGCTTGAAAAGCCCTAAATGCACCCGAGATCCACATTCTAAAGATGAACAACCAAATGAAAGACCAAAGCAGGGGCATTTTACCTTGATTAAGTTGAAGGTGGAATGAGATTTCTGGATCTACAAGCCCCAAGTTGAATACTTAAGCTCCTCTTCTTGCTTCCAAGCTTCACAAGTCAACAATAGCACCAAAATGGCCTTAACACACACACACACACAAACGGCTAGGGTTTTGTTATGCAGTTCTAGGAGAATGTTAGGGACAAGGGAGGCTGAGTTAATGTGTTTATATAGGGTGCAAACCCTCATATTAGGGTTTTTGTCCAGACAGCATAGACTCGTCGAGTCCGGTCCCTGACTCGCCGAGTCATCCACTTAACTCCTGTGTCCAATGCGCTTCTACTCGACGAGTTGGGCCACCAAGTCGCCGAGTCCCAGGCTAAAATGCAAAATACTTTATTTACAAATACGTACCAGGAAACAGGTGTTACCCATACAATTGAATCTATATATAATCAAAACATAGTTATGATACATAAATCTTTAGTATGGTAGAGTTCTTGACCTTTGAAAGCTTGAGTACCTCAAGTGTGATGCCTCTAATGGTTCACAAACACCAATATGCAAGAGGAGGTTCCAAGACAATAAGATACTTGTCTCTATGGTTGGTGCAACCAATTTTGGAGCATGGAGGGATCTATTTATAGTTGTAGTAAGTGTTAGGGTTACACTTTTTAAACTCTAATGATCCATGACTTTCCACATTCCTATGATCCATGGGTTCAACCTCCATGGACTATTCATGGGTTATATTATAGGTTTAGCCCACTTACATAATCATGAATCACTTATCCCATACTATAAGTATCATTGATTTACAAAATCAATCCTGCCATATTTAATTAGTCTCTTTTGACTACAAAACTACTTCCAAATTAATTCTTGGACAATACTAATTAAATAACCATATTAGTATATTATACTTATAATATATTAATAAATCGTAAATAACCTTATTCTCATAAAACCATCCTATCAAATTGCTCTGGTGAAGGCAACCCAAAAGGACCATGCTAATATTGGGTCAGTTACATACCAGTTATAGTTATGGGCTTAGACACCAAATCCAACAAAAACCACATCCTGTATCAAGGACCCAAGAATTAGAATGTGATGAATTTGTAGACAAAATAGTTTTAATACCTGTCGAGGTAGGCTTGATCTTGTCATCCTTAATGTTTTGCAGGTACTTAGGGCAGCTTCTCTTCCAATTCCCCTTGTCTTGGCAGTAGAAACACGTTGCATATTTTGGATCTGAGGCGGGGGGAGCAGAACTGGACTTTGCTTTGGGTCCACTAGAAGAAGACCCATCATGAGACTTTCCCTTCCAGCTTTGCTTAGAGGGAGCTTTCCTATTCTTCCCATTTCCTTGTCCAATCGCCATGAATGGAGCAACAACAGTAGGAGGAGTGGATTCAATAGTTTTTACCTTTAATCCACTTTCAATAGTTCTCAACAACCCTTGAAGCTTGCTCATTGTGACTTCCTTTTTGCTCAAATGATAAGTCATTTTGAACTGATCATAGAAATGAGGCAAAGATTGTAGGATTATGTCAACATCCAACTCTTCATCAAAGTTCACATTTAGCTTGAGCAAATGATCTACATATCTCTGCATGCGTTGCAGGTGGCTTGTGATTGATTGTCCATCCTTCATCTTGGTGGTGATGAGTGACTGGACTATCTCACACCTCTCTTAATGTGCTCATTGATGGTACTTCTCCATCAAGTCCTGCCACATCTCGTAAGGCCAATAGTCCTCATAGAATCGCTGTAGCTCAAGATTCATAGTGGCCACCATGATACATGCCACTTTGGTCGCGTCCTTACAGTGAGCCTTATACTCAACTATCTCTTCAGGAGTAGATTTGGACTCATCGATCTCATTCAGCTCTTTGTCGAGGACATATTCCATTTCCTTGAACCGCAAGGTCATTCAGATGTTACGAATCTAATCATTAAAATTGGAACCATCGAATATCACCTTAGCATAGATGCTTAAGAGCGAGAAAGTGTTGTTGGAGGAACTGGGAGCATTTTTTGAGGTAGACATCTACAAAAGAGGAAGGAAAAGTTTTGATTAGATAAGGAATCCTTAATATAACACCCAAAATGAAATATTAAGGCTAGGACAAAACACAATAATTCACAATTTAGAAGAGGGATGTCGTAATCCAATTATAAATTATTTGAAGGTAGGTAAATGACGATTTACCAATTCTACTATGAAAACGAAATTTTTAAATGAATTAGGTTTAACATGAAATTAAACTCCTGGATCTTTGAGATTCATTGAACTATTCAATGGCATGTTTAGTCTCAATTATGCGCTTCAAATTTGTGACTGGGATACCGAGGATCACAAATAAGGTGTGAATAACCACGCAAATTACTTTGGTACTCTCGTTGTCATTTACCACCCAATCAATGTGCCGGTTAATCACACACGCTCCATTGATCAATGATAATTTATGAGCTACCCATTGCCACCATTTATTAGTATATGTAACACCAGGTTTTGAAAGTGCTTCTTTGTTAAGGACTACGACCCGATCATCAGTTGTCATAAGGGTTAGGGCCTTGGATAAGGAAGGATTTGGCCTATTTTGAATGTGGGTGTTAGTGTATACGTGATCTAAGTTTTTGGTTGTGTCTTCAGATGCCAGGTCATGATCGTAACTTAACATCTCGACCTTCTAGGGATTTTGGGTTCTTGTTCGGGAAGTTTATGAGTATGCCGGGCATATTAAGAGGTACGCGGGGCATACTCCATTCAGATCAAAACCCTAATTCTGGGGGTTTTGGAACTATATAAGCATCATTATGCCTCAATAGTTAACCTCCCTTTCACCCTAAAGAAGCTACTACGAAACCCTAATCCATACTTGAGTTATCTTGGAGATTAGAAGGCCTTTTGAGAGCATTTTGGTGTTGTGGATCCATTCTCCAAGGAAATGAAGAGAAAAGCAAGGTGGCGGTTCAAAGGAGAAGTTTTAGATCTAGGGTTTTTGCTTCATTTCAGACCTTTTCAAGGTATAAAGTCTTGAACTTGATCCTTGAGTGCATTAGATTGTTATGATGAGTTTTTGGACCTTTGTGGTCCCAAGAATGGAGCTTTATGGTCCAAAATCTTTTTCTAGGCTTAGGGTTGCCACCCTTGGTTCTATATGAATCCATAAGGCAGAAAGTTTCCATCTTGAAGGTCTTAATGGGTTCATGAAAGAGTTATGGTCATTTCCATGGAAGTTAGTTTCCATATTTCAGGTTTGGGTTCATTTGGTGGTTGCAAGCCACCAAGTAATCGACTTTATGGATTAAGACACTTTAGTGGACTTAGATTTGCGTTTGGAGCTTAAGGGCTTAAGGGATTAAGCCTTTTTGGAGTTTATGGGTTAACAGATTAGTATGATGGGCATACAAGCCCGTACGTGCAGCGTACAAGCCATGCAAGTTGTACTCTCAGCGAATAGAGGAGTATGCCCTGTATACTCAACATATTTGGGCTTTGTGTTGTTTGGGCCTCAGTTTGGGCCATTCATTGGACTCCTTAGCTTTGGGCCTTAGTGGTCCACCAGAAGTCAGATATTTTAGGCTAAACATATGGTTGGGCTTTAGGGAACGGCCGATTAAAAGGGTTGGGCACAATTTAGAAAATTAGGCCATTAGTGGCCCACCAGTGGGCTTGGGAAGTCTACCTATTATTGGGAATTTCATGTAATGGTTTTGGGCTTTAGGTATGGACCAAATTAGATCAAGGCTAAAATGGTCATTTTACCCTAAGGAGGATTATCGGTTTTGGACTAAGTGCTATTTTGGTAATGGTAGCTCGGGGAGTCGACAGATCAACAGTTCGGGGATCAGCTAGCTAGTACCCAGAGGATTATCCGTGAGATTCAGCATTGCGAGGTGAGTTTCCTCCTATTTGAACTGGTCGAAGTCACCAATACTGACCCATATTTATGTTATGTGTTTCCGGATTACGATCCAATGTCGGGCGGTGCCCGAGTAATGTTAGTATGCTTGATGTCTTTGTGATTCCCATATGTGTTTATATTGTATGTTTCCGGATTACAGTCTGATGCCGAGCGATGCCCGAGGAATGTCTGTATGCTCTCCGGGTTACGGTCTGATGTTGGGATGGGCCCGCAGAATGTTTATATGTATGTTTCCAAACTACGGTTCTATGCAGGGTGGTACCCGATGAAGGAATACATTTTTAGTTATATTGGTTGTCTTTGTGATACTTGTATGTGCCTGGTAAGGAGGTGAGTGTAGGCGAGGTCCCGTATCTCATCACTAGCTGAGTGTGGACGAGGTTCCATATCTCATCATTAGCAGAGTAGGAGCGGGGACCATATTAAGAGAGACCTTAGGATTGGAACATATAGTATTGTGTATGATTCTTTATGTACTAGCGTGATTATATGTGATTTTTTGTATGTGTATAACAGGCAGGGCCGAGTAACAGGCGGGGCCTGGGAGAAACACATTTGTATACCGAGCAGGGCTCGATGCCAGGCGGGGTCTGATGCCGGACACTATCTGATGCCGAGCGGGGTCCGATGAAGGGGTAGGGGCCTAGTATATGAGATTATTTGTATGGTATGTTGTAGTATGGGGAACTTACTAAGCTTCGTGCTTACGGTTTTCAGTTTTGGTTTCAGGTACTTCCAGTTGCAAGGAGAAGAGCTCGGGATGACTGCATTGCCAACACCATGATGTTTAGCCTGGGTTGTTTACTCTGATGTTTTGATATGATACTCAGATTTGATGTTTGGAATACTATGACTTATGTTTTTGATGGAATGATTTTAATAATTATGGTTTATTTAATGGTTTATAAAATTAAATTTTTGGTCATGATTTTTGGGATGTTACAAGTTGGTATCAGAGCCTTGGTTTGAGGGATTCGGGCACACTCTCGGGTGTGTCTGAACTCAAACTGAGAACTTGGTATGAAAATTTTCAAAATAAAATCATTTTTATAAAAAGGATTTTGAAAAGAGAAAAGGGTGTGGTGCATGCAATCAACCGATCTCAAGTAAGTTCTCCCAAATTACCCATATACGTTTATGCTATGATTATGTGATTCATATGCTAGATTAGAGCTAAGGATCTAGGAGAGATGCCTTTGTATGCTTATATGAGCTTGTAGATTTGCATGCTAGAATTGGACAACCAATGGTAGGATATCCTGTTTAGGTTATGCACGATTGTATGAGTCTTTGAATTTCATGCTAGTACAGATTCCTAATTAGAGGATAGAATGGGTTGATTGGATTATGTTGGTTAGATTTTCCAATGTCTGAATGCTGCTTGCTTTGTGCTTTGTGGGATTCCAGGCGAAGTGATTTAGCTACTAAGTAAATATGTTAAGTCACATGGGGAACAAGTCGGATAATCTTAGAGTGATGGACTTGACCATATTGTGCAGCTCCCGTGTGAGTCCAACTGTTCTAGGGATGAGTGTTTTACTCAAACGATTATCTGATCTCTATTGTATGGGGCTATATTCATGAATTGGCTTGTTGAAATTAATGAGAAATCCTTTAGTAGTTGAGGACTGGATGAGGTCGGAGATTTCCCCTAGGCAAGCCTAGGATGAGATTAGTGTTGGGAGTAGTAGTAGTGAAAAGGACTTGGTGGAGTCGAGGCAATCCATGAGGAAAGTGCAGATACATGTGGAAGGTAGTATGGGCCCGTGCTACTAAAAGCAGAGGATCCATACTCGAGTCGAGGAGGGCTAAGATAAACCAGGAAACTTGTAGTGTATATGTGATCCCTCGATAGTGATGAGTATTCTGGTGGTTGTTATGATATGATGTAGCATGGTGACGCTACACAGCAGACCAGTTGGCAGTTTTGGCGCAGACGAGGGATCAGGCTCAGGCCTTGGAGCCAGGCAGCTTGATGATTAGATGAGAGTGTTTATTTTAGTTGAGATTACACGCAATATCATTGACCAGGCTCTTGTGATCTTCGGTACAGTTAAGGAGGGTATCTTGGAGTGTCACAAATGGAAATTTTGTGTCATGTAATCTATACACTCAAGTTAATGTGAATCAAAAACTTAAGAACATGTGTGACACCTATGATTATGACATCAAAAACTTCAATCAAATACATCATACAAGTACTACAAATAGTCATCAAGCAATTGGAAACCCAAGAAGTCCTTGTTTAAGTCCATTTTGGACTAGGACTTCCTTATTGGACTCAATGGACCAATAAGCTTTCAATTTGACTATCATGGGCTTAGAACCCTTAAATGGGCTCTAATTGGACCCACATTAATTTATTTCTACATTTTGGACCATGTTGGGCCTAGAATGAAATGAATTAAAAGCTTTGATACATGAATAACCTAAACTAGTCCAATAAAAATGTAAAAATCCTACCACATTCTTTTAGGCTTAAAACATATCCAAACAAACTCTAATATTGGGCTTAGGGGCAAAAAGCCCAAATTTCTCCTTTTTCCTTCAAGGTTCTCGGCCCAAGGCCCAAGTCCAAGAGGAAATGGTGAAGAGTTGACTATTTGCTTGCCACCTAATTGATACCCAACATGTTTCCATGCACATCTCATACTTCTAGGAACATATCACTTCAAAAATCGCTTCTCCTTTTTCCCTCCCTCCCTCACTCTCGGCCGAAACACAACACACACACACTCACAAAAATCTATTCTACTCTCTCTAAATCTTGAAGAACATCTCCTTCCCCCTTCTTCAAAAATTTCGTGAATCAAGAAGCTTCACAAGGAGAATCCATCACCAAAATCATCTTCTAAGGTAAGTTGATGACTAATCCATGATCTAGCTACTTCATTCCATCAAAAATCTCTTCTAAATCTATTCCAACTTGTGATCATGCACCTTAGAAGTCACCAAACTCGAGATCTATCAAGGAAAGGTGCTAGGGCCGAAAATCACTTCATTTTTCTTCCATCTTCTCTCCAAAACCGAAACCACACCCAAGGTGAGCTTCATACCCCCTATTTTCTGTTTTTATGAGTTTTGGGGGGGGGGGGGAATACAAGTGAAAGTGTAGATCTATTTGTGTTTTGTATGCCTTGTATGATTCCTATGCTTATATGTGTGTTTTTGTGTGTTATAATGTTGGATCTAGCCATAAAACCCCTAAAAACCGAGATACACTTTATGTTAAATGATACTAGCATCAAGTATATTTCTACATACCAAGTGTTCCAAGAAAAATAGCTAAATGGATTAGTAACATTTTCTTTGGGCTAAAAACTCAATTTTTGGACATAAAATGCTAAAAATATAAAGTTAAAGGGCCCAAATTGAAATATTACGAAATCTGATGGGGGAGATGAGTCAAAACAGTTTCCATAATGTATTTTCTGAAAATATACTTGTTGGAGGATTAAAAACATAAATTTCAAGCTTAATGGGCTAAAAATGACATTTTCGGCCCAATAAGGCCCATTATGCGAAATTTTCTGTTTTCGAGGGCCAAAACTGTGTTTTTCTGTAAAACAGTGGACTATTAGTGTTCCAAGTCCTTTTCAAAGGTTTAAAATGCTTTTTAAATTTAAAAAGGACCAAAGTTGCAAAAAATTTCCAATTTGGGCCAAAATTGTCAAAATTGCGAAAAAGAGGGATTATAACCGAGAAAACTGCATTTTCAGGGACTTAAACTGTTTTCAATGAAAAATATGTTGAAAAATATTAATTTCAATAATTTTTGGTGTTAAAATGTCAAGAAAAATGATTTAAGGACCAAACCGGAAAGTTATTTAATTAAAGGGTTGAAAAAGTAAATTTACAAACAATGAGGGGCTGAAAACAGAAAACTTCCAAGGCTAATTCAGTACACGCAATTTGATCAAATAATGGCACTGCGACTATCGACGAAATATAATACACAACAATACCAAAAGTCGTTGTTAAACGAATTGGTTCGGTCTCGAACCAATAAAAACCCGAAACTACTAACGCGACGATATCTCGATTCATACAAGTAACATTTGGGAATTCAATATACACGTGAGAGTGCACAGACGTCTACGCACCATCTTTGGGCCCCAAAGTGTAAAATCTTGCTTGTTGGGCCTAGCTAGCCCAATGACCTGATCTTAAGGCCCGAAGACTTCTATCTTACGAGGTGTTGGGTCTTACACGATCTAACACAGCGTAAAAGGACTTTCAATGGCTTTTATACTATCGGTCCCCAAGGGTCCTTTGGTATTGCTAGTAAAGTCGGTATTTCATGCGAGGCGGGTCAGGGATCCCTCGTACCTTTTTTTTTATCCCCAACCGGTTAATGGAGTCATCGGGGTCTTCGTGTCCTCTTTCTCTTCGGATGTGGGGAAGACAGGGCGATTGGATAACGTGATTAGTACGGACGACGCCTACGGGATCGTTAGTATAGTTATAAACTGGTCGTTTGTGTAACGCGTGTTTATAGCAATTAATCATGCTCAAAAATAATCCGACGTCGCCTGGAATTGATAACTTCACGCGTTGCAATGGTTTCATTTTAACTTCATGGAATTCAAAGAATTAGGAAAACATCGGGTTTTCCTAGGGTTTTTCAATACATACAGATTCGAAATGTATACAAATTTAATGAACAATCTTTTTACAAGTATAGAAACAAACAAGCATACCTATGGATCTTCACAAACGTTTTCAAAAGCTCTTCTTTTCAGAAAATATCGGATTTTCTGGTGGTTTCAAAACGATACAAAACATTGTTTTTTTTTCAAATACCGCTTATAACTCACCAACATTTCGCATGTTGACGTTTTTCAAAATACTTGTATTCTCAGGGAACCAGTGAATCAAAGGAAAATGTACTCGGTGATGGCTTGCAGTTTACTTATTAACGAATCGAACAATTTATTTTTAGGAATGTAATTTTTAAACAATGTACTTCATGTAAACTTTATTGGTTGTACTATATTAATGCATGGTGACGAATGTTGTTACGTTTCATATATATTCAATATTATGGTATTCAATTGAGTCACGACAGCTCCCGAACGTTTCCGCCGCCTGGTTCGGGGGTGTGACATGGAGATTCTTGATGAGAGGTTGAGTGCGTTCCGCACTGAGATGGTGGCCATGATGGGGGCACGCGCATTGACATTCCAGGAACAAATAGGGTGTTAGGATTTTCTTATATAGTGATCTTTGGTACGGTTAAGGAGGGTATCTTGAATAACCTTTTGTCCTCCTTCTTCTTGGTTATTGACCATCACCAATCCGCCTCCTTTATTTCTCGACTTTCGACTTTCCCTCTCTTTTTGTGTCACATGCATCCAAGCAACAAATATGGTGTTAGGATTTTCTTATATAGTGGTGCCAAGTGAATAGGGGCCGATCATGGGCTCCCCTTGGACCCCCAAATAACAACTTATGAAGGCCCGAAATACATCTATGCAACTTTCATCATTCGCTCATTACACCCTTCAATTTCTCCATAAAGACTTAATTATCATAAAGTGTAAATCCCTACATTTTTTGCGGTAGAAAACATTGGATTTGTGTACTTGTAAAACTTTTAATTCTCATTATGATATTTTGTAGACCTAATGTTTGTTGCAATTATTTTTACCATCATTGGGTGTTAGTCCTTTATGGAATGTAATTTGTTGTCATCACCAGGTAGTGCGTTCGACCATTTGTTATATTGTTGTGTTGCAACCTGGAAGCATAACATGCTAATTGTAGCCAGACATGGAGAGTTACATTTTTGAAGGCATGGGAGCTCGATCTAATTTTTGTTGCAAGTCTTTCTACCATCATTAGGTGTTAGTTCTTCATGGCCTGCAATTTGTTTTCATGACCACATAGTGCGTTAGACCTTTTGTGATATTTTTGTGTTGCAACTTGGAAGCATAGTATGCTAATCTTTTTCATATATCCAGGTTGGTGGTTCATCTCTTAGGTAAGTTACATGTTGTTGTTGTTGTGGTTGTAGTCGTCACCGTCGATTGTTGATATTGTAGATGTTATTGTTACTGTTGTTGTTGCTATTATATTATATTATACTATATATTAAATGAAAACTTCTTAACAATATTAACATTTACGAGGTTCACATTTTTGTCACCACAATTTGATATGTTTCCTTTGCAATGTTTTTCATTTTTGAATATTTACCACAATATTTTACATGGCGGAATTAATCTCTACAACAAGTTTTACATTTTGGTAGCGTTAGTCCCTGTAAATAAATGTTTTATATTTTGGCAGATTTAGTCCCTACAACAAAGGTTTTATATTTTGATAGATTTAGTCCCTATGATTGCTCCATCAAGATAAGATTTTGTATTTTCGTAGATTTAGTCCATGCAATTATGTAGTTTACACAAAAGGATCCTGTAAGTTTTTTTTAAATACAAAAAGTCCATATGTCAAAGATTTTTGTATATTGGCAGGTTTGAGCCTGTATAAAAAATAAATTACAAAAATTATCCTTGTAATTGTATATTTTTTTTGTTTTACAGAAACCATCAAGATGTATAAAAAATTACAAAAACTGTCCATGTAATTTATAGAAAATGTCATTGTTTTTGTTTAAAGAAGGGTCCATATGTTAAAAAAAATTACAAAAATAGTCAATACATAATAGATAACTTTTAGATTTGTTCCCTACACTTTTCTACATCGGTAAGTTTGGCCTCCCCAAATAGTACACAAAAACGATAGAACGATTAATAGTAGTATTATTTTGTATGACTAGAACATAGTTAGCAAAACCTTGTATGCGTCCCTGACAAAGTGAGAAGAGACAATTTTTAGTTCTTATTATTATTTAACATCGACGACAAATTATTAAAATTAATTTATAATGTAAAGCTAAAGACTAATTTGTCATTTATTTAGTTAGTATTAATAATGAAATCAAATGATTACGATGAAGATGTTGCCAAATTCAATAAAATCAACGAATGATTAACCACCACATCGAGTTATTTATTTATTTTATCATCTTAAGACTCTCCACATTAAGGACTTGCAATATAATTGCAATGCCATTTCATTAATTTGAGCTGCCATATAAGCTTTGGTCTTTCATCGTCTCAGAGGCTTGCGAGTTGGGTTTTATTATTTTTTAATCAAATAACTTTAATTAAATATTAAATTGATATATATATATATATATATATATATATATATATATATATATATATATATATATATATATATATATATATATATATATATATATATATATATACGTCTATGAATATGGATATGCATAAGAATAAGTATATGGATATGAATGTTAATATATATATATATATATATATATATATATATATATATATATATATATATATATATACACGTCTATGAATATGGATATGCATAAGAATAAGTATATGGATATGAATGTTAATATGGATATCAATAAGTATATGATATATCCATATGCATACAAATAAGTATGTTACAATTCATATGCATAGGCTTATGCATATGCATAGGCATACATAAGCAACCATGATAATGGCAATGACATTAAGAGCTAGGTAGGAGAATGGTTTGATAGGTCCAAAACAGTGGCAACAACGAGGATGAAGAAGGTTAAAAATGGTACAGTACTTGGATTTCATATTTTTTTATTCTTTTTAAAATTTTTATAATTTAATTTTTTTTAAATTCTGAAAATATACCTTAAATTTCGAAATTATTATATGAAAAAAGAATTTTTCAAAAATATGCATTTTTAGTGTATATTTTTAATGAGTTCCTTGTATGGAATGGAGACTATGTTTAAACTTTTTTTTTTATGTAGATACATTATTTATTGCAAAAAAGATTAAAATAAATCTTTTATTTAAAAGTTTCGGACTAAAGTTGATGGCTTTCTAAATTTAAGTGGAATTAAAGAAGGTTGTAAATTGCTTTCCAGATTTTTAAATGCTTTCCCAGCAAATATATACATTGGATTTGCTCTTCAGGCATTCATTCCATCCAATCATTCCTCTGTGATTCCATTTTGTCACACCTCGGCCGTCAGCAGAAACACCGGTGGTGTAATGTCATTCTTCGTATCACAATTATATAACATACATTGAACAATACTAAAGAAAATATATACCTGTATTGATAATTGAAAGTTACATAACTGTTTTTCTAGAACCTATTACATAATATCCGACTATGGCATACTTCTTAATGAGCAGAAAGATAATAGTAAAACTTCTGATGTTCGAATACATACCAGCTTTACAAGATCCAGAAAACACATGCATTTTAAAATACGTCAACATATAGTTGGTGAGTCCACAAGTTTTGACTCTATATAAAAATAACACTTTTTCTCAAGTTCAAAAGTATAGTTTCGAAAGTATCATTTTGACTCTTCAATATTTAGTGTGTGTGTGTCTATATATATATATATATATATATATATATATATATATATATATATATATATATATATATATATATATATATATATATATATATATATATCAGGTATAATATTATACTTATCAAATAAGTGTTATACCTAAACGTTCTTTGAACCTAGACTATAAGTAGGGGGAAAGTTATACATAACATTAATACTTGTATACGACAAAGTACAATGTTTCTAACAAATTGTTACCATGAGCCTGTAACCGCTGCTACGAGATAATAGCTCTGATAAAACACACTCATGATTTCCATGAGAAATAACACCGTACGCTTCATCGATACCGGAACAATAACAAGTAAAAGGATAGTTCGTCACTTGTTTTTGCCTGACTGTACCTAACAATCACAAGTGGGGTTGTCAACCCGTATACTAATTATACATGATTTCCTCGCTCACACGGGATTAATGGTTACAATTTAGAGGATTTCCGCTAAGATCCCCAATCTTAGTTGATGAATACAATTACTCATGTAGACTTCGACGACTTCCTATAGCTCTAACAACAAAAGCATTTTCGTGTCTAAGACCCTAAGTTACAAGACTTTGCTTTTAAACATTACTCCTAACTTCATAACATTTAGGCAGTATAATAGCTATAACTTGAAGTAAAACCAGGTTTTATCTTTACATAAAACCAATAACAACAACAACAACATATAACATAACAAGTTTTATCTTGTCATAAAACTAACAATAACAGCATACTTTATAAATTAACATATAGAACTTCCGAATTATATCGCACACAACATATATATATATATATATATATATATAGAGTCTTAAGTATAACTCAAGATTTACATTTGTATAATAACATGCTAATAAGTTGATAATAGTTGTATATTTTCAAAATATTATACTTAAAATAACTATATCACGGTTAATATAACTATCTATATCGACACGAATATACTATCATATAGACATAATATTAACATATGTATAATATTTAGCATGCATTTTCCCCCGAAAATATTGAAAAGTGGGGCCGTGAAACTCACCCTAGTAGCGTGATTTTATGTAATCTAAGCAGAAACGGTCAGTGATACGAGGTCGTCGGGGCTCGAGATGCAAGATGGCTTCAGCAAGGGAGAGAGGAGAAAGGGAAATGGTGTAAGGAATAGCTGAGGTCGGACCTGCTATTTATAGTAAGGATTTTGGACTCTCAGGTCGTGAGTTTTATAAAACTCACGTCGTGATTCATGGATGCTCATCCTGTAGACTTGCCATTTGCGTCCCTAGCTTCGGAGGGTGGCCATGTGACTCCTAACGTCGTGAGATATCCTTGCTCATGTCGTGAGTTTGGATGTTATCCCTTCGTAGCCTTGTCACACACCTTCTAGATTCCGAGATGTGGCAAAATGACATGTCACGTCGTGAATAAACCCGTGTTCACGTCGTGAGTTTAGTCAGATTAGGGTCTGATAGCCGAATCTTCAGAAGGTCGTAACTCTTGCATACGAACTCCGTTTTAGACATTCTTTATATCCACACGTAGGTATTTATGAGTACTACAACTCTCTTGTAGACTCCAATAGCTAATTCTAAGTTTATTTTAAATTCCTCTTATTATAGAGATATATAGTGTTCGGTTTATCACAACTTTCTTATGCGAAGTCAGATTCAGACGTTCTCTATATCTTTGGAATTGTATGGACATATACTTTGAGTTGTATTATAAAGAAAGTTCGTATTTGTATTAGAATTTATTATGAACTACATAGTACGTTTATCACATTACTAGTTTACAAAATCACATTAGATGATTGGTATAATCACATGTGATTGTCTATTGAGCTATTTTGACTGGTGTTACATTCTCCCTCCGTTAGAATAATTTCGTCCCGAAATTTATCTTGTGGATGGAATTTTGTCAAATAGTTAGGTTTAGTTTGCCTCGCTTCCCGAATCGAATTACACCTTTCCAAGGAGAGATCCTCAACATTACTTTGTCTCCAACTTGGAATTCTAAAGGCTTACGTCTTACGTCGGCATAACTCTTTTGACGATCACATGCAGCCTTTAATCGATCCTTAATTTGCATGATCTTTTTAGTTGTCTCGTGGATTATTTTTGGTCTAGTACGTAAGGTATCGCTTGTACGTTCTCTGGACATTTGTGTATCTCCAACTTCTGCCCAACATATAGGGGAACAACATTTTCGTCCATAAAGAGCCTCAAACGGTGCAGCCTTGATGCTGGTGTGATGACTATTGTTGTAGGAAAACTCAATTAACGGTAAATGAGTATCCCATGCATTTCCAAAGTCTATTACACAGGCTCGGAGTATGTCTTCTAATGTCTGAATGGTTCTCTCACTATGACCATCAGTTTGTGGATTGTAAGCTGTACTCATATCTAGACGTGTTCCTAAGGATTTTTGTAGAGATTGCCAAAATCATGAAGTGAATCTACTATCTCGGTCAGAAATAATAGAATTTGGAACTTCATGCAATCTGAAAATTTTCTTAAGATAAACTCTAGTAAGCTTCTCCATCTTGTCGTTCTCCTTAATTGGTAAGAAATGGGCGGACTTAGTCAATCTATCGACTAGTACCCAAATAGTGTCGAACCCACTAGGAGCTTTGGGGAACTTAGTGATGAAGTCTATTGAAATCTGCTCCCCTTTCCATTTCGGTATTTGCGGTTGTTGAAGTAAGCCTGAAGGCTTTTGATGTTCTGCCTTTACTCTAGAACAAGTCAAACATTTGCTCACATAAGTAGCAATTTCTGTCTTCATGTTTGGCCACCAATAATGTACTTTTAAATCCAATTACATTTTGTCAGAGCCTGGATGCATGGAATATCTGGACTTGTGGGCTTCTTCTAAGACCAAGTACCTGACTCCACCAAACTTAGGCATCCAAATTTGGTTCATAAAGTGTCGCATTCCGTCATATTTTTGTATAAGTTGCTTTTCCATTCCTCGCAATGCTTCATTCTTGATGTTTTCTTCTTTTAGAGCCTCAAGTTGAGCTTCTCTAATTTGTGTGGTAAAGTCAGAATGGATAGTTATAGTTAATGCTCGTATATGTCGGGGTTTAATATATTCTTTCCGGCTCAAGGCATCTGCTACCACATTTGCCTTTCCTGGATGATAACGAATCTCACATTTGTAATAATTCAACAATTCAACCCATCTTCTTTGTCTCATATTAAGATCTTTTTGGTCGAATATGTGTTGGAGACTCTTGTGGTCGGTAAAAATAGAACACTTAGTACCGTATAAGTAATGTCTCCAAATTTTTAGTGCAAAAACTATAGCTCCCAATTCAAGATCATGGGTAGTGTAATTATTCTCATGCACCTTAAGTTGTCGTGATGCATAGGCGATAAATTTTCCTCTTTGCATCAACACACATCCTAATCCTTGATTTGATGCGTCGCACGAAATCTTCTGTCCCATCTGGAAGGGATAGGATTGGTGCACTACACAACATTTGCTTCAGTTTCTGAAAAGCAGCTTCTTGTTTGTCTTCCTAGTTGAACGTCGTATCCTTCTGGGTTAGTGCTGTAAGCGGCTTGGCTATTTTAGAGAAATTCTCTATGAATCTGCGGTAATAGCCAACAAGTCCTAGGAATTGACGCACTTCTGTTGGTGTCTTTGGTGCATTCCAATTCCTAATTGCTTCGACTTTGGATGGGTCAACATGAATTCCATCATTTCTAACTACATGACCTAAAAATTGTACTTCTTTAATCCAAAACTGGCATTTGGAGAATTTACCATACAACTTTTATTTTCTTAGTAGCTCCAAGATTATTTGCAAGTGTTGACCATGTTCTTCCTTGGTTCGTGAATATATCAATATATCATCGATAAATACGATCACAAATTTATCCAAGTATGGTTTGCAAACGCGATTCATGAGATCCATAAACACTGCTGGGGCATTTGTCAATCCAAAAGACATAACTAAGAACTCATAATCACCATAACGAGTTCTAAATGTTGTTTTTGGAATGTCGTCTTCTTGTACCCTGAGTTGATGTCATCCTGATCTAAGATCTATCTTTGAGTAGTAGCTAGATCCTTGCAGTTGATCGAATAGATCATCAATTCTTGGAAGCAGATAACGATTCTTGATCGTTAGCTTTTTCAACTCCCGATAATCAATACACATTCGAAAGGATCCTTCCTTCTTCTTGACAAACAAGATTGGTGCTCCCCAAGGTGAAAAAGTTGGTTGGATAAAGCCTTTGTCAAGAAGTTCTTGTAGTTTGTTAGACAATTCTAGCATTTCAGATGGCGCCAACCGATAAGGAGATTTCGCTACTGGTACTGCTCCTAGAATTAAGTCGATTCGAAGCTCAACTTGTCGGACGGGAGGTATACCAGGTAGATCTTCAGGAAACACGTCAGGGAAATCACATACTTGACGTATGTCCTTGATTTCTTTTGTCTTTCTCTTCCTATCTACAATGTGGGCTAAGAATGCGCTACATTTCTTTTGTAGATATTTATGGGTATTAGTACAAGAGATGACTTTGAGGTTCTTCGCAGATTTATCTCCATAGATAATCAGGGCTTCGCCGTTTGGTAAGGGTAGTCGTATGGCTTTCTCATGACATAAAATTTCGGCGCGTTCTGAAGATAACCAATCCATGCCAACTATGACATCAAAACTACCGATAGACATTGGCATGAGGTTGACGTGAAAAAAGGTAGTCATTAATAGTTAACAGACAGTTATCTAGGACTTCATGTGTTTTCTCAGATTATCCGTTAGCGATTTCTACTTCATAGATTTCTTTTAATCTGCTAGACTTATGACTTAACAATTTTCTAAATGTCGAAGTTAAAAAACCCCAATCTTCTCTAGAGTTGAAGAGTATAGTAGCATATAAATTATCTATAAGACACGTACCGGATACGACCGAAAGGGTCCTTGATAGCCTATCTGCTTCCGATCACAAATGCCCTACCACGTCCTATGCCTCCTTGACTCCTTAACTTTCAACATTCTTTCTTGATATGTCCAACCTCCCCACACTCGTAGCATTTTCTTCCTTTACTACGGCCTGTCCCATTATTGGGTTGTTGATCGACGGTTGTAGGTGTTGTGCTCCTGCAGTAACTAGCAGTATGCCCCTTTTTCTTGCACTTCATGCAGACAAAACAGTCACCTGGATGATGATGGTTTCACTAATTGCACCATGAAGATTTTGGTTGTGTAGGTACTGCTGTTGTGGCTGCATAATTGGTTGCCACTTCTTCTCTTTTCTCAAATGATTGTTTGGGATTCTTCCTATTAAACTTGCGCTTGTTTTTTCTAGATTTGGGAGACTCAGCCTTTGAGATTACTTCTGTTCCTTGGATCTCTGTGAGGGTTAGCTGATGACCTATCCTCTTGGTGTTGTCATAAGTCGTAGGCTTTGATGCGATCACCATGCCTTTGATTTGCGAGGCTAAACCCCATATATATCGCTTAATCTTTTTATATTCAGGGGTTACAAGTGCTGGACACATTATAGCAAGATCATTAAATCTAGCGGTATAAGATTTTATCTCTGAACACTTCATGGTTAGGGTCCACAGTTCTTGTTCTAGTTTATTTATCTCCTCCCTAGGACAGTACTCCTCTACTAGCATGATTATTAGCTCCTCCCATTTCATTGAGTTTGCAGTATCAATTCCTATGGTATTCACATGGTTGTTCCACCAGGTGAGTGCTGCATCAGCGAAAGTACATGCTGCAAATCGTACTTTACAATTATATGGACAGAAGCTTATTTGAAAGACGGACTCTGTCTTTTCTCTCCACCTCGTCAAATTAACTACCCCTTCATTTCCATGAAAGCTTTTTGGCCTGCAATTCATAAAATCTTAGTAGGTACATGTTCTAGTCGTCCCTACATGGCCTTCATTTCTAACTCCATCTCTTGTAACATTAGATAGAGCCACATGAATTCTTTGAGCTATGATTTCTTCAAGTTGTATTGTGCTTATTGAGGGGTTTATTTCTGGTGGTGGTTGTGGTTGTTGTTGTTGTGGTGCTAATGGTCGGTTACGGTTTAGCCGATTACTCCTTCTAGGCATTTTGTTTTAGTTCCTATTATAAATAATAAGAATTTTATGAGTTTTGTTAATCATTTAATACACGAGTACTAAATAATCCAGTTATTATTCAAAGTGTAGAACATAATAGACAACACAATGATTACTGTAACGTATGCTTTATATTATTACCAGCAGTTACATCAGTTTATTTAGGTTTATAAGAGAAACGTTTCTATACATATTGCAAAATTTATAAGGTTTTCTACATCCTTGCTGTAAAATTTCCTCTTTTCACCTTAACTAGTATGATTTTCTCTATTTACATAACCACTAGTTGTAGCTTATCTACCAGAAACCTAAGTGATGACCTAGCACGTCAGTGACATTAACCACTTGCTCTTCAAGTGCTTGAGTTCTCTGCTCAAGACTTCCCGTGCGTTCTTCATTTCTTGAGGTTTGATTGTAGAGCTCTAACTCTGCAATCCTGACATCATGAGTAATCATGTCATTATAAGAAAATTTTATACGATGATGGACATCCGTCACCGATTCCTGATCTAATGTCCTTTGTCCTTCTAGCCTTCATACTCTTCCAGAGAGATGAGTAGCCCTCCCTTCGGCAATTTCCATCTTATCTTGAATTTTCACACTTTTCTCAAACAATTGAGATAAGGTGTTCACTTCAGAAGAATGTGGGGGAAGTGGTCGAGATGATTGACCGGTCTCATACATCTTAGGAGCTCTTTCTTCTGCCACCAACCTATCGACGGTTTGGGCTATCCGTTTAGGTTCATCTTGAACTCTATGACTTCCTGAAGATTTCGCCTTCTGATTCTTCTTAATCTTTTTCCATATTGGTATGGATTTACGTGCTGTGCGTTTCATCTTTGCTCCTCTTGGAACTTAATGGTAAAGAGTGTTCATTGGTGGTAAAGATGATGCTATTGATTCTGTCTCCTCCATTGGTTCGATCTCTTCCATTGGTTCACTCTCTTCCCAATCATTGGAAGGTAAAGGTGCTCTATCTTCAGAAGGTATTGTATGAAAGGTGGTGTTATATATAGGATAGTAAGGATCGCCTACCATCCTGGGGAATGAAACATCCTCTTCTTCATCCGTATCCTCGATGATTATCCATTTTCGTGAATGTGCCATGTCGAAATCCTATACATTTGGATCATCAAGAGTTTAGTCTATCAAATATTTCTCCCAAATTAAATATTCCATATGATCTGATCATAATAAAATGTAGTTCCGCACCTACACCTAGTTGTGATAGGATCTATGCACATATAAACTTTAGTTGGGATATTTGATCTAAATCCTTGAGATCAAAAACATTCCAGGTATTAAGGTGTCTTCTGATCGCGTGTATGAGTCTTTATATATGACTCTACATTCTTATTTATTGTATTCACGCTTTAATTATTATTTGTTACTTTAGTAGAATAATTAATAATACTTTTTATCGTAGGCTAAGGGATATATCTATACCTAATAGAGAAAGCCCTAAACTATAGACATGCTTTCCTAAGAAAGTACTAGTTCACTATAGCGAATAGCTTTGATACCAAATTTGTCACACTCTGGCCGTCGGAGGAAACAACGGGTGGTGTAACGTCATTCTTCGTATCACAGTTATATAACATACATTGAACAGTACTAAAGAAAATACATACCTTTTTTGATAATCGAAAGTTACATAACTGTTTTTCTAGAACCTATTACATAATATCCGACTATGGCATACTTCTTAATGAACAGAAAGATAATAGTAAAACTTCTCCTGTTCAAATACATACCAGCTTTTCAAGATCCTAAAAACACATACATTTTAAAATACGTCAACATAAAGTTGGTGAGTCCACAAGTTTTGACTCTATATAAAAATAACACTTTTTCTCAAGTTCAAAAGTATAGTTTTGAAAGTATCATTTTGACTCTTCAACATTTAGTATATATATCAGGTATAATATTATACTTATCAAATAAGTGTTATACCTAAACGTTCTTTGAACCTAGAATATAAGAAGGGGGAAACTTATACATAACATTAATACCTATATACGATAAAGTATAATGTTTCTAATAAATTACTACCATGAGCCTGTAACCACTGCTACGACACAATACCTCTGATAAAACACACTCATGATTTCCATGAGAAATGATACACTCATGATTTCCATGAGAAACAACATTGTACGCTTCATCGACGCCGGAACAATAACAAGTAAAAGGATAGTTCATCACTTGTTTATGGTTGACTGTAGCTAACAATCACATGTGGGGTTGTCAACCCGTATACTAATTATACATGACATCCTCGCTCACACGGGATTAACAGTTACAGTTCGGAGGATTTCCGCTAAGATCCCCAATCTTAGTTGATGAATACAATTACTCATGTAGACTTCGACGACTTCCTATAGCTCTAACAACAAAAGTATTTTCGTGTCTATAACCCTAAGTTACTAGACTTTGCTTTTAAATATTACTCCTAACTTCATAACATTTAGGCAGTATAACAGCTATTACTTGAAGTAAAACTAGGTTTTATTTTAACATAAAACCAATAACAACAACAACATATAACATAACAAGTTTTATCTTGTCATAAAACTAACAATAACACCATACCTTATGAATTAACATATAGAACTTCCGAATATAACTTCTGAATTATATCGCACACAACATATATATAGAATCTTAAGTATAACTCAAGATTTACATTTCTATAATAACATGCTAATAAGTTGATAATAGTTGTATATTTTCAAAATATTATATTTAAAATAACTATATCCCGGTTAATATAACTATCTATATCGACACGAATATATTATCCTATAGACATAATATTAACATATGTATAATATTTAACATGCGTTTTCCCCCGAAAATATTGAAAAGTGGTGCCGTGAAACTCACCCTACTAGCGTGATTTTATGTAATCTAAGCAGAAACGGTCAGTGATACGAAGTCGTCGGGGCTCGGGATGCAAGATGGCTTCAGCAAGGGAGAGTGGAGAAAGGGAAATGGTGTAAGGAATAGCTGAGGTCGGACCTTCTATTTATAGTAAGGATTTCGGACTCTCACGTTGTGAGTTTTATAAAACTCACGTTGTGATTCATGGATGCTCATCTTGTAGACTTGCCATTTGCGTCCCTAGCTTAGGAGGGTGGCCATGTGACTCCTCACGTCGTGAGATATCCTTGATCACGTCATGAGTTTGGATCTTATCCCTTCGTAGCCAGATTAGGGTTTCTAATAGCCGAATCTTCGGAAGGTCATAACTTTCGCATACGAACTCTGTTTTTGACGTTCTTTATATCCACGCGTAGGTATTTACGAGTACTACAACTCTCTTTTAGACTCCAATAGCTAATTCTAAGTGTATTTTAAATTCCTATTATTATAGAGATATATAGTGTTCGGTTTATCACAACTTTCTTATGCGAAGTCAGATTTAGACGTTCTCTATATCTTTAGTATCGTATGGACATATACTTTGAGTTGTATTATAAAGAAAGTTCGTCTTTGTATTAGAATTTATCATGAACTACATAGTACGTTTATCACATTACTAGTTTACAAAATCATATTAGATGATATGTATAATCACATGTGATTGTCTATTGACCTATTTTGACTGGTGTTACACATTTCATCCATCCAACCAAAAAGACCCTTATCTTTACTCCAACTGATTATCTAATTATTTCCTTTTTCAGTTGGTGGGGGGTTTGGTTTGTTCAAAAGATATAAAAACCAGTTCAAGAAGGTATTAAACATAATATCAAGAGACTTTCTTAAAGCATTAAAGGAACAAAAAGATCCAAAACAGCAAAAGTTGTGTAACGCTTGGAAATGGATATGTTCCTAGTTGCCCTTGGTAATTAAAAGAATTGCAATTTGATCCTTGAAGGTAGTACGTGGGGCGTACCATAGGGTGCAATTATCGTACTAGCTGAGAAGAAAGTACGCAGGGCGTACCTCTTGAGTACGCTTACCGTACTAGAGGAACATGGTCGCAGGAACGAGGCCTCATATGCTAGGCGTTGAGGCGGATAAGAAAACCGTATTTTTCGGGGATGTACCATATTTAAGCCATAAGTCAGCATCTTGTTGCCTTGGTTAACTAGCCTCCTCACCTATGAAAACCCTAATTCATTCCTTAGCCATTGTTTGGTTCTTTTGAGCTCTTGTTAAGCTTTTATGGAGGATTTTATGCAACTTGGAGGGAAAGAAGAAACTTGAAGACTCATTATTTGGAGGAGGGCTTTGAGATCCAACTTTAGCACCTTCTTTTGGTGGCTTGTGAGGTATAAAATTAACCCTTGTCATCTTATTTCATAGATCTACTCCTTGGCATGTTTTTGGTCAATATCGTTCCCTTGGTTTGTGATTGTGAGTTAAGGTAATTTTTGGAGCTTATCTTTGTAGATAGGGACTTGTTAAGGGTTTCTTAAGAATAAAGGTGCAAACATTATGGTGGTATTGGTCTCAATGCATGTATTAACTCATTTATTATGCTGTTTTGAGCTCTAGAGCTCCATTAACCCATGCATGCACATAAAGTTTGAAACTTTATCTGATTAACCACCTTAAGGAAGTCAAATATGAGTTTGGGTCGAAGTATTAATTGCTTAAGAGCTAGAATAGAAAAGTTGACCAAGATGGTGAGTACGTGGGGCATACAATCATGTATATTGCGTGTACAAGCACTTTAAGTAGTACATGGGGCGTACACCCCGCATACTCAGCAGGTTAGAATCCTTTTGTTTGGGCTTCGGATTTTAGGCTAGAGTGGGGTTGGTTGTCTTGGGCCATCAGAATTCATTGGTTAAGCTGTTGAGATTTTGGTGGATTTTCTTGAGAGAAGGCCCACGAAAGGGATTGGGACCAATTTGGAAAATTGGGCCATAATTGGGCTTTGGTTGATTTTTTTTTAGATTTTGGGCTTTTGATAAATTAGAATGGGCCTTAGCCTTGGGCCAATTTAGAGAAAGGATAACAAGGCATTTTACCCTAATTTGGACTCTAAGTCTGAGTCAGGACCTACTTATTAATCAGATGTTGTTTTGGTATTTGATAACGCAAGGATATTACCAGATCTTCAATTAGAGATTTATCTGTGGGTTTCAGTTGTCTGAGGTGAGTCTCCTTACTATACTATGGGTCAAAGGCACCTATGTTGGCCCATTGTCTTTTGTATTATGGAAAGACCAAGGGGTGGCCCTTGGCATTTCTATAAATGACCTGGAGGTGGCTCTTGGCAAATCAGTATGCAAGACCAGGGTTCGGACCTTGGTAGTTAAGTGGATAGTTAATTGTATATTGTATGCTAGATGTGTTTGTGATGCTTGCATAGAAGACCAGGAAGTGGCTCCTGGCACTTTTCTATAAGACCCAGAGTTTTTCCCTCGGCCTGGCAAGGAAAGACGATGATACGGCCCGTGGTATAATGGAAAGACTATAGTTGACACATAGCACCTCTTATTGCATGTTTGATATGTATAATATGTGTGATATGTATGGTATATATGGTATTTTGGGAAACTCGCTAAGATCTGTGCTTAGAACTATTGTTTATGGTTTCAGGTACCTCCCGTTCTAAAGGGAAGGGCTCAGCTTGATCGCAGCGCATACACGTATGTTTTTCCATAACTGTGTGATTTTGGGAATGTACTCTGATAATTGTTTTATTTATAAAATACTTCTAAGTGTTTGAGTAAATGATAAATCCATGTTTTGATTGTATTAAAAATTAAATTTTTACCTTGACATTTTATGTAACATACAAGTTAATAACCATGTATAATTATCATGTTTTGTATGCTTGATAGCTTAAAAGTGAATATCAATATATAATATATGATTTTGAGCGTTGCGTTCTAACAAGATATTTTTATGAGATTTGAAGTAAAAGTATGTTTAGAATCATCCGGAAAGTGATGGGAAGTCTTATGAGATTCTGATAAGAAAGTCAATTATCGAAATTAACGAACATATAACATTTAGAGAAAGGGTTCTCTTAATCATGGTATCAGAGCAGTAGTTTAAGTGAACTAAATCCCACAGATTGGTATTTAGACTTAAACTGTTGGATGTTCAATATATGAACAAATTCATTGTAAGAATGTGGATACAAACCATAGGAAAGACTTAATTTAAGTATTAGTTAATAATAAATTCTAATATTCTAAAATACTATATTACTCCAAAATTTAAGAACAGTGGCTAAACAGGTGAGTAGTCATACACCAGATGTGGGTGGAGATCCTTATCCTAATGAAGTAAATACTCCAGTATCCCCTTGTAAGGAGCGACTCTTGGATAAACTTACTGTGTTATTCGACAGACTCCTGAAGAACATAAAAAGGATAGTGATAAAGGTAAAGATAAAGCCACCGGAGAATCTTCAAAAGGGGAGGCGAAACGTCTCTCATTCAAAACTTTAGATAATAATGGTGCTACTGAGTTTTCAGGTGTTCTTAATCCCATTGTTGTTCTTATATGGATCCAGAACACAAAAAAAGTATTATGTATCTCTCTTGTGGTTAATGAAGACAAGGCTAATTATGCTTTTGCAATGCTCATCGGAGATGACTTGGTCTGGTGGGAAGCAACATTCGAAGCTCTCAACAAGTATGACCAAGAGAATTTATCTTGGGAAATGTTCAAAACTCACTTGCTAGGAAAGTACTGTCCTCTAGACATGAGGAGTAGATTAGAGAAATAATTCCTCGAGCTTAAACAAGGAGAAATGACTGTGAATGATTATGAAACTCAATTCAATCAAAAAGCACGGTTTACTGCAAAGTATATTCCAACTGAAGACGATAAACTTCACATATTCATGGAAGGAATACGGTATGAAATCCGCGATTTCGTGGTTAATCGGGATGTTCTGTTATTTGATAAAGCGGTTGAGTATGCCCGAAAGCACGAGCATGACTTAGAAATACGTGGTGCCACTCTTTCTGTTCTGAAGCATCCACATGTTGATCAAACCGTTCCTGTTTCCTCTATTCCATCAGCTCAATCAGCTCGATTTGATCCTGGAAAACAAGTGCAATCTCATAATACCTCTCGTGGCCACGTTAGGTCACAATCTTTTTCTCTTCAGTCGCCATTTTGGAAAGAATCATTAGAGTGAATGCAGATTAGAAAAAGGATCAGTGATCTATTATGGATTTGGAGAAATAGGCCACCTGAAGTTTTTTTGCCCGATGAAGAATGTTACATGCTTTGCTTGTGGTGTTACTGTCCACAGGAAGTGTTTTTGCCCTACTCTTATTAGTCAAATGGCGGGGAGTCAAGCTTTCGTTTAATAACTAAAGAATACTTCACCTAAAAAGGAGGAAGTGCCTAAAGCTAAAGGCTGTGCATTTCAGATTACCACAATAGAGGCATGCGAAGACCCGAATGTTGTGACCAGTACATTTCTAGTCAACTCTAGACCTCCTCACATCTTATTTGATTCTGATGCCTCAGATTCTTTTGTGTCTCATGAATTTGCGCATTCCTTTCAAATTTCTTGCTATGCACTCATGCAACCATTTAATCTAGATACTACGGGAAGTATATCATTACTTGCTGATAAAGTTTATAGGGATTGTGTCATTGAAATTGAAGGCTATAATTTTCTTGCTAACCTGATTCCTATCTCCTTGCCCAACTTTGATATTATTCTCGACATGGATTGGTTGTCAAATAACCATGCATAACTCTTGTGCTATGAAAAGATAGTACACATTCCTATTGAAGGGGAGAATCCTATTTATGTCTACGTTGAACAAAGTCTTAAAATCTGTAAAATAATCTCTTACCTAAAAGCGTGTAAATTTATATCGAATGGGTGTTCTACTTATCTGGTGTATACAGTTGATATCTCAAAAGAGGGGAAGAAAACTGTAAATGATATTCCGATTGTTAATAAATATCGTGATGTTTTCCCCGATGATTTTCCTGGACTGCCTCCAAATAGGCAAGTAGAATTCCAAATCGATCTTGTACCTAGTGCTGCTCCAATTGCAAAGACTCCTTATCGTCTTGTGCCAGCTGAGATGAAGGAAATGATGATCCAACTGCATGAATTACTTGACAAAGGCTTTATTCGACCGAGTACCTCTCCCTGGGGTGCTCTAGTATTTTTTGTCAAGAAGAAGGATGGATCGATGTGAATGTGTATTGATTATCACAAGCTAAATAAGGTAACTATCAAGAACAAGTACCCACTACCTCGCATAGACGACTTGTTTGATCAACTCCAGGGTGTTAGCTATTTCACGAAGATTGATTTGAGGTCTGGCTATCATCAGTTGAAAGTACAGGAGCAGGATGTACCGAAGACTGATTTCCATACTCGTTATGGGCATTATGAATTCCTTGTCATGTCATTCGGTCTGACAGATGCTCCTGCTGTATTCATGGATATGATGAATCGCGTATGCCGCCCGATTCTCGATAATCTGTCATTGTATTCATTGATGATATTCTAATTTATTCCAAGTATGAATCTGATCATGCCTTTCATATTCGTGAAATATTAGAACTTCTTCGAAAGGAGAAACGATATGCTAAATTCTCGAAATGTGAATTTTAGCTTTGCCAAGTTCAATTTCTCAGCCATGTGATTTTTGGTGGCGATATATTAGTAGATCCTACTAAAATTGGAGCCATTCAGAATTGGGAAGTGCCCCGTAATGCTTCTGAAATTCGCAGTTTCTTGGGTCTCGCGAGGTATTACCAGAGATTCATTAAAGATTTTTCACGTATAGTTATACCTCTCACAAGTCTTACGTGAAAGGAAGTAAAGTTCATGCTCCGATCATATCACTCCCAAAAGGTGATAATGGTTTTTCCGTGTATAGCGATGCTTCAAGATTGGGAATCGGTTGTGTGTTGATGCAGCGTGGTAGAGTAATAGCCTATGCCTCAAGACAACTAAAAGAGTAAGAAAAGAATTATCCCACCTATGACCTCGAACTCGCTGCAGTAGTATTTTCCTTACAACTTTGGATGCATTCTCTTTTTGGTACAAAATGCCAATTGTTTACTAACCCCAAAAGTATTAAGTATATATTCAGTCAGCAAACTTTGAATATGAGACAACAGCGAGCCATGGAGCTGATCAAAGACTATGACTGTGAAATCTTGTATCATCATAAAAAGGCCAATGTAGTTGCTGATGCACTTAGCAGAAAGGTTTATCATAATAGTCTGTGTTATGTTATTACTCACACTACAGTAAAGTTCACTATTCTTGATGAACTAGAAAAATGGCAAGTAGAGGCCTTAAAGCCAGAAAATCTAAAGAAGGAAGGGATGATACATTATGCTGATATTTTACTTGATGATTGACACAGACTGAAAGTATTTAAGAATCAGCTATAGTTTCCACAAATTGGTGGATTAAGACAAAAGATTTTAGATGAAGCCCATAAGTCTAAGATTTCAATACATCCTGGTACAAGTAAAATGTACTATGATTTACAGGTTGATTATTGGTGGACTGGATTAAGAGAGACATTGGAAGATATGTGCAAGAATGCTTAATATGCTTAGAAGTCAAAGCAAAACACCAAAAGCCATATGGTAGTCCAGAAAGTATTAATGTCCCCATGTGGAAATGGGAGGAGCTATCCGTGGATTTTATTACCAAATTGCCAAAGACTGCGAGACAGAATGATAGCATTTGGGTAATTGTCGACCGACTGACTAAGAGTACACATTTTCTTACCATGCGTGAAACAACCCCAATGGAGAAATACGCACAAGTATACTTGGATGAAATTGTTGCAAGACATAGTTTGCCACTAAAGATTATTTCCGATCGTGATACTCGCTTCACTTCTCATTTGTAGGCAAGTATGCAACGTGAGTTGGGATATCAGATTGCTCTCAGCACAACTTATCATCTCCAGATAGATGGTCAGACGGAGAGAACAATCCAAACATTGGAAGATATGCTTCGTGCATGTGTCCTGGAATTTGGTGGTAACTGGGATAGGTACTTACCTCTTGTCAAATTTTCATATAATAACAGTTACCACACTTCAATCAAAATGACACCATATGAAGCATTATATGGTCGTAGATGTTGTACTGCATTATGTTGGCGTGATGTAGGATAGAAAATCCTTGGAGGCCCTGACATGATTCAAGACACTACTGACAATATTCAAATTGTACGAGAAAGAATGAAAGCGGCCTAGGATCGATAGAAGTCCTATGCAGAAAAGAGGATATGACCCATAGAATTCCAGGTGGGTGATTTTGTAATGCTAAAGGTATCCCCTTGGGAAGGCATTATGTGATTTGGGAAGAAAGGAAAATTGAATCCTAGATTTGTTGGACCTTTCAAAATCATCCAGACAATTCGTAAGCAAGCATACCGTTTGGAATTGCCAGAAGATTTGGCAGGTATTCATGATGTGCTTCGTGTGAGTTATCTGCGTATATTTTTAAGCATATATGATGAAACGATCCCGTTATCCGAGGTGAAATTGGATACTAAATAAAGATATGTAGAACCTGAAGAGATAGTAAACGAAAGAACGGTGGATCTACGTAATAAAGAAGTGGAGTTGGTGCTTGTCAAGTGGAAACACCATCGAGGCCCAAACTATACTTGGGAAAATAAGAATGAGATAAGAGTGAAATATCCCCATTTGTTTAAATCGTTGTAATTTCGGAAACACCATCGAGGCCCAAACTATACTTGGGAAAGTAATGGGAAGTCTTATGAGATTCCGATCAAAAAGTCAATTATCGAAATTAACAAACATATAACATTTAAGTTCGAAATAAGTAAAACTAATGTTATAGAAACTTTTAGATTATCTTGTTAGAAACATTTAGGCGAAAACCTAACTAAAATACGAGTTATAACGAAGAAGTTATGATTATTGAAGTTTCGCGACAGAACCGGCACGACGCCATAGGACGTAAAAAGTGAGTTTGCGATAAACGAATTTTTAGCTTTAGTGATCTAAATGAAAGTCATAGTATTTGTTAAACCAAAAACTTTCATAAAAAGAACGTCCAAATCTGGCTTCATATGAAAAAGTTATGATTTTTCTAAGATTCAGCATAATAGTGTACAACTCGAAATTCGAATTGTAGATCGAGCGATTTTTAGCGGACACAATGTAAACGAGAATCGAAGATCTTATCGATTGTAGTTCAGCGGTAAAAAGATAGACGGAAACGGACGTCTGATAAAGAAGTTATGAATTTTTAACAGACTTTTCCTATCCCGACCTGTTAAAAATATAATATTAAAATGAATCAAAATTAGCAGACGAAATCTAAACGAAAGTTGTAGAGTATAGTCTTACCTACGCGTGGATATAAAGAACGTCAAAAATGGAGCTCGTACGCGAAATATATGAATTTTTGAAGTTTTAGGCACAAACTTCGAGGTCGGACCAAAGTTGTACGCCCAACATACTACGGACGAAGGACACGTATCATGCAGGTTCGACACGTCCGAGGCCCAAGAACCGAACCAGTGCCACGTCGGTTGGTACGCCCCACGTAACAGAACGCCCAACGTCCTCTCAGGTACACCCAGCGTACCGAGGATCAGGCTCCTACTATAAACAAAATGTGAAGGTCTCCGGGTTTAGGTTACAATTTCTCCTACTATAATCTCTCTCTCAAATTACCCTAACACCCCCCGAAGCCTAGGAAATCACCCCAATACCTGAATCAAGTCTAGACGCACCGAAGCCCCAGAAAATAAGATTTTCAGTCGAATCTCTGCCCGCACAATGCCCGGTTTCCAACAAAAACTCCCGGTTTCGTCAAAGAAAGTCTTTTTTAGAAACAAAGTGCTGCCCAAATTATCATTTTATCATTCGGTTATTTCACGTTGATTTCAATATAGGGACAATTGTATGTTATGTGTTATATGTTCAATGTGCTTTCCTGTGTTATTCTGGTATTGGCGTTGTGCCTTTGGCCATGTAGAGAATGACTCGTTTAACTTTTGGTATTGGCATTAGGCTAGGTAGGGCTGAAAGCCTGTTTATTCTAACAAAATGATAATCAGAAACTGATTATTTTTTGTGCCACTTGGGTTGAACTCTTATTGATGTATATAATGTTGAAATTGTTGTATCTCATTGATTGTAAATCTTTGAATCAAATCATTGGTTGATATGGAAAGCTTGTCATATGATACACATATGCCTTTGTTGTTCTTTTTTCCCTCTTTGTTTCTGTCATATTGATATAGATATGGCATAGCGTTATATTGTAACTGTTATTGAACTCACTAAGCATCACCCGCTTATCCCTCTTAGTGTTTAACTATTGCAAATGACAAGCATCCAATATAGTCATGCACTTTTGGAAGATGTAGAATAGTTAATATTATCACTTTTGTACTTAGTGTATAAATTCTTGGGAAGTTATGTAATATATAAAACTTTGTAAAAATCTTAATAGTTGGTTTGTATCCAGACTTTTGTAAATTATATTAAGAATATGCATGTAGCATGTTTGGAGTAATAATATTGTAAAGTTTAGAGAAGGGGTTCTCTCATTTTAGGACATTACAAGTTGGTATCAGAGCCCTGGGTTGAGGGATTCGGGCATACTCTTGGATATGCTTAAACTCAAACTGACAGTTTCAGAAATGTTTCATAAAATAAATGTTTCATAAAAAAGGGTTTCTAATAAAATAAAAGGGTGTCATGCATGCAATCGGCCGAGCTCAAGTAAGTGATTCCCAGAATACCCATATATGTTTGTTATGATTATATGATTATGAGAGTTGCATGCTAGATTAGGGCTAAGGATCTGCTCATGATTTTATGATAGGAAAGATGTTTTTATATGTCTGCTTGTATGAGATTTTAGGATTCCATGCTAATTTGGTTTTCCGATAAGTAGATAAAATGGCTTGATTAATGATATTCTGGTTAGATTTTCCATTGCTCGAATGTTGCTTGCTTTGTGCGTTGTGGGACTCTTAGTGATGTTTATCAACTACTAAGTGAATATGCTAAGTCACATGTTGCATAGGTTAAATAATCTTAGAGTGATAGATTTGACCCTATTACACAGCTCTTGTCTAAGTCTAACCGTTCTTGGGTTGAGTCTTTTACTCGAAAGAGTATCTAACCTCTGTTTCTCGTGACTATAGTCATGAGGTAGTTATTTGACATTGGTGGGAGCCTTTCAGCAACCAATGGTAGGGTGAGGTCGGGAAACTAGGACAACCTAGGAAGTGTTTTAGTGGGATTAGTTGCACTGTCTAGCGATCATTTTGAGTATCAGTATGAGACGGTGACTTAGAGGATATGAGACGATTCTTGAGGAAAGTATGGATAGGTGTGGAATGTAGTATTGGGCCTATACTCCTGAAACTACAGGATCCATATTTGACTCGGGGAGAGTCTTAGAGAATCTAGGAAGCTTGTGGGATAAGAATCCTTGGGTATGTTCTGATCTTTTACATGTTGTTTTTCAATATGGTGATGAGCACTCATGAAGGAGGTTCAGGGTTTGACTCCAGCTCAGGTGCAGGTACTGAGCCGATTAGCGAGCAGATGTGGGAGTTAATCTCGTCAGAGATTACCTAAGGTATTTTGGATTTGACTCATGTCATCTTTGGTTTGGTCAAGGAGGGGATTTTGGAGATTTTGGATGATCGATTAGGTGCATTCTGTGCTGAGGTTATGGCTATTGTTGGAGCTTGCACTCTTTCTTTCCATGAGTTCCGTGCTTGCGAAGCTCCCACGTTCTCTAGGGAGAAGGACCCCATTTTCAGTAGGAGATGGTTAGCGGATATGGCTGATGCATTCAAGATGATTTTTTTCCCTGAGGGGTTGAAGGTCAGATTTGTTTCTTTTCAACTGAAAGACAGAGCACGATATTAGTGGAAAGAGGTAGACATCAACTTGGGAGGTGAGGCCCTAGAGACGATGATATGGGATGAGTTTGAAACCCGATTTTAGGGTTGTGTTTCCACCAGCTATTGAGGTACAGCAGTTGGCGAGGTAGTTTCAGGACATTTGTCAGACTACAAAGACAGTGGCATAGATCATTTCCAAGTTCTGGGAAATGGCTTTATTGGTTCCGCATTATGCAACAGATGAGGAGATGAAGATGGTAAGGTACCATGATATGCTGACGGATCTAATCATGGATTTTGTGAGTATATCAAGTTTCAAGACCTTGAATGATATGATTTCTAGAGCCCAAGAGTGGGAGATCGATTTGGAGCACATGGGGAAGAGAGGGACAGATCAGGTGTAGGCAGTGGAGGATCTCGAGAAGAGACTCAAGACTTCATATCAGCGATTGAGGGGTCATAAGGGTTGGGATCAATGCAGCACATGTGGAAAATTACACGACGAGGTTTTCTTTTCTAGGGGCATGGGCTGCTACAAGTGTGGTAGTGTTGGTCATGTCCATCGGGATTTTCCTCAGGGGGAAAGCTCGTTATGTTTTCATTGTAATCAAGTGGGCCACAAGAAGGCCAACTGTCTAGTGTTGAGGGGAGGAGCAATGAGTTCACCTGCTCTGGTTACCTTGAGGATCACTAATGGTCATGAGGGTAGGGAAGGAACCCTAACAGAAAGGAGTCAATCATTACAGTGTGAAACAGGGGAGGCCAGGACTCCAACAGGTGATATTCCAAGTATTTTATCATTTTCTTTCTCTTTCGTTTTTATCATTATTTATATTGCATGGTAATTTTGCATCGGTTTAGGTGAGCATTATCTTGGGTTTAATTCTCTATTAATTGTTTGGTTCATATCATCAAGACTTGTTATATGCCATTTTGCATGCCATGAATCATTAGTGGGTCAGTAATAGGTCGTATTTTATTGAGCAGGTTTCAATGTGTTCAGTTGTTGTTCCACATCTTCGATAGGATCAATTCGGGGGTGTTGTTTCGAAGGTCTATGGTTAGGATTAGTGGGTTAGTTCTCCAGTGAAGTCAGGGTTCATCTTTTTAGAATTTGATATGGTGGGATTGGCTAGTCGTCTATGGACGAACTTTCGGGTTCAATCACTACCGATGCTAAGGAATTAGCTGTTGGATTAAGTGTCTATGCCCATAATTATAATTGGTATGTACTTTACCCGATAATAGCATGGTTCTTTTGGGTTGCCTTCACCGGAGCAATTTGATAGGATGGACTAATAAGAAGAGGTTATTTGTGATTTATTAATATATTATACGTATAATATATTAATTAAGAAATCATATTATTTAATTAGTATTGATTAAGAATTAATTCAGAATTAATTTAGTGATCAAAAGAGACTAATTAAACTTACGGGGTTGATTAAGTAAATCATCAATACTTATAGTTGGGCTAATGATCCACGGGTTGATTAGGATGGGCTAAACCTATATGATAGTCCATGAAGGTTTATCACATGTAATCTAAGAAATATGAAGGGTCATGGTGAATTAGGGTTTACATGGATGAAACCCTAGTCTTTGCCACACTATAAAAGCAACCCCTTAACCCCTAAAATCGGCCCCATGCTTTCTTAAGAAGAATCATAACCTATTTGGTGCTATCTTTCCACTTCTCATAAGCCTCCTTTACACTTGGTGTTTGTGACACATTAGAGGCATCACATTTGAGGTGCTAAATCTTTTGAAGGCCAAGAACTACAAGCTACACTAAGAGGTATTCATCTAACTTGGTTTTATGTTGTATATCTCAAATTGTATGCTAGTTAGGGTGTGTGCTTTGGAAAAATGAAATTGCATTTATAATTAGAGAAAGCTTATATCCAAAGCATCTAGGGTTGCCTGTGCACCATAGGAGTGTTATAGTGCTTAAAACCTAATAGTGGTAATAGAGCTTAAGATTATTTTCTATTATATTGATGCATTTGTGTTATTTTCAAAGCTAAAAAAGTCACATTTCTGGACTTTGACTGTTGGACTTGACGAGTCCTATCATTGGACTCGATGAGTTGGATAATTAGATGATGAATTCCACGAGTCCATTGCCAGACTCGATGAGTAGGATCATCATATAGCAGTCTTCTTGAGTTTTTTACTAGAATTGGATTAGGATCATTACCGCAAGCTATTTTGTATCATTAAAAATGTTTTCTCTGATTTCGTAGTGATTATCCTTATCCAATTAAAGGACAATCATCAAATTTTAAGATAATAAGTTGATTATTTGTATTACTTGATTTTAATTGCTTTGTTATATGAGTTAGATTAGATCAACTTGACGAACAACAAATTATATGATACTTGAATAAGTTATAATTGATCTAATTGTTCTTAAAGAGAGTTTCATAACTTGTCCTCAAGTTATGAAATATGAAAATTCTCATTCATGAACATTAAAACTCATAAGTTATGGAAACCAAGAGTTTTGAAGTGTTACAAACCTTGCCCTCAAGCTTTGGAATTTGTAAAGTCTCACTTATGCAACATTTAATTCCAAACCTTAGAATTTTAAAAGTTTAAAGTTCAACACTTATGTGTGTGTGTGTGTGTTTGTATAAGACAAGTCAGTCTTACTGTTACTAGGCCTCATTCATGAAGCCGATCTATAAGGGGGGTATAAGGTTACTGCCTATAAAATGGTGGTTTAATGGGTTTCCATTCTCACCCACAGTTTCCTTGACTGGTGGAGGGTCGTTAGCCGAACGGGTAGGATAGGACATTAATCCTCATTAATAAGTATAATGAAATAATAAAGAAACTAAACCTTTTATAAACTCCAAATCTTAGTTGCTTTAGGAAAAATGTGAAAATGATTCTATTCCATGAAATAATACTTTACACCATGCCAAGTCATTAATGAAGCGTGTATGGTTAACCAACACACTAATCTGGGACTGACAAGAGTAGTAATGGGTATCTTGATGTTTATCATAGATCAATAGAGCGTGTGTGGTTAACTGGCACATTTATTAGGTGATAAGTGACATCAAGAGGACCAAGCAATTTGAATGGTTATTCACACCTTGTTTGTGATCCTCGATATCCCAGTCACAAACTTAAAGGGCATAATCGAGATTTAGAGATGCCATTAAAAAGTTCAATGAATCTCAAAGAATCTTGGAATTTCAATTCATTAAAAGCTTAATAATCAATTTCACTTTTCATGGCGGAAATTGGTAAATCATCATTTACCTACCTTCAAATATTTTACAATTGGATTACGACATCCCTCTTTCGAATTGTAGAATATTGTGTTGGGTCCTAGCCTTAATGTTTCATTTGGGTGTTATATTAAGGATTCTCATCTAATCTAAACTTTGTTCTTTTTCCTTTTCAGATATCTATCCCAAACAATGCTTCAGGATCCGACCCTTCTAGCTCATTCTCCCTTTTGAACTTGGTTGTGAGAACTATCTTCGATTGGTCAAACTTTAACAATTGGATTCGAAACATTCATATGGACCTTCGCTATGAGGACAAAGAATATGTCCTCGATAAAGAGTTGAAGGAAATTGATGAACAAACTGCTACTCCTGAGCAAATCGAGGAATACAGGGTTCATAAGAGGGACGTGACAAAGGTGTCATGCATTATGATTGCTACCATGACTGTTGAGCTTCAAAAGTCCTATGAGGACTTATGGCCCTTTGAGATACACCAAGATTTGATGGAAAGGTACCATCAAAGTGCTCGGCAGGAGAGCTATGAAATTATAGCCTCCATGATCACAACCAAAATGAAGGATGGAGAGTCTATCATGGCCTACTTGCAAAAGATGTAGAGTTTGTGGACCGCTTGTTGAAGTTGAATGTGAACTTCGATGAAGAGTTGTCTATTGACATCATCCTACATTATTTTCCTTCTTGTTATGATCAATTCAAAATGACTTATCGTACCAACAAGGAGGAAGTCACTCCGTGCAAACTTCAAGGCCTACTAAGAACTGTAGAAAGTAATTTGAAAGGCAAGTCTGTTATATCCACTCCTACTGCTACTACCCCTGTCTTGGCAAATGGATATGGGAAAGGAAAGAAGAGGAAGGCTCCTTTTAAGAGCCACATGGGAAAGTCCCACGATGGAATCTCTTTTAGTGGAACCAAAGGTGGTCCTGCTAAACCCTCTACCGATCTAAACGAAGAAGAGTGCTTCTATTGTTATGAAAAAGGGCACTGGAAACGAAGCTGCCCCAAATACTTGCAGGACATTAAGGATGGGTAGATAAAGCCCACCTTCGCAAGTATTTACACTATTCTATCTAATAACTCGTCACATGCTAATTCTTGGATCCTTGATACAGGTTGTGGATTTCAAATTTGTTCTAATTTGCAGAGACTAAAAGAAAGTAGGGATGTGGAGCATGGGAAAATAAACCTAATCATGGAGAATAGGAAAGTGTCGTCTGTCACCAAGATTGGATTTTATTCTTTATTACTTAGTACTGGGTTAAATTTAGAGTTGAATAATTGTTTTTAGTCTTCGGATATGGCGAGAAATATTATTTCTTTTATGGTTTGTATAAACAAGGTTTTTATATTTTCATTTGATAATGAAATTGGCTCTATTAATGCTTTCTATAATGGTGTATTTTATTTTAAAGCATTGCCTTGTAATGGTATATATGAAAGTATGATGGTTGTAGACAACTTAGGAAATAATGTGTTGAATATTGATTCGTCCAATGGTTTGGACAAGGCATGCTTATGGCATTGTCGTCTTGGAAATGTCAATAAGAAGCGCATAGCCCTACTCCAAAAGGTTGGAGTCTTGGATCATTCGACTTAAAGTCAGATGATACTTGCGAATCTTGTTTGCTTGGAATGATGAACAAGTCACCCTTCACTGGTACTTGTGAAAGTGTGAAGGTCTATTGGATCCTATACACACCGATGCGTGTGGGCCCTTCAGATCCGCCACAATGGTTGCTAACCGCTTCTATGTGACTTTTACTGATGATTACAACAAATATTGCTATATCTAGTTAATCAAGTATAAGTCTGAAACCTTTGAAAATTTCAAAGAGTTTAAGCAAGAAGTGGAGAATCAATTGGGCAAAAAGATAAAGATGCTCTGATCCGATCGAGGTGGTGAATATCTTAGTATTGAGTTTCACGACTAGATTAAGGAATGTGGAATTCTTTTGCAGTTGATGCCACCTAGGACACTGTAGTTGAATGGTGTGGCTGAGAGCTACAATGGAACCTTGTTGGACATGGTTCGTTCAATCATGAGTCGAGCTTCGTTACCAATCTCATTCTGGGGGTATGCCTTAGAGACTGCTGCCCATATCCTTAATCTAGTCCCTACTAAAAAGATAGCCAAAACACCTCACACGATGTGGACAGGGAAGGTACCCTCGTAAGCACACATCAAGGTTTGGGGTTGCAAGGCTTTCGTAAGACAAGTGACTCACGACTAGCTCGAACCTCGTAGTAAGCAATGTATTTTCATTGGTTACCCGGATAAGTCCTTGGGTATCTATTTTATAGACCGAGTGAAAATGTTGTCTTCATTGTGAGGAGAGGGGTTTTCTGAGAAAGAGAAATCATATGCCAAGAGGACAGTGGGAGGGAAATTGACCTTGAAGAGCTTCAACGGTTAAGTGATGATGGAACCTCAAACACTAGCGCTCAAACCGAGGAGGAAACTCCTGTTGAACCGATTGACAAGTCTGTACCTCTGAGGCATTCCAGTAGAGTTAGTGTTCCACCTGTGTTATATGGTTTCCATATTACTACAGATGGTGATACGTTTATCAGCGATAACACATTGATAAATTTGGATGAACCTAACAAGTACAAGGAAGCCATGGTAGGCCTCGAGTCTACAAAATGGAAAGATTCTATGGACAGCAAGATTCAGTCCATGTATGACAATCAAGTATGGAACTTCGTTGACAATGTACCAGGTCATAAGACGGTCAGGTGCAAATGGATTTTCAAGAAGAAGACCGACATGGATGGGAAAGCACAGACATATAAGGTGTAACTGGTTGCGAAAAGCTTTACTCAAACTCATGGAGTTCACTATGATGAGACCTTCTCACCAGTAGCGAAGATTAAATCAATAAGGTTTATGCTACCCATAGCTGCATTTCATGATTAAGAAATATGGCAAATGGATGTCAATACCTTTTCACTTAATGGAAAGTTAGCTGAAGGTGTTTACATGTGTTAGCCAGAGGGTTTTGTCAATGAAAAGTACCCTAATATGGTGTGTAAGCTTCAGAGATCCATGTATGCATTGAAAAAAGCATGTCATAGATGGAATCTTTGTTTTCATGAGAAAGTCAAAAAGTTTGGTTTTCGAGAAACGAAGATGAGTCTGCATATATGTCAAAGCTAGTGGGAGTATAGTTAGCTTTCTGGTGTTTTATGTCACAGATGGAATCTTTGTTTTGATGAGAGAGTCAAAGAGTTTGGTTTTTCGAGAAGCGAAGATAAGATCCATATATGGATTGAAAAGAGCATCTTACAAATGCAATCATGGTTTTGATGAGAAAGTCAAAGAATTTGGTTTTTTGAGAAGCGAAGATGAGTCCTGCATATATGTCAAAGCTAGTGGGAGTATAGTTAGCTTTCTGGTGTTTTATGTGGATGACATACTTCTCATAGGAAACGACATCCCAACCTTGTAAGAGGTTAAGTCTTGGATTGGGAAGTGTTTTGCTATGAAAGACCTTGGGAAAGCTGCTTACATTCTAGGGATAAGGATATTAAGAAACAAGAGTAAAAGACTAATAGGACTTAGTTAAAGTACCTACTTAGATAAGGTGTTGAAACGTTTCAACAAGGAGAATTCTAAGAAAGGTGACTTACCTATCTAATGCAATACCAAACTAAGCAAGGCTCAGAGTCCGAGAACTAATGAAAAGATAGCAGATGTGAGTCAAGTGCCATATGCCTCCACTGTTTGCTCAATCATGTACACTAGGACGTGTACTCGCCTTGATGTGGCTTTTGCATTGAGCATGGTTAGTCAATATCAAGCGAATCCTGGTAGAGCTCAATGGACTGCAGTAAAGAACATTCTTAAGTACCTATGAAGGACTAAGGACTAGGTCCTTGCCCTCGGTGTGAGTGATGATTTGAGAGTGACAGGGTATTGTGACTTTACTAGAGGAGTAGTTACATGGAAAAGTTCCAAGCAGGAGACTGTTGTTGATTCAATGTGTGAATCAGAGTTTATAGCTACGAGCAAACCATCGAAGGAGGCGATATGGTTGAAAAACTTCATTGGACACCTTGGAGTTGTACCATCCATAATCGAGCCTATGGAGATTTTCTGCAATAATGAAGGAGCAGTCGCCTTAAGCAAGGAACCAAGAGATCATGGAAGATCCAGGCATATCGATAGAAATACCACTTCATAATACATCGAGTAGATGAAGGAATCCTCGTGGTAAAGAGGGTATCGGTAGAGGATAACCCAGTTGATCCCCTTACGAAGGGATTGAGTATGGTTAAGCACTTGCAGCATGCAAGGAGCATTGGGCTAAAGGACCGTATTCGTTTTAGTGATTAGATAAATATTTATAAACTTCTAATAGTTAAAATGTAATTGATATTTGATGATTGAATAAAAGGAGTTTTATTTATAAGTTACTATCTTGTGTCAACTATTTACTATTGTTTTAGTTTTGCATGTTTTGACTTCCAAAATAATAAGATTATTCAAACTATCAACAGTCGATCATACATTGGGAGTAGGTTATGAGGCTAGACTGTCATGAATTGACTTATAGATTGTCTAAGGTGTTAGGCATAGCAAAAGTATGCTACAACATTCATGAGTGCTCTTGAAATAAGATTTGAGTATTGGATTCAACCCACGCTCATGTGAATCACTTCATGGAATTCATCACGAGTAATTGTGAGACGATAATATCATATAGTCTTCAAACCAAGATATATAAGTTGCTGACTATGAGTTGGTTATGCATTGATGATATGAAAACGCATAAGTAACTTGATGTTATAAAACGTATTGTTCTTTATGATTTAACGAGTAGTTAGTATAAGCATATAAGTCGGAGTTTATCTGTTCCTTTTATCCTAAGAGGATTAATAGCGATATCTTGGGCCCTCGATGATTTTGTTTTTGCTTATGTGTTGGGCCCAGTCAGGACTCAATTGATGTGTTCAATTAAGTTCTATGTCAAACAAATTAGAAATCAGGAAACAAATTGTAGGACAATAAGTATGACTATGTTCCATTTAGTTGTCCGCATGATATATTGAAGAACAAAAGATTATATGATCCCTTATCTAAAGGACGTGTCACTAAGTAGGTCAAAGTTCGACAACGGCTTTTGAGAGCTACGATTGCTAATCGGATTTTAAAGTTGCATTTGCAATTATAGTTATTAGACTTATCCAAGTGGGAGACTGTTGGATTAGGTGTCTAAGCCCATAACTATAATTGGTATGTACTTGACCCAATAATAACATGGTCCTTTTGCGTTGCCTTCACCGGAGCAATTTGATAGGATGGACTTTTGAGAATAGGTTATTTGTGATTTATTAATATATTATAAGTACAATATAATAATCGAGAAATCATATTATTTAACTAATATTGATCAAGAATTAATTTGGAATTAATTTAGTGATCAAAAGAGACTAATTAAATTTACGGGGGTTGATTAAGTAAATCAACAATACTTATACTTGGGGTAATGATCCATGCGTTGATTATGATGGGCTAAACCTATATGATAGTCCATGAAGGTTTAACTCATGTAACCTAATAAATATGAAGGGTCATGGTGAGTTAGGGTTTGCATGGATGAAACCCTAGTCTTTTATACACTATAAAAGCAACCCCTTAACCCCTAAAATTGGCCCCCATGTTTTCTTAAGAAGAATCATAACCGATTTGAAGCTATCTGTCGACTTCTCATACGCCTTCTTTGCACTTTTTGTTTGTGACAGATTAGAGGCATCACATTTGAGTTGCTAAAGCTTTTGAAGGCCAAGAACTACAAGCTACACTAAGAGGTTTTCATCTAACTTGGTTTTATGTTGTATATCTCAAATTGTATGCTAGTTAAGGTATGTTCTTTGGAAAATGGAAATTGCATGTATAATTAGAGAAAACTTAGATCCAAAGCATCTAGGGTTGCATGTGCACCATAGGAGTGTTATAGTGCTTAAAATACAACAGGAGCGGTAGCAACAAGATTACGGTGTCAGTCACATGAGTTTGGTTAGTCACTGGAGGTGCCAAGGATATATATTTATTGCGAGGGTTATGGTCTTTCTCACTAGCATGAAGGACTTTAGGATTTGGGTGATGTATCATTGGAAGCATTTGGGGTTGTCGGATTTGCTGATATTTCGAGAGTGATCATTTGGATTTCAAGAGTTGTACGGTCATTGGGTTTGGCTAATGATGGAACACTAGTTTTGATTAGCGTACGTTGTTGGTGGTTCAACCATGAAGAGGTAAGATGGATTAGGGATCCATCAAAATTTGTGGGCTGGGAGAGCTTAGATGAATCCAAGTGGGGCAGAAGCATTCAGATTTCTAGAAGCTGAATCAAGCGTGAGACTAGGATGAGTTTCATATCCCTGTTAGGAAGGAAGGCATCTCAAGTGGTCGTCTGGATTGAGGAGTGTGTGAGTTGGGAGTTTAGGAAACTTCCAAGAGTTGGTTAGCGTCTACTTGGTGATGGATAACAGGCATATAGATGGATCTAGGTTGGGGTCCAAGCATGACCCGAACACCTGATTGAGAGCATAGTCTGGTACGTGTTCTTCTCAAGATGAGTATAGGTGGATTGGTAGATGAAGTAAGACCATGGGAAGTGGCCATGGAAAGATAGGAGTGTTGTAGGACAACGGGGTGGCCCATAGCATTTACTAGGTTGGAAGATAGCGTAGGAGTGTTGTAAGACTGCAGGGTGGCCCGTTGCATTCACTAGGTTGGCAGGTAGTGTTGGAGTGTTGTAAGACTGCGGGGTGGCCCATATCATCCACTAGGTTGGCAGATAGGCTTGGAGTGTTGTAAGACTGCGGGGTGGCCCGTAACATTCACTAGCCAGGCAGATAGTGTGGGAGTGTTGTAATAGTGCAAGGTGACCGGTAGCATTCACCGATTCTTGTGTAGCGGTGAGGGTATGGAAAATCCATGATTTAGTTGTGGATTTCTTCAGATGTATTAGAACAGAGTAGGTCAGATTGTAAGAATGAGGAAAAGCCACATCATTTATAGAATTAAGGAAGTGTGGGTTGTTTGAGGCTGGTTGTGATATGAGACTACAGTTGGTCATGTTGCGTTCACTTTTAGCATTGGATTCGGTGGCATCAGGTTTGACAGGCGGCTAGGATCGGTTAGATCATAAATATTGTTGGAGCCATAGTGGTGATTGCTAGGCCAATTATTACCAGATGAGACCTTCGTTCAAAAGTCACGTGGTGCGATTGGGTATGTCTATTTGACTTAGAAACCGGGTAGGAATCCGATGAAGCGGTTAGTTGGCAGGTAAGTTGGGACTTGCGAGGTCTTAGCTGCTTTTGGAAAGAAGCTAGGGGGCGTCAAGATGAGTCGAGGTGGTATTAGCGTTTTGGGACTCTGTGTCCAGTCGCTTGTTATTCAGAGAATATGCTAGGTCACTTGCAGCTTCGGTTAGATCATCTCAGAGTAAGTGATTCGACCCTTCTGTGAAGTAACACGTTTCTGTAGCAAAGAATGGTCAGTAGTTTTGTTCCCAACACAAGCATCAAGATAATAAAGGGTTGGAAGCATTTTTTTTAGTCTAGAATTCAATGAGGATTTAGCTTGGTTGTGGTTCAATATGGGCAGTCTTTCAGAGACTCTGACCAATTCAAGATTTTCGATTTATGGAAAGATAGAGATGGTTTATTGCATGGGGATTAAGGATTTGTTCCTCATCAGATTTGGAGAATTCTGATAAGGATGGGATTGGTTGCCTTTGGGAAGGCTATTATAAGCATGGGGTTATGATTGTGTTGTTCAAGCTGTCTAGTGTTCCTGGGATGATAAAGAATGATTTTGAGGACAAAATCTAATTTAAGTGGGGGAGAGTTGTAACGCTTACAAATGGATATGTTCCTAGTTTCCTTTAATAATTAAAAAAATTGAAATTTGACCGATTAAGGTAGTAAGCGGTGTGTACCATAGGGTACGCTTAGCGTACTAGTTGAGAAGCTAGTATGCAAGGCGTACCCCTTGAGTACGCTTAGCATACTAGTGGAAGATGGTCATGGGTTCGAGGCCTCGTACGTTGGGCATACGAGGAGTACGCATGGCGTGCGGGGAGGATAAGAAAACCCTATTTTTTGGGGTTGTACCCAATTTAATCCATAAGTTAGCCTCTTGTTACCTTGTTTAACCGGCCTCTTCACCCTTGAAAACCCTAATTTGTTCCTTGGCCATTTTTTGCTGCTTTTGAACTCTTGTGTAGCTTTTGTGGAGGATTTTGTGCAAATTGAATGGAAAGAAGAAACTTGAAGAATCATTATTTGGAGGAGGGCTTTGATATCGCACTTTAGCACCTTCTTTTGGTGGCTTGTGAGGTATAAAGTTCAACCCTTTCCATCTCATTTCATAGATCTACTCCTTGGAATGTTTTTGGTTATTTTGGTTCCCTTCGTTGGTGATTATGACTTAAGGTTTTTTTTGGAGCTTATCTTTGTAGATGTGGACTTGTTAAGGGTTTCTTAAACATAAAGGTGCATACTTTATGGTGGTTTTGGTCTCAATGCATGCATTAAGTCATTTATTAAGCTCTTTTGAGCTCTAGAGCCCCATTAAGCCATGCATGCACATGAAGTTGGCAACCTTATGTGATTAAACACCTTTATGAAGTCAAATCTGAGTTTGGGTCGAAGTCTTAATGGATTAACAGCTGAAATGGAAAAGTTAGCTAAGATGGTGAGTACGCTGCACATACAAGCCCTTTAAGCAGTACGTTATGGTTGTCTTGGGCTTCAATTTTTGGGCTTGAGTGGGCTTGTTTTCCTTGGGCCGGTTTGGGTTATTAGAATTCATTGGTTGGGCTGTAGAAATTTTGTTGGATTTTCCTGAAGGAAGGCCCACGAAAGGGATTGGGCCCAATTTGGAAAATTGGGCCATAATTAGGGGTTGGTTGATTTTTTTAAGATTTTGGGGTTTTGGTAAATTGGATTGGGACTTGGCCTTGGGCTAAGTTAAACGAAGGATAAAAAGTTCTTTTACCCTAATTTGGACTCTAAGTCTGAGCAGGACCCAATTATTAATCAGATGTTGTTTTGGTATTTATAGCGTGGGAATTTTAGCGGATCTGCAATCAGAGATTTATCCGTGGTTTTTACTTGTGGTAGGTGAGTCTCTTCACTGTACTATAGGTCAAAGGCTCCGATGTTGGCCCTTTGCATTATGTATTATGGAATGACCACATGCAGGCCCAGGGGATTTGTATGAAAGACTCGAAGGTGGCTCCTGGCAAATTAGTATGCAAGACCAATGCTTGGACCCTGGCATTTAAGTAGATAGTTATTTGTAGATTGTATGCAAGATGTCTTTGTGATGCTTACATGGAAGACCAGGAGGTAGCTCATGGCACTTGTTTGTAAGACCCAAGGTTGTGGCCCTCCGACATGGCAAGGAAAGACCATGATACGACTCGTTGCATAATGGTAAGACTATAGTTGGTACATAGCACCCACTATTACATGTTTGATATGTATGATATGTGTTATTTTGGGGAACTCATGAAGCTTTGTGTTTACAACTATTGTTTATGGTTTCAGGTACCTCCGGTTCTAAAGGGAAGGGTCTAGCTTGATCGCAGTGCATACACCTATGTTTTTCCGCAACTGAGTGATTTTGGGAATATACTTTGATAATTGTTTTATTTATTAAATACTTGTAAGTGTTTGAGTAAATGATAATGTAACATCCCGAAGTATCAAGAGTAGAGTTGAAGGGCTAAAAGAGTAAGTTGTGAAAGAGTGACTCGGCGAGTCCATGGATGGACTCGGCGAGTAGAGTCGCGACTGGGTCGCGTGCTAAGTAGCCGACTCGGCGAGTCGGTGAGGAGGACTCGGCGAGTAGGTGCTGATTGGAGAAAACCCTAATTCTCAGGGTTGAGCCCTATATAAAGAACATTATGTTTTCCTCCCAGCCTCTTTATCACCCCCCCTTGAGCCCCAGAAACCCTAAATCGCGGAGAAGCACCATTGTAGAGTGGATTGGAGCTTGGATAATTGCTGAAGAAATTTTGGGAGATTGAAGGCTTGGAGCAAGGGGCTTTGCTTGGGTTTGAATTACATTGCAGTTGGGGCATCTCTTGGAGGTAATATCTCGTTCTTGGGCTGTTGTTATGTTGTTTCTTCATTTTGGGGTTTGTGGGAACTTGTCTAAGGATGTAATTGGAAGTCTAGAGGTTAGATCTGAGGTTGCTACCTCAGATCTGGAATGGAGAAGGATCAGAGAGCATGAAAGTCCCTATGTTGGAGTGTTTTGTGGAGCCATCATGTCCCAAAACCCTAGCCCAATGTGCAAATGGCCTAGATCTCTTTGGATTCACGTAAAGTTTGCCACTTTATGTGATGGATGAGTGGTAGGAGGCTAGATCTATGTTTTGGAGCAATTGCATGGCCAGGAATGCTTCTGAATGGATTCAGAACGGTGGTACTCGGCGAGTCACATGGGTGTACTCGACGAGTTGCTTGAAGATGAGCTGGGACTCGGCGAGTTGGAAGAACAACTCGGCGAGTTGGATGATGATAGCCTTAGACTCGGCGAGTCTGTTCTTGAACTCGGCGAGTCTTGTCGAAGGGTCCCGATATTCCCTGGTTGAGTCGAGAATCGGTGAGTCAAGGGATGACTCAGTGAGTTGTGTGCGAGTGGACTTAGAGTTGTTGGACTCGGCGAGTCTCGGGGTGACTCGGCGATTTAGGTCGCAGATTGAGTGAAGTTCTGATTATGGGAACTCGGCGAGTAGGGTCAGTCAGGGGTTGACTTTGACTGAGGACTTGATTTTGACCAAGGGTTGACCATTGACTTTTAGGGTTTGGTCACCGATGTGGCCTTTGAGCCAAGAGAGGGGTAAAATAGTCTTTTACCCTTAAGAGGGTGTCATTAGAGGATTGATTCTAGTCTCGAGAGTTATATTCATGAGAGTATTTGCCTGACGTGTTAGGCGGTGGCGAGTTCGAGATTTAAGTGTGGGGATATCTGCTTTCTGCTTGCCAGGTGAGTCTTCTCACTATACTTTACCTTGAGTGGTAGTTATGGTGATCGGAAGGTCTTACGTGCTTACAGTGAGTCTTATGTTATCCTGTTGTATGTGATATGCTATGCATTATGTCTTTGTGATTTATGCTATGCGGAGTTTATAGACCGGACCGAAGGGTCCAACGATTGTGAGGCCGGAAGGCTTAAGCAGACCGGACCGGAGGGTCCAACGAGCTTAGGACCAGAGGGTCCACAGAGTTAGGGTCGGAGTGTGCACAAAGTTAGGACCAAAGGGTCCACAGAGTTATAGCCTTGAGTGGCTAATATGTGTTATGAGTGGTATTTTGGGGAACTCACTAAGCTTCGTGCTTACAGTGTTTTGTTTTATGTTGTGTTGCAGGTTTCTTTCAGTATCACAGGATGGCACCGGCTTAATTGTACACACCAGAGAAAGAGTCATGTTTGAGGATCCTGCTTTTCTATACAATTGAAATGGAGTCATGTTTTTTTAATTCGATTATGAATGAGATTTTAATCAAGTGTTTCTAGGAATTAAACGATTATTTTTAAATAAAAAATTGGTTGAAATTTTCGGTGTTACCAGTTGGTATCAGAGCCTTGGTTTGATGGATTCGGATGCGCCTTCGGGTAATTCTGGACTCAAACTGAGGAAGTAAGAAAAGTTTTCAAAGAAATAATTTTCTAAAGCGAATAAGAGTTCAAAGAGAAAACGAGAAAGAGCAGTGTGTACAATCAGCCAGAGCCCGAACGGTGATTTCCCAAAATACCCTTACTTTTGTGTTATGAGATATTTATGATGCACTTTATGAGATATTATTGCATGCTAGAGACAGGCTAGGTATTCCATATCTTAGGACTAGAGTGGCCTGATTTGTGATGCCTTAGCCTAGGAATTACTATGATATGCGATGTGCTTTTGAGTATGTGATCAGTGAGAATATTTGATTGGAATCCTTTAGGGGATTTGAGTAGAGGAGTAATCTAGGGGAGATACCTAGATGAGTACTGTGGTACTTGGAGAAAGAATAGTTAGAGCCCGCGAGGGGAAGAGTTGCAGAGTTCGGTGGTACTTCCGAGGATGAGCAGAGCAAGCGGAGTTATCACCCAGAGTGAGTCATATATATTCTTCGATGCTCGAATGCTGCTTGCTTCGTGCTTTGTGGAACTCTCGATAATGGGAGTCAGCTACCAAGCGAATATGACGATATTCAGGAGGTAGATGGCTGGCATCATTAGGAGCTCTTCAGTAGCTGATGGCAGAGAAGTGTGGGAATCTAGGAAGAGCCTAGGGAGTAACCTTAGCCAGATGAGTGCACTGGCATTGTAGAGAATTTTGCTGGGGAGCGAACGCGCGCGACGGAATTGGTGAACGAGAAGGTCGAGCAGCTACTTAGGAGCTCCGGGATAGTCCGTGTGGAAAGTATGGGTAGATGTGGCAGGTAGTATGGGCCCGTACTACTGAAAGCAGAGGACCCATACTTGATACAGGGAGTATTCTGAAGGTTCTAACGAGCGTATTAAGGAGTGATGTATGGTTCGAGTACCATACATCGGAGCAGGTTGAGGAGTGATGTTATGGTTCAAGTACCATACATCAGAGCGGATTGAGGAGTGATGTTATGGTTCGAGTACCATACATCGGAGCAGGTTGAGGAGTGATGTTATGGTTCGAGTACCATACATCGGAGCGGATTGAGGAGTGATGTTATGGTTCGAGTACCATACATCGGAGCGGATTGAGGAGTGATGTTATTGTTCGAGTACCATACATCGGAGCAGATTGAGGAGTGATGTTATGGTTCGAGTACCATACATCAGAGCAGATGGATGAGTGATGCTATGGTTCGGGTACCATACACCGGAGCATATTGAGAAGAGATGTCATGGGATGAGTACCATGGTTCGTAGTGAATGATGCTTATAACTCTCTGGTTATCCGGTCACGATTGATGAGGAAGAGATTGGACGCTATGGGTTTTAGGCCTGTAGGCCATGATTGAGTTTGGAGAGGCGTCCCTCGAGAGGGAGGTCCAGAGCCTATCAGAGTCTTTTGGTAAGGAGTTAGAAGGAGGGGAGAATTTCGGTCTGAGTTGAGCAATCAGTCGATAGAGGAGATGTCACCTTCTATGACCTGAGTGGTGCTATTTATGTTCGTGTGCGGAACATGAGAAGCCTGATGTTTAAGTTTCGGGTTTGGGGGGTAAAACCCTGCAGGTTGTCATTGATGATGATTTTCCATCAGAGTATCAGGTAGCATGTGTGCTGCGAGACAGTGATTTACCATGAGCAGATAGTCAGCTGGGACTGAGATAGTCAAGGACCATGTTACGCCTATTTGAGTATAGTAGGGCGTATTGTAGAGGTATTAGTGGGGAGTCCAGTCGAGTTTAGCAGTGCAGAGAGTTTTCTATCTATGTTGGGTATTGAATATGGGAGTGGGTCTCTGTTCTTGGGATGATCCCGGTGTGGGAGCGATGGTTGATGAGTTGAGGTGAGGGGTACGATGATTGTGTGGTTCAGTCTATGAGCCAGAGATGTTATTGAGCAGTTGAGTTGTTTGGTGCTAGATTGGTACGAGATTTGGAACGACTAGGGGCAGTCGTGTCGAGAAGTTTTTGAGGAGTCCATCAGAGGTTCAGAGTATATGAGGTCGATTGATTTCCTTAAAGGGGATTATCGAGCGTTGTGTAGCACTTTCCAGGGGCAGGTGCGATTTTGCTGGTGAAAATAGTTGTGGGTTGGTTGTTTGCTAATTGGTGATGGTTCGAACCCTGAGTGGGGGAGAACCGGGTACTGTATGTAAGAAAGCAGAGATTTGCCAAGAGTAGTTATAAGTGGAGTATAGAGATCTGCGGTAAGAAATCATGAGACCAGAGATGTCGGTGATCGAGGGAAGGGGGTTAGAGTGAGTTAATGCGGGAGGTACTTGTTTGAGAAGGACGAATGTCTCCACGACAGGTGTCTAATGGCCAGGAACCTGGTAGTGGTCAGTGTTGTTAGAGAATGATTGGGCAGCCAACTCCCGGGTCGGTATGCGTATCCTTGCTTGGATTTTGAGCGGTGGCAAAAAGGGTTTCGGAGAATTATCAGCATATTTTGTAGCGTTGGCGTTTTCTCGTATTCCAATTGAGAAATTGGATACACTGAAGTTGCATTTTGGGAAAGATGTAGATCTAATTATGGGGTTCAGAGAAAATGTATTATTGTATCTATATGATGCTTGGGGGCAGGAGATCAGTGGTTATGTGATGCGGGCCCTAGTGTGGAGGATCGGGCCCTTGCGTTCCTAGAGGCCCACGATCGTGTGACTAAAGGGGCTTCACAAAAGTCGCCATAACTTTGACTACGAATCTCCGTTTTGGGCCTACGACCAGTCAAATCGAAGCTTGGAGCAAGGAGCACGTCTAGATAAGTCCTCGAAGGGGACTTACCCATTTTTGAGTCCATAAATCGCTTTCTAAATGGAGTTATGAGCAATTTTTGTTATTTTTCCTTAATTTTTGGGTTTTGTTTTTGGGTTTGTATTTGGCCCATGGACTTTTAGGGTTTCATTTTAATTTCTGCTTCTTATTTAATTGTTTTTGATGTAATTTGGATGGTCAATCATCAATTTTATGAACTTTCGATTTTCTCCCAAATTTTGTGTGTTAACCCATATTTTGAAGCCAATCCCATGGTATTCATAGAATGAACGTGGTTTTGAAGAGATTGTCATGGCTATTCTTTTAGAATCAACAGGTTCATTCTTGGTTATCTTTGTGTTGTTTTTTTGCGCTGCATCATTATGGCAGGATCTTCTGATGATTCTGTTGGGATATTCCGAGGTATTCGGGTATGATATCTTTATTTCGGGGTTACTCGTGAATCTGGAGTTGAGGCGACTTGTGGTGTATCAGGTATCTACGGATCTAGTGGGAGCCCTTCGAGTATGGGCATCTAGGGAGATTATTAAGAGAGTGGACCTTCGCAAGGGTGGGAATTTTGATATGTCGATTGCCTCCAGAGTCTGTGATGCATATTCGAGTCGAGTATGGGTAGCTGCCTGTGATAGTCTGCGGAGCATGAGCTAGTGGAATTAGAGGGTGTTGTGATACTGCGGGGAGCCGTAGTACTCACTAGTCAGAGGCTGTTGTGATACTGCGGGGAGCCGTAGTACTCACTAGTCAGAGGGTGTTGTGATACTGCGGGGAGCCGTAGTACTCACTAGTCAGAGGGTGTTGTGATACTGCGGGGAGCAATAGTAATCACTAGTTAGAGGGTGTTGTGATACTGCGGGGAGCCGTAGTACTCACTAGATAGCAAGAGAATGTGATGATGGAATGATCTCCGATCAGTGTATGATGTGGAAGAGTTTTGGGGTTGAGTAGCCCTAGTATTGAGTTCTGGAGCCTGGGTGTTGAACCGGGGGCGAGACTGGGGTCACCGTCTCTGTCGGGAGATGCGGCGAGATGCGCAAGGGATATGCGCAGCAGAAACCAGAGATCAGAGTTGAGGCGATCCTCGGTTGGATTGTATTTTCTTGCATGAGGAAAAGAGAATTTTGTGACTTGCGCGTCCCTGGGCCAGGATAATGGTCACGGGGAGGAAGTTAGTGGGTTATTTGGATCATGATATGGGTGACCTTTGGAGGCTCAGTTATGGAGTCAAAAGCTGGCCTGGTGCTCAGTCTCGAAGAGGGATATGAGAAATGAGCTAGAGCTTATCATGATGATGTCTGAGGACACTTCGGAGCGAGCGAACGATTCAGACGCTCGATGACATGCTTCGGGCATGTGTATTAGATTTCGGAGGGAGTTGTGGCACGTATTTATCCTTGGTTGAGTTATCCTATATCAACAGCCATCATTAGTGCATTGGTATGCCACCCTTTGAGCTGTTGTATGGGAGGAGGTGTCGGACCCTCATTTGTTGGGGAGAGGTAGCGCGTGGACCCGAGGGCCCTTGCGAGCAGATCCAGAGCATGTGTGGTACATGGAGTAGTGGCAAGGTTGGCTAGTGGTTTCCCCTGGGTAAGTGAACAGAAAGGTATATAACCCTCCGGGGGGGGAGTGTTGGTTCACGGAAGTGAAAGTAGTAGTGAGAGTGGATGATTTGGAGTATGGTGGTTGAACAATGTGTATGTAATGACATCATGTTGGGATCTCTGCTGAGGACGCGGAAGGGATTCCATGGGTGTAGAGCCAAGAGTCTCAGGATGGATGCAGGGAGGGAGTCTGGGACTCCCAGCTTGATTCTGATCAGGGTATTGGATATGTACTAGTGGTTCATCCTGGGGGATGTTGGAGGATGTCATCAGTGCGTCAGGTTTTCCCAACCTGAGGGTGTTGGGCAAGTTCAGCATGCGTATGTGATTGCAAGAAGAGAACTCGTGGGAGTTGCTCTGAGATTGAAGAATGGGTCTTTCTGCCAACACGGAATGGATAGAGTGGGATTCGGATTGGGGATCCGATGGTTCATGGCTTTCTAGCCCATATGGGTCGAGCGATTGTTGAGATTTGGAGCAGTGATGCATCTCGGGTAATTCTCGATTGTTGAGTGTGATTATCAGAGGGTACAGCCGGTGCCCGATTTGACACGGTGGTCAGGACACCGCAAGGAAAGAGGAAGTGAGTTCGAGTTCGATGGTTATGCTTTGAGGAACCTGGTCCAGTTAGGGCCAGGTGGCGCGTCGTGGGAGTATTTTGGAGTTGAGTTGCCATAGGCTTCGAGGACGAAGCCTAATTTAAGTGGGGGAGAATTGTAACATCCCGAAGTATCAAGAATAGAGTTGAAGGGCTAAAAGAGTAAGTTGTGAAAGAGTGACTCGGCGAGTCCATGGATGGACTCGGCGAGTAGATTCGCGACTGGGTCGCGTGCTAAGTAGCCGACTCGGCGATTCGTTGAGGAGGACTCGGCGAGTAGGCGCTGATTGGAGAAAACCCTAATTCTCGGGGTTGAGCCCTATATAAAGAACATTATGTTTTCCTCCCAGCCTCTATATCACCCCCCTTGAGCCCCAAAAAACCCTAAATAGCGGAGAAGCACCATTGTAGAGTGGATTGGAGCTTGGAGAAGTAATTGTTGAAGGAATTATGGGAGATTGAAGGCTTGGAGCAAGGGGCTTTGCTTGGGTTAGAATTACATTGCAGTTGGGGCATCTCTTGGAGGTAATATCTCGTTCTTGGGCTGTTGTTATGTTGTTTCTTCATTTTGGGGTTTGTGGGAACTTGTCTAAGGATGTAATTGGAAGTCTAGAGGTTAGATCTGAGGTTGCTACCTCAGATCTGGAATGGAGAAGGATCAGAGAGCATGAAATTCCCTGTGTTGGAGTGTTTTGTGGAGCCATCATGTCCCCAAACCCTAGCCCAATGTGCAAATAGCCTAGATCTATTTGGATTCACGTAAAGTTTGCCACTTTACATGATGGATGAGTGGTAGGAGGCTAGATCTATGTTTTGGAGCAATTGCATGGCCTGAAATGCTTGTGAATGGATTCAAAACGGTGGTACTCGGCGAGTTACATGGGTGTACTCGACGAGTTGCTTGAAGATGAGCTGGGACTCGGCGAGTTGGAAGAATAACTCGGCGAGTTGGATGATGATAGCCTTAGACTCGGCGAGTCTGTTCTTGAACTCGGCGAGTCTTGTCGAAGGGTCCCGATATTCCCTGGTTGAGTCGAGAATCGGTGAGTCAAGGGATGACTCGGTGAGTTGTGTGCGAGTGGACTTAGAGTTGTTGGACTCGGCGAGTCTCGGGGTGACTCGAGGAGTTAGGTCGCAGATTGAGTGAAGTTCTGATTATGGGAACTCGGCGAGTCATAGGGTTGACTCGGCGAGTAGGGTCAGTCAGGGGTTGACTTTGACTGAGGACTTGATTTTGACCAAGGGTTGACCGTTGACTTTTAGGGTTTGGTCAGCGATGTGGCCTTTGGGCCAAGAGAGGGGTAAAATAGTCTTTTACCCTTAAGAGGGTGTCATGAGAGGATTGATTCTAGTCTCGAGAGTTATATTCATGAGAGTATTTGCCTGACGTGTTAGGCGGTGGCGAGTTCGAGATTTAAGTGTGGGGATATCTGCTTTCTGCTTGCCAGGTGAGTCTTCTCACTATACTTTACCTTGAGTGGTAGTTATGGTGACCGGAAGGTCTTACGTGCTTACAGTGAGTATTATGTTATCCTGTTGTATGTGATATGCTATGCATTATGTCTTTGTGATTTATGTTATGCGGAGTTTATAGACCGGACCGAAGGGTCCAACAATTATGAGGCCGGAAGGCTTAAGCAGACCGGACCGGAGGGTCCAACGAGCTTAGGACCAGAGGGTCCACAGAGTTAGGGCCGGAGGGTCCATAGAGTTAGGACCAGAGGGTCCACAGAGTTATAGCCTCGAGTGGCTAATATGTGTTATGAGTGGTATTTTGGGGAACTCACTAAGCTTCGTGCTTACAGTGTTTTGTTTTACGTTTTGTTGCAGGTTTCCTTCAGTATCACGGGACGGCACCGGCTTGATCGTACACACCAAAGCAAGAGTCATGTTTGAGGATCCTGGTTTTCTATACAATTGAAATGGAGTCATGTTTTTGTAATTCGATTATGAATGAGATTTTAAACAAGTGTTTCTAGGAATTAAACGATTATTTTTAAATGAAAAATTGCTTGAAATTTTCGGTGTTATAGATAAACGGATGTTAAATAAATTTTTTTACCTTGACATTTTGAGATATTACAAGTTGTGATAAGTTTGGAAAATTACATCCAATCAAAGCAGTTCCAAAAAGAAACCGGAGGATGGCAAAGAGTTAAATGTCCAAATGTAATAAAAAAATTTCTTGCCATGACATCATTATAACAATAAATTTTGTAGTTGAGTGCAACACAATATCTAAAAAACAAAAAAAAAAACGCTTAATATGATCTGATATATATATATATATATATATATATATATATATATATATATATATATATATATATATATATATATATATAAAATATATGAATATGAATTAAAAATGCATTTTTTTGGAAAAAAAATGAAAGCTAATTTTAGAAAAATAAAAGATATATTTCCATATACTTAAATAAAAAATAATTTTATTTTATATTTATTTATTAATTTTTTTTTATATCAGCGAAAATATTCCTCACATTTCGAAATTAATATTTGAAAAAAAAATTCAAAAAAAAAACATTTTTAATATTCTATATGTATAAGAGTAAGCATATGCATAGGCATATACATATGAATAAATATATGCATATGCATATGCATAAAAATAAGTATGTGCATAAGGCTATTAAATATATATGATAATGATTATGATTACGTAGATGCATATACATAAAAATAAGTAAATGAAATATGTTTATGAATACGTATACGCATATGCATATCCATATGAATAAGTATATGCATATGCATAAGAATAAGTGTATGACATATGCATATGAATAAGCATGTGCGTATACGTAAGAATAAGTATATGCATATACATATAAATAAGTATATGCATAAGAATATGTATATCACATATGTATATGTCATATAACATAATAAAGATGATCACCTTGGGTAAGTCAGCCAATGACTCAGCTGCCTTGGAACGTGACGATGTCAATACTCTCCTATTTAATATACCAATCAGATAGAAAACAAACTAACATTATAATAGGACTAAAAGTGGAAACAACACCTGATGTAATCGGTTCCCAAAAAAATGTCAAAAAAGGTATTTGACTTCTTTCAATTCTTTCAAGTAAATAGTTCAATGGGTAAAAACAATTAAACACAAGGAGGATCTGACATATTTTGCTTTTTTTTTTCTACTTTTTTCAGAAATACTTTAGATGTTATTTTGCAAGTTCATCACTTTTTGTCTCATATCAAAATATAAAGATTCAATTAGATGCTTCGTCTTGTCCAATATTGTTGGCTTCCCCTTCCATGAACTGGCCAACTACAACTTATCCACAACAGACATTAATGGTAATTTTAGAACAATAATATCATTTCAATGTTATACTTTGAAACATGGTTCTTGACTGGAATCATTCTTCAAGGTAATGAGGTGCCGGTAGATATAAACGCAAGAAAAATAATTCGTCAAATTTCAACCAAAATTAAAGGCATAATTTATTCAATTATGTATCATATAGTGATCAACATCAATTTTATAAAATAATATTTGTTCTATACATGATGGATCTTTTAAAAGGCAATATAGATGCAAAAAAGGATGAGGCTCAAGTCTCCTAAAATCAAATTATTTGATCAACAAGTGAAGGGTTTTATTTTTGCATTGTGGTTAGTGTTCTAGGTATGGTTTTAGGAGATGAATATGGATTTTCAGTTGCATTGTGTTCCATGTCATCTGTAATTTGATAACACATGAAATTAGGAACCCGAAGTCTTTTAAAGCTCAATTAATAAGTAAAGAACTTGCATTACCTTCACGAGGAAGCTCAAATATGACTATACTCTGCTCACGTTCTTTTACATTGTTCACTTGAGTTGTGGATTGTCTTGCAAACACAGTTCTCAGAGACAAATCTTGATTTTGTGTTGTTGCAGGTGTTGCATTGCCTTTTGTGTCATCTATAGAATATGATAAAAAAAGGGAATAATCCAAAAGTCTTTTTATTGCAAATTACTCAATCAACAGGTGAAAAAATGCACTACCTTCTGCAGGAAGGGTAAACTTGCCTTCCATGCCATCTATATATAAAAAGAAAAAGGAAGAGTGAGGCAAAAAATTTCTAAAATCAAACTAAATAGAAAATTAACTTTCACTACCTTTAATGGGAAGGGCATAAGACTGTTTTCTCCTGAAGATCATTAGGAAAGGAAAATTTGATTGTATTCTCATGAAGATTTTTGCCATGATTGAATCAAGTTGTAGAAGTTGTATTCATTGACACTTTGAAACATGAATATTGACCTTGTGGTGTACTGGTGTAATCTATATTCTGTTGAAGTCATAGGAATGCGTGAAGAAAAATAAATAGCCCATATGAATACATGAAAAAAAATAAATAAGACTCCAATCAATAAACAAATAAATGAAAAGAAAAACCTGGTTAGGGAATTACATCCAATAGTCGGTGGGCATGAAATATTGTACTCTTTTTATCAACCATATATGTCTCTCAAACTCCATTGATGAACGATATTTGGCCTTTATCAAACTCAGATCCAATAGCACATCATCATGAGAGTTTAAGACTCAATGCTTATAGCACGAGTTCTGTTGTTTAAAACAAAAAGTGATATTCGGTTTTATTGACTCTCAGTTTATAGACAAAAACCCACATCCTTAAGGCATTTGTCTATGAGGGAGTAATTTAAGCTTTGATCATGCTTTAAGAGGGAAAGGAAAGGTGAATTCATTAAGGGGTGTGACTGATAATGAAGCTTTAAAAAAAACTATGCATTTGATTAATGCATTATTTTTTCTCCTCCTTCACTTTCGATATCAACATTATTGTCAACACTATTTTCCAAGAATCTCTATACTTTCGTAATTAAAAATCTCGATGCAATGCATTGCACCATCTTCAAACATATTCCATGTTATTTTTTATTCTTCATAATCAAATTGAAACTCGAGAAAAAAAAGAAGAGGGGCCTATAATCAATTGAAGGGAGAAAGGAAGGGATGAGATAGTTAGTTTCTTTCAATGCATTAACTAATTTGTAACGCCTGTGTTTCTAGGTTTGTCATTAATGTCAATATAATAGTCTAGGTTAACCTTTGTAACCCGTTTTGAAATAATAGAAGTGTATTATTTGTGTATTATGTGTTTTGTGCTTAATTGCTTAATTGCTTAATTATGGGATTGGATTAATTAAGAATAAATGGAGCGTCAAAAATTTAAGTGTAAAATAAACTCGTTATCTTTGGATCATATCGTAGTAGTTGAAACGAGGTTTCCGAATATATATAGAACGCCCAAATTTGACTTCGTATGAGGAAGTTATAATTTTCTGAAGTTTCGACATAGCGGTATGCAACCCGAAATACTCGATTTGAGATCGAGCGGTTTTTAGCCGAAAGAATCTAAACGAGAATCGAAGATCTCGTTGTTGGTATCGAAGCGATGAAAAGTTAGGCGAGAATGGACGTCAAACGAAGAAGTTATGAATTTATAACGAAGTTTTTGATGGGTTTTGGTCATAAGACATCCTATGTGCTCATACAAACCCTAATGCTTGGATCTAGGTTTCTCTATTGTACATGCTTTGAATCCAAGACTATAAACCCTAATTCTAGCATATGGAAATCAATATTAACTTATAATTAGGTTTATGATATTACCTTGATTGTTATGTAGCAATAACAATTCCAATTCCTCCTTGAATTGACTTTGGAAGGCTTAGAGTCACAAGTGTCACTCCTCTAATGGCTTACAAACACCATAAGCAAGTGGAGAAGGTATAAGGAGAGAGGGGAGGTATTGAATTCGTTTCTAGGACCTCTTGGGAAGGCTTAGACAAATTCATGAGCCTTGGGGTCTTTATATAGGGTTAGGATTAGGGTTTCAGTCCTTATCCTTATCTAGTTACTTGCCCATCAAGCAACCATAAGATAAGCCTTGAAAATCCCTATCTTTTGGACCTTGGACGATTTTAAGGATATTCTTATCCTTGAATTCGTCCATCCTTTAACAAGGATAACCATTGCCCTATTTTGTAACTATCACATTATTACAATTCAGTCCCTCGGGTCAAGTACATACCAAAATAGTTATGGACTTTGACACTAATCCAATAGTCTCCCACTTGGATAAGTCTAATAACTATTCTGCGTATGACTTCAGATCCTGATCTGCAATCGTAGCTTTCCAAAGCCGCTGTCAACTCTGATCATATCAGATATGCGTGTCCTTAGATAAGGGATCATATATTCCTCCATTCTAGATATCATTTGAGATATGATTTCAAATCATTCTCTTTGTACTATATCTCGATTCCCGATTTATGACGACTGACTAATTGAACAAATCAAATTAGCCCTAGCCCGGCCGAGCATTTACGTTTGTCATCACAAAACCATCGAGGGGCCCAAAGATGTCGCTTTTATCCTACTTTGGATAAAAGGAACGGATAAAATTTGATACAATGCTTGCTTGCACTTACTAACCAAATCACACACAACAATATGTTTTGTAACACCAAGTTACTAGTGCGTTTACATATTATCAATGCGCAACCGATTTGCAAGATATAACTCACACATCTCAGTTTCAAGAATATAAGATGTTATCGTCTCACCAATCACTCGTGATACAATCCATGGAGTGATCCAAGTGAGCGTGGGTTTAATCCAATTCTCAAATCATATTCATAAGCACTCATGAACGTTGCAGCAAACATTTGCTTATGTCTAATACTCTTTTAGACAATCCACACACCAATTCACGACAATCTTCATTCATATCTACTTCCAACATATGAACGACTGTGGCCCGTTTGAATAATTCGATTATTCTTAATAAACTCAATTATTCTGGAAGTCAAAACATGCAAATGTGAAACACAACAATAATACTAATCCCATATGGCCTCAACCCTTTGAGCATAAATAAAACACTTTTTATTTATCACCATATTGATTACTCATTATTTTTCGTTTCGGGTAATCAACTTGTTACTTGAATTACAACACTTGTCCCATGCTCCTAGCATGCACACAATGTTTACCTATGGTTCTTACTTTGTGAAATAGATCACATTGAACACATTTCCAACCATTCTCATTTCACAACTCCAAATCCTTTTCATAAGTGAAAGAATATCAAATTCTTTCTACTTATAGAATATGCTAGATTCTAACATTTTATGCAATGATCTCTTTTGTAATGTCACTACACCAAAGTCACAAAGACTATTGCCAATGATATTACAAAGTCTTCTATCAGAGATTGTTACAAGACAATTCCTTAGATATGATGTCTCTCACTCAAAGTACATTCCTTTGAACATCCTTTTGCATAAGAGTTTCTAATCTAGACATAGATTTTCAATATTCAATTCCCTAATATGGACACGCTTCCATATTTTCCATATGACAACTCATTCTTAATAGAATCTTATCTATTCGTAATGATGTCAATATGGTCCATCCGATACGGAAACATTTCCATAATTTCCATATGACAACTCATCCTTAATAGAATCTTTTCTATTCATAATAATGTCGATATGGTCCATCCAATACCATGCTTCCAACTACTCACAAGCGACCAATCCTCGTCGAACTTTGGATTGTCCTTTGATAGTTGTTTAATTATTTTAGCCAAAACCAATTCTTGTCCTTTTTCCTTCTAAATGCGCTAGACATTTGGAAAATTTTAGAATGGTCAAACATTAAAGCATTTGCAATCGATCCTATACCCGAAGCGTATGGGACACGACGCATAATGTTTTATTTGCTATGTTCTCAAAATTCGAATTGTGAAGAGGAATGTCGTAATCATAATCGAAATTTTAAGAACACACTATGTACCTTTGACTAAATTTATTAACATTTCTCAACCTAAACCTTTAGATTTGAAATGAAGCATAATATTCTCTCCCTTAATTATAGCAAAACAACTTTATAACCCTTACTACTTTGCAAGGTATAACTCTTGCTTTCTATAATTAATATTGCCATCTTGCAATACGTACCTTAATAATCATACAATCATAACATTTATGCTCCCACTATCATGATGATTATTATAAAACATAATACTTATGACCCCACTAGCTTCGACATGTATTCATAAACATCTTAACTTTCAGAAAAACAATGCTTATTGAATTTCTTAAGTTCATGTTTCTAATACTTAGTGCTTTGATAATCTTTTATCAAGGCTTCTTGAACACTTTTGCCTTAGATAGTTCATATGTGTGTCTAAAGAATTTAAGACTAATTGCCAGACTTCACAATTCAAATTATGGAAAGGGAAACCGTAACCATAATCGAATTCGAGAATGCAATTTTACAATCACTATCTTCTTAAAATCTTTCTTAGTGAAAGCATTTCCTCACAATCATTTTCATGAAGGAGGAAATCTTATGACACTTAGATTTAAACGGTGTATGTGTTCCTATCCATGTGAATTTGTTAAAACTAAAGTTTACGACAAATTCAAACTCATATGGACCGAACTTTCTTAATCTTGATTTCTTGCCTTATGGTAGCACAGCTGCCCACCATGTCTTCCAAGTAGTTAAGCAGCTCACCCTTTCCTATCAATGTACCTTTAATTGATTAAGGTACTTTGCCTTTTATGCGTTCAAAATGAGAACTCATAGAACTCACATGCATAATTAACTCGATTGGATTGGCACAAAATCAAAAAATGTCAACACGATAGGTTGTAAACCTCAACTCGTGTGCTAGTGATGATCGATAAGGTTTATTTGATTTGTTCTTGAAACCTTTCAAGACTATTAAGACTCCCACTGACTCCTTGACATATACGATTCTCTTGTCAAAACATCAATTCTAATCTTATCACATTATGTATTAAGAATCTAGAATAGGAGCTTAAAAGAGTTGGTCAATGGATTTTACCTAAAGCAGAGCCATACGTTTTGACTCTCCCATCTCTTAGATCTCTTAGGTAAATAGGGCAGCTTCGTCTCCAATGCCCTTTCTCTTGGCAATAAAAGCAAATTGACTCTTTTGGAACATGACATGGAACTACTTCAGACATTGCCTTTCTCTTGTGATCAAACTTTTCAATCATAGCATGTCTTTCGTTGCCATTGTCTATATCCACATAGGTCTCGAAGGCAGATTCACCAATCAACTTTGCTTTTCTATTGCGCCAAATCATTGCTGATTCAGCAGCAATAAGCATATAGGTGAGATCTATAAGGGTCACGTCGTAGTTCATCATATAGTACTCTCTTACGAACTCACTATATGAGTTAGGAAGTGACAGAAGAACCCAATCAACAGCCATTTCCTCACAGACAACGGATCCCAACATTCTTAACATATCAATGTGTGACTTCATCCCTAGGACGTGTGCACACACCGGCTTTCCTTCTTTATGTTTACTTGCCAAGAGGGCTTGAGTGATCTTGAACTTTTCAAGCCTTTGAACTTGTGGGTTAGGGAGAATGATTGGAGGAGGTGGAGGAAGAGAAGCATGATCTCTTGTTCCTCGATCGAATCGTGGAATATCATCTTCATGTGGAATGCTTGTTCCACGGGATTTGGGAAGTCCATAGTTGTCAAACTTTGACATCTACAATACGGGAGAAAACGAATTCAAGTTAGTTGATTGATTGAGTCCTTAGTAAATCACCCAAATGAGATACTAAGGCTAGGACCCAACGTAATATTCTACAACTCGGGAGAGGGATGTCGTAACCCAAATTGCAGAACATTTGAAGGTAAGTGAATGACGATTCACTAATTTCCAACATGAAAAACGAAAAAAGAAATTTAAGTTTTAAATCTATGAAAACTCCTAGATCCTTTGAGATTCATTGAACTTTCAATGGCATATTTAAATCTCGATATGCCCCTCTAGTTTGTGACTGGGATGCCGAGGAGTACAAAGCGGGTGTGAATAACTATGCAAACTTACATGGTGCCCTCACATGTTACAGTCACCTATTCGATGTGCCGATAAACCACACACGCTCCACTGAACTATCACAAACATTGAGTCACCCTTTGCTACCTTTGCTTAGAACCATTTAGTGTGCCGGTAAACCATACACGCTCCACTAACGTCTTCGCAAGGGCACAAAGTGTAATTTCATGGAATTACATCAATTCACTTTTGCCTAAGTAACTAATATTGGGAATTTTATGAAAACATTCAGTTACTTTAATAATTCATTATACTTATAATGGAAGGTTTCGTCCTATTCTACCCGTTTGGCTAACGACCCTCCACTAGTCAAGAGTGCGGTGGGAAAGAGTGGATACCCATTCAATCGCCATTTTATAGGCAATTTCCTTAAACACCCCTTATAGACCAGCTTCGTGAATGAGGCCTACTAACGGTAAGACTGACTTTTACTCATACATATATATAATGTTCGACTTTTAATGTTATATATAGTATAGGGTGTATTTTATACTTTCAAAATACTAGGTAGTCTAATTTAACAATTATACTTTTAATTCAATTAAATTGTAAACCTAAACTTTTATGGATTTATTAAATCTCTATTAATTATACACCTTAATTAATTAATAAAACCATAAGGGTGTGATTTGAACTTTTTCAAAACTATACTAGAGTTTTAGAATTTAACATTCCTGATTAAACTTTTAATCAACTTTTAAATTCCAAAACTTGAGGACAAGTTTTGAAACATTTCAACACATTAGGGTTTAGAATTTAAATATACATCAAAGTTAAACCATTTAATCAAAATTTAAATTCCAAAACTTGAGGGCAAGTTTTGAAACCTTTTTTCAAAACATTAGGGTTTCAACTATAAAACCTAAAGGGCAAAATATGAAACTTTTCATAACAACAAGGATCAAATAACAAATAATTCAAATTAAAATTTAATCACATAATTATCCATATTTGATTTATTTAATGATTTCTTGCAAAACAATTTATCAATTTACTCAAAATAATTAATCAATTATCACATAAGGAAACAATTATCTTATTAATTGATAAATATCTTCAATTAGATCAAAATCATAGTCAAATATATCATATAATCGGATTAATATTGATCTAACATGATAAGGTAATAATCCATAAGCAAAAACAGCAAGAAAACCCGAGAAACCCTCCATCTGACGAGTTGACTCGTCGAGTCAAGCCTGGACTCGTCGAGTCCAGCCTCCAGAAACCCAAAAAACGAATTTTCCAGTTATACAATGCATCAATACAATTGAAACCAAACCAGGCTTTGATACCACTGATGGGTTTTGGTCATAAGACATCCTATGTGCTCATACAAACCCTAATGCTTGGATCTAGGTTTCTCTATTGTACATGCTTTGAATCCAAGACTATAAACCCTAATTCTAGCATGTGGAAATCAATATTAACATATAATTAGGTTTATGATATTACCTTGATTGTTATGTAGCAATAACAATCCCAATTCCTCCTTGAATTGAGTTTGGAAGGCTTAGAGTCACAAGTGTCACTCCTCTAATGGCTTACAAACACCATAAGCAAGTGGAGAAGTATAAGGAGAGAGGGGAGGTATTGAATTCGTTTCTAGGACCTCTTGGGAAGGCTTAGACGAATTCATGAGCCTTGGGGTCTTTATATAGGGTTAGGATTAGGGTTTCAGTCCTTATCCTTATCTAGTTACTTGCCCATCAAGCAACCATAAGATAAGCTTTGAAAATCCCTATCTTTTGGACCTTGACGATTTTAAGGATATCCTTATCCTTGAATTCGTCCATCCTTTAACAAGGATAACCATTGCCCTATTTTGGAACTATCACATAATTACAATTCAGCCCCTCTAGTTTAATTAATTACACTTGATCACAAAATTATTTCTTAATTAATTATTGACCAATATTAATTAAACAAATATGATTTCTCCTTTAATATATTATTCTTATAACATATTAATAAATCATAATAACCTCTCTCTTTATTTATTTCTTCAATCAAGTTGCTTTGGTGAAGGCAACCCAAAAGGACCATGCACCATCGGGTCAAGTACATACCAAAATAGTTATGGACTTAGACACTAATCCAACAGTTTTCTGTCCCGGCCTACTAAGAATAATGAAATAAAAATAAAATCAAAATTAGCCGACGGAGTCTAAACGAAAGTTATAGAGCATAGTCTCACCTACGCGTGGATATAAAGAGCATCAAAAACGGAGTTCTTATGAAGAAGATATGAATTTTCAAAGTTTATTAAATAATTAATATTTAAATTTAATTATTAAACCCGATATTATCCGAAGGGGAGTCATCGGACTTATCCGAAGTACGCCCAGCGTACAGCGAAACATGACACGCCTCACACTCGAGTTCTTTGGATGACGCATGCAGTGACGATTTCAGACGCGTACGCCCCGCGTACGGCTGTACGCCCAGCGTACTGCGAGGCCTCAACCTCCTATAAATAGGATGCGAGGGTTCGGGGCTTATTTGCTCATTTCTCCTCCTTTTTGTGCCGAAGCTCTGCGTATAAACCCCCGAAGCATCCCGACACCCCAGATCTCATATCCAAGTTAAGAAGGAAGTTTTACGCTCCCGAAGATCCCGAGAAGTGCGATTCCCGAGCCGAAGCTCTGCCCGCGAGAAGTTCGAGTTTTGTGTAGATCTTCCAGATCCACTGAGGATTACTACTTCTGCAAGTCGTAGTGTTGTCCGATCATCTTCTGATCAAGTGAGTGTGTAGTTACCTTCTTCTAACGCATAATTATGAAGTATTTTATACGAAATACGTGTTATGTGTATAATTTTGTTGTTATGTGTGTGGATGTATATTCACTCTCTTCAATCTCATAGATCTGATTCATTTTCTATGAAATACGTGTTATGTGGGTGTGCCTCATCTGTTATGTGGAATATATATTAAATGAAAATGCTATACAGGTTTTAAACTATGTATAAAAATATATATTTTTATCTACTAGTATGTTGGGTAGAACATGGGTAGACAGTTGATGTGTGATAAACAGATGAGAGGCCTCGATGTTGTTGTTGTTGATCTAGTTATTCAGCGGAGTATGCATAACGACCACGGACTCTTTCTAGACAGTCCAGTGGAATGCTAGCAGGTTCATAACCTGTAGGTGTTGTGAACGATGTGTTCACCGGTGTACTCTATCCCCCTCATGGTTGCCTTTAGGATATCTATTGTTGAGGAAACCCCTTAGCAGTAATGTCCATCCCGATGAAAATCCTAGATTAGGTCCCTTGAGATAGATGTTGTTTTAGGGATGTAAAGTGAGGATAACGGGAATGGGTAATCGGGATAGTGATTGGTTGGTGAAATTAAATATAATTTATTTATTGTGGGTTGAAAACCCTATATGCTCACCAGGCTCCCAAGCCTGACCCACTCAGTTTTATTTGTATTACAGGAAGTGGCGCAAGGCGTAAGATGGATGAATCATCGAGTTGTTTTGTTTACAAATATGTATATGTATATATTTATTGAATGACTTGTAATGTTATCGTTTATGCTTGATGGTCTGTATCGGAACATGACATCCCGAGTTTTGATTATATAATGAAAATGCATCCCTTGATGAAATGCTTTGATAAATATTATTTTATCATATTTTGTTTGGGAACAAATTCCGCAACTCTTTCCAATCAAAAGGATTTACTCTGAAATTATTTTAAAAAACATAAATGAAAATCGGTCTTTTCTGGCCGTGATTTTGGGGATGTCACATAATTCATTATGGGAATGATTGTTTTCCATTTCAATCAAAATGATTTCTTAGTAAACCATCCATTGGATAGGATGACAAAAGAGGGAGATATCCTACGATTGATCTTCAATAGAGAAGAGACTATTATCGACTACTGGAGAAAAAAAGGATGTATAGTTCGTTGGTTCAGTCCCTAAAATGGAGTTCGTGGTTGAACTTAATAATTATGATATCTTTAAAAAATATAAAGTGATTGGTGATATGGTAGTGGGGATCATTTTTGAAATGATGAATGATATGTAGTGATGTAAACATAATTGATAATGTTGATGCGACATGTTTGAAACACGAGTTGGCATTGCACCGATGTAGATGGCCTTTTAAAAGCCCTATACACACCTATGTGGGCGAGCCATTGTAAGTCCACTATTTTGTAGGGGTAAGCATAAGTCGAGTTTTGATTCGGTTTTAGGGTAAAAATGAATCCAAACCATCTAGTTCGAGTTGTGGGCATGCTTCCTCAATTCTAGGCTTTCAAGTATTACCTCAATTTTTCTACCCAGTCGTTCGTGCATACGTTCTCTCAATTGCAGGGCGTCCATGCATTCATCAGAAACCAGAAGGCCCCTAAGAAGAACTGGCAAGATAAATGGTTATCGGTTTTTGCTATCCTCGCAGGAGCACTTTCTTCGAACGTACGCCTCAACTTTGGGGTACTAACAAGAATGTGGCATAAGCATTTAAGAGCATTTCCTTCAATGGGGAGGATTGGGAGGACGACATGTTGGCCGCAGTCAGTATGAGCGCTGTCTGGAGGGCCCATGGGAAGATGCCTCAGTTCTTCATGGATAAGGATGATGAGTGTGCATTTCCTTCCCCCCCCCCCCCTCGCCCTGCCTTTTTTTAAATATATCTTGACCAGGTTAAATCGGGGGCTTTACCGATCTCCTTATGTATGCGATTTGTTTTTCATTGCAGGTTGCGAGAGAATCATTCCCTTTGAAATGCACCTACGGGGAAGGTTCCAAAGTAGTTTCTAGTATTAGGAAGTTCCCCTAATGAAGATACTTCCTCTATCGGTCAGACCTGATCGTGACCTGGCACTTGTTGGCCTTATGTAACGCTCAGGTTTCAGGGCTAAGCATTTTTGAAAATATAATAGTGTAGGTCAACTATTGTAACTCTTTTTGAAGTAATAAAGATGAAATATTTGAGTATTATGTGAATTATGTGTATTTATGTGCTTATTATTAAATTATAAATGCATAATTAATAAAGAATAAAAACAAGCGTCAAAATTAAAGTGTGATATAAGCCTGATATCTTTATATAAAGTTGTAGTGGTCGAAACAAGGATTCCGGGGATATAAACAACGTCGAAATCCGAGTTATAACGAAGAAGTTATGACCCGTCGAAGTTTCGCGACAGAACCGGCACGATATCAGGAAGCGTAAATAATGAATTTACGATAGAGCGAGATTTAGCCTTAGCAATCTAAACAAAAGCCGTAGAGTATGTTAAAATAAGAACATCGATAAAAAGAACGCCCAAATCTGACTTCGTATCAAGAAGTTATGATTTTTCGAAGTTTCGGATTAGTAGTGTATAGCCCGAAATACGAATGTTAGATCGAGCGGTTTTTAGCCAACATGACCTAAACGAGAATCGAAGATCTCGTTAAGATTAGCATAACGAGAAAAAGATGGACGAAAACGGACGTCGGATGAAGAAGTTATGAGGATTCAACGGACCAATCTTGTCCCGGCCTGTTAATAATATAACTTTTAAAATAGACTCAAAATTAGCCGACGAAGTCTAAACGAAAGTTGTTGAGTACGTTCCCACCTTCGCGTGGATATAAAGAACGTCGAAAACGGAGCTTGTATGTGAAAGTTATGATTTTTAGAAGTCGAGAATGCGATTTGCGAAATCTTTTGCTCGATCGATGACGTGGCTCAATCCTGACCGTCACTTGCTGATCACGGATCGCTTCGGATGATAGACATGTAGCCCTCGCATACGCCCCGCGTTCCGACCCTTGTGCGGTTCCGAAAAGAGCCACGATGACCCAGCAGCGAAGCGACGCATGTAGTACGACCGAACCCTTACGCTCAACGTAGGTCCAAGGTACGCTCAACGTACCGAGGCCTCGCAGGCTATACAAGGGGGCCGAGGCAGCCTTCATTTTTCACACCAAATTCTTTTTCTCTCTCTAAAATTATTTCTCTCTCTATGGTTTTTAACCCTCCCTTAAGCCTAGGTGATCCCCTAGCACCCGAAGGAAGCCCCGAGGCTCCCAGAGTCCCAAGAAAAAGTGTCTTTCGGTTTCGAAACGCTGCTCCAAATAAAGCCCGGTTTTCTTTAAAATCCGCTGTAAGTGAGCTATGCTTACGCAATTTTTAATATAGCTTTCAAATAATTATAGGAATGTTATTAAGTCCTTAAAATAATTATTTGGGCTATTATTATGAGTTATATTGAGTGTTATTTGACGCTTATATAATAATAATAATAGTCAGACTATTAATTTGTCGCGGTTATCATTAGACTAAACCCTAGTGGTATTGAAACTAGGTTTTATCAAAGGAAAATTGTTTTAAGAGTATCGAAGCGTTGTCCGAGTGCTGAATCACCACCTTTCAGGTGAGTGCATAGTTACTTTCAGATTACACATAGATATGAAGTATTTTATATAAATTACGTGCTATGTGTGCATATTATCTGAATACTTGCTATCTATGCTGGATGAACATTGTTATACACGTTTTCAATGATTTAAATTGTATATGTATTTTATATCTACGAAAATGTTGGGGTAAAACATGGGTAGATGTAATAGGTGATGTGTGATAAAATGATGAGAGGCCTCGATGTTGATGTTGTTGATTCTGTCATCTAGCAGAGTATGGATGACGACCACGGACTCTTCTAGACAGTCCAGTGGAACACTAGCAGGCTCGCAACCTGTAGGTGTTTGTGAACGATGTGTTCACCGGTGTACTCCATCCCCCACATGGTTGCCATAAGGACATTTATTGCTGAGGAATCCCCTTAGCAGTAGTGTCCATCCCGATGATGATCCTTAGGCTAGGTCCCTTATGATAGGTCTTTAGGAACGTAAAGTGAGGATAACGTGAACGGGTAATCGGGTTATGGTTTTTTGATGAAACTAATAAACTTATTTATTGTGAGTTGAAAACCCTATGTGCTCACCAGGCTCCCCAGCCTGACCCACTCAGTTTCTTGTATTACAGGTAGTGACGCATAAGCATAGATGTGATGTTTTGGATGAGGGATTACAGATATAGGCCTGTAGATACGAAATAATGTAGTAAGGCTTATATTGTACTGTTTATGCTTTTGATCTATATCAAACATGACATCCCAAGTCTTTTATTGAAATACATTTCCATGGAAATGCTTTTGATAAATCTTTATCATATTTTGTTTTGGGACTAATTTCGCAACAATTTTCTTTAAAATGTTACTCTGATTTTCAAACAAATCATAAACAAAATCGGTCTTTTCTGGACGTGAAAATGGGGCTGTCACACCTTAATGTTGTCATGGTGCAAGGATCTAGTCCTGAAGCTGACTATGAGTTGGTAGAAGTGCCTGTTGAGGGGTTTCTCACAATGATCCTCCGCCTCGTAATCCGGAGAATGAGCCATCAAAAGTGGTGGCGAACAGAGGGAGCCATTTGACTACCAAGTGGAAGTGGCGTAGTTAGACTCCCTACTTACTAAAGGCGCCTGTGCCAACACTGTTGGTAGGCGTCTTCGTAAAAAAACGATACATTGAATTCCTACTGGGGGAGCAGACGTGGTTATGTAAATTCTTGATTATTACGCTCTGAAATTGTCGAAGGGAATGGATGAAGAGGCGACTAAACTACCTCGTGAACCCAAGAAAGAACCAGAGGATGCTGCCAACCCTGAGGAAGGTGTCTCTGGGAAAGAGTCGGAGGGTAGGTTTCAAATTGCTCCTGATTTTGCCTTGCCTTCAGCGAAGGATATTACTATTGCAAGCTCTGCTTCACTGCCTTTGGCGGCCCCTAACATCTACATCCTAGAGTAGGGGCTCACTCGAGATTCCCACTCTTACGCAACACTATCTTACATATGAGTGAGGTTGTCATGCATTCCCTCCTACTACCATTGTGGCCTTGGAGCTCGTCTCTAATTCTTATATGTCCAACTGTCTCTAGTACATGATAGCTCAGGTTGCTCCTTACTTGGTGTCCACCGCTCGGTGCCTCCTACAAGTAAATTCAGCTTCAGTAGAGCATACCTCTGTTAGGGCCAAGTGGCAAAAGTTAAGGATGGAATTGTTGGGACTGGAGGAGATGAAGCGCAAATTTGAGGAGTGTTATAACCTCTTGGTCAGGGAGAAGGCATCCATGGAGGATTAGGTGGCAAATTTGGATGGGTCAGTGGAGTTCGTTTCCCAGCGGATTGAAGCCTCAGTAGAGCTTGCGCTAGGCACTTGGAATTATCCCTTTCTTTGGGTCATGGACCATTGTTTCTAGATTGGGACTCTTTTTCTAGTTTGCTTTGTTAGGGTTTCCTTTCTAGCTAAAGTTTACTGATTGCAATTTTTGGGACTTTGTTCTAATTATTGAGCCTTAGAGGGTCGCAATCCGACCCTAATCGTCTAAGTCAAGCCGAGATCATCACCTCGAGGCATTTTCTATTTCAAGGGAAATGTTATGAACCTTTGAAGCCTTTATTCATGTCATGGCCGAGAGTTGTGGCCTTTTGGGCTGAATTGAAATGTTTAGGGAAAGGTTATGAGCCTTTGATGCCTATGGTTGCATTATCATAACGATTTTTCTCGAATAATGTGGATGATCGGTACTTGTTACCATTTGATAATGTTTTAGAAACATCTACGAGTAAATAAAAAGAGATGATAACATCATACTACAAGTCAAGGCCTAACTCTTGGGCCAGCTTGGTTGGGTGTGATTATTCGTTTAGAGTTTGATCACATTACCCTCGCCTTGGACGTGCCTTATCTAGACCATTTTCCTCGCTCTAGGGTGGTGGTGCAAACTGCATGTACTCCTGGTCTAGGGAGTGACTCCTCCGTCCTGAACTTTTAAGACGTAAACTCCACTTGGGTGAGCATTTGTGGTCCTGCTCATGTATTCCTGCTCGAGCATTACGTGGCGGTATTCAAATTGCTCCAGGGTCGTTCATGTCTAGACACATTCTTTTCCAATGCACAGTCTTCTGTTTTGGAGCCTCCCACTCGCATACAGCAAGTGTAGTGATTTTCGACGTTTCTCCATGCGGGCGGCTTGATAAAGCCTGGCGGTCTTGTGCTCTTTGTTGAGTGTGCTCATTTTTGGACGTTGCTTCGTCTTGTTGACGTTTGCACCAATGTTTGGCTCGCAACAACCTTTTTTGTAACCTCAAGTGGAAATATTGCTTTTACACCTCTTGTCAAATTGAAGGGTACTTCTGTGACATTAGGTCTTGGGTCCAGGCAAGGTAGCTAAGGCGTCTTGGCAGTTCTTCGATCCAATATTTTTTCGGTGCTCAGTTCTTGTTCGCTTACTGAAATAGATGGAGGCAACTGGAAAGTACCTGGCTTATCTTGGGGAGACATGAGTGACCCCAAGGCGTCTATGCCCCATTGACTGGGTGGCCGATGGCTGTTGGTATGTGTTATGGCATGTTGGCTTTGAGAAGGAATGAGAACCTGTTATCCTAGGCATTCCTCCGAGTGTTTGGTTGCGCCTTTGTGCATGTTGGACCAGCGTGTTTCCAGGGAGAAGTGCCCTTTTGGAGATGATTCCTAGGCCTCCTCATGCTCTGGTTCCACTAGCCTGATTCCTTTTTAAGGCCAATTGTCTTTCTTTTTTTTGTGCTTTCCTTATTACGAATCGAGCAACCTTGGCGCTGGCCTTCTTGTCATCTGGGAGATCGTCGAGAAGAGACTCACACGAGAAGAAATACAACGAACATTTGAGCTGATTGTGGATTTCTATGACATTGGTGATTTGTTTTTTGTTGATGTCTTTTCCCCAGAGGGATTCAGTCGGTACAATCTTGATTTGGTGGTCGAAGGATGCTGCAGGCAGCCTGTTTGAAGTGTTGGTACTCACGACTTCCTCTCTGGGGATCTGTTCGACCTTTTAATCCACACTTAATCATGCCAATTCTTGCTCCGTGTTTTGGTATTTTTGGCCCTTCTTGTATTTGGCCCTGTTGGTGACATCAACCCCGTTGGTGGTAGATAGAGACTCGCCGAGGGTTGAAGAGTGTTCTACTCTGACCAACTTTTGAATCTCGCTTTGTTTCGAGGTTTTCTAATTGGACATCCACGTATTGGCCTTTCTCCTCCTTGAAAATGAACTCGCCTGGACTTGGCATCATTTGCATTTTTGTAGGTGTCTAAGTATTTCTTTTGGTGTCACAGGGCAAAACCGTCTCACTCAGTTCTAGGTGACTAATGCATTTCCTCTGTAACTCGTCGTGCTTTCTTGTTGTTATTCGGTTTGTGATCCAGCTAGGGGATATTGATTCCCAGGGGGTGCTTGTACCTACTGGGCTTATGGTTTTCGGGCTTTGCTATCTTGATCCTCTTGCCTACTTTCCCCGCTTTTTGTTCTTCAAATGAGGTTCATGCTAGCTCTGAGGCAGAGAGCGTCCGATAGCGACGACGCATAGATGGGCTAGTGGCAACGATAATGGCCGATCTAGTGCCCGTGCTAATCTTCACGATTTCGTGGATCCTAAGTGGTTTAGCTTGTAGTTAGAAGAGTGCCAGTCGTCCGAGCAGGATATCGTGTCCTGCTGAGAACCTTACTACTGAGAACTTTATTATGCGTGTGCCCCTATCTCTCCCTTCATGGCTGGTTATAGTGAGAGGGAGGTGTATGGTACCTAGTGGCCGCAAGTTTTTCCCTACAAACCCTACGAGCAGGCTTGCAGTCGGAGGTGCCAGACCTTCCATCCAGGAGGTTGGTAATTGATGGAAACAGTTCTCGTAAAGGATGTCGGTACCACTACCATTATATATGTAGACACTATTGATTTGTATTTCACATATGCAACCAGTTATCAATAGTGGGTCCCTAGGGTTCCAACCCGACATCCTTGGGCCTTCTGACGAGAAACTAATATTGAGGGTGTATTTAGGCAGTACCTCAATGCCATCATCTGTTTTGCAGCACTCGCTTCTCTTGTGGGGCCTCATGACAGCGAGGATTTCCTCCTTAACATGTCGCTTGTCAGCATCCTTCCAAGCTCGAGCGTTCCGCTGGTCGACGTTGAACATGGATCTCAAGTCCCTTGTGATGTCGGAGAGGTCGTTTGTTGTCTGTTTTTCTTCTACTTCTTTCGTCAGCACTGTGTACTCATCGGTAGCGTCAGTTTTTCTCTTAGAATACTCATAGTAATTACCGTTCTCTTTGTCTGCCTCTTGAGGTGTTTTCTTAATGGCATGCACCTTAGTTTGACAGCTTCAGGCCTCGAGTGTCGGTTGTACTTTTCATGGCTCCTGTCACGGTGATCTTGGTGATTGGGGCTTTACAAAAGATGGTAGTTTCTTACTTCTTTCTTGATGTAGACGTTTGCAACGACCTTTAGGTTGGCCTCCTTCCTTTCTTCACCCTCGATCTGTCTAACATATTTATCGACTCTATATTTGAGCTCGTCTCTCGACTGAGGTACCGTCCCTTCAATCTTCTTTGACAAAGGGTCGGGGAGTAGGCCTTAGGCGAAGGCGTTGAGCGTCGCCACAGTAAATCTATCATAATATGCCCATATTGATTCTCCTTTTTTTCTTGTATGCCATTATGGAGTTCGCATCTCCCTTCTCCTTCCTTAGTTTCATGAAATTATTAAGGAAAATGTATCATAACTACTCGAAAATAAAGATGTCGCCCGGTCGCAGTGTTGTGAACCATTTCCTGGTATTTCCTGATAACTTAAAACATAATTAAGTGAAAAAGTACGGCTTGTCCATCCTCAGAAATGCCATCGTCTACTCTTAGGTGTCGATATTCACGTTGAGGTCGATTTACCGTCATACATGGGGACGTCTGGTATCATCACCGAGTGTGGGATTTCATATTGCAAGATCTCCTAGAAAAAATCAATCGTTGGTGCTTCTCACCGGGTTTTCCATGCATGAATATGGAAAACCACCATACATCATAAATTGTTGAGCGTGGTATGGGTTTCTGTATGCTTGGTTGTACATCACTGCTTGCGAGAGGTATGGTTGCTAGATTTCATGTACCTTGTTTGGTTGTGGGCTTAGAGCATATGCACCTAGTCTACTATCGATTCGATCTTAGTTATATATATATATATATATATATATATATATATATATATATATATATATATATATATATATATATATATATATATATATATTCCGTATACACCAAGTAATCATAAGGAGTACCAGGTATGGGTCAAGTCATAGTATACAAATTAATTAGACTGTTTTCTAGTACAAAAACATACTTTCTGATAGAACATTGTGGAGACTAAACTAGAAACGTATCAGTGAAAGGTTTAATCCATTTTATTAAACCAGTATAACTTAAAAGACCTTAAGTGGTTAATTCTATATAACCTTAGATTATACATCAAGGTTATATATAATAAATATCTGATAGGTAGTTGGATGTGTGATTTCCGCTTTACTTCATGTTCCTTGTTTGGTTGTGGGTTAGGGCAGATTCACACAACTAACTATCCATTCGATATTAGAATATATATATATATATATATATATATATATATATATATATATATAGCTTGTATAAACTAAGTGATGATAGAAGGAACTATTGTGGTTACCATTTTCACTAAAGGAAATAAGGGTTATTCTTAAATAATGTTTTCTTCAAATATAAAGGAACTGTTACAATTAACTCCGTGAGTACCAAATGAATACACCAGGGTTATATACAGTAAAGATCTAACAAACAAATGGATATGTGACTTCCGCCTCATTCCCTGTTCCTTGTTTGGTTGTGGGTATAGGGCAGATTCACACAATTGATTGTTTGTTTGATCTGGATTCTATATAACTTATATCTATTTAGCGTTCATTGAAAGGATTGTAGAGTCATTTTTACTTATCTCTCATCATATCAGTAGATATAGGATCTTCTGGAGGAATAGGTAAACTTTTCTAAAAGAACTTTCGGTTGGGTTTTGAGCATTCTAACACTCCTATGGTGTACATGCAACCCTATAAACCTTGGATCTATGTTTTCTCTATAATACATGCAAATAAGAACTTTCCAAGGCTTTAATCCTAACTAGCATATTATGAAGTTCTTATACTACAAAGTACTAGTTAGATGACATACCTTTTGATGTAGCTTGATGTCTTCAAGCTTTAAGAGCTTAGCCCCAATAGTGTGGAAGCCTCAAATGGAATCACAAATCACCAAAACACCTTGGAAGACTTTAGAGAATATGAATACTTGGTTCTCTCTAGTGAAATTGGCTAGCCCTTCTTAGTGTACCACATACTAGTGCCAATTTCACTAACCAAGGACATCTTTATATAGTATGGAGGATTACGGTTAAACCCTAATACCCATGACCTTTCATTTCCTAGGATCCATGGGTTAAACACTCCATGGAATATCCATGAAAGCTTAGCCCAACCTTAATGAACTTGGCCCATTCCATATATATATAAGAGTCCATATTTAATTAGTTCCTTTTGATCACTTAATTAATTATAAATTAATTCTTGATCAATACTAATTAAATAATATGATTCCATATTAATATATTAGAACTTATAATATATTAATATTAATCATAAACATACTATTCTCAAAAGATTATCCATATAAATTGTTTCGGTGAAGTGCAACCGAAATGGACCATGCCGGGTCGGGTCAAGTACATACCAAATATAGTTATGGACTTAGACATTAATCCAACAGTCTCCCACTTGGATAAGTCTAAAACTATTATTGCGTATGACTTCAAACCTAACTGGCAATCGTAGCTCTTAAAGTCGCTGTCGAACTCTGATCTTGTCAACAAGCTTGTCCATTAGATAAGGGATCATATATTCCTCCATTCTAGATATCATATGAACTGAGACATGGATTATAATCATTCTCTCTGTCCATTTGTTGTTTCCCGATTTTTGATTTATGACGACTGACTAATTGAACAAATCAAATCAGTCCTGGCCCGACTGAGCACTTCCATTTGTCATCATCAAATCATCAAGAGGCCCACAGATATCGCTTTTATCCCGAAGGTAAAAGGAATGGATAAACTTCGACTCATATGGATTGTTCTACTACTTGTTGAATCATACACAAAGGCACGTTTTATAGCACCGAGTTACCAAATGCGTTTTCATGCAATCAATGTACAACCAACTCATAGTAACAACTCATATCTCTAGGTTTGAAGAATATAAGATATTATCGTCTCATGATCACTCGTGATAAAATCCATGAAGTGATTCCAATGAGCACGGGTTGAATCCAATACTCAGAACTTATGAGCACTCATGAGTGTTGCAGCCCTTTGTCCAACACCTTAGACCTCTACAAGCCAACCCATGACAATCTTAATTCATATCTACTTCCAACATATGACCGACTGTGGATGGTTTGAATAACTTAGTCACTCTGGAAGAATAACCTAGTTTATTCGGGAAGTCAAAACATGCAAAATGAAACACAAGAATAATTGAATCCAATATGGTATCAAAACCTATGAATATAAATAAAACACCTTTTATTTATCACCATATGATTACACATTATTCATGTATACTGTTTCAGCTATCAACTTTATTCTTGAATTTAAAACAATAGTAGTCTCATGCTCCAAGCATGTACACTATGTTTTCTAAACACTAGTCATGCGACACACCAAGTATGCATAATATGTTTGTGTATGATCTTTACTTTGTGATATAAATCAATTGAACATAACTCCAATGATTCTCTTTTCACACCCCCAAATCCTTACTACAAATGCAAGAATTCCAAATTCATGCCACTTACTGAAATCTGTTAGATTCTAAACTTATATGCATTGATCCTCTTGTAATGATTATGCACAAAGTCAGAAAGACTTGACAACAATCATTACAGAGTATTCCAAAGGAGATCAGCTCCTTGGAAACATCCTTCTTGCATTAAGTTTCCTAATCTTACACAGATTGAATAATTTCTAACTTTGAAACATTTCCATATTCCATTTTGACTATCACTTCTGAACAACAGTTGCCTCCTTACAGATTATGTCAATATGGTCCTTTCAAAATTATCACTATACTTCCAACTGTCTTTGAGCACCCAATCTTTGGTAAACCTTAGATTGTCCTCGACAATTGTTTAATCCTTTTAGTCATATCCAGTTCGAAACCTTTTCCCTTCTCAATGCCCCAGGCATTTGGAAAATTTTAGAAAGGATGAATATAGCACATGTAATCGATCCTATATCCGAAGTATATGGGAATCGATTCATGATGTCTCACATAAAGACTAAACCAGTCTTTTGCTATAACATTTCCATTTCAATTTTCCAAGTTCTCATAATTCAGATTATGAAAAGGGATGCCGTAATCATAATCGAATTTTAGAACGCAAATAATGGACCCATATACATAATTTCCTTATGTTGAGCCATTCCAACATGAAATTCATATATATATCCTTGACTAAATGATTAAAACCTCACGATCTAAGTTTATAGATTTGAGATGAAGTATAATTTCCTCTCCCTTAATTATAGCAAAACAACTCTTTCCCAATTGAAACCTTTTGTTTTCTATAATTAACATTGCTAACTTGCAATACTTTATCATAATTATCATGCTCCCACTAACATGATGATTATTAGAATAACACTTATGCTCCCACTAGCTTTGACATGTACTCAAAAATCAGCTGACTTTCTTACCAAAGTTCAGATTTCTGATACTAGATTGATAAAACTTTATCAAAATCATACACCTTCCCTTAGAGAGCACACTTGTGTGTCTAAACAATTATGAAGAGGAATGTCGTAATCATAATGGTTAGACCTTTTTGCCACTTCTCACAAGTCCAGGTTAGTGTGCCGGTAAAGCACACACGCTCCACTAACGACTTTGAGAATGCAAATATCACAATTGCTATCTAGCTAAAATCTACTTAGTGAAAGTGTTTCCTCACCATCATTTTCATGAATCGGAGAGAAACCTTATGACACTTAGATTTAATGGTGTATGTGTTCTTATCCATGTGAATTGTCAGAACCATAGACACAAGACAAGGATAATGACAAATACAAACTCATATGGACTGAACTCAATCTTAATTTCTTGCCACCTGGCAGCTCAAGGGCCTGCCATTGCTTCCAAGTAGTTGTGCAACAAATTGAGAACTCTAAGAACTCATATGCAAAGCCAACTTTAACTGGAATGGGAACAGAATATCTCAACATGATAGGTTATAAACCTCAAGTCGTGTGCTAGTGAAGAACTTTAGGTTTATTCTTGATTAGTTCTTGAGACTTTCAAGACCTTTAAGACTCCTACTGTCCTCTTGACATATAAGACGCCCTTGTCAAACATCCAAGAGATAGTGCGGATTCTAATCAAGACAAACACTTCACACAATTGGCCTTAGTTGGTCTTTGTTTTATCCAAAACATCACAACTTACCAATTTCAAATGTACAAGAGTTTTAAACCTTCTTTAAGACATGTCACTCAAGTTACAATCTTAGAGTATAACTCTAAGAATTGTTTTTGGAACGAAGTATGAATCATCTTCTTGATTTAACCACTTCAACAATTCAAGTTCCTCTTCTTAGCTATAAGAAGGCTCTTAGAGGATGAATTGTGATAAGGTCTCTAAATCATTAAGATGATCACAAAACTGATACGAAAGTACTCTCTCCCATCTTTTCAAATTTGAGAAACTTTTATCCTTCTACCTAATTTGATTCTTCTTATTCGCTCCGCCATACACTGGAACCTTTTCCAATGTCTCAGAATTACACTTAAGCTTGTAAGTATAACCATATTTACTGAGCTATAGTAAATTATGACGAATAATCTTATCGATGTTTTGTGGTGGACTTAATCAGTGCACAAGACTGTGTACTCGATCCCTTAGTCCTTCACTTGACTCACACATCCATGTGAACAAGTAATTAGTCTTAATTTTCCAATACTTCAAAGTTGTCATTCATCATGCTATACAACTTGCATGATTCCAAGTTCCGGTCCAATTGAAACTTGGGTGATGAGAATCTTTCCTTATTTGGTAAATTTAGACATTACCACAAATGAAAGAATCAATTTCATACTTCCACTCTTTCTATTAATGGAATCTTATAAGCAACAAAAATTTCCATAGATGCCATTGTAAGGATATTTTAAAATAAATAAAATCAAAAATTTTCCTTTTATTTTAAAAACTTTGCGGAAGAACTTGTCCTTACAATCCATATGAAAACTTCTTGTTATCTATTCCTAAGCAATATCTCATAAATCCTAAGAAGTAGCTCAAGAATCCGATCTTCAAACTATGTGATAGAAATCCATCTACGCCATCAGATTCAACATATTCTTTCTTTAAGTTTCTTCACTTTTCTGTGATTCTTAAAACATCACCATGTGACCCAGTCACATCATGTATCAGGAATCTCAGAATAGAAACTTAGCAGAGTTAGATAATGGAATTTACCTGAAGTAGAGTCAAACTTATTGACTTTAACATCCTTAGGTAAATTTGGCAGCTTTGCAACCAATGCCCCTTCCTTTGGCAATATAAACATATGGACCCTTTGATAATGGTACAAGGGACTATCACAGACTTAGCTTTTCTCTTTACCATTTGGTCAACCGAGTTGATTATGGCCGATCCCTTTACCATTGGGAAGAGAATGCTTTTCTGGATTTCCTGTGTCACTGTTGTCAATGTCCATCAAGTTTTAAGGAAGTTGATCTTAACAAATAGATAAGATCATTAAGGGTCTTGTAATAGTCTGTTTCATAGGTGTCCCAAAGGAACTCACTATGTGACTTAGAAAGTGATTGAACCACCAACTTTCTCAAGACTTTGACACCCAACTCTCCCGAATTTTCAATATGTGACTACATCTCCAAGATGTGATCACACCTAGACCTTGCCTTGCCAATAGGGCTTGAGTAACCTTGAACTTGTGGGTTAGGGAGAATAATTGGAGGAGGTGAAAGAAGTATGATTTCCATGGGAAATCATCTTCATTTAGGAAAGCTTGTTTCAAGAGATTTGGGAAGATCATAAATGTCAAAACCAGACATCTTTTGGGAGATATTCAAGATAGTTGATCTTAAGTCCTTAATATAACACCCAATATGAAATATTAAGGCTAGGACCCAACAAAACTTTTTTATAACTTAGAAGAGGGATGTCGTAATCCAAGCTATAAAATATTTGAAGGTAGGTGAATGAGGATTCACCAATTTCCACCAAGATAAACGAAATGTATTATTAGGTTTTAATTGGTTTTGAAACTCCTAGATCTATTGAGATTCATTGAACTGTTCAATGGCATGTTTCAATCTCGAGTGTGCCCTTCAGGTTTTGTGACTGGGATGTCGAGGATCACAAAACAAGGTGTGAAGTAACCATGCAAATTACTTGGTACCCTTAAGTGTTTACCCCTCAATCGATGTGCCGGTTAACCACACACGCTCCACCGATACTATGATAAACATTAAGTTACCCTTTGCCTACCTTGTTAAATACGAGTTAGTGTGCCCGTTAACCACACACGCTCCACTAACCGACTTAAACAAAGTGCAAAATGTAATTTCATGGATTAGCACCTTATTCACATTTTCCTAAGTAACTAAGATTGGGTATTTATAAGAGTTTAGTTACTTAGTATTTATCATTAATACTTTTAATGAAGGGAGAATTATAGTCCTGTCAAACCCGTTCGGCTAACGACCCTCCACCAATCAAGCAAGCGGTGGATGAGAGTGGAAACCCATTAAGTTTCCATTTTATAGGCAACAACCTTATACCCACCTTATAGACCGGCTTCGTGAATGAGGCCTACTAGCGGTAAGACTGACTTTACTCTTATACAAGGGCTAACTTGGAATTAAAGTATTCATAAGTGAAAACTTTTCAAATTCCAAAACTTGAGGGCAAGTTTTTAAACTATTCAAAACTAATTAATTCCATAACTTATGTGTTTAAAGTAGTTTCAATCCAAAAACTCTTCAAGTTCCATAACTTGAGGACAAGTTATGGAAGACTTTAAACTAATAAAAGAATTAACTTTTCTATATTTTATAACTTATGGAATTAATTAAGGTTACACTTTTTTTTAATTTATTATTTAATGAAGAGACTCTTGGTCATCCATAACTTGAGGACAAGTTATGGAGTCATAAAACAATTTAATGAGGAAAAAGACTCTTCATTTTGTAACCTATGACAACTTTTATGAGTTTTAAGATTCATAAATGTGACTTATAAGTTACATAAACACATTTTATGAACTTCTTTTAGATTAATTTGGATTAAAACCAACTATCACATAATTTTATTCATTAATCTAAATTCACTCATAAAACAAGGTAACACAAACATCTTTTGGTGATCCATAACTTATTCTTAAGTTATGGAATCCTTTAAAACATTAACACCAAATTTTGTAACTCCATAAAAACTTTGAATCAATTTTTTTTAAAACCTTTTCATATCCATCACTTATGGAGGTTTCAAAAAATAAAACTCTTTAGATCAAACTTTTAAAACTAATAAAATAATCATATCATTTTATCTTTTATTAAATTTGACCTAATTCAACTCATAAAGCAAATTATTCAAATTTTACAAATAATTAGTTTTTCACAAGAACAAGTAATTATCTTAAAATTTGACAAACTTCATGTTTTTTTCTCTTTTTTTTCAACTTTGAAAATAAAATATTTGCATCAATATAACAAAAAACAACCTCTGGCTTTGATACCACTGTTGGGTTTTAAGCATTCTAACACTCCTATGGTGTACATGCAACCCTATAAACCTTGGATCTATGTTTTCTCTATAATACATGCAAATAAGAACTTTCCAAGGCTTTAATCCTAACTAGCATATTATGAAGTTCTTATACTACAAAGTACTAGTTAGATGACATACCTTTTGATGTAGCTTGATGTCTTCAAGCTTTAAGAGCTTAGCCCCAATAGTGTGAAAGCCTCAAATGGAATCACAGATCACCAAAATACCTTGGAAGACTTTAGAGAATGTGGATACTTGGTTCTCTCTAGTGAAATTGGCTAGCCCTTCTTAGTGTACCACACACTAGTGCCAATTTCACTAACCAAGGACATCTTTATATAGTATGGAGGATTAGGGTTAAATCCTAATACCCATGACCTTTCATTTACTAGGATCCATGGGTTAAACACTCCATGGAATATCCATGAAAGCTTAGCCCAACCTTAATGAACTTGGCCCATTCCATATATATATAAGAGTCCATATTTAATTAGTTCCTTTTGATCACTTAATTAATTATAAATTAATTCTTGATCAATACTAATTAAATAATATGATTCCATATTAATATATTAATATTAATCATAAACATACTATTCTCAAAAGATTATCCATATAAATTGCTTCGGTGAAGTGCAACCGAAATGGACCATGCCGGGTCGGGTCAAGTACATACCAAATATAGTTATGGACTTAGACATTAATCCAACACTTTCAACTTACTTTACATCGCTAAAATACTTATAAACTCACCAACCTAAATGCTAATCTACGCTTTCAAAATAACTTGTATTCTCATGAAACGAGTAGACAGGTACGCGTACTGGAATTCAGAAGATCAAGTACTGTAATTTCATGTCTTGTTTTGTTATTCACTTTTGGATTCAATCTTTTGTGAATCACTACTTTGTAAACACTTTAATATTAATACAATGGTTGTTTGTTACTTTGATTGCTATGATGCATGTCTTGTGATACTAAACATGATGTCCTCCGCCCTTGAACGTTTCCGACGTTCCGGTTTGGGGGTCTGACAGATTGGTATCAGAGCATTGTTTATAGTGAACTAAGTATATCAACCTATAAAAGATATACAACTATAAATGCAATGGGGACGAAGTGCTCTGGATAGTAATGTATTTTAAAAATATAACAATACCTTACAAAAGTATATATACCTTTTTATACATATATACATACTAGAACAAGTATCACAAGAAGAACAAAACATAAGTATTTAAGGGTTGAACACTGCGGTCAAACCTGGATAGTTATGTAATAATATCTGGAGTCAATATAGCCTGATCAACTATATTCATTTGAGATCTGGCCGACATTAGTTTGGGAGTAATGTGGTGTTGCAACAGTCTTAAAATTTACCTAACTCTTCTCAAGGGATTTCTAGATCAGTACATAAAGTTAAAATACTATGGGAGTATTTTATGATACTATAAGACAACAACAAGTTAAAAACTTACCAAGTTCAATACATTAAAATACTATAGGAGTATTTTAGGCACTATACATAACTTATGTTAGAATTTAAAAGACACTTATGGTAGGTCTATGATTCCGAAGTGTATACTTCTGAGGTTATTATATAATTGAGATTTTGTAGACGTAGAATTTGTGATCTACACTTCACTACCTGCTCCTTGTTTGGTTGTGGTTTTGGAGTAGGATTACTTATTCGAAGCTCTATTTAATCTTAAATTATATACAACTTGTATACATTGCGCAATTATAGGAGGACCCGGAAAGGATGACCCCATAATTTTACACTTCAACTCATGAATTTTTCAGACACTTCCATTCTCGCACGACAAACCCAGATAGATGTAACGACTTCTTCATAGCAGTCAGCAGAAGAGTTGAGGAATAACAAGAGCAGGTTCATGAGAAGTTTTCAGAGAAGGATCAGCCGGAGAAACTAAAACTTCTTATGCATCACACTAATAAACAATAACCTTGAATTCCTTAGTGAGCTAGTGGATACACTTCTCACATTATTTGTTAAGATTGTTTCTTTGCCGTGCAAATGATAATAGTTATTCAATTCACATATATTAATTCGAGGACAGTCACTTCTGATTCATAAAGTTTATTTTACTATAAAATCTCTTTATGAATCATTTTCCAGAACCCTATGAAAGTCAAAACCTGGTACACTAGGAAACAAGAGTATCTTAGTTCAAATATCACTTGTACAATACCCACTTCTACTTGCTATCATGAACATATCTCATAAATGTTGACAGAAACATTGAGAGTAGTCTAGTAAAACGTGAAATTGTTTAATACATTTAAGTTGATTCGATACATCTAGTGATGACCATCATTACCCACGAGATCATTCTTCACCATGCAACAAAATCATGTATTCACAAAGAGGAAACCAACCAACAGGCGAGGAACCAATTCTGTAGATAGACTCAGCTACTTTTCAGGCTGCGGTCATAGCTGCTGTGACAGTCGTCATGGCACATGTAAATACTAATAACACCAGCAGAAGCAGAAGCAGTGTCGGTTATACTAATCGTAATAACAATCAAGGGAGCCAGCGAGTGTCGGTTGACAAGGACACAACCCAGACCACAAACCTAAGAACAAGAAACGAAAGTTCTGGGATAAAAAGGGGAAAAAGTCAACTCAAGATTCTAACAAGAGACGACAACCCATGGTTACCCTTGTGGTCACATCAGCAGTCACAACATATGGCACTTCATCTGCCACTACAACCTCTGTTAAACGATATGCTGGAAATCTCCCAAAGTGTGACAAACGCACCTACCACCACAACAGAGCTTGCCAAGAGATGCAATGTACTCTACATGAAAGTCACCCACCCTCAGAGGTTTCCTCCATCCTGGTTTGGGGGTGTGACAATTAATCATACAGGTGCTTCCATTCTTAGATAATCAGGGCCTAACTTTTTACACACACCAATACATAAGTATTAGCATAATGATTTAAGCGTGAAATAAAAGAATACGATACATACCCCCAGTGTCTCAGGGTTCTGCTCCCCTTCCTGTAGAAGTGCTTGCAATGGAACCTGAGCCACCCCAACCACTAAGCGTGGGCAATTTTCCATGATATGACTAGGCTGATGACAACAGTAACACAATTCAATTTCCAGGGTGCATTCTTGGCGAAGGTGGCCCTTCCATCCACACCTACTGCATTTATACTTGCCATGTACATGCTCATGCATTCCTTCACCCTTCGCATAAATGTCATGGCCCCTCGGACCTCTAGCACTAGACATGGAAACATCAAACTACTTAGATGTTTCTAGCAGAGTCGGATCGTGATTCCGCTTCCTATTCCCCTATTGCTTCTCCAAACTAAGCTCTTGTTCCTGAGTCACTTCGACCATCCCATCAACTTCCGGAACGGTTGAGATCCGATCCTCGAACCCAGCGACCAGTCTATCAGTGACATGACCAATAATGTCGTGTGACTTCTCGCGTAAAGCTCGCGAAACCTCAGTGGCAATTCAATCATGAAATTGATCTCTCGGATGGCATGATGCATAATCTAGATTGGATCCCTCATGACAAGAGCTAGCAATAGGATCCTCCTCCTCGAAAGATACTAGGGCTCCATAAGCCTTGAGCTCCCGATGGGTGCCCAACTGTCCTGTTGCAATCTTTTCCCAAAAATCCCTGAGATGATCATCTAAGAGTTACATGATCCCTTCCTTGATGGTACCAAACATGTCACACCCCAAAACCAAGAACGGCGGAAACGTTCTGGGACGGAGGACGTCATGTACAGTATCACAACACAGTAAATGTAAATAAGCAAACAACATCATCCATTGCATTAAATATATAATTTTAATACAAGCGTGTTCTGTATAGTTTTAGACACCAAAAATATAATGTAAATCAAAATAATATGATGAGTCTTGAATGCGCTCCATCTTCTCAAAAGCTGGCATCGGTACCTGTCCACTGATGACCGGAGAATACAAGTTATTTTGAAAGAGCTTATCAGCATTAAGCTGGTGAGTTCATAAGTATTTTAGTGTCGGTGTTTGTTATCAAAACGTTTGAACGTGTCTTAAGTATAAGTTTTTAAAATGTATGTAAGTGTTTGTAAAAGTTTGAATCTCTCAGAAAAACCTATATTTTCTATTAAAGTAGCCTTCTACCAAGGCTTAACTGTTTTGTATGCTCGTTTGTTGTAAAATGTGTAATTTCCCAAGTGTAACTATCATTTAACAAATATATTTTGTACATTAATGTTTAAGTGAGGTTATCACTAAAAATATGTAATGGGTAAATCATTGTAGTACTGTAGTTTTGTATTATAGGAACTACTGCTGTACTAACTACCTTAAACCGGATTTATATTAAGGTATAATATGATAATTGCACCATACTATCGACTGGTAACAACGACATACGAATGGTCGTAATAACGGAATGACGTTTGGCACCCGCAGACCTGCAAGTCCGGCTGTAGCTAGCAGCAAGGTGTAGGATAGTCAATCCAGTATAGATCTATACGCAAAATCACGCTCTCCCTCCAAGAGAATTCTGGCTACAACTCGGGTCATGACATTTAAGGCATGCTCCGATCCAGTGGATCACAATTGTTAACGTATTCTTGTATATGTAGTGTAATGTTTCTCGTTCTAGTATAGTTGTATATGTTCTCCTCCTAGTATAGTTGTATATGTTCTCTTCCTAGTATAGTTATATATGTTCTCTTTCTAGTATAGTTGTATATGTTCTCGTAGTAATGTAATGTATAGACTCATGAATGAACTGACTCATTGATCTAGAAGTTGTAGTAGTATGATCCTGTGTTACCCCGATGGTAACTTTCTAGTGATGTGTATAGTACGCATGAATATGGAAGTACTTTTATGTCTATATATGTATATTTGATATATAACTAATATTGAAACGACCTTCGGATGGTCACCCGAAATCCCACCAGACCACATCCAAATCGAGAAAAATGAAATAGGGCGGATGGCCTTCCTAAGCCCTTTAAACATTGCTTATATATCTATACATATATGGGCATGCAATTTATAAGAAGTATAACAAAGTTTAATAAAAGCAATTGATAAGTAAAAGAGTTTGTAAAATATTTTGAAGTAAAGCAGTTTGATAAACAGTTTGAACAGTGATAAAATCATTGGTTTTCTAGTTAGTAATCACATGTGATTAATGCAATCACATGTGATTGATTTCAATAACTATAAGCATTGAACTTGTATCCCCCCCCCCATAAAGTATTTAGAACATTTAAAAGCATTTCAAAGGTTAATTAAAGGGGTATGAACTCACTTGTGGTGAGTGGTTTGGATTGTAGTGTCGAATACCGTGGTAGGTGGCAAACGGAGACTTGTTCACACGCACGAGCCTAGTTATCATATAATAAACATATATATATAACTAATTAGCCAAATAATAACTTAATGAAATAAGTTGGGACACTTAGGAACACGTAAACACTTTTTATAAGTGTTATAGGTCCTAATGGTTGCATCTAAGTGTTATGGGACAAGGCAAAAAGGGTTTAATGCACTAAAGGACCTTGTATAGGAGTTTACTACCCATAAAACCCCACACAAGGATTTACGGCCATAAACCCTTGAGTTTACGGCCGTGAACTCCACTCTTGGTGGATTTGGGTGTTTTAAGGTGCTAAATGAATTCTAGAATAAGCCTAGCTTAGTGGTTTAATCCTTTGGGTAGTTTAGGGCATAGATAACACTCCTTTGAGGAGTTTACGGCCTAAAGACCATACCCCTTAGAGTTTACGGCCGTAAACTCTCATAGGGTGGATGTTTTAATTCTTTTAAGTCCCTTGCACAAGTAGGATACTTTCTAGGCTTTTGATTTAGGCTAAGGGGAACCCTATGCACACTTTGGTGCCTTTACTTGGAGTTTACGGCCCAAGAGCAATTCTTGGCTGTAAACTCCCTTTTAGGGATGATTTTGATGTGTTTTAGTCCCCATTTTAGCTACAAGTATTTGAGGGTAATAGTCTAAAGCCTTAGGGGTGATTAGGGCTCATTTTGCCCTTGAAAATGGTGTTTACGGTCCAAGAAATTCTTGGGCCGTAAAATCCTAAAACTTGGTGTTCTTGAATGATTTCTAGCCTCAGATGATCCGACATATTTGTTGGATTAATGTCTAAGTCCATAACTATAATTGGTAAGACTTGACCCGACCCAGCATGGTCCATTTGGGTTGCATGGCATCATACACTTGGATAGACTAAAAGAGAGAAATAAGACACTTATGATTATTAATATATTATAAGTTCTAGTATATTAATAATAAGAATAATAAGATTATTTAATTAGTATTGATCGAGAATTAATCTAGGATTAATTAAGTGATCAAAAGAAGACTAATTAAATATATGGGTTGATTGTGTAAATCATCCATACTTGTATAGTGGGCTAATGCTCCATGGATTATCTAGTTGGGCCAAAACCCATATGATGCTCCATGGGTGCTCCATGGTGTATTTGAACCCATGGATCCAAGGAAATGGAAAGTCATGACAATTAGGGTTTGCCCTAATTGTAACACTATATAAAGATATTATTCTTGGCAAAATCGGCACTAGTATTATTCTAGAGAGGGCTAGCCGATTTTCATGAAGTGTAGAATTCTCTCAAGTTAATCCATGTGTATTTGGTGTTGTGTGAACCATTTGAGGTGTCACACTTGGGGCACTTGGCACTCAAGCTTCATGAAGACTTTCTACACCAAAGAGGTATGTATTCTATCTTGCTATAGTTATTGTTTTGTATGCTAGATTAGGATAATACCTTGGAAGTTCTTATTTGCATGTGTAATAGAGAAAACATAGATCCAAGGTATTTAGGGTTACATGTACACTTAGGAGTGTTAGAATGCTCAAAACCCAACAATATTATGCTAAACTAGTTGTCTAACAAGGAATTGGGACTAGATAGCCTTAAAGCTCCATTTTGGAGTTTACTCCCCAAGAACGTTCCTGGGCGGTAAACTCCCGGATCTCATATATTAGACATGTAATCTATGTTAATAAGCATAAAACAAACATTAGAACACAACTAAAGAAGTGTACTCACGATTTGGGATGAAAACCCGAAGATCCGTGAGAGAGAATATGGCTTTTCTCTAGTTGGAAATGTGAATAATGAATGAATTTAGTTTAGAAATCTATTTAGAGTCCTGAAATATTTTGGCAGAAAATATTTTTATTCTGGAATTGGACTCTAACATTATGAAGTTAAAAATGCTCAAGTTTCACAAACCCATGACATCCACTCTCCTGATATCTCCTTAAATGTAAACCCTAATGTACACAAACTTATTCGGAAAATTCTGAAGTTCATTGAAACTGGACTAGCTTCTATTGAATAGTTAATGTTCGTACAGAATGGAAATTTCGGGTTGTCACATCATCCCCCCGTTAGAAGGAATTTCGTCCCGAAATTAGAATTTAAGCAAACAAGAAGTTACAAACAATTAAGCGAAAAGATGAGGGTATTTCAGTTTCATCTAATCCTCGCGTTCCCAACAGAATTCTGGTCCTCGCTTGGCGTTCCAGCGAACCTTCATGATAGAGATACGGCTTTGCTTCATCCGCTTGACCTCACAGTCCATGATCTCTATTGGTTCTTCCACGAAGTTGAGGCTCTCATTGATCTCGATCTCGTCGAGTGGGATTACAAGAGTCTCGTCGGACAGACACTTTTTCAAGTTAGATATGTGGAATGTAGAATGTACGTTACGAAGTGCGTCGGGTAGGTCGAGTTTGTAAGCTACGGGGCCGACTCTTGCAAGAATCTCGAAAGGCCCTATGTACCTCGGATTAATCTTCCCACGCTTTCCAAAGCGTATCAAGCCCTTCCAGGGTGAGACTTTGAGAAGGACTCGGTCTCCCACCTGAAATTCCAAAGGTTTTCTTCGTTTATCAGTGTAGCTCTTTTGTCGGTCTCTACAGGCTTTCAATCGTTCACGAATCTGAACGATTTTCTCTGTTGTTTCCCGAATGATCTCCGGACCGGTGAGAGTACTGTCGGAAGCTTGCCCCCTGGCTAATTGGGTATCACCCACCTCAGCCCAGCACAGAGGGGATCTGTACTTTCGGCCGTAGAGGGCTTCAAATGGAGCAGCCTTGATGCTTGTGTGATAACTGTTATTATAGGAAAACTCGACAAGGGGTAAATGAGTATCCCATGCCTTCCCAAAGTCAATCACGCAGGCTCGCAACATGTCTTCCAGTGTTTGGATGGTCCTCTCACTCTGTCCGTCTATCTGTGGATGATAAGCGGTGCTCATGTCCATCCTTGTTCCTAAGGAATGTTGTAGTGATTGCCAGAATCTTGAGGTGAACCTACTATCTCTATCGGAGATAATGGACATAGGTACACCATGAATCCGTACGATTTCCCTAATGTATGTTCTCGTAAGTTTCTCCATCTTGTCAGTTTCTTTGATAGGCAGGAAGTGTGCAGACTTGGTCAATCTATCGACGATAACCCATATGGTATCAAGTCCACCCGTTGTCTTGGGCAACTTGGTTATGAAATCCATAGTGATCCGCTCCCACTTCCATTCTGGAATCTCTGGTTGTTGCAGTAAACAAGAGGGCTTCTGGTACTCGACCTTAACCTTTGCGCAAGTAAGGCATTTGCTTACGAAGGTAGCAATCTCTGGTTTCATATTAGGCCACCAGTATAGCTTCTTAAGATCCAGATACATCTTATCTGAACCTGGGTGGACGGAATACCGAGTGTTGTGCGCCTTGGTCATGACCAAGTCTCGGAAACCACCGTGTTTTGGTGTCCAGATCCGGTTCATGAAATATAAGGCTCCATCACCCTTGGCTTCTAAATTCTTGTCCATTCCCCTAAGGGATTCACTCGTCACATTTTCAGGTTTCATGGCTTCAAGTTGAGCCGCCTGAATTTGCTTAGAAAAGTGTGAATGGATGGTTATTAACAATGACTTGACTTTGCGACCAGAATATTCCTTCCGACTTAGGGCGTCTGCTACTACGTTGGCTTTACCCGGATGATAACGAATATCGCATTCGTAGTCACTGAGTAGCTCGACCCACCGTCGTTGTCTCATGTTGAACTCCTTCTGATCGAAAATGTGTTGTAAACTCTTGTGGTCGGTAAAGATAGTGCTTTTCGTTCCGTAAAAGTAATGTCTCCAGATCTTCAGAGCAAACACCACTGCTCCTAGTTCGAGATCGTGGGTCGTGTAGTTAACCTCGTGTGTCTTCAACTGTCTCGAGGCGTAGGCGATGCCCTTACCTCGCTGCATCAGAACACACCCGAGCCCTTGATTCGATGCATCGCAATAGACTACGAAGTCTTCTATCCCTTCGGGGAGGGATAGTATTGGCGCGGTGCACAAGGCTCGTTTGAACGTTTGGAACGCTCTTTCTTGTTTCTCTTCCCAGTCAAAGGCCACGCCTTTCTGGGTCAGGGTTCTAAGGAGTTTCGCTATTCGGGAGAAGCTCTGTATAAATCTGCGGTAGTAGCCAGCGAGACCTAGAAATTGACGAATTTTTGTAGGCGTCTTGGGTGCTGACCAGTTCTCAATGGCTTTAATTTTGGATGGGTCCACGTGGATTCCCTCTTCGCTTACCACGTGTCCTAAGAATTCGACTCTTCGGATCCAAAATTCACATTTCGAGAACTTCGCATAAAGTTTCTCTTTTCGTAATGTCCCTAGAACTTGTCGCAGGTGATCGCCATGTTCTTCCTTACTTCGGGAGTAGATCAGGATGTCGTCAATGAAAACGATGACGAACTGATCCAAGTAAGGTCGGCATACTCTATTCATCAGATCCATGAAAACCGTAGGCGCATTGGTCAATCCGAATGCCATCACCACGAACTCGTAATGTCCGTAACGAGTTCGAAAGGCTGTCTTCGGCACATCCTCCTCTAGTACTCAAAACTGGTGATATCCGGATCTCAGATCAATTTTGGAAAAGTAGTTCGCCCCTTGCAGTTGGTCAAATAGATCGTCTATGCGAGGTAGAGGGTAACGATTTTTGACCGTCAGTTTGTTGAGTTCTCTGTAGTCGATGCACATACGGAATGATCTGTCTTTCTTCTTAACGAACAAGACCGGTGCTCCCCAAGGTGAGAAACTTTGTCTTATAAAGCCCTTGCTGAGCAGTTCGTTAAGTTGACCAGAGAGTTCCTACATCTCAGCTGGTGCTAAACGATAGGGCGACTTGGCTACTGGGGTAGCTACTGGGACTAAGTCGATTCTGAACTCGACCTGTCGTTGCGGAGGTAATCCAGGTAGCTCTTCTAGGAAAATGTTGGGGAAGTCGCTCACTACTGGGATGTTCTTTAGTTCTTTCGGTTCGAGGCTCGTATCAACGACGTGAGCAAGGAATGCATGGTATTCTTTACGCAGATACTTCTGCGCTTGAATACTTGATATAATACGAAGACTCGCACCAGGTTTGTCGCCGTAGACTATAAGGGTTTCGTTAGACGGGAGGTTTAGACGGACTGCTTTCTCGTAGCACATGATGTCGGCGCGATGAAGACTTAACCAATCCATGCCGATGATAACGTCGAAGCTTTTAATTGAGACCGGCATGAGGTCGATTGGGAATGAATGGTTATCTAGAGTTAGGGTACAACCTAAGTATATGCTATTCGTACTTTTAGTTTTTCCATTAGCCATTTCTACTGTGAATAGTTATTTGAGTGTGTGTGTGGTTGTTGCTTAAGCATGCGAGCAAATTTGTGGTTTACGAAGCTTCGCTCCGCTCCACTATCGAACAGAATGCATGCATAGGAGTTATCGAGGAGGAACGTACCAGTCACCACTGTCGGGTCAGCAACTGCTTCCCTGTGGCCTATAGCTAGTACCCTCCCTGCTCCTCCAGCATTCTTCGCTTTGGGGCAGTCCCTCTGAAAGTGGCCTGCTTCGCCACATCTATAGCAGGTCGGGCTCGCGCCAGAGCTAGGGACTTGGGTGATCGGTTGTGCCGGGAACTTATAGAAACGGACGGTGTGTCCTTTCCTGTTGCAGTTAGAGCACTGCATTTCACGGCAGGGGCCGTTGTGGTGGAAGTTGCATTTGTTGCACTTAGGCAAACTTCCAGCATACTGCTTTATTGGAGCAGTAGTAGCAGCAAGGGTTACCGCGGCATGCACTGCCACAATTTGCTGCTTTTTGGCAGCTCGCTACTTCTTCTTTTCGTCCCAGAATTTCCGCTTAGTGTCAGCGGGTTTGGAAGGTTCCGGGATGGTTAGGGTGGTTGTTGTTGCAGGGGTTTTGACTCCATGGTCAATGAGTCGCTGTGCCAGTCGTTTGGCCCTGTCGAAGGTAGCGGGTTTGATGCTAGCCCCCATATGTACCTTTCGATCTTTTTCCCCTCAGTAGGAACCATATTAGGGCAGAGGGCTACCAGCTCGTTGAATCGGGCAGTATAAGCGATTACGTTGGTGCCCTTCATAGTCAGGTTCCAAAGTTCCTGTTCCCGTTTCTGGACTTCGCCCCTCGGGCAGTATTCCTCAATCATGAGGTCTTTCATTGTTTCCCAGCCCATGTCATTGGCTATGACGAGGGTTAGTGCTTTAACGTGGCCGTTCCATCACGTCAGGGCTTTTCCTTCAAAGGTGCATGCGGCATACTTGACTTTTCTCGCAGCAGGGCATGAATAGATTTTGAAGACTGATTCAGTCTTCTTGAACCATTGCGAGAGAGCAATGACGCCGCCAGTGCCATAGAAAGGCTTCGGCTTGCAATTGGTGAAATCCTTGTAGGAGCACTCTCTCGATCGTACAGAGGTTTCAACCGGAATTGATTCAACAGGGGTTCCAGCTCTGCTGGCATCAGATGAGTGATACTGAGCCATGGTAGTTGACACTGCTGTAGCTACGGCAGCATTCATGGCTGCAGTATCGATGACCGGAGGCAGAGGAGGTGGTGGAGGTGTAGGGTTATTCCGGGGAGACTTGTGAGGAGCCATCTTTCAGCTATAAGTTTATAAAGATAAGAAAAATGGTAAGAATCAATCTGTAAGAAACGTGAGAGTGTCACATGGACTAACTAACCATAGCCCAACAGTTGAATGAGTGTTCGAGATTACAACAAAGAATATTAGTAGGAAAACACAAGTGTACATGTTTTTCCCACAGTTTAGATAGATGTCAATAATACTGGTATTATTGATGAAATAAGTTCAGGGAAAATCGACCTAACAGTAGGTCTTACATCATACCATACAGAAAAGTTTGACAGTTCTTAGATTCCTAATTAGAGTACTGAAAGTTAGGAATATTTTACAGATAAGTGCTACATAGAGCACAGATGTTAAAGGCTATTCCTTAACCAAAAGACAGAGATGTACTCGACATCATCTAACGGCGATGGGAATTCCTCGGGCGAGCCCTGAGGTCGGACACTTGACGAAACACCTCTTGAAGGTGTCACTCCTGAGCCCTTTGACGGGCTCGAAGTTCCAAGACTTCAGCTCATGAGGCAGCCAGCTGTTGCTGCAGGGTTTCATTGGTTCTCCGGGTCCGTTCCATGTCTTCTTCAAGACGGCGGATGCGGACTGTGTTGACACCAGAGTTGGCATCAATCTCCATGACCCGGTCGATGGCTGCTCGACCTTGCTCAACATTACGAGCTATTCTGCGGATAATGACGGGCAGAGCTCGGTCAGCAGAACCACCTTCACTGACGTTGTAAAAACTTCGGTCCCCAGAGTATGGTAAGGGTTGACCTTGTTCGTCATTCTAGTGATTCAAGTTGGTTGCCCACAAGGGAGTAGGACCTAGAAAAGCTGGTCGGGGGTTGTTGTTCGGGGCGTGACCTACTAGCGGTAGGTTGTTAACTTCAGGCTTGGAGTCGGATCCATCAGAAAAGCCTTCTATGAGGTGATCATCCAAAGGGATTGGATGCTCATCTTCGGGCTCTTCTTCGATCCACCCGGCATTGCCTTCATTTAGAAAGTACGGTCGCCTTGATGGAATCTAGCCATTTAAATCTACGTGAGAAGAGAGGTATAAGAATATAGTATACATGTAACTAGTAGTACAAAATACACCTATAGTATTTTAAGTTTAAGTTCTACTGATCTTCTTAGGGTATTGTTGGTAAGTTTTTAGACTTGTTAACACATCACAACCATTCTAGGGCATATGCTAATCACTCCTCGGACCAGCATGGTTGATCAGGCTATGCCATTCCCAGGACTGACCATACATCCCCGAGCTCACTTGTGATACTTAACAATCGTAATACTTTTGTTCTTGTCATTGTGACACTGATTTTAGTATGAATGCAGACTAGTATACTTAATTAGATATTTTAATATTTAAAGTATAGACTCTGGGTCCGAGTGCTTTAATCCCTAATGGGTTTACGACGTCATGTACAGTATCACAACACAGTAAATGTAAATAAGCAAACAACATCATCCATTGCATTAAATATATAATTTTAATACAAGCGTGTTCTGTACAGTTTTAGACACCAAAAATATAATGTAAATCAAAATAATATGATGAGTCTTGAATGCGCTCCATCTTCTCAAAAGCTGGCATCGGTACCTGTCTATTGATGACCTGAGAATACAAGTTATTTTGAAAGAGTTTATCAGCATTAAGCTGGTGAGTTCATAAGTATTTTAGTGTCGGTGTTTGTTATCAAAACGTTTGAACGTGTCTCAAGTATAAGTTTGTAAAATGTATGTAAGTGTTTGTAAAAGTTTGAATCTCTCAGAAAAACCTATATTTTCTATTAAAGTAGCCTTCTACCAATACTTAACTGTTTTGTATGCTCGTTTGTTGTAAAGTGTGTAATTTCCCAAGTGTAACTATCATTTAACAAATATAGTTTGTACATTAATGTTTAAGTGAGGTTATCACTAAAAATATGTAATGGGTAAATCATTGTAGTACTATAGTTTTGTATTATAGGAACTACTGATGTACTAACTACCTTAAACCGGATTTATATTACGGTATAATATGATAATTGCACCATACTATCGACTGGTAACCACGACATACGAATGGTCGTAATAACGGAATGACGTTTGGCACCCGCAGACCTGCAGGTCCGGCTGTAGCTAGCAGCAAGGTGTAGGATAGTCATTCCAGTATAGATCTATACGCAAAATCACGCTCTCCCTCCAAGAGAATTCTGGCTACAACTCGGGTCATGACATTTAAGGCATGCTCCGATCCAGTGGATCACAATTGTTAACGTATTCTTGTATATGTAGTGTAATGTTTCTCGTTCTAGTATAGTTGTATATGTTCTCCTCCTAGTATAGTTGTATATGTTCTCTTCCTAGTATAGTTGTATATGTTCTCTTTCTAGTATAGTTGTATATGTTCTCGTAGTAATGTAATGTATAGACTCATGAATGAACTGACTCATTGATCCAGAAGTTGTAGTAGTATGATCCTGTGTTACCCCGATGGTAACTTTCTAGTGATGTGTATAGTACGCATGAATATGGAAGTACTTTTATGTCTATATATGTATATTTGATATATAACTAATATTGAAACGACCTTCGGATGGTCACCCGAAATCCCACCAGACCACATCCAAATCGAGAAAAAGGAAATAGGGCGGATGGCCTTCCTAATCCCTTTAAACATTGCTTATATATCTATAAAAGCATTTAATAAGTAAAAGAGTTTGTAAAATATTTCGAAGTAAAGCAGTTTGATAAACAGTTTGAACAGTGATAAAATCATTGGTTTTCTAGTTATTAATCACATGTGATTAATGCAATCACATGTGATTGATTTCAATAACTATAAACATTGAACTTGTATCCCCCCATAAAGTATTTAAAACATTTAAAAGCATTTCAAAGGTTAATTAAAGGGGTATGAACTCACTTGTGGTGAGTGGTTTGGATTGTAGTGTCGGATACCGTGCTAGGTGGCAAACGGAGACTTGTTCACACGCACGAGCCTAGTTATCATATAATAAACATATATATAACTAATTAGCCAAATAATAACTTAATGAAATAAGTTGGGACACTTAGGAACATGTAAACACTTTGTATAAGTGTTATAGGTCCTAATGGTTGCATCTATGTGTTATGGGACAAGGCAAAAAGGGTTTAATGCACTAAAGGACCTTGTATAGGAGTTTACTACCCATAAAACCCCACATAAGGAGTTTACGGTCGTAAACCCTTGAGTTTACGGTCGTGAACTCCACTCTTGGTGGATTTGGGTGTTTTAAGGTGCTAAATGAATTCTAGAATAAGCCTAGCTTGGTGGTTTAATCCTTTGGGTAGTTTAGGGCATAGATAACACTCCTTTGAGGAGTTTACGGCCTAAAGACCATACCCCTTAGAGTTTACGGCCGTAAAATCTCATGGGGTGGATGTTTTAATTCTTTTAAGTCCCTTGCACAAGTAGGATAATTTGTAGGCTTTTGATTTAGGCTAAGGGGAACCCTATGCACACTTTGGTGCCTTTACTTGGAGTTTACGGCCCAAGAGCAATTCTTGGCTGTAAACTCCCTTTTAGGGATGATTTTGATGTGTTTTAGTCCCCATTTTAGCTACAAGTATTTGAGGGTAATAGTCTAAAGCCTTAGGGGGTGATTAGGGCTCATTTTGCCCTTGAAAATGGTGTTTACGGTCCAAGAAATTCTTGGGCCGTAAACTCCTAAAACTTGGTGTTCTTGAATGATTTCTAGCCTCAAATGATCCTAAATATTATGCTAAACTAGTTTTCTAACAAGGAATTGGGACTAGATAGCCTTAAAGCTCCATTTTGGAGTTTACTCCTCAAGAACGTTCCTGGGCGGTAAACTCCCAGATCTCATATATTAGACATGTAATCTATGTTAATAAGCATAAAACAAACATTATAACACAACTATAGAAGTGTACTCACGATTTGGGATGAAAACCCGAAGATACGTGAGAGAGAATATGGCTTTTCTCTAGTTGGAAATGTGAATAAGGAATGAATTTAGTTCAGAAATCTATTTATAGTCCTGAAATATTTTGGCAGAAAATATTTTTATTCTGGAATTGGACTCTAACATTATGAAATTAAAAATGCTCAAGTTTCACAAACCCATGAGCATCCACTCTCCTGATATCTCCTTAAACGTAAACCCTAATGTACACAAACTTATTCGGAAAAGTCTGAAGTTCATTGAAACTGGAGTAGCTTCTATTGAATAGTTAATGTTCGTACAGAATGGAAATTTCGGGTTGTCACAAAACATCATAGGAGAGTTCTCCAAAATTCCACGGGTGATCTCAAACGAGATAAACTCCCGCATCTACTCATCCATCGGCTTTGTACCAACACCTGAGCCCGAACCAGAACCTGAACCTCCTCCACATATGCTCATAACCATTCTTAAAAGCAACCACACAAATGATCAAAACATACCCAAAGAATCCTCATCCTTTAGGTTTCTTAGATTCTCCATGACTCTCCTCGATTCGAGTATGAATCCTATGCTTTCATTAGTATGAGCCCAATACTAGCTTCCACACCTATCCATACTCTCCTCAAGAATTATCATGAATCCTCCAAGTCACATTCTCAAACTGATACTCCTAATATCTGCTAAACATCACAACCAACTAACTACAACACATCTTAGGATCTCCTAGGTTCCCGACCTCACCCTACCATCAGCTGCTGAAGGACTCCCAATAATGTTAGTTAACGACTTCATGAATACAATCATATGCAACAAAGTTTAGAAAATCCTTCTAGTAAAAGATTTATCCCATAATGGTTAGACTTAAACAAGAGTTGTGCAGTAGGGTCAAATCCGTTACTTTGAGGTTATTTAACCTATACAACATGTAAGTTAACATAGTCACTTAATAGTTAACCCACATCATCAAGAGTCCCACAAAGCACAAGCAAGCAACATTCGTGTAGTAACACTCCAAGCCACAGCCAAACATAGGACATCTAAAGCTCAATTCCTACTAAGAAAGATTCCAAATGTAGTATAACGTCCAATTCATCTTAGGCTACAAGGCATCACATATCAGGACAATCAAAGCAGTCAATTTTAAAATTTAAAACAATTAGGCATATAAAGCCATCTCTCCTAGTCATGAAATCCTGAGTAGATCCTTAGTCCTAATCTAGTATGCAATTCTTATAACATATAACTTAACAAACATGTATGGGTATTATGGGAATCACTTACGTGAGCTTGATTAATTGCATGCACCACACCCCATTTCTTTTATTAGAAAATCCTTTAATAAAACTTTTACTTTATGAAAAATATACCAAACCCTCAGTTTGAATTTAGACACACCGAAGAGTATGCCTGAATCCCTCAAACCAAGCCTTTGATACCAACTTGTAACATCCCAAAATTCAAAACCAAAAATTTTGTTTTCATAATAATAAAACCATCAACCAAAACGTGTTCGTAAGACCATAAAAGAAAATCAGATTATGTTAAACAATTACCCAATACATCATATTTAAATAAAGTGGAAATCATGGTATGTGTGATGAGATCACCCTATGCTCTTCCCCTTCAATCCTGAACTACCTGAAACATAAACTAAAAGCCATAAGCATGAAGCTTAGTTAGTTCCCCAAAATACCACATACCATACATACAATGGGCCTTGCTCGCCAACCATCAGGCCCTGCTCAAAATAAGACCTCGTCGAAACAAATCTATTAGACCCGCAAGCATACTATAACATAATCCATTGGGCTCGACAACCACTAGCATACTATAACATAATCCATTGGGCCGACATTGGTGCCTTCGACCCGCAAGTACAGTGACAATTAGCATTCTATCACACACTCATTAGTCCCCACCTGGTTTGCATACAATACCTGCTAGGTCACACAAGCAGCTAGCAAACCAATAACCATAAATTATGGGTCGACATTGTTGCCTTTAACCCGTTAAACACTGGGAGGAAACTCGCCTCAAACTGCTGAAACAACAAAATAAATGCTTGACTGCTGATCTGAGAATTCTCCGCACTAAATATCGTCAAAAAATACCCTAATTAAGAGTTAGGTCATAAACCATAAATTGGAATCTAGTTCATTTGTCCATCACCCAGGGTAACAGACCATTTTACCCTTTCCTCCCTTGGCCCAAAAACTGAGGCCCAACCCAATGACACCCAAAGGCCCAATATGGCCCAAATTCCTAAATGATACCTAAAGCTCACTATGGGCCCAAATCCAAGAAGTCAGAAAGACTGGTGTCCCAACAAGGATCAAACCCTATGAGTCAAAAAATAGCCCAAAGGTCAACACCTATTGAGTACGTCCAATGTACTTAGACTTATGCCCTGTGTACATAATCTATGGCTAGTACGCGCTAAGTATGAGTTGGGTATGCTCAACATACACCACAACATTCCAAACTCACCATTAAGTGCTTAATCGGTTAAGCCACTAAGTCCAGTTCCTAGATCTTATCCTAAATGATGTCTTAACACGTAAAGTTGGCAACTTTACTCCTTTGCATGCCTTAATGGGACTCCTTCTGTCATCAGAATATTGGAGTGAACTCCTTCTGTCACCGCCTTCTGTTTATGAGAATAATTGGAAAAGGAGATGCAATATCCCCAAAAGACAACCGGCGACAGAAAAGGAACAAAAACCCTACAAACTACTTAGGTCTTTAGGCAGTGAAGTAGATTAAAGCGAGTCGCTGGAGGTGGAGGCAAGAAGAAAAAGCAGATGAAAATCGGATGTGAGATTTTTTGTTAGCTTTATTCTTTGTAGATATCCTTTCATGAACTATTTGTTTGTACGTTGAACACGCCATTAGGTTAAAGAGGTCATTATTGTTTGAGCATCGCTCTTGAAGGAGATTTTTGATGATTTTGTCCTTAGTCATTTGTACACACCCAAACTGGGCAAAATAATATCGTACAATGTCTTCTTTCCATCAAAACACATCGCCTCCGTCCTTGATGACTTTGTCCTTAGTCATTTCTACATATGCTCATATGCTTTTCAACGTACAGTGTCTTCATAAGTAAAATATTGGAAGTGCAATGCTGTAAACGAAAGAGTGAAAGTAGGATGTTACTTCTTATGTGTAGCCCTAAAAGAATTTCTAACATCAAATTAGAAATATTACAGATTTAGGTAATGGAAATCACCCCGGTAATTATAGATTTAATATTAGTAGACCCACTTTCAAGAAAGACTATAATTAAACAGCCCTTACACGAAACTTTAAGAAAAAGTAACATCTGTATGCAAAAGCTTAAGTTTTTACAAACACCATATATGGTATCTTGTATACCATTAAAGGTTCAACAAACTTACAAATTATGCCAAGTCTGAAGTGCTCTACTTAGTATCTCCTAACTCTTGCACATCCTACCAATAAAATAATTCAGTTATTTTCAAATGAACAAATGATTAAAATTGTGACTCTAAGAGACATGATTAATTACTTTGATGAAACAACATACATGCAATCTGAAATCAACAGAATAAGGGTGCAATTTAAAAAAAAAAAAAAAAAAAAAAAAAAAAAAAAAAAAAAAAAAAACGTACAACATTTTGTCACCGAATTTTCTTCATGACACACATAATTTAAATTTAAGACTAAACTGCACAAATGGTCCATGTGGTATGTCGAAAATTGCCACTTTGGTCCAAAAAGGTTTGGACTAGCACCAGAGGTCCAAAGTTTTCATTTTGTTGCGAGTTCGGTCCGAAAATTTTAAAACTTTCTATAATGACGGATTTTCCCTTTATTATTTTATTTTTTAATTTTCTTTTATTACAACATTGTATAAAACAATTAAAAATAAAATCTCTCTCTCAACAAAAATAAAATCTCTCTCTCTCTCTCAAGGAAACTTGCAGGTTAGATTATCCCTTCATAAACACCCAACAAACACACAAGCACTTCCCATTAAAATGTTCGTCAAGCTTGCATATATTCCTATAAACCCTAATGTCCCTCTCTGCAACTTGAAATAATCTGAATTCTTTTCCTTAGCCCCTAGGTGTATGGATTTAGGGTTTTAGATGGTTTGGTATCTTCAGAAAACAACAACAAAAATTATATGATTTCTTGTTGCGGTTTGGATCTCAAACGCAAATGGTTCAGATCTGGAGGCGGGTTTGGTAAACAAGAAAGCCTTATTTCTGCTCTTGTTACTAGAATTCGTGGTCCCTGACTATCTCACCTCCATTGCCTCCGCAGGGCTCTCCATCATCACCCCCATCCGGAGCTCCGGATCTGAGTTTACTGGTTCGTTTTTGTTTTTGGGAACATCAACTATGGGGGAAGAATGAGCTATGGACGAAGACGATGTTGTTCCAGATATGAAACGGGGGTTTGTAAGCTCAAAACAAGAAGGACGACCAGAGAAAGAGGATGACGAATTCGGTGGTTTTTGGACGACAGATCGAGTGCTAAATCGACTTCGCCCTTTCCTCTCACTTGCATATCGACTTCGAACAGCAACATGTATCTGTGATTTAATCAATGGCGCACAAAAACCCTCATGTGTGTGGGTTTGTTCGACCGGAAAGCAGTGACACACACACACACATCAATGTGTCGATCGCAAACAAAGGGGATGAGCATGAGAGATCCTGGGAGAAATTAGTTGCATTAAGTTTTTAGAGAGAATAAAAAGGAGCAGGCAAGAAAGGGTGTGACCTCAAGATCCGAGATTGAAGAAGATGATGATGGTATGTGTTCTTGGGATGTGGAGAGAGAGAGAGAGAGAGAGAGAGAGAGAGAGAGTATTTTTTTCTGTTATAAAAAAAATTATAAGAAATTATTTTTTTAATTAGAAAAGTATTTAATGAAATAGAAAAAAAGGAAAAAGAAAAAATAAGGGCAAAATCGTCATTATGAAAAAGTTTAAAACAGATTGGACCAAACTCGCAACAAAATGAAAACTTTGGACCTCAGGTGCTAGTCCAAACCTTTTTGGATTAAAGTGGCAATTTTCGGCATACCACAGGGACCATTTGTGCAGTTTAGTCTAAATTTAATCCTAATACTCTCAATAAAGTTGATACGATTGGGAGAGTAACGAATGAAAGTGGGCGGTAGACAATAATGGGTATATGAAAAAAGTAAAATACACAACAAAGTATAAAAATTGTCAAGGGTATATTTTTATATATATTCGATGCCACCCACCAGTCACCTTTTGTACTTCTTTATGAATTCATAAATGGACACTAAGACATGGAATTTGTGAGGGAATGGTTTCAATCAAGCTGCCTTCTAAGTAGCAAGTGTTTATAGCTGTTTTTGAAGACACTGTTGCAACCATGATAATCAAGTATATAAAGAGAATTCCAAAAAAATTCATCTAAAATAGTGGTTAAAACGAATACCCAAAAAAATCTTGTATAGACTAAAAATAATATGATCAGAAGACATAAAAAGATTAAAATTTTAAATTAGATGAAGGAATTTATGAGTCTGACGAAAAGGGCAATATACGAATTCTGCTATCTAATTATGAAGATGCTACAAACAAGTTCATAATTTATTGCACAATTATCATTTCAACCTCAGAAAATGAAAAAAAAAAAAAAAAAAAACCTAAACATCATTTAAAAGAGCGATTAAACAAATACCCGACAAAATTTTTGCATGGATTATGAATAACGTCATTAAAAACACAAAAAACAAAAAAAAACAAAAAAGTTTAGTTCATTTTTGGTCACTTAACTTTTGGTTTTGTTCTCATTTGTTTACTTAACTCTTTTTAAGTTTTAAAAGGTCATCAAACTTTTGGCTTTGTGCTCATTTAGTCACTTAACTTTTGGTTTGGTCACATTTAGTCACCTAACTTTTAAAATTGTACTCATTTTGTCACTAAACTCTAAAAATTTTCTAAAATTTGAGTGACTAAATGAGCACAATTTTAGAAGTTAGGCGACTAAATGAGCACAAATCTAAAAATTAGGTGACTAAATGTGACCAAACCAAAAGTAAAGTGATTAAATGAGCCAAAAATCAAAAGTTTGATGACCTTTTGAAACTAAAAAATAGTTAAGTGACCAAATGAATACAAAACCAAAATTTAATTGACCAAAAATAATCTAAACTCAAAACAAAATCATACGTTCTATTATGATTAAAAAATAATTTTTATTCATAACTCATGAAAAGGACAATATGGAAATTCTGCTCTCTAATCATGAAGACCGTTAGTAAACTACCAACAATCTCTGAACTTATGAAACATGGTGGTTTTTAGCAAAATTACCAATTTAACCTTAACAAATGAGAAAACCGAAAAAATGAGTGGTAAAAACAAATACTCCATTCCATTCCATAAAAAAACAACTTCTTTAATTCCAAAAGAATGAACCATTCTATTCTATCATTCACAAACAGTACCTAAATCTAGAAAATTTAAACCATATACCTTAGAGAAAGATGATCAACTCAATTCCGGAGCTCTATACCATCTTATAGCAACATAATCCTGAAAACATATCCAAAAAACATAAATAATTCGACTATAAACTATATAATAAAAAACAAATTACAAATAATTAAATAATGGGAATAAAAATATAGTGTCAAAAATATTATAGTAGGTGTATCGTTGAAAGCAACTCTTGCACCAGATGAAAAACATTTGCTACATAAATATTAAATAAATTCAATATCAATTATCAAAACAGACAAAGATAAGTTATTCTAGATTAAGAAAAATCGACTGTCAAAAGAGGCAAAAATAGACACTTTTAGTTCTTTGTGGGTTGCATGTAATTTTTTTTTTTAATTTGTAATGAATTCATATATTTAAAATACATACCTCAAGTATCAATAATCTAAATTGAGAAAAAAAATCTATGAATGTACATATATCCACGATGTCCGTAAAAAATGTAAAGCCATACCACCTCTTTATCACCTTCAGCAAACCTAAACCCATAGAGTACCTAATCTTTCTTTTGCTTAACACTCTATTCTATCTTGTGAGTCTACACCTCATTCGCCTACTTCTTGCAATCTATTAATATTCCAAAGATGATGTGTTCAATAATAAGAAAAGAAAACAAAAATTGTAAGCACAGATAGATTCACACACAGAAACTATTTGTGCAACTTTATAGATGAATTTATATAACTTTGTTATATCAAATATTTTTCATTTAAATAATTAAGTAATTGTTAATTTTAAACTCAGTTACAATTTCGATTCACAAATATTTAAAAAACAGCTATTTATTCATTCAGCACTAATTCCATACAAAAGATTTAAATGGTGATTTACCTTCATTCATACTATTATTTAATTAGCAAAATTAGTTAAAATAATATTTTTAAATTTATTAAAACATTTTTCTTTTTAAATACCTCCAGTTTTTACCCATCTGTTGTAATCTCTCTAACGGAGTCACGTAACTTCTGAACGTTAGCAATTGCTCTAGAAAGCATCTCCTGTTCAAAAAATAATAAAAATAGCCATGAAATAGCAACGCACTTTCATTTTTTTATAATAAAAAAATTACTTTGAAGATGTATACTTTTACATCTTCACTTAGAAAAAGCCGCAATGTATTGTAGTATAAACCACGCCTTGTTCCTTAAGAATTTCGAAAAATCCAGTTAATCAATACCGCAATCGAGATTAAATTCAACAATTAAAGATTTAGAGTAAGTAAATCTTGTAATTTATGAGCCTTACTTTTAGAAGCTAGAAACCCCGAAGCAAAAATAACTGCAATGGTAGCAAATGGATGTGAAACAGCAAAGCAAAAGCTCTCTGAAACCTATCATTCATGTTAACAGCTTGATTTGAATCCAAAAAATGGGAAAACAAAGAGAAGAAAGTCAAAAATGGGAATGGGTCGAATCAAGCTGCCTTCTAAGTAGCAAGTGTTTCCAGCTGTATTTGAAGACACTGCTACAACCATGATAATCAAGTATATAAAGAGAATTCCAAAAAATTTCATCTAAAATAGTGGTTAAAACGAATATCCAAAAAAATCTTGTATAGACTATGAATAATATCATCAGAAGACATAAAAAAGATTAAAACTTAAAATCAAATGAAGGAATTTATGAGACTGACGAAAAGGGCAATATACGAATTCTGCTATCTGATTATGAAGATGCTACAAACAAGTTCATAATTTCTTGCACAATGATCATTTCATCCTCATAAAATGAAAAAAAAAAAAAAAAAACTAAACATCATTTAAAGGAGCGATTAAACAAATACCTGACAAAATTTTTGCATGAATTATGAATAACGTCATTAAAAACACAAAAAACACAACAGAAAAAATCATAGGTTTAGTATGATTAAAAAATAAAATTTAATCATAACTTATGAAAAGGACAATATGGAAATTCTGCTCTCTAATCATGAAGACCGTTAGTAAACTACCAATAATCTCAGAACTTATGAAACATAGTGGTTTGTAGCAATATTACCAATTTAACCTTAACAAATGAGAAAACCAAAAAAATGAGTCGTAAAAACAAATACTCTATTCCATTCCATAAAAAAACTTCTTTAATTCCAATAGAATGAACCATTATATTCTATCATTCACAAACACTACCTAAGTCTAGAAAATTTAAACCATATACCTTAGAGAAAGATGATCCACTCAATTCCGGAGCCCTATACCATCTTGTTGCAACATAATCCTGAAAACACATCCAAAAAACATAAATAATTCAACTATAAACTATATAATAAAAAAAACATATTACAAATAATTCAATAATAGGAATAAAAATAAACGAAGTGTCCAAAATATTACAGTAGGTGTATCGTTGAAAGCAACTCTCGCTCCCGATGAAAAACATTTACTGCATAAATATTAAATAAATTCAATATCAATTATCAAAATAGACAAAGATATGAATTCCAATTATCGTAGATTAAGTCAAAATGAAACAGCATGTAGTTAGTACCGATTATTCTAGATTAAGAAAAATCGACTGTCATAAGAGCAAAAATAGACACTGTTAATTTTTTGTGGGTTACATGTAATTTTTTTTATTTATTAATTTGTAATGAATTGGTATATTTAATATACATACCTCAAGTATCAATAATGTAAACTAAGAAAAAAAATAGACCTAAGAATATACATATATCCACAATGTTGATAAAAAAAAAAATATAAAGCCATACCACCTCTTTATCATCTTCAGCAAACGCAAACCCACAGAATGGTTGATCTTTCTTTTGCTTAACCCTCTCTTTTATCTTGTGATTCTACACCTCATTCACCTCCTTTTTGCAATATGTTAATATTCCAAAGATGATGTGTTCAAAAATAAGAAGAAAAAACAAAAATAATAAGCACAGATAGATTCACACACGAAAACTATTTGTGCAATACAGTTTATAGATGAATTTATATAACTTTGTTATATCAAATATTTTTCATTTAAATAATTAAAAAATTGTTAAATTTAAACTCTATTACAATTTCCATTCACAAATATTTAAAAAATCAGCTATTTATTTGTAATGCCTGTGTTTCTGAGCTTGTCATTAATAGCAATGTAATAGTCTAGGTTAACCTTTGTAACCCATTATGAAATAATAAGAATATATTATTTGAGTATTGTATGTTTTGTGCTTAGTTGTGTGGTTTAAATGAATTAATAATAAAGATAAGCGTCAAAATGAAATGTTAGATAAGCTTGATATCTTTGGATAATGTTGTAGTAGTTGAAACGAGGTTTCCGAATATATATAGAAAGCTGAAATCCAAGTGTTATAACGATGAAGTTATGACCTGTCGAAGTTTCGCGACAGAACCGGCAACGTTGAATGACGTAAAAAGTGAAATTTACATTAGAGCGATATTTAGCCTTAGTAATATAAACAAAAGTCGTAGAGTTCGTTAAACCGAGAGCGTGCATAAAAATAACGCCCAAATCTGACTTCGTATGAGGAAGTTATGATTTTTCTAAGTTTGAACTTAGCAGTATGCAGCCCGAATACTCGATTTGATACCGAATGATTTTTAGCCGAAACAATCTAAATGAGAATCGAAGATCTCGTTAATAGTAGCAAAACGATAAAAAGATAGGCGAAAACGGAGTTCAGATGAAGGAGTTATGATTTTCGAACGGAGTTTTTCTGTCTCGGCCTACTAAAAATAATATAATAAAAATAAAGTCAAAATTAGCCGACGGAGTCTAAATGAAAGTTGTAGATCTTTTTTTTACATATGCGTCGATATAAAGAACATCGAAAACGGAGTTCGTATGCGAAAGTTATGAATTTCTGAAGTTCAGGGCACGAACCCCAAAGTTGTGGCGAAGACCACGACGTGGCATGACTTCTGACGCATTCTGTAGCCAGACAGAGCAAGTGGACGATGACGCATGCAGTGACGACCATGCCCACGACGTGGAAGAAGTGCCCACGACGTGGAAAATGAGAAAACATCCCTATAAATAGATTTGAAGAGGCAGTCGTTTGTGGTTGCCAAATCTCTTCTCTCTGTCTCCCATACTACCTCGATTTACGTGCAAAGAAGTACCCATGTGACATCCCCTAATTTCTCGGCCAGAAAATACCGATTTAATTTATGTTTTTTAAAATAAAATCAGAGAAATCTTTTTAAAAGATGTTGCGGAATCGGTCCCCAAACAAAATATGATAAAAGTTTATTAAAACCCTTCATTAAGAAGGTATATGCTTTCCATATATATATCAAAACATCGGGATGTCATGTTCCGATACAGATCAAAAGCATAAACAAGACATTATAAGTCTTTCAACAGTTATTTACAACTACTGGCCTATAATCCAAAAATCTCTCGCCGTCCTCCGACTATGTTCGGGGTCCACTACCTGTAACATAAAAAGTTGAGTGGGTCAGGCTTAGGAGTCTGGTGAGCATATAGGGTTTTCAACCCACAATAATAATAAACTTACTAAGTTCATGTAACGACCGAAAAACACAACAAATTTTAATTTTTTTCAAAAACATCTCAATTCCAATAATTCTTTACAAAAAGGTTTTCATTACAAAGTAGTAATCGTATTCCCAGAATCATAACACCACAAAATTACGAGGAGCGGTACGATCACGCCTTCGCCTTGCCACGATCTCCTGAAGAACTTGAAAAACATGAAACCACAACTGTAAGCCCGAAAGCTTAGTGAGATACCCCCAAAATACCAACCACAAATACCATACACGCATAACATGCCATAACATATCCAATCATAGAACAGCCATGCTCTCCGGGTCTACTGTGTAACTGGTCCGCCGCACCGGCCAACAGTCCACCTGGTCCACCCTCTGAGTCAATCCGCATACATCGAGTCTGCAGTGTGATTGGTCCGCCCGTTCCCGGGCCTTCAATCCACCTGGTCCACTCTCTGAGCCTACAGTATGACTGGTCCACCCGCACCGGGCCTTCAGTCTGACTGGTCCACTCTCCGAGCCTTCGGCACGTCTGGCCCGCCCCTACCGGGACCTACAGCCTATCCGGACCGCTCGCTGGGCCTACGGGACAACCGGTCCGCCCTGGGTATCTTGGCCTACTGCACACAGCAGGACCCGCCTCAACCCAACTCTAGTCCAAACATCATGTGCACATATACATACAATCATCTAACAATTCACAGATAAAAAGCAAATCAACAGATCACATAACATGCCACTATCCTAACCAGGATACCGACCTAACAGGTCACTAACATAGCATCTCCCTATCTCTCTGGATACCGATCTCGATTAGGTCTCTAGCATATACCATCCTAACTCACAGGATGCAACATGATAAAGCAGCAACATAAAAACAACTACCCGGATCTCAATCCGATAAGGGCCGGCCTTGGTGCCTTAGACCCCGTTGATATAGTGAGGATAACTCACCTCGAAGCTGCCGACTGAACAGATAATCCAAGCTACTCCGATCACTGATACGATCTCCACCACTGGTCAACCACCAATGCGTTGAACTCAAAACAACAAACAATAATTACCAAAATGCCCCTGGACACCATTGGTCAACCCTTGGACAAAGACAAGGTCAAAGTCAAATCCTGACTGACCCTACTCGCCGAGTCAACCCTATGACTCGCCGAGTTCCCATACTCAGACTTCACTCCATCCGCGACCTAACTCGCCGAGTCACCCCGAGACTCGCCGAGCCCACCAACTCAGAGTCCACTCGCACACGACTCACCGAGTCATCCCTTGACTCACCGATTCTCGACTCGACCAGAGAATATCGGAACTCTTCGACAAGACTCGCCGAGTCCAAGAACAGACTCGCCGAGTCCAAGGCTATCATCAACCTACTCGCCGAGTTGTTCATACAACTCGCCGAGTTCAAGGCTATCTTCATCCGACTCGCCGAGTTGTTCTTCCAACTCGTCGAGTCCCAGCTCATCTTCAAGCAACTCGCCGAGTTCACCCATGTGACTCGCCGAGTACCACCGATCTGAACCCTTTCAGAAGCATTATAGGCCATGCAAATGATCCAAAACATAGATCTAGCCTTATACAACTCATCCATCACGTAAAGTGGCAAACTTTACGTGAATCCCAAGAGATCTAGGCCTTAATCACTTATAACTAGGGTTTGGGACTTGCAAGCTTCACTAAACACTCCATCACAGGGACTTTCATGCTCTCTGATTCTCCTCCCTTCCAGATCTGAGGTAGCAACCTCAGATCTACCCTTTAGACTTCCATATACACCCTTAGACAAGATCCCACAACCCCAAATTGAAGAAACAACATACAATCAGACCAAGAACGGGATATTACCTCCAATGGACGCCCCCAACTGCAATGTAGTTGATTCCAAGCAAAGCCCCTTGCCCCAAGCCTTCAATTCCCACCAAATTCCTTCAATAAACTTCTCCAATGCTCCAATCCACTCAACAATGGAGCTCCTCTGCGATTTAGGGTTTCTGAAACTCAAGAGGGAAGTAAAGAGGCTGGGGAAGGAACATAATGTTCCTTATATAGGGCTCAGCCCCGAGAATTAGGGTTTTCTCCACCCAGCGCCTACTCGCCGAGTCCATATCATCGACTCGCCGAGTCGACCACTTATCACGCGACCATGTCGTGACTCTACTCGCCGAGTCCAGCCATGGACTCGCCGAGTCACTCTTTCCCAAATAACACTTTTAGCCCTTCAACTCTACTCTTGCTATTTCGGAATGTTACAATTCTCCCCCACTTATATTAGGCTTCGCCCTCGAAGCCTATAGCAGCTCAACTCTAAGATACTCTCGCAACGCGCCACCTGGCCCTAACCAGACCAGGTCCCACAAGGCATACCCAAACGAAACTCGAACACACTTTCCCTTCCTCAGTGTGTCCTGACCACCGTCTCAAATAGGGCACCGGATTCACCCTCTAATAACTTCACTTAACCCCTGAGAATTACCCATACTGAAACACTGCTCCAAATCACATCCATCACTCAACTCATACAGGCTAGAAAACCATGAACCATCGGATCCCCGATCCGAATTCCACTCTATCCATTCCGTGACGAAGGAAAACCCATTCCCTATCTCAGAGCACTCCCACGAGTCCTCCTCTTACAACCGCATACACATGCTGAACTAGTTCCAGCATCCTCAGGTTTGGAAAACCCGACACACTGATGACACCCTTAAACATCCCTCAGGATGAACCACTAATACATAACCAATACCCTGAACTGAATCATACCGAGAGTCCAGGACTCTCCCCCCTGCATCCTTTCCAAGCCTCAGCGCTCTACACCTGCGGAATTCCCTCCGCAACCTCAGCAGACATCCCAAACCGGATGAGCTCCTACTTCACTGCCGTGAACACGATGCTCAAAACCATACCCGAAGTACTCTAATCATAACTCTGCTCTGCAGCTTTCACTTTCGCGAACTTGCACTCCCCTTTGGAGTTACACAACTTTCTCTCTTCCTCTTCCAAGGAATCCACTTGGCCACATTGCCACTCCAACACGTGCCACAGTGCTCGCCCAATGCGACACCACCCTTTCTGCGTAACCGCGATTCACATACTCTGGCTCTCATTGCAGGGGCTCTCAAGCCCATGCATTCTCTCAACTCCTCAAAATCACTACCCGGGGCCAGACTTTCCAATGCAATCACACTACAACATACACAATCCGCAATCTCAAACTGATCCAACAATACCCGCAGAGTCTTCAGCATGACTGGACCGCCCCATCAGGCCTTCAGTTCATCTGGACCACTCTCTCAGAATCTTCAGCCAATCTGGACCGCTCTCAAAGCCTTCAGTTTGGCTGGACCATTCTCCGAGCCTTCGGTCTGACTGGTACGCCTTCCGGCCTTCAGTCTATCCGGACCGCTCACTATCAACCAACATTCCATGCTATCCCCCCTCAAGATTCCTCCCATGCATACCGTTCTAGCCCTCTAGGGGTTCTGAACTCCGACTCCATCGACATACTCGATCCCGGCCTGCTTCCAGGCCTCCATAACCAATGCCCTAGGTCTGTATCCTGCCCCACATGCCCGACACTTGCTCCTATCAGCCTATACTCTAGGCTGACAGAACACTGTTGAATCCCAACAGCTAAGCACCCTCAAATACTCATCGATCTCCCGGAGAATTCTCCAATCCTCCCCCACTATAGCACTGACTAACAACCGCCAGCCGCCATCAACGACCTTCCAAAGCAACCCTGCACCAAGAGACCACTTACACACGGGCCGCTTTCACAAACATAAACAACCCTTACGAACGATAGCCAACGAAAGCACCAAAACACTAACCATAATCACATCAAACCCTCAAGAACAACGGATACCAAGACGAAAACCCGAAACACAATCCATAACCCAAACCACAACCCGCCAAACGAAGGATATCACAACGAAAACTAAACAATTACCGGCTCATGAACATTACACCACAATAATCACAAGATAACAAGACATCAAGAAAGAAACATACCCGCAGCTGTCTCTGGCACTGCCCTGACCTCCTCTGCAACAAGCTGAAAAACACGACCCTGAGCCCTTGGGGGCTCCGCTCCACCCTGACCTCCACCTGTGATCCTCAAAGTGGCCGGTGCTGGAGCCTGCACCGATCCAACAGCAAACTGTGGACAGTTGGCCCTCAAATGTCCAACCTGATGACAATGATAGCAGATCCTCAAATCCCGAACTGACGCTGACTGCCGACAATCCCTCGCATAGTGCCCATCCCTTCCGCACTTGCGGCATGCACCACCGGTCCTACAAACCCCGGTGTGACCCTTCCCACACTTCCCACAAGTGTGGCTGCTCAAATCCCCCACTCTAACATCAACGGTCTTGGACCATTTCGGCGCTGGCTGCGACTGCACCGGAGCCTGCCTCAACTAACGCATCTGCAACTCAATCTCTAACTCACGCCGCCTAGCGGCCTCCTGCAACTCCAACAAGGTCTCGCACCTCTGCGCAGACACAAACTGCCTGATGTCCCTCTTGAGCATGCTCAGATATCGAGACATCTGAGCCTGCTCTGAAGCGAACTCTGGGCAAAACATCGCCCTCTCAGTGAACATCCTGGTGATCTCAGTCACCGACTCCGAGTCCTGCTTCAGCTCAAGGAACTCCTGAGCCAATCTCTCCCTCTCAACCTGTGGAACATAACGAGTACTGAACATTTCTCTGAACTGATCCCATGAAACCACAGCCCTCTGCGCCTCCGAAAATGACCCCGTGGTCAATCTCCACCAATCCTTCGCCCCGAGCCTCAACAGGTTCAGAGCACACCTCACCCTATGATCAGCAGGGCATGAACACGTGAAGAAACATCCCTCCACGTCAGCCAACCACCTCATGGCAACAATCGGGTCTTGAACTCCGTCGAATGTGGGAGGCTTCGTCCTATCGAAGTCCCGATACTGAAAACCCCGACTAGCTCCTCCCCCTGCCGCTGCTACAGCTGCTGTAGCCGCCGCGGTAGCCGTCTCGGTGAGAGCCGCATAACGCTCATCAAAATACTCAACCATGGCGGTCTTAATCGACCCAAACAGCTCTGGCAACTCAGCCCGGAACAACTCCGCAATCTCCTCACGCAGGATCTCACGAATCCTCGCGTCCAACTCTCCCGTGCTCATCTGACCGACAACCTCGGGTGGCACCGATTCGCCCGGAACCCTCTCTCCAGCTCCTGATCCAGACCCGGATCCACTCTCATCATGCCTCGGAATCTCCATACTAAAAAGAAACACCACACAAAATCTCAGACTCTTCCCACACCCTGGGATCCAACTCTCTTACAACCCACCCTAGAGATCATGGTTTCCCTGATACGCGTAAGGGTCCTGTGCTTTCAGTAGTACGGGCCCATACTACCTTCCACACCTACCCACATTTGTATGAAGTACTACCACGATACCCTAGAGAACAAGCATAACAATAATCAACCCTCACCACTAGAGAAACACTGAGAATCTCCCATAAGGGACCTTAGGCTACAGGCATCACAAATTAGGCAACATATCATGAAATCCTGAAGATCCCTAGCCTAACACTAGCATGTTGTTCTATCAAAGCTCAAAAACAATTAACATGCATGGTATTCTGGGGTTACTTACTGGCTCTGGCTGATCGTACCTCCGCGTCCTCCTTTACTCATTTTTGAAAACCGTTTTTAATTACTCTTTCAAAAACTCTCCTCGATTTGAGACTGGAGTCACACGAGTGTTTCTCCAATTCACTCAAACCAAGGCTCTGATACCAACTTGTAACGACCGAAAAACACAACAAATTTTAAATTTTTTCAAAAACATCTCAATTCCAATAATTCTTTACAAAAAGGTTTTCATTACAAAGTAGTAATCGTATTCCCAGAATCATAAAACCACAAAATTACGAGGAGCGGTACGATCACGCCTTCGCCTTGCTACGATCTCCTGAAGAACCTGAAAAACATGAAACCACAACTGTAAGCCCGAAAGCTTAGTGAGATACCCCCAAAATACCAACCACAAATACCATACGCGCATAACATGCCATAACATATCCGATCATAGAGCAGCCATGCTCTCCGGGTCTACTGTGTAACTGGTCCGCCGCACCGGCCAACAGTCCACCTGGTCCACCCTCTGAGTCAATCCGCATACATCGAGTCTGCAGTGTGATTGGTCCGCCCGTTCCCGGGCCTTCAATCCACCTGGTCCACTCTCTGAGCCTACAGTATGACCGGTCCGCCCGCACCGGGCCTTCAGTCTGACTGGTCCACTCTCCGAGCCTTCGGCACGTCTGGCCCGCCCCTACCGGGACCTACAGCCTATCTGGACCGCTCGCTGGGCCTACGGGACAACCGGTCCGCCCTGGGTATCTTGGCCTACTGCACACAGCAGGACCCGCCTCAACCCAACTCTAGTCCAAACATCATGTGCACATATACATACAATCATCTAACAATTCACAGATAAAAAGCAGATCAACAGATCACATAACATGCCACTATCCTAACCAGGATACCGACCTAACAGGTCACTAACATAGCATCTCCCTATCTCTCTGGATACCGATCTCGATTAGGTCTCTAGCATATACCATCCTAACTCACAGGATGCAACATGATAAAGCAGCAACATAAAAACAACTACCCGGATCTCAATCCGATAAGGGCCGGCCTTGGTGCCTTAGACCCCGTTGATATAGTGAGGATAACTCACCTCGAAGTTGCCGACTGAACAGATAATCCAAGCTACTCCGATCACTGATACGATCTCCACCACTAGTCAACCACCAATGCGCTGAACTCAAAACAACAAACAATAATTACCAAAATGCCCCTGGACACCATTGATCAACCCTTGGACAAAGACAAGGTCAAAGTCAAATCCTGACTGACCCTACTCGCCGAGTCAACCCTATGACTCGCCGAGTTCCCATACTCAGACTTCACTCCATCCGCGACCTAACTCGCCGAGTCACCCCGAGACTCGCCGAGCCCACCAACTCAGAGTCCACTCGCACACGACTCACCGAGTCATCCCTTGACTCACCGATTCTCGACTCGACCAGAGAATATCGGAACTCTTCGACAAGACTCGCCGAGTCCAAGGCTATCATCAACCTACTCGCCGAGTTGTTCATACAACTCGCCGAGTTCAAGGCTATCTTCATCCGACTCGCCGAGTTGTTCTTCCAACTCGTCGAGTCCCAGCTCATCTTCAAGCAACTCGCCGAGTTCACCCATGTGACTCGCCGAGTACCACCGATCTGAACCCTTTCAGAAGCATTATAGGCCATGCAAATGATCCAAAACATAGATCTAGCCTTATACAACTCATCCATCACGTAAAGTGGCAAACTTTACGTGAATCCCAAGAGATCTAGGCCTTAATCACTTATAACTGGGGTTTGGGACTTGCAAGCTTCACTAAACACTCCATCACAGGGACTTTCATGCTCTCTGATTCTCCTCCCTTCCAGATCTGAGGTAGCAACCTCAGATCTACCCTTTAGACTTCCATATACACCCTTAGACAAGATCCCACAACCCCAAATTGAAGAAACAACATACAATCAGACCAAGAACGGGATATTACCTCCAATGGACGCCCCCAACTGCAATGTAGTTGATTCCAAGCAAAGCCCCTTGCCCCAAGCCTTCAATTCCCACCAAATTCCTTCAATAAACTTCTCCAATGCTCCAATCCACTCAACAATGGAGCTCCTCTGCGATTTAGGGTTTCTGAAACTCAAGAGGGAAGTAAAGAGGCTGGGGAAGGAACATAATGTTCCTTATATAGGGCTCAGCCCCGAGAATTAGGGTTTTCTCCACCCAGCGCCTACTCGCCGAGTCCATATCATCGACTCGCCGAGTCGACCACTTATCACGCGACCATGTCGCGACTCTACTCGCCGAGTCCAGCCATGGACTCGCCGAGTCACTCTTTCCCAAATAACACTTTTAGCCCTTCAACTCTACTCTTGCTATTTCGGGATGTTACAGTTCATCAATCAACAATAACCCTGATTACGCGTTCCCGTTATCCTCACTTTATGTCCCTAAACACTTGTCACAAGGGACCTAGCTTAAAGAATATCATCGGGATGGACACTACTGCTAAGGGGTTTCCTCAGCCATACATGTCCTAAAGGCAACCATGAGGAGGATGGAGTACAGCGAATGAACACTCTCAGTTCATTAACACCTACAGGTTGCGGACCTGCTAATGTTTCCCACTGGACTGTCTAGAAAGTCCGTGGTCGTCATCCAAACTCCGCTAGATGACTAGATCTCAAAACATATCGAGGCCTCTCATCAATTTTATTTTATCACACATCACAATCTACCCATGTTCTACCCAACATATTTGTAGATAAAAATACTTATACAGTTTAAAACTTGTATAAAACATCAACACAACAATCACCCCAAATAAACAATTAATATATTTACACATAGCACGTATTATAAGGTAAATACTTCATATCTATGTGTAAAATGAAAGTGACTACACACTCACATGATTTGATGATAATCGGGCAGCAATTCGTTTCCTAAAATGATCGTTTCTAATAAAACCGGGAGTTTTATTGAGAAACCGGGCTTTGCAAAAGTCGGGCTTCGAAACCGAAAAGATAAATTTTCCGGGCTTCTCGGGCGCTTCGTGGCGTATTCCGGGGCTTATAATCGATACCGGGGCTTTGGGGGATGTTAATATGAAGAAAATATGGGAAAAGGGGTTAAAAGTGGCCAATTTCAAAAGTTACCCGGGAAGTCTCGCATGGCTGCTATTTATAGGGGAGGAAGACCGAAGGCTCGGATCCGAACCGAGGAGGGGACGGCACGCGTCTACGAGGCGCGGACCAGTTGGCTGCTTCGGCGACGCTCGAACTGGTCAGCTGCGAGCTTCGGATTGGTCAGCAGCCTCGGTCCAATGGGAACAGTCCACGTATGCGAAGGGGTGTCCGAGGGGTGTCTCCGGGGCATCTCATGCGAAGTTGTTGGCTTCTAAGTGGACCTCGGATGCGGTCCAATCAGGAGGTGCCACGCATGGGTTCGGTCCACTCAGCAGCTGCCACGTGCGAGGGTGACGTGGCATGCGAAATTGCCCGGTTTTTCCCATTTTTTTTCTTTATTTTTGTGCCAAACTTGCGAAAATCATAACTTTCGCATACGAGCTCCGTTTTTGACGTTCTTTATATGCACGCGTAGCTAAAATTACGCTCTACAACTTTCGTTTGGACTTCGTCGGCTAATTTTGAATTTAATTTTTATATTATTATTTTTAACAGACCGGGACAGGAAATCCGTTAAAAATTCATAACTTCTTCATCCAACGTCCGTTTTCGTCAGACTTTTTACCGTTGTGCTCCTAATGAAGAGACCTTCAATTTTTGTTTAGGTTGTGTCGGATAAAAATCACTCGATCTAAAATTCGAGTTTTTAGCTGTCTACTGCTAAGCTGAAACTTCGAAAAATCATAACTTCCTCATACGAAGTCAGATTTGGGCGTTCTTTTTATCGAACTTCTCGGTTTAACGAATACTACGAATTTCGTTTAGATCACTAAGGCTAAAAAGTAGTTTATCGAAAAATCACTTTTTACGACATTCAGCACCGTGCCGGTTTTGTCGCGAAACTTCGACAGGTCATAACTTCTTCGTTATAACTCGGATTTTGGTATTCTTTATATCCCTAAAATCCTTGTTTCGACCACTACAACTTTATGTAAAGATATCGGACTTATCTTACACTTTAATTTTGACGCTTATTTTTATTCTTTATTAATTAAGCCCTAATAATTAAGCATAAAACACATAATTCACATAATATTCACATAATTCCTTTTCATTTCTTCAAAATGAGTTACAAAGGTTAAGCTAGACTATCACCTCAATATAAATGCCTAGGCTAGAAACACGAGTGTTACAATTCTCTCCCCCTTAGGATGATTCCGTCCCCGGAATCATATATCACCAAACAAATGCAGGTAGCGACTCATCATGTCACTCTCCGTTCCCAAGTGAGATTTGGTCCATTCGTATGTTTCCAGCGCACAAGCACTAAATCGACCATCTTGCGTCGTAACTTCATAGTCTTACGGTCAACGATTGCCTCAGGTTCTTCGATCAACCTCTTGTTTTCATCCAACCTTAACTCAGAAATCGGAATTATGTCGGGCACATCTCCCGTGAAATTTCTCAAGTAACACACATGAAAGGTGTTATGAATACCCTCCAGTTCTTCCGGTAACTCTAGCTTGTAAGCTTGATTCCCGATCCTCTGAAGAACTTTAAATGGTCCAATAAACCTTCGACTCAACTTACCTCTTTTACCAAATCTTATAAGTCCCTTCCACCGCGAGACTTTAAGTAAAACCGAATCTCCAACTTCAAAGGTTATCGGTTGTCTTTTCTTGTCAGCATAACTCTTTTGTCGATCTTGAGCAGCTAACATCCTTTCCCTTATCACTTTCAACTTTTCAGCAGTCTCATGGACTATTTCAGGTCCCATAAACTTCTTTTCCCCAGCTTCCAGCCAACATGATGGCATTCGACACTTTTCCCCATACAAAGCGTGATAAGGTGCCATCTTAATGCTTGAGTGGAAACTATTATTATAGGAGAATTCTACTAAAGGTAAGTGTTCATCCCAGTTACCTTGGATTTCTAGGGTACATGCTCTCAGCATATCCTCCAATGTTTGAATCGTTCGTTCGCTCTGACCATCGGTTTGCGGATGGTAAGTTGTACTAAAAAACAACTTGATACCTAATTCCTCTTGTAGAATCCTCCAAAATCTTGAGGTAAAACGGCTATCACGATCAGACACAATCGTTAACGGAACACCGTGAAGCCTCATAATCTCCTTCACGTAAGAATTCGCAAGTTAATCCATAGACCACTTCTCTTTGGCTGCTATGAAATGCGCACTCTTAGTGAAGCGATCAACGACCACCCAAATCATGTCGTGACCGTTCCTTGTTTTGGGCAGTGTAGTCACAAAATCCATGGTGATGTCTTCCCATTTACCCATGGGTATGGGTAAAGGCTCTAAACTCCCATACGGTTTATGATGTTGTGCCTTAAACCTAGCACAAGTTACACACTCGGCCACATACTTAGCAACATCGAGCTTCATCGTCGGCCACCAATAATAGGGTTTTAGATCCCTGTACATTTTTGTACTGCCGGGATAAATCGAGTACATGGTCTTGTGAGCTTCTTTCATCAGAAGATCTCTTACTCTTCCCGTCTTAGGTACCCAAATCCTATCTTGGAATACCTTCAACCCTTGGTTGTTTGTACCGAACACTAACGTTTTGCCCAAACGTTCTTCCTTTCGGTCATTTTTCTCCAAAGCTTCCTCTTGAGCTTTCTTTATACTTTCCACAATTGTCGAGACAACTTCAATTCTCAACGCTCTTGGCCTTTTCTTTTCAAGGTTTACCTTCCGACTGAGAACATCAGCAACAACATTTGCTTTACCAGGGTGGTAAAGTATCTAACAGTCGTAGTCCTTGAGTAACTGTAGCCAGCGTCGTTGCCTCATGTTCAATTCCTTCTGATTAAAGAGATATTGGAGACTCTTATGATCAGTGAAAAGTTTACACTTTGTGCCATAAAGATAATGCCTCCATATCTTTAGGGCGAATACTACCGCTGCCAACTCCAGATCATGAGTGGGGTAGTTCTTTTCATTTTCCTTCAATTGCCTCGATGCATATGCTATCACTTTATCCCTTTGGGTCAGAACACAACCTAACCCAACTCCAGATGCATCGCTATAAACTGCGAAGTCATCAACTCCTTCGGGCAACGAAAGAATCGGTGCTTCACACAGTCTCTTCTTCAACTTCTCAAAGGCTTCCTTATGCTTCTCATTCCAAGCATAAGTAGCTCCTTTGTGGGTCAAAGTTGTTAATGGAGTAGCAATCGAAGAAAAGCCTTGGATAAACCTTCGGTAATATCCAGCTAATCCTAAAAAGCTTCGAATCTCCATAGGGCTTTTTGGTTGTTCCCACTTCATCACAGCTTCAATCTTTGTTGGGTCAACCATTATTCCTTCTTGGTTAAACACATGACCTAGAAATTGGACTTCTTGAATCCAAAATTCACATTTGGAGAACTTTGCGTACAGCTTCTCCTTTTTCAGGACTTCTAGCACTTCACGTAGATGCTTTTCATGTTCCTGCTTGCTTTTCGAATAAATCAAGATATCGTCTATGAATACTATCACGGATTTATCTAAGAATGGTTTACAAACCCTATTCATGAAATCCATGAAAGCTGTTGGGGCATTGGTTAGTCCAAACGACATAACCAAAAATTCATAGTGTCCATATCTCGTTCTAAACGCAATCTTTTCGATATCCTACTCTCTCACCTTTAGTTGATGGTATCCCGACATAAGATCGATCTTCGAGAAATAGCTCGAACCCTGCAACTGGTCGAACAAGTCATCGATCCTTGGCAACGGGTACTTGTTCTTTATCGTCATTTTGTTCAGCTCTCTGTAATCGATGCACATTCTCATGCTTTCGTCTTTCTTCTTTACAAATAACACAGGGGCTCCCCAAGGCGATGAACTAGGTCGAATGAAACCTTTGTCCAATAACTCCTGAAGTTGTGTCATAAGTTCTTTCATCTCTGTTGGTGCTAATCGATATGGTGCTTTTGCTATCGGCGTCGTTCCTGGTAACAAGTCGATACGAAATTCTACTTGTCGATCAGGAGGCAATCCGGGAAGATCTTCGGGAAAGACTTCCGGATAATCACACACCACCGGAATATTCTGCACCTCCTTCTTTTCCATCTTAGCATCGATCACGAACGCTAGATATGATGTACATCCCTTGGGCAAACACTTTCTGGCTTTCATTAAGGAAATGATTCCAGAGTTTACTCTGCGTTTGTCTCCATACACCATAAACGACTCTTTCCCTGGTGGGTTTACTTTTACTATCTTCTTTCTACATAATATTTTTGCATCGTTGGCGCTAAGCCAATCCATTCCTAAAACTATGTCGAATCCATTTAACTCGATAGGCAATAATTCCTCGTGGAACTTATTCCCATCCAAGTCAATGAGGATGTTTTTCATACGATGGCTAACAGGTACAAACTTGCCACTAGCAATCTCGACTAATAAGGCATTAACTAGCCTATCTACAGGCAAAGCTAGCTTTCTACCAAATTCATGCGAAATAAAGGAGTAATTGGCTCCAGAATCAAACAAAATTTGGGCAGGCAATTCATTTACAACAAAGGTACCTGAAGCGACATCGACTTCTTCTTTTGTAGCTTCAAGTGTCATCTGAAAGGCTCTCGCCTGCGGCTTTGATGGTAGATTGGGCTTTGCGGCATCCTTCCTCTTTGGACAGTCTTTAAGAACATGTCCTACTTCATGGCACTTAAAACATACCCTTTTGTCGGACGGACACACGTTGGCATAATGCCCAGTCTTTCCACATTTGAAGCAATTCACCTCCTCACTACATCTCCCAGAGTGCTTTTTCTTGCACTTCTCACACCATTTCACTTCACCTCCTCCTCCTCCAAACTTCATGGACTTAGAAAATTTGCTTTTCTTGTTGGAACCGAAGTTCCTTCAAATTTTCTCTTTTCACCAACTTCTGCCCTCTCCAGACCCTTCTCTTTGATCTGAACCTCAACATTCTTAGCAGCCCAGATGGCGACTTTCAAAGTGATTGCTTGCTTAACCATTGGACCAAAGTCCGCTGGTAATCCAAGGGCAAACTTGTTGACCTTAGAGAGTTCAGTTGGAACTAGATGAGGAACTAGCTTCATCTTTTCCATAAAACTAGAAGCGTATTCAGTAACGCTCATCTTTCCTTTCTTTAAATTCTGGAACTCATTGTTGATTTCCAGAAGATCCTGCTCAGAGCAGTACTGCAGTTTCAGTTGTACCACAAATTCTCCCCAAGACATCTTACTAGCTTCTCCCTTGGGCATCGAATCAACTAGTAACTTCCACCAGCTCAACACACCAGACTTTAACAGAGGAATCGCAAGTGCGGTCTTTTGTTTGTTGTTGCACTCGCAACTTTCAAACATCGTCTCCATTTCGGAGATCCAATTCATGACTTCCACCGGTGTCGGACTTCCAGATAGACACGGCGGTTTAGATGCCATGAAATCTTTGTATTTGCATCCGCGTCCATCAACTCCTCCATCCTGGTTGTTTTGTCTAACTATCGGTGGGTTGGCTTGACCAAGAGTCCCACTGTAGTTCCCTCCTACTGATTACCCTTCATTCAATACGGGTTGTTCAACAGGCATCGTAGTCTCTTCCCTATGTTGTTGTAGTAATCGCCTTGTCTCCTCCATTTGGCGATCTAACATCATTTGCATCATTGCTTGTACCCCAGCCATCATCATTGGCTCAGGTGCAGCTCCTACAACAGGTACTTGCTCAACTACTTGAGGTTGAGGCTGTTGACCCCTGTTTCCGTTTGCATTTGCAGCTCCACTACGAGTTCTGGCCATTACAATCTATATAACGAATAAGGCGAATTTAGGTCTTTATCCTTGTTAGACATGTCAATTCCCTTATCACTCCGAAACGTTTACATGTTAGTTCTAATCTCGTAATCATACGCTTAGAATCCTACACACATAAGGTTTCCAGATCCGGTCGGCAACAGACCATAGATCCGAACAAATAATGGCACACATGGCAAACACATCGCATTTAGCACATAAGGGCATTTTAGGCATCTTCCCTAAAATAAACTAGTGCTCGTGTCTAAAATATGGTAGACACTCATCTCACAATCATCGCTTAGCATTCTAAGTTCAAGTCTAGAAATTCTACAATTTCTTAGTTCGCTTAAACTAATGCTCTGATACCAACTGTGACATCCCATAATTTATCGGCCAGAAAAGACCGATTTAATTTATGTTTTTTAAAATAAAATCAGAGAAATCTTTTTAAAAGATGTTGCGGAATTGTTCCCCAAAAAAAATATGATAAAAGTTTATCAAAACCCTTCATTAAGAAGGTATATGTTTTCCATATATATATATATATATATATATATATATATATATATATATATATATATATATATATATATATATATATATATATATATATATATATATATATATATATATATATCAAAACCTCGGGATGTCATGTTCCGATACAGATCAAAAGCATAAACAAGACATTATAAGCCTTTCAACAGTTATTTACAACTACTGGCCTATAATCCAAAAATCTATCGTCGTCCTTCGACTATGCTCGGGGTCCACTACCTGTAAGTCTCATCAATTTTATTTTATCACACATCACAATCTACCCATGTTCTACCCAACATATTTGTAGATAAAAATACTTGTACAGTTTAAAACTTGTATAAAACATCAACACAACAATCACCTCAAATAAACAATTAATATATTTACACATAGCACGTATTATAAGGTAAATACTTCATATCTATGTGTAAAATGAAAGTGACTATAAACTCACATGATTTGATGATAATTGGGCAGCAATTCGTTTCCTAAAACGATCATTTCTAATAAAACCGGGAGTTTTATTGAGAAATAGGGCTATGCAAAAGTCGGGCTTCGAAACCGAAAAGATAAATTTTTCGGGCTTCTCGGGCACTTCGTGGCGTATTCCGGGGCTTATAATCGATACCGGGGCTTTGGGGGATGTTAATATGAAGAAAATATGGGAAAATGGGTTAAAAGTGGCCAATTTCAAAAGTTACCCGGGAAGTCTCGCATGGCTGCTATTTATAGGGGAGGAGGACCGAAGGCTCGGATCCGAACCGAGGAGGGGATGGCACGCGTCTGCAAGGCGCGGACAAGGTGGCTGCTTCGGCGAGGCTCGGACTGGTCAGCTGCGAGCTTCGGATTGGTCAACAGCCTCGGTCTAATGGGAAGAGTCCACGTATGCGAAGGGGTGTCCAAGGGGTGTCTCTAGGGCATCTCATGCGAAGCTATTGGCTTCTAAGTGGACCTCGGCTGCGGTCCAATCAGGAGGTGCCACGCATAGGTTCGGTCCACTCAGCAGCTGCCACGTGCGAGGGTGACGTGGCATGCGAAATTTCCCGGGTTTTCCATTTTTTCTTTATTTTTGTGTCAAACTTGCGAAAATCATAACTTTCGCATACGAGCTCCGTTTTTGACGTTCTTTATATGCACGCGTAGCTAAAATTACGCTCTACAACTTTCGTTTGGACTTCGTCGGCTAATTTTGAATTTAATTTTTATATTATTATTTTTAACAGACTGGGACAAGAAATCCGTTAAAAATTCATAACTTCTTCATCCGACGTCCGTTTTCGTCAGACTTTTTACCGTTGTGCTCCTAATGAAGAGACCTTCAATTTTTGTTTAGGTTGTGTCGGATAAAAATCGCTCGATCTAAAATTCGAGTTCTTAGCTGTCTACTGCTAAGCTGAAACTTCGAAAAATCATAACTTCCTCATACGAAGTCAGATTTGGGCGTTCTTTTTATCAAACTTCTCGGTTTAACGAATACTACGACTTTCGTTTAGATCACTAAGGCTAAAAAGTAGTTTATCGAAAACTCACTTTTTACGACATTCAGCACCGTGTCGGTTTTGTCGCGAAACTTCGACAGGTCATAACTTCTTCGTTATAACTCGGATTTTGGTATTCTTTATATCCCTGAAATCCTTGTTTCGACCACTACAACTTTATGTAAAGATATCGGGCTTATCTTACACTTTAATTTTGACACTTATTTTTATTCTTTATTAATTAAGCCCTAATAATTAAGCATAAAACACATAATTCACATAATATTCACATAGTTCCTTTTCATTTCTTCAAAATGAGTTACAAAGGTTAAGCTAGACTATCACCTCAATATAAATGCCTAGGCTAGAAACACGAGTGTTACAACCCCCGAAGCCCCGGTATCATCCCGAGACCCGAAGCGAGTCCCGAAGCCCGAAGATCCTGAGAAGAAAAGAGTTTCCGAGCCGAAGATCTGCCTGCGAGGAGCCCGGTTTTTGTGAAGATCTTCCAGAACTACCGAAGAATACTACTTCTACAAGTCGTAGTGTTGTACGATCATCTTCTGATCAAGTGAGTGTGTAGTTACTTTCTTCTAACACATAATTATGAAGTATTTGTTACGAAATACGTGTTATGTGTGTATTTTGTTGATTATATGTGTTAATGTATGTTCACTTTCTTCTAACTCATAGATATGATTTATTCTCTATGAAATATCTGTTATGTGTGTGTGCCTCATCTGTTATGTGGAATATGTATTGATTGAACATGGTATACAAGTTTTAAACTATGTGTAAAAATATATATTTTTATCTACTAATATGTTGGGTAGAACATGGGTAGATAGTTGATGTGTGATAAACAGATGAGAGGCCTCGTTGTTGTTGTTGATCTAGTTATTCAGCGGAGTATGGATAACGACCACGGACTCTTTCTAGACAGTCCTGTGGAACGCTAGCAGGCTCATAACCTGTAGGTGTTGTGAACGATGTGTTCATCGGTGTACTCTATCCCCCTCATGGTTGCCTTTAGGACATTTATTGCTAAGGAAGCCCCTTTGCAGTAATGTCTGTCCCGATGAAAATCCTAGATTAGGTCCCTTGTAATAGATGTTGTTTTAGGGACGTAAAGTAAGGATAACGGGAGTGGGTAATTGGGTTATTGTTGGTTAGTGAATTAAATATAATTACTTATTGTGGGTTGAACACCCTATATGCTCACCAGGCTCCCAAGCCTGAACCACTCAGTTTGGATCTACTCTAACGTGAAGTTGAAAAAAATATATAGAAAAAACATAAATAACCTAAATACCTTTGCAAAAAAGCTTCAGCTCTATGAAAAATATATACACTGAAAAAAATTCAAACATGGATAGATATTAGAGACCTATAGTTTCCTAATAAAATTCAGCTGTGAACAGTGGTGTTCGCATCTTCATTTGAAACGTAGCCATCCCAAGTGGTCCATGAGAAGCCCAGTTCTTTATCATCTGAAACACCGATCTCAAACCATATTATCCACACCACCAAACCCCATCCACATAAAAACACAAGGAAGCGCATCGAACCTGTCCACGTGTTGACCTCCCTATGAGTTTGATTTATGCCTTGCACCTCTTGAATTCTTTCAAACAAACACGCACAGTCTATTTTTCCTTCTTCTACCATACTATAATCGAAAACAGATAAGGTAATCAGGCGATAGTAATAACCCTCATACAACAAATGAAGCCAGATAACGAATACCAGGCACCAGGAAAAGCAGAAGATTGAATTCCTTACCTCGTAGTGAGTCCGGTGAGAGCGATGGTCTTCATCACGCCCTAGTCACAGGTCTAGATGATGCGGCTAAAAGTGGTGGTGATCGAGGTAAAACAATACGACGGTGGTGGCTTCAAACTCCGTTAGCGTTTTCTCGGGCTACTTCTCCACCTGTGGCGACTCCTTCCATCATCGGGATATTGGAGTGAACTCCTTCCGTCACCGCCTTCTGTTTATGAGAATAATCGGAAAATGAGATGCAATATCCCCAAAAGACAATGAACGACAGAAAAGGAACAAAAAACATAGAAACTACTGAGGTCTTTAGGTGGTAAAGTAGATTAAAGCGAGTCGCTGGAGGTGGAGGCAAGAAGAAAAAGCAGATGAAAAAATAGGGTGTAAGCAATGATTCTTGGAAGAAGGGATGACACCATTCGTAATGTTATTGGCTTACCGAGTCAGGGAGGCGGTGGAGGAGATAAAAGAACAACACGTGTAGAATATAGAAAATGGAAAAATATGACACCTTAAAAGAAACGACCCAAAATTATATCAATACACATAGACAGATGACCTTTTCCTCCTTAGGAACTTTACTATTCCTAACGATGTCCAACTTTAATATTGTATATAAGAATGGAAAAGTTATAAATGTGAGATTCTACTATGTCCAGAATCAAAAACTCGATTTCCAAATACATTATTTTTCTGAGTTTTATATTTTACGCTTCTCAACTATTGTAATAAAAGTCACGTGTATAGGTAAAAAGAATTTAGCATATCTAATAAAGCTCATGTATATATTGATGGGTTTGGGCCATATGAACATTCTTATGTGCACATGCAAACCCGAATGCTTGGATCTAGGTTTCTCTAATTAAACTTGCTTTGAATCCAAGACTTCTAATGACTAATTAGATATAAGAACAATACAAAATCAGATCTAGAAGTTTACCTTCGAATCTCTTGTTTTGATCTTGTTGTCTTGGAGCTCTAGAGTCACAATTGTCACTCCTCTAATGGCTTACAAACACCAACTAGCAAGGAGGATGATTTGAGAGAGAGGAGAGGGATTAGAAATTGGCCCGGGTTTCTTTGCTTTAGCAGAGGTGCCGATTTCCCTTGCCCTAGGGGTCTATTTATACTTGTAAGGCTCCTAGGGTTTCACCCTTAAACCCTAGTTGGATAATCTTTCCTTAAAGCAATCCAAATCCTTTCCAAAGATAAGCCTTGGACGAATTTGAGGCTATCCCAAGCCCTAAAATCGTCCAACCCTTATCCCTTAAGGATTTACAGCCCAAAGTGTAACTATCAAACAATTGACAGTTTATACCCTCTTATTTAATTAATCTCTTTAAGTCACCAAATTAATACTAATTAATCTATGACTTATATTAATCAAATAACAATATTATTATTCCTTATATTATTCTCATAATATATTAATAATATTTATTCTCTCATAATAAATCATCCTATCAAGTTGCTATGGTGAAGGCAACCCAAAAGGACCATGCATAATCGGGTCAAATACTTGCCTAATATAGTTGCAGCCTTAGACACTATTCCAACAGTCTCCCACTTCGATAAGTCTAGTAACTATATGCACAAGTACAATTCGATTTGCAATCGTAGCTCTCAAAGACGTTGTCAAACTCTGATCTAATTAATCTTGTCCTTTAGATAAGGGATCGTACAGTCCTCTGTTAGATATCATGCTGACAATTCTATGGAATGATTAGTCAAGCATTTAGGTTTCTCGATCTCTAATTTATTCGACATAGAACTTAATCGAACACATCAATTCAGTTCTGACCGGGCTCGGCACATAAGTCAAATCAAATCATTGAGCGGCCGAGATATCACTTTTACCTTCTTAGGATAAAAGTTACAGATAAACTTCGACTTATATGCATTTACTTATTCATTAATCAACTATACACAACAATGCGTTTTATAACATCGAGTTACCAATGCGTTTTCGCATTATCAATGTACAATCAATTAACAAATAACAAACCATATATCTAGGCTTTAAGACTATATGATATTATCGTCTTGCGATCACCCCTTTTGTCGTATTCCATAAGGTGATTCCAGCAAGCACGGGTTTGTTCCAATGCTCAAAACCAGTTCATAAGCACTCATGAACGTCACAACAATCTTTTGCCATGTCTAATACCATTTAGACAATCTACGCACCAATTCACGACAATGTTCATTCATATCTACCTCTAACATATGAACGATTGTGGACAATTTGAATAATTCGATTATTCTTAATAAACTTAATTATTCTGGAAGTCAAAACATGCAAAATGAAACAATAGTTAAACAATTAACATAAGACAGTAACATTACTCATAAATAAAACTCCTTTATTTAATCATCAAATGTTAATTACATTTATCTATTACATGTTTCTAATACTATCTAATCTATGCTAATATCATCCTTCAGCCCAATGCTCCTAGCATGCTGCAGGTGCTTAACCCTACTCAGTCCCTTCGTAAGCGGATCTGCTGGGTTATCTTCTGATGATATCCTCTTCACTACGAGTTGTCCTTCTTTTACACGATGTCTAATAAAGTGGTATTTTTTGTCGATGTGTCGTGATCTACCATGATCTCTCGGTTCCTTGGTCAAGGCAACCGCTCCTTCATTATCACATAAAATCTCCATGGGCTCCTTTATGGCGGGTACAACTCCAAGATCACCGATGAAGTTCTTCAACCATATTGCCTCCTTCGACGCTTCGCTTGCTACAATGTACTCTGATTCGCACGTTGAATCAGCTACGGTTTCCTGTTTGGAACTTTTCCAAGTCACTGCTCCTCCATTCATGGTAAAGACCCAGCCCGACTGCGAACGGTAGTTGTCCCTGTCGGTCTGAAAGCTGGCGTCACTATACCCTCGCACCTTCAAGTCATCACTCCCTCCGAGGACTAAGAACCATTTCTTCGTCCTCCGAAGGTACTTAAGGATATTCTTCACCGCAATCCAATGGGCTCTGCCAGGGTTCCCTTGATATCTACTAACCATGCTCAAAGCAAAGGCTACATCAGGGCGAGTACAAGTCATAGCGTACATGATTGAGCCAACTGAGGAAGCGTATGGTACTCGGCTCATTTCTGCTATTTCTGCTTCGGTACTCGTACTTTGAGTCTTACTCAACTTGGCATTACTTTGTATCGGTAATTCTCCCTTCTTTGAGTTTTCCATACTAAAACGTTTCAGTACCTTCTCTAAGTAAGTGTTCTGACTAAGTCATATTAGTCTCTTACTTCTCTCTCTTACTATCCTTATTCCCAAAATATAGGAAGCCTCTCTGAGGTCCTTCATAGCGAAGCACTTCCCGAGCCAGGACTTAACCTCCTGCAGAGTCGGGATGTCGTTTCCTATGAGTAATATGTCATCGACATATAGAACGAGGAAGCTTACTATACTCCCACTGGCTTTGACATATACACACGATTCATCTTCGCTTCGTACAAATCCAAACTCTTTGACTTTCTCATCGAAGCAAAGATTCCATCTGCGAGACGCTTGCTTAAGTCCATAAATGGACTTCTCAAGCTTACACACTCTATTCGGATGCTTCGGATCCACAAACCCCTCTGGCTGAGCCATGTAAACATCCTCAGCCAACTTTCCATTAAGGAAAGCAGTCTTGACATCCATTTGTCAAATCTCATAATCATGAAATGCGGCAATCGCTAGCATCACTCTAATAGATTTTATCTTCGCAACTGGTGAGAAGGTCTTGTCATAGTCAACTCCGGGAGTTTGAGTAAAGCCCTTCGCGACCAATCGCGCTTTATATGTGTGTACGTTTCCATCCACGTCGGTCTTCTTCTTGAAGATCCATTTGCACCCAACGGTCTTACGTCCGGGCACATTATCAACCAAATTCCAAACTTGGTTATCATACATGGATTGGATCTCGCTATCCATTGCCTCTTTCTATTTTGCAGACTCTGGGCCTGCCATGGCTTCCTTATAGCTATTAGGTTCATCAAGGTTTATTAGTGTACCATCACTAATATACGTGTCCCCTTCGGTAGTAATATGAAAACCATAAAACTGGGGTTGAACTTTAACTCTTTCGGAACGTCTAAGAGGTAAGGACTCGTCAATCGGTTCAACTGGAGTTTCCTCCTTGGGTTGATTGCCAGCGGTAGAGGTTCCTTCATCTATCGATTCTTGAATCTCTTCAAGCTCAATTTGCCTCCCACTGTCTCCTTGGCCTATGAGTTCTCGCTCTCGGAAAACTCCTCTCCTCGCAACGAAGACAACATTGTCCTTCGGTCTATAGAAGAGATATCCAAAGGATTTCTGCGGGTAGCCAATGAAAATACATCGCTCACTACGAGGTTCGAGCTTGTCGTGAGTATCGCGTCTTACGAAAGCCTCGCAACCCCAAACCTTGATATATGCCAACGAGGGAGCTTTCCCTGTCCACATCTCGTGAGGTGTTTTGGCAACCTTCTTAGTAGGGACTCGGTTAAGGATATGGGCGACAGTCTCTAAGGCATACCCCCAAAAAAGAGATAAGTAGTGAAGCACGACTCATCATAGAGCGAACCATATCTAATAACGTTCGATTACGCCTTTCTTCCACACCATTCAATTGCGGTGTCCTAGGAGGCATCAATTGTGAAACTATTCCACACTCCTTGAGATAATCGTGGAATTCAAGACTTAGGTACTCTCCTCCTCGATCGGATCGAAGCATCTTGATTTTCCTGCCCAATTGATTCTCCACTTCATTCTTGAACTCTTTGAATTTTTCAAAAGTTTCTGGCTTTTGCTTGATTAAATAGATATACCCATATCTACTATAGTCATCGGTAAAAGTCACGTAGAAGCGGTTCCCATCCTTCGTGGTTAATCTAAACGCTCCACATGCATCGGTATGTATTAGGTCTAATAGACCCTCACCCCTTTCGCAAGAACCAGCGAAGGGTGACTTAGTCATCTTTCTAAGCAAACAAGACTCGCATGTGTCATCTTCCCTAAGGTCGAATGACTCCAACACTCCATCCTTTTGGAGTTGGGCTATGCGCTTCTTGTTGACATGTCCAAGACGACAATGCCACAAGGATGCTCTATCCATACTATTGGAAGAATCTATGTTCAAAACATCATTTCCTAAGTTATCAACAATCATAACAGTTTCATAAATTCCATTACACGGTATTGCTTCAAAATAAAAGACATCATTTAGATAAGCCAAAATAGAACCATTCTCATTATTAAAAGAAAATCTAAAACCTTTTCTAAACAAACCATGAAATGAAATGATGTTTCTAGCCATTTCTAGCGAATAGCAACAATTGCTCAAATCTAAACTTAAACCATTCCTAAGCACTAAAGAATACACTACAATCTTGGTCACAGGCGACGATCTTCTGTTCCCCATGATTAGATTAATCATTCCATGCTCCACATCCCTATTTCTTCTTAGTCCCTGCACATTAGAACAAATGTGGTAACCACAACCGGTATCAAGAACCCAAGAAATAGCATGAGACGAATCGTTAGATTTAATTGTGTATATACCTGCGAAAGATGGCTTGATCTTTCCTTCCTTGATGGCTTGCAGGTACTCTGGGCAGCTTCTCTTCCAATGTCCTATCTTGTGGCAGTGGTGGCACTCTGCCTCCTTTGGGTTAGGGCAGGGCTTAGCAGGATCAACTTTGGTCCCACTAGAAGAGGCACCATCTCGGGCTTTAACCTTGTGATAGTTCTTAGACGAAGCCTTCCTCTTCTTTCCCTTTCCTTGTCCAATAGTCAAGACAAGAGCAACGGGTGGATTGGGAGTTGGTGCAACAGACTTGTCCTTGAAGTTGCTCTCAGCGACCCTCAAGAGACCTTGGAGTTTGCTTATGGTGACCTCCTCTTTGTTCATGTGGTAGGTCATCCTAAAATGATTGTAGCTTGGAGGCAAAGAGTGAAGCACCATGTCGATCGCCAAGTCTTCCCCAAAGTCAACATTCAACTTGCGAAGACGGTCAACATACCTTTGCATCTTTTGCAGGTGCACGGTAAGAGACTCTCCATGACCCATTTTAGCGGAAATCATGTTAGTGAAAATCTCATAACGCTCTTGTCTCGCGTTCTGGTGGTATCTCTCCAATAAGTCTTGGTGCATCTCGTACGGGTACATGTCCTCATAGGACTTTTGGAATTCGGAGTTCATAGTGGCTATCATGATGCAATGTACCTTCGTTGCATCTGGCTCGTGAGTTTCAAAAGCGGTCATTTCAGCCGGAGTAGCGATTTCAGGGTTGATTTTCTCGAGCTTCTCATCGAGGACATACTCCTTATCCTCATAGCGAGCAATAGTGCGAATGTATCTTATCCATTCGCTAAAGTTCGTCCCATCGAAGGTGACCTTTTGAAAAAGGCTCATCAATGTGAAAGAACTAGCAGCAGCGTTGTTTGCGTTCGACATCTACAAATAGAAAGGACAAAGATAGATTAGAATATAAATCCCTAATTATCACCCAATAAGAAAATTAGGGCTAGGATCCAACAACAATATTTACATATTAGAAAAGGGATGTCGTAATCTAACATGCAAACAATTTGAAGGTAAGTGAATGACGATTCACTAATTCTCCACCATGAAAACCTAACTTTAAGTTCTAAATGAATTTGAGAATTCCTAGGTTTAGATGAGATTAATTAAAACTTTTCAATGGCATGTTTAAATCTTGATATGCCCCTCTTGTTTGTGACTGGGATACCGAGGATCACAAAGTGGGTGTGAATTACCATGCAAATTCACATGGTGCCTTCATTGTAACGATCACCTATTCGATGTGCCGATAAACCACACACGCTCCATTGAACTATGATAAACAATGAATCACCCTTTGCCACCTTTGATTAGAACCAATTAGTGTGCCGGTAAATCACACACGCTCCACTAACTTCTTAGCAAGGGTGCAAAGTGTAATTTCATGGGATTGCATCAATTCACTTTTCCTAAAGTAACTAAGATTGGGAATTTTTTTAAAAACATGTAGTTACTTTGTATTTCATATTATACTTTTAATGAGAGGATAAGGTTTCCCTATCCTACCCGTTCAGCTAACGACCCTCCACCGATCAAGCAAGCGGTGGGTGTGAGTGTACACCCATTAAGCGCCATTTATAGGCCGCAACCTTATACCCACCTTATAGATCGGCTTCGTGAATGAGACTTACTAACGGTAAGACTAGCATTTTAGTTATATATATATATATATATATATATATATATATATATATATATATATATATATAAATCTTGTAATATTATATTAGTATAGGGTTGTATTTTAAACTTGTAAAATTCTAAGGTTTGAAATTTAAATTGTCTAAATTAAACTTTTAATCACAAAACATAAATTTCAAAACTTGAGGACAAGCTTTAAACATTTAAAACATGGAGGATCAAATAACAAATAATCTTAATTAACAATTAATTCCATAATTATCCATATTTGATTTATTTAAGATTTCTTGCATAATAATTTACCAATTTAATCAAAATAATTAATTAATTATCACATAAGGAAATTAAATATTTTATTAATTGATAAATCTCTTTAATTAGATCAAAATTATAGTCATATATATCAAAAAATCGGATTAGGGTTGATCTAATATGATAAAGGCAAGTTTCCATAAGATAAATATCAAAAAATCCCGAATATGGCCCTTCCTGACGCTCGGACTCGCCGAGTGCACCATGGGACTCGCCGAGTCAGGCCAACTCGCCGAGTCCACAATGGGACTCGTCGAGTCCATGACTCAGAAACACAAATTTCGAATTTTGCAAGTAAGATTCAAACAGACAAGCAACAATTTAATAGAAACCAATCTAGGCTCTGATACCACTGATGGGTTTTGGCCATATGAACATTCCTATGTGCACATGCAAACCCTAATGCTTGGATCTAGGTTTCTCTAATTAAACATGCTTTGAATCCAAGACTTCTAATGACTAATTAGATATAAGAACAATACAAAATCAGATCTAGAAGTTTACCTTCGAATCTCTTGTTTTGATCTTGTTGTCTTGGAGCTCTAGAGTCACAATTGTCACTCCTCTAATGGCTTACAAACACCAACAAGCAAGGAGGATGATTTGAGAGAGAGGAGAGGGATTAGAAATCGGCCAGGGTTTCTTTGCTTTAGCAGAGGTGCCGATTTCCCTTACCCTAGGGGTCTATTTATACTTGTAAGGCTCCAAGGGTTTCACCCTTAAACCCTAGTTGGATAATCTTTCCTTAAAGCAATCCAAATCCTTTCCAAAGATAAGCCTTGGACGAATTTGAGGCTATCCCAAGCCCTAAAATCGTCCAACCCTTATCCCTTAAGGATTTACAGCCCAAAGTGTAACTATCAAACAATTGACAGTTTATACCCTCTTATTTAATTAATCTCTTTAAGTCACCAAATTAATACTAATTAATCTATGACTTATATTAATCAAATAACAATATTATTATTCCTTATATTATTCTCATAATATTAATAATATTTATTCTCTCATAATAAATCATCCTATCAAGTTGCTATGGTAAAGGCAACCCAAAAGGACCATGCATAATCGGGTCAAATACTTGCCTAATATAGTTGCAGCCTTAGACACTATTCCAACATATATAATACTAGGTGTGAGACCAATGTATTACATGGGTTAACTAATATATATATATATATATATATATATATATATATATATATCAAAATATAAACATTAGTATTTTTTTAAAATTAAATTTTAAAATAAAGAAAGAAAAAACATATTTATTGCAATTTAAAATCATATTTATTACATTTATTACTTTACCTATATAACTATATGTGTTATGTGGTTTTTTAATTTTAAAAATTAAAAAAACCTAGAAATTGACATGTGGATATTATTTAATTCAAAAATACCACAAAATGACAAGTGTCAAAACTTATGAGAAATTAACATGTGGCAAAATGGATCTTCATTTATTAGAGTAGACTAGTTGTGAAACCCGTATATTATACAGATTGATTAAAACATAATTTTTAATAGGAGCGATTAAATGAGAAGTTTATTTGAATTTGAAATATGAAATAAGTGAAAGTTATTAAAAAAAACATGTTAAAAATAAATTAATTAAAATTATGTGTTTAATTGATAGACCCGTGTACTAAACGAGTTATTATAATAAAATGTTAAATACAAATGTTTAAAGTGTAAATTTATTTGAAATTGAAATTTCAAATTTCAAATTTGAAACTAATAGTTATTATAGTAAGTTTAATTTATGGAAACTAAATTAATGATATAGTGGAAATTAATAATGAAGTAATTGACAAGTAGAAAATAAATATATTTCAAAATTATGACAAAATGACATGTGGCCAATTAAATGAGAGAACGACAAGTAGCAATAACATTTTCATTTATTAGGGTAGATTGCATTTCACATAAATAAAGCAAACAAATGACTTATCAAATACATAATATTGTGAAAACATGATTTTTTTTATGTAAGATGGACTAAAATACAATAGTAAATATACATTCAAAAAACAATAAAAATAAATAAATTTCATGGCTAATCAATCACAGTTTTATAGAGTCAAAACAGACAAACGATTGTGAGTAATTTATTTTTCGGAAAATAACTTGCGAAAATAATTATCTTTTCGTCTTTTTCATGTTCAGGTTACCTAAATTTAAATTGTTAAATGTGTTCACATATTGCCAGTGTTACCTGCTATAGCAGGTAACAATGGTAATATATGAACACATTTAACAAGTTATTAGGTAACAATGGTAATATGTGAACACATTTAACAAATTAAATGGTCAAATGTGTACAAAATGATTAAGTTACCTAAATTTGAATATTTATTTTTATAAATTGCTTAAAATTTGTTTATAATTTCTTACAACATTTTTATGATATTTTTTTCCATAGGTTTTTCTAATACAATGTTATAAATCTTTGTTTATATATTTTTTAATATTTTTTATTCTTTTATATAATTTTAATACAAGTAATTTTAAAGTAAATATTTTATAAATGTTTTAAATTTTTCTTTCAAGTATAACTTGTTTTTTTTACATTTTCATATATTTTTTTATAACTTTCATATATTTATTTTTAAACTTTCTTTTACAACATTTTCAAAATGTTATAGAGATTTTGTATGATAGTTTGATATTTTTTATAACATTTCAAAATACTTTTATTAAATACTAGTTTAAAACGTTGTAATAAAAAAATTAAAAGTTTATAAAATAAAAATTATTAAAAAGTTGGAATAATTTTAAAACATTTACATTATATAGATTTTTTTATTTGTTAAGTAATATTTTCTTTTTATTTTTTTAAAAGATTCTCCATACTTATTGTATATATTTAATTATTTAACTTTATTATTAGATACTATTACTTGAAAAATAATATACATGCTAAAATCAAAAGAAAAAATTTTATAAGAGGCTATATAAAATATTTCACAAAATAAAAACATATTTATTAATTAAAAAGTAAAGTTTAAAATTGATCAATATTTAATTAATATTTAGAAAATTATGGATATTTTAAAAATAACATTTAGTTAAAATAATACAAACAAATATAAAAAATAAAATCGTTATTAAAAGTGGGGAAAATGACTTATCAGAGTAATCAAGGTTGTAGAACTCGTTACTCGGTACCTGTTCGGATGACTACAGAGTAGCGAGTACTCGGGAGTACTCGGATTTGGAAATTTGTGTAGAAATATTTTTAGGGAAATTATATATGTCAAAATCATAGGATAAAATCATACGTTGATTGAAATATATAACAAAATTGGATACATGTGAATACACAAAAAATGAAAAACACATAATGGTCTTACTTCGTGAATAGTTACTGAAAATTTAAGATATATATGTAGTAATAATCACATGTATGTGTTTGTTAAATAATAAATCATTAAGTATATATTATACATATGAATCATCGAGTTGACCGAATTTCACAACACTACTCAGTTCGTAAGAGACCGATCAGGGAGTACTCGGGATTATGTAACTCGCCTCGGCAAGGGGGGAGTAGCGAGTACTCGGATGAGTAATCGGCCAACCCGGCGAGTTTTACAACACTGAGAGTAATTAACTTTTTGTTTTGTTCACATTCACTTGTTATAGCCGGTGACAGTGACAATATGTGAACATATATAATAAGTTAAATGGTCAAATATGTATAAAAATAAAGAAATTACTTAAAGATGAACAAAACGATAACGATGATTACCCTTGCAAGTCATTTTCCCTTTATTATTTCTAAAAGCTTTATAGGTAATTGGTTGTTGACTTTAAAAACCAAATTTAGACATATCAAGGAACTGAAAAAGTATTTTTTTTCATGGATGATCAGTCACTATTTTTCGAAACGGATTTTAAAGGAGTATAATTTTCAGCAACAAAATTATGTGTGTTACTTTGTTTTGTGGGAGTCAAGGAAATGGAAAAGCACAACAACTCGGCCACGATAGAAAATGATAAGTACAACTTCACACTATGTGTGGGTATAAGATATAGAGTCTTCATGGTCATTTGAGTGTTCGGATATAAGTGGCCATTTGGGATATTTGGGTGTAGTAGACAACTCGGCCACGAGAGAGAATGATAAGTATGCCTGCACCTCACTAACATTATCCGTTCTATTAATTTTTTTCGTATAGAAGACTTTTTATGTATAGAAGACTTCATGACATATTTATTTTATGATTAACATTATCCGTTCTATTAATTTTTTTCGTGTGACACACAATTTCTTAGCATTTGAGTTATGCTTTCATGAATTCCAAAACACTTCTCTGAGATTCATAAACGTAGGACTTCGATAATGATACGAAGATAGCAAATGCCAGGTCTATATTATGCGAAATTCCGCTTATAGCCCCATCCCAAATGCCTAGTTAAGAACACTCTTTAAGAACATCCCCAAAAAAGAACATATCCTCATTTTATCAATTTGATACTTTATATGTGCATGTACACTAAAACTATTTTCTTACCAAAACAGGACTGTTACGACTTATGCATATTGGACGAAACATGTTTCTAGTTCTGATTTAATTAATATATTTCACACACACACACATATATATATATATATATATATATATATATATATATATATATATATATATATATATATATATATATATATATATATAGGAATGAGTTCTATGGAAAACAAATAAGTAGGGCAACATCTATCGGAACCAATAATCAAATGACACGTGTCCATTTCTTTCTTCACAAGTAATGTATTGTGGAATTGATGTGTTGTCATGTTTTCATTGGTTCAAATATGTGTTGCCCTAATCATTCATTTTCCATATAACTCTTCCCTATATATATATATATATATATATATATATATATATATATATATATATATATATATATATATATATATATATATATATATATATATATATATATATATATCCCACTGTTTATTAGAAAAGCTTGATGACATACAACCTTGTGTACTTGTTATGAAATAAGTTTGATGGGAAGGAGCAAAAGAGAACTGTGTAGAGCGATTTTTACAGCAGAATTGTTATGTCCCATCAGATGGATTGTATTTGTACAATCACTCTTACAATTCCAAAAACTCCGATTCTGCAGAAAATGAAAGATTACTATTAAAACCGTTCTCTCTTTGGTTTCTAAGATGTTTAATATATATACTATATATCTAATCGAATATATATAATCATATCTAACTTCATATTATTATTCACTATATATTGATGGAAATAAATTAATTTTTTTTATATATACTACATATCTAATCAAATATATATGATCGTCTCAGCATTTTATATGCACTATATATTTAATAAAAATATATAATCATATCTTACATTATATTAATATTCATAGTATATAATTAAAAAATAATTATATAAATAAAAGTTGTAAATGTTGAATATAAGAATGTAAATTTAGAATGATTCAAATAAAATAGTAAGGTATGACATTCTGGGTTGTTTGGATTAGAGTAAATTACACGAATGGTCCCTATGGTTTAGGGTAATTTACGCGTTTGATCCCTAACTTATTTTTTTAACTCGGAAGGTCCCTACTGTTTGTTTTTGTTACGTGTTTGGTCCTTGTCTTACCTAAAAATACTATTTTCCCCTTGATTTTTAATTTATTTAAATAAACACACCCCAACCCCACTCGTCCTCACCTTACCTTACCTACCCCACCGTTTTCCCTATTTAAATAATAATTTTTTTAGGTAAAACAGGAACCAAGCGTGCAATAAAAACAAACAGTAGAGATCAAACGCGTAACAAAAACAAACACCAGGGACCTTCCGAATTAAAAAAATAAGTTAGGGACCAAACATGCAGATTACTTCAAACCATAGGGACCATTCGTGTAATTTACTCTTTGGATTATATTCAGAACATCTTCGATCTATCTTAAAATTTTAATTATTAAATGTAATAAATAGTATTCAATTTTCAAACCTATTCCATTCTTTTATCTCATTTGTCACTTCGAAAATATATTTTAGTATATTTCGTTATTGCAACATACATAAAATGTTATAAACACCCTTCTATTTAGTTGCTTTTAAAAAATATATATTGTTTTATAAATTATATTATCATAAAATTATAACAAAATATTTTGTTGGTATAAAGTGAATTGGAATTAATTATGAACTTATTGAATTTTGTTTAAATAAATAACATTATATTTATAACATACTTTAAAATATATATTAAAATGTATTTATAAAAATATTACACGTTTATTTTAAAAAAACTTATACATATTTATGTATTGAAATAATTATTTCATAAATAATCAAATAAGGCATTTCGTAGACCAAACTAATTTTTTTTTTCCTTTAATATGTTTATATCAAATAAAAATTGTTGAATTATTTGTATTTTTAAGATATGTCCTACTTATAAGTTTTTATAAAATATGTTACAGTGTTTCAATTTTGTAATATGTATTTAAATTTTTATATGAATTCAATACATAAAGATTAAACTTTACTTTTATGATTAATTAATATAATTTAACATATAACAAGATATTGAAAATATTAAATATTACATTTAAATTATAACTAGTAATAAAAATAAATTGAAATGTATATATGTTAAAAAAGTGGACTAAAATTGACAACTGAAACTTCAGCTTCATTTTTAGGGAAAATGAATAATATTACTTCATCTTTAAAGTAATGTTATTCATTTCCTAAAAACTAAGTAAAAAAATGGGGGAGGGTCAGAGTATAATTAAGATAAAAATAGGTTGGTAAATAAGATATGGGGGTGAGTTACATATGCTCTAAGTGAACCCTTCGCACACATGATGTAACCCAACTGTTGATTGGGCCAAAATCGGATTCAAACAAAACTTTTAAACTACAAATAGACAACTAAAAAATTGGATTCAAACAAAACTTATAATAAATTTTAATTAATAACCTACGACCATAATCTCTTTCCTGCTCCCAAAGCCATCTCTCGTTCCTTCCATTCCTAGTGACATAACAACCATCTATTCCTCCGTGTTGTTGATCTCCTTCTCTCCCCTCCCCTTTTGCACACCTCTCACATCCTTTCGACATGCTTGTTTTGGAGGGTGGTCCATATATGTTTATCTTGTAAGCTCCAATCGACTCTGAAGAGCATTAGTTTTCTATGGCAACAATGACATTACCCAAACACCATTGATATTAAGAAAATTACCATCACCACTCCTTATCTCCTTTTACTATCTATTCTCTAATGTAATCCACATCCTCATTGATTTTAGTAATGTGTATACCCGACCGTAACAACATTACTTCATCTTGAGACCCCTCAACCTAGCCACCGCTTACATCAAATCAACTACTCACTTCATTCCCTTAAAGACTCTAATTTTGACCACCCTTCTCACCTCTACCGATGATACCAATACCCACATGTCCCTCTTCCTCACCCTTTTGATCTATAGTCGCATTTGACCTTCCTCTCCTTATTACATTCGTTTATTCCAGATTTTTTTGTATTGTTTACATATTAACCGTATATTGATGAAATGAGCGGTGGGTAATAATGGAAGATTTTAAGAATGTCATTAACCTCATCCTCCACCCTTACCATTGCTCATATTTTAAGGAGACGCATGTAATTAAGAAATCCTTAAGGAGCTCATATGTTTTATTTAAAACATGCTTTGTTTTTTTAGAGATTTGCCATTGTTTCTTTATATATCTGATCAATATTTAAAATTGATTCGTTGGGAATGCGTGCACCTTGTATTTTCTACAACCAATCTACGCTTCACCTAAAAATTTCAAAAAGTTTGGTACATGTATAAATTTATAGTAACGTTGATTAGTCGATAAATTACTAGGTAAAACAGATTAGTTCATCTCATGTGTATGTCTATGTCATTCAAGAGTAGTTGACGCTTTTATCAAGAAAAATAGACTTTTTGTTCTAAGGGATTGTCAATAGTTAAAACCGATCCATGGAACGAAGGATTATCATCGTAATGGTGAATGTGTTGCTAGAATTTGCAGTCAATAGGGTTGGGTGGGGTGGTGATGATCACTTTGGAAGAGGGGAGGTACAATGGTGGTGGTAGTGGTGATGTACATGGTAAAGGTGGTGTAAAAGGGGGCATAATTGTGGGTGTTCCTGGAAAGGATGGGGGGATACGTGATACCTAATTTATAATAACAAGTTAACAATAAAATTTAATAGGAAATATAAAATGGAAGACAAAATTAATATTTCAACATAATTACCATACTAAAATTAGCGGTTCTTGGTTTTAAAGACTAAATCTACAACCAAACTACATAAAAAACTACTTTTAAAAGTTAATATCTTTTTGGACTTCAATGAAAAAAATAGAAACCACATAGACTATTTTTTTTTCTCAAATACAAATGAAACCATAAGATAGATGATCCCTTTGGGGATGTGGACAGATGATTCTTGTGGGATTAAAGATTGTGTATGATTAGAAAAGATAAAGAAAAGGTTGCATGAGTTGAACAAGGTAATGTAAAGAACTTAGAAATAACTCGTGAAGGGTTAAGAGTAAGGAACCCATGAAGGATTAAAGTGTAAGAAGAAAGATTAAGGATCCACAAGAGATCATAAGAGAGAGAGAGAGAGAGGTTGGTAGGACCGGATGAGAATACTTATTAGAGCTAGTAGGATGTTAATTCCCTTAGAAGGTAGACAAGATCAGAGTATGAGATGTGGCTGTTAGGTCTAGATAAGAACAGAGTGTTGAGGCGCTATAGATGAGAATGGATAGCATAAAGAGTAAGGTAGATAAAGAGTAGAAAAGAGATATAGCTGAAAAGGAAAAGAATAGAGAACAAAGTAAGGGACAAAGTTATAGATAGAGATAAAATATTGACATAGTATGAGATGAGCCTGAGAAGAGGCTAAGAAAGATAGAATAGATAGATGATTGGTAAGAATAGGAGTGTATTACATTGGGGAAGATAGTATAGGATATAGTATGAGAATAAGAGAATAGAATGTTAAGGCATGAGAACAGATAGAAGAACAGAGGCAGTTTTGATGATATGAGAAAACACTTGTAGTTTATTCTATTAAAAGAAGAGTTTAAGATGTAAAGTGAGAGGCAGAAGAGAAGAATAAAGACTAGAGTATGAATGATAGAAAAGAGTAGAAAAACATAAAAATAGAAAGAATATAACTCACTAGACATTGTTGTCTGATGTTGTAGAGATGTTTCATATTTTTCAGGTTTAGGTAGCAACATTTGTGGGATCATTAGTGAACATAGGAGCATAAGGACTTGTAATAGATTTTATTTTCCTTGTTGTTCTAATTTCTATGAAGATTTTTATTGTAAACCCGTGACTATGTATGGGTTATAATTTTTTATTTTATTTATAGGAGTTAATATAATTCCACAAATTTTTTGTAATAACTCTAATAATCCCATTAGATTAGATGATGAAAATCCAGGTCATTGCAATTGTTATCAGAGCCATAGTTTGAGGGAATTAGGTGTGGTTTGTCCATTCCTAGTCTCAAACTATAGAAGATAGATGAGAAGCAGAGAGTATACATTGGTTGGGAGATAAACCATGCTAGAATATCATGGTACATGACTGAAGACATGTGAATATAAAGAACCTGAACAAATAAATATTAGTAGATTGACTAACCTTAAAAGCTTGGGTCTAGATTGTTAAAAAATAAAGAAAGAAAAGTCATTTTGCAAAATAACAAGAAAGGGCTCTCTAGTTAAAGAAGTACCAAGAGTATGTAGAAAGAATGATATTGGAGAATCATGAAAGAAGGATGTGTTAGAAATGATGTGTCCTAGTAGATGGATACCAGATGGTGTATGTGCTCCAAAGAATAGAGTTAGTAGATATTTAGAGAGAAAATGGACACAAGAGGGACAGAAAAAGATAGACATGGAAATGGGGACAAAAAATGTAGAGAATGAGTAAAAGGGTTTGTATACCCGAAGAAAGAAAAGAAAGATAGAGACAATTTATCTTAGAAAGAATAAAAGAGAAAATAAGTATCCTTACAAGTAATAGAGTAGATTTGACATTTCTTAAGAGAAACAGCCATGCAGAAAGAAAGTCTACTGCTATTTGGATAATGTATTAGACATGTAGAGTAGAGTTACACCATGCTATTAGATGCTATAGTGATAGAACTAACCAGAGATAGATTAAGAGAGAGATAAGATAGATATGTAGAGAAAGAGAATATGGTGAAACAAGTGTCACGACAGACACTTAATAGAAGTAAAAAGATAGTAGAAAGTGTTCCATTGTGCTATCTTAAGAGCTAAGGAACATAAGAAGATAGGTCAAGACTTCTAAGGGAGTAAGAGATGTAGAGTATAATCATACTTTGTTAGTGTGCTTATAAGAGAGAAAGAAGAGGATGTGTATCTCCTATAGTGAGAAAAGATGGACCCATTATATTGTGTGGATATATGCATGTTATGATAGTGTACGTGCAAGTAACTGTTAGAGAAAAAGGAGATGTTATACCTTATGTGCAAAAAAGGACAATTTGAGAAATATTATGAAGTAGAATAAAAAAGTGGAAAGTAAATAGACTCATGAGAAGAGTCTAAGGCTAGGTGTAGAGTCCCAGTAGAGAATGAGGTGACCAAGTTTCACACAGAAATGAGAAATTATAAACATTGGGTGTGTGTCACTTCCCAATGTAAGAAAAGAGTATGTATGTGAAAATACATCTGTTAGTTATATCAAGTATAGAGTAAGCAAGAAGAAAAGAAAAAAAATCATAGCAGTTGGCTTACGAGCACATGAGAACTAGAGAAGATAAGTACCCAAGAAATTTCATGTTTAAAATTTAGGCTATGAGAAAAGAGATAGAAAAGTAAGTTGTGAATAGAGTAATGAAGTGATTTTTGGATTAATGTCTAAGTCCATAACTATATTTGGTATGTACTTGACCCGACCCGGCATGGTCCATTTGGGTTGCACTTCACCGACACAATTTATATGGATAGTATTTTGAGAATAGTATATTTATGATTTATATTAATATATTATAAGTTCTAATATATTAATATATAATCATATTATTTAATTAGTATTGATCAAGAATTAATTTATAATTAATTAAGTGATCAAAATGAACTAATTAAATATGGACTCTTATATATATGGAATGGGCCAAGTTCATTTAGGTTGGGCTAAGCTTTCATGGATAGTCCATGGAGTGTTTAACCTATGGATCATATGAAATGAAAGGTCATGGGTTTAACCCTAGTCTCCATACTATATAAAGATGTAATTGGTTGGTGAAATAGGCACTAGTGTGGGTACACTAAGAAGGGCTAGCCGATTTCACTAGAGAGAACCAAGTATCCATATTCTCTAAAGTCTTCCAAGGTGTTTTGGTGATTTGTGATTCCACTTGAGGCTTCCACACTATTGGGGCTAAGCTCTTAAAGCTTGAAGACATCAAGCTACATCAAAAGGTATGGCATCTTACTAGTACTTTGTAGTATAAGAGCTTCATAATATACTAGTTAGGATTAAAGCATTGGAAAGTTATTATTTGCATGTATAATAGAGAAAACATAGATCCAAGGTTTATATGGTTGCATGTACACCATAGGAGTGTTAGAATGCTCAAAACCTAACAGTGGTATCAGAGCCCATGCTTGCTTTCTCTTATACTTGATGCAAATAGATTTTTCGAAGCCAAGAAACTGTCAGAGCCTAAAACTAGACGAGTTCTGGTAGAAAACTCGAAGAGTTCATGTATTAGAGCATGAACTCAACGGGTTCCATGAACAACTCGAAGAGTTTGGCCTCCAGACAGCATTTCTTCGTGGTTTTTGGCTGGAATTGGACTAGGAACATTACCATAAGCTTTTTTTGAACTTATAAACTTGTTTTTGATGTGGTAATTTTCATGCTAATCCAATTTCAAAGATAATTGTCAATAGATTCATGCTTTGTATTACTTTAAAAGTTATGCTAATTACATGAAAAAGTTTGATGTGAATTATCTTTGTTCTTATGAGTTTCTTAGATTAATAGATAAGTTAATTGATTATGTGTTTTCAATCCATTTTAATCTAAGAGTTGATTCTAAAATGTGTTTTTGTAACTTGTCCTCAAGTTATATGAAAAGTCACATTTAAGTTTCATAAAACTCATAAAGTTGGCAATGGTTACAAAAATGAAGAGTCTTGTCCTCAAGTTATGGAGGTTCAAGAGTCACTTCATTAAGTAATAAAATGTAACCTTAATTAATTTCATAAGTTATAAAATAAAGAAAAGTTACATTCTTTTATTAGTTTAAAGTCTTCCATAATTTGTCCTCAAGTTATGGAACTTGAAGAGTTTTTTCATTAAAACTACTTTAAACACATAAGTTATGGAATTAATTAGTTTTGAATAGTTTCAAAATTTTGCCCTCAAGTTTTGGAATTTGAAAAGTTTTCACTTATGAATACTTTAATTCCAAGTTAGCCCCTAGAATTTTAAAAATTTAAAATTCAACCCTTATACTTTATAATATTATAAGTTAATAATATTTATATTTATGTATAAGAGTAAAGTCAGTCTTACCGTTAGTAGGCCTCATTCATGAAGCCGGTCTATAAGGGGGTATAAGGTTACTGTCTATAAAATGGCAGTTTAATGGGTGTCCACTCTCACCCACCGCTTCCTTGACCGGTGGAAGGTTGTTAGCCGAACGGGTAGGATAAGGACTATAATTCTCCCTTCATTAAAAGTATTAATAATAAATACTATGTAACTAAACCTTTTATAAATACCCAATATTAGTTACTTAGGAAAATGTGAATAAGGTGCTAATCCATGAAATTACACTTTGCACTTTGTTTAAGTCGGTTAGTGGAGCGTGCACGGTTAACCGGCACACTAACTCGTATTTAACAAGGTAGGCAAAGGGTAACTTAATGTTTATCATAGTATCGATGGAGCGTGTATGGTTAACCGGCACATCGATTTAGGGGTAAACACTTAAGGGTACCAAGTAATTTGCATGGTTACTTCACACCTTGTTTTGTGATCCTCGGCAACCCAGTCGCAAAACCTGAAGAGCACACTCGAGATTGAAACATGCCATTGAAAGTTCAATGAATCTCAAAGATCTAGGAGTTTCAAATCCAATTAAAACCTAATAAATTATTTCGTTTTTCATGGTGGAAATTGGTGAATCATCATTCACCTACCTTCAAATATTCTATAGCTTGGATTTCGACATCCCTCTTCCAAGTTATAAAATAGTTTGTTGGGTCCTAGCCTTAATATTTCATATTAGGTGTTATATTAAGGACTTTAAATCAAATATCTTGAATATCTCCCAAAAGATGTCAAGTTCAGACATCTATGATCTTCCCATATATCTTGGAACTTCACTTCCTCCACCTTCTCCAATTATTCTCCCTAACCCACAAGTTCAAGGTCACTCAAACCCTATTGGCAAGGCAAGGTCTAGGTGTGATCACATCTTGGAAATGAAGTCACATACTGACAAGCCGGGAGATTTGAGTGTCAAAGTCTTGAGAAAGTTAATGGTTCAATCACTTTCTAAGTCACATAGTGAGTTCCTTTGGGACTCCTATGAAATAGACTATGACAAGACCCTTAATGATCTTATCTATTTGCTTGGTGCTGCTAAATCAGAAATGATTTAGTGTACTAGTAAAGCAAATTTGATTAGGAGATCAACTTCCCAAAAACTTTATGGACAGGGACAATAGTGACACAGGAAATCCAGAAATGCATTCTCTTCCCATTGGAAAGGGATTGTCCATAGTCAACGTGGTTGACCAAATGGTAAAGAGAAAGGCTAAATATGAGATAGTCCCATGTACTATTACCTAAGGTTCCATATGTTTCTATTGCTAAAGGAAGGGGCTTTGGTTACGAAGCTGCCAAACTTACCTAAGGATGGTAAAGTCAATAAGTTTGACTTTATTTCAGTTAAAGTCCATTGTCTAACTCTATTAAGTTCCTACTTGGAGATTCTTATTACATGATGTGGCTGGGTCACATGTTGATGTTTTAAGAATCAAAGAAAGGTAAAGAAACTTAAGGGAAGTATATGCTGATTCTAATTGCGAAGATGCATTTCAATCGCATGGTTCGGTGATCAGAATTTTGAGCAAGTGCTTAAGAGTTATGATAGATTACTTAGGAATAGATAACAACAAGTTTTCATATACATTTGCATTGTAAGAATTAGTTTTTCCACAAAGTTTTAAAAATAAAAGAAAAGTTTTTAATTTTATTTATTTTAAAAATATCCTTACAATGGCATTTGGGGAGGAAAAAAAGGTGTTGCTTATATGATTCCATTGATAGCAATATTGGAAATATGAATTTGATTCTTTCATTTGTGGTAGTCTCTAAATTTACCAAATAAGGAAAGATTCTCATCACCCAAGTTTCAGTTGGATAAAAACTTGGAATCATGCAAGTTGTATAGCATGCTGAATGAGAACTTTCAAGCATTGGAAAATTAAGACTAACTGCTTGTTCACATGGATGTGTGAGTCAAGAAATGGACTAAGGGATCGAGTACACATTCTTGTGCACTGGTTAAGTCCACCACAAAAGATTTATAAGACTATTTGTCATGATTTACTAAAGTTTAGTAAATATGGTTATACTTACAGGCTTAAGTATAATTCTGAAGCATTGAAAATTTTTCGATGTATGGCAGAACGAATGAGAAGAATCAAATTAGGCAGAAGGATAAAAGTTTCTCAAATCTGAAAAGATGGGAGAGTACTTTAGTATCATGTTTTAAGATCATCTTAATGATTTTGAGACCTTATCACAATTCATTCTCTAAGTGCATTCTGATAGCTAAGAAGAGGAGCTATGAATTGTTGAAGTGGTCAAATCAAGAAGATGAGTCATATTTCGTTTCAAAACAAGTCTTAGAGTCATACTCCAAGACTGTAAGTTGAGTGACATATCTTAAATAAAGGTTTAAAACACTTGTCAAATGTAAGAGTAAAAGTTTTCTACTCTTGTACATTTTAAATTGGTAAGTTGTGATGTTTTGGATAAAACAAAGACCAACTTAGGCCAATTGTGTGAAGTGTCTGTCTTGATTAGAATCCAAACTATCTCTTGAATATTTGGCATGAAAGTCTTATAGGTCAAGGAGATAGTGGGAGTCTAAAAGATCCTGAAATGGTTTCAAGAAGTAATCAAGAACAAAAACCTGTATTTCATCACTAGCACACAACTAGAGGTTTATAACCTATCGTGTTGACATTTCTGTGCCCATTCTAGTTAAGTTGGCTATACATTTGAGTTCTACATGTTCTCAATTATTTGTATAGCTACTTGGAAGCAATGGCAGGCCCTTGAGGTGCCAGGTGGCAAGAAGTTTAGATTGCACAAGTTCAATCCATATGAGTTAGGATTTGTCACTAACCTAGTCCTGTGATTATGGTTTTGACAAATTCACATGGATAGGAACACTTACACCATAAAATCTAAGTGTCATAAGGTTTCTCTTCGATTCATGAAAATGATGGTAAGGAAACTGTTTCACTAAGTAGATTTTGAGTAAATAGCAATTATGGGAATGACAAAAGGTCTAAACATTATGATTACGACATCCGTCTTCATAATTGTTTAGACACACATGTGAGCTATCTAAGAGAGGTGTATGATATTGATAAAGTCTTATCAAGGCAATCTAGTATCAGAAATCTGAACTTTGGTAAGAAAGTCAATAAAGTATTGATTTCTAGAAGTCCAGTTGATTTCTGGGTACATGTCAAAGCTAGTGGGAGCATAAGTGTTATGCTAATAATCATCATGTTAGTGGGAGCATGATAATTATGATAAGTATTGCAAGTTAGCAATGTTAATTATAGAAAACAAAAGTTTCAATTCGTGAGGTTGCAGGGGTTGAAAAAGTTGTTTTGCTATAATTAAGGGAGAGGAAATTATACTTCATCTCAAATCTAAAAGCTTAGATTGAGGTCTTAATCGTATTTAGTCAAGAATATATATGAATTTCATGTTGGAATGGCTCAACATAAGGAAATTCTATATATGGTCTTAATCGTATTTAGTCAAGAATATATATCAATTTCATGTTGGAATGGCTCAACATAAGGAAATTCTATATATGGGTTCATTATTTGCGTTCTAAAATTTGATTATGATTACGGCATCCCTTTTCATAATCTGAATTATGAGAACTTGGCAAATAGAAATGGAAATATTATAGCAAAAGACTGGTTTAGTCTTTATGTGAGACATCATGAATTGTGTCCCATATGCTTCGGATATAGGATCGATTACATATGCTATATTCATTCTTTCTAATTTTTTTTCAAATGCCTGGGGCATTAAGAAGGAAAAAGGTCTAGAAATTGATATGACTAAAATGATTAAGAAATTGTCGAGGACAATCTAAGGTTTACCAAATATTGGTTGCTCAATGACAGTTGGAAGTATTGTGTTAATTCTGGAAGGACCATATTGACATAATCTGTAAGGAGGCAACTCCTGTTCAGAAGTGATAGTCAAAATGGAATATGGAAATGCTTCAAAGTTAGAAAGTATTCAATTTGTATGATTAGGAAACTTAATGCAAGAAGGATGTTTCCAAGGAGTTGATCTCCTTTGGAATAATCTGTAATGATTGTTGCCAAGTCTTTGTGAATTTGTGCATAATCATTACAAGAGGATCAATGCATATAAGTTTAGAATCTAACATATTTCAGTGAATGGCATGAATTTGGAATTCTTGCATTTGCAGTAAGGAATTGGGACTGTGAAATGAGAATCATTGGAGTTATGTTCAATCGATCGAGTTCACAAAGTAAGGATCATAGACAAACATAGAGTGCATATTTGGTGAATGGCAAAGCTATTATTTAAGAAAAACATAGTGTACATGCTTGGAGCATGGGACAACTAGTGTTTTTTAATTCAAGTATAAAGTTGATAAAAACCGAAACAATGAATAATGAGTAATCAGTATGGTGATAAATAAAAGTGTTTATTTATATTCATAGGGTTTGATACCATTTTCGATTCATTTATTCTTGTGTTTCACTTTGCATGTTTTGACTTCTAGAATAAACTAGGTTATTCTTCCGGAATAACTAAGTTATTCAAACCATCCACAGTCGGTCATATGTTGGAAGTAGATATGAATCAAGACTGTCATGGGTTGGCTTGTAGAGGTCCAAGTTGGTGGACAAAGTTGTGCTACAACACTCATGAGTGCTCATAAGTTCTGAGTATTGGATTCAACCCGCGCTCATTTTGAATCACTTCATGGATTTTATCATGAGTGATCATGAGACGATAATATCTTATATTCTTCAAACCTAGAGATATGAGTTGTTACTATGAGTTGATAGTACATTGATTGCACGAAAACGCATTGGTAACTCGATGTTATAAAATGTGCCTTTGTGTATAATTCAACAAGTAGCAGAACAAGCCATATGAGTCAAAGTTCCCACTTTCGGAATTGTAACAGGTCTCTTCGGTCACAGAGACGGATGCATCCATTCTTGAGCTTGATTACAGCAGCTGATGTAATCTCATCGAAAACCCAACACTCCATTGTGCCTAGAGATCCATCTTGATAGTTCTGAAGCACATGGAACTGTTTAACCTGTTTGGTTGCAGGCCACATCACAACTTGCAGAGGTTTGTCAGTCTTAGGGTCAATAATATCAGGATGCTCCAAAAAAATGGACTCAGCAGTTTTCATGGCAGGAAATCCCTTGTTAACCTGATCCTTAAGGAAGTGCTTGAACTGGGTCGCCTGTGGATTGTCTGTGACATTCGAAAAAGGAGCTCGTGACAATTCTGTCAAATCTACCCTAGTCCATGAGTTGAAATCATGACTATCTTTTTAAAGCTCAGAGTTGCCACTCTTTCTTAGCACAATCCACATCTTAAGAGGATCATGAAATCCCCAGGAAACAATTCCAAATCTATCACCAAATGTATCTCTAAATCGAACAACCTCAAGACCAGTAATTGTAATTGTAGGTTCATCCCAAGAAGCATTCCGGTTAGGGTTTCTTTTAAACAACAGTTGTCCCCTCTTAGCTGCTTCTTCCTGTGCATCACGTATTATTGCTGAAACATGAGGATCTTGGGAAGGCTCCTCCTCAACGCGATTAACAATTGATGTCTGAGCAGTTGGCATGGTAACCGGAAAGGCTTGAGTATGTGGATTAATTTTGTATTCATCAGCAGACGTTTGATATTTTTTACCGAAGTTTTCTTCAAGCTTCTTCTTTAGCTCAAAATAACTTGAAGTCAAAAGATTGAAATGGTCTTGAAGATTAGAAGTCTGCTTTGAATTTAGAGCTTTGTCCTCAAGAAGATCAGCTACTTGCACACCGAGCTTTCAATTATCAGGTTGAAGTTCAGAGACTTGAACACTAAGCTTTGTATTTTCCACTTGGAGATCTGAAACACGAATATCAATCTTAATATTCTTCTGACTGAGCACTGAAATCTCCTTCTGCAACCCAGGGATAGTGAGATTTTCTTCTCCAGAACTACCGTCCCCAATAGAAATACCTTTACCACGAGGGGGAGGCATTAAAAATTTCTCCTCAGCCAAATGCATGGCTAATCTTGCGGAAGTAGCATCGTGATCAGGTCGAGGAGGAGAAAACCCTGGTGGAAAAGAAGTTCCACCAACTTCAAAAGTGGTGTCTGGTCCTACAATAAAGATCTTGGTTGTTGTAAGAATAGGAGTAGTGGTAGGTGGTACTGGAAGGCCTCTAACAAGATTCGCAATTAGATCACTCCGCCTTGGATCCCTTCTTCTTCTTTTCAATGGGGTAGGAAATCCAATAACAAGGTGAAAGAACGTTCCTTTCTTCGTGCAAAGGTGGAACCGGAAATCATACTTCTCTTCCTTTACCTCCTTCAGTGATTCTCCCCGACCCACATTTTCATTAGATTGAAAAGGTCAAGATTACTCAAGCCCTGTTGGCATGCAAACACCTAGATGGAAATTATGTGTGTGCATATATTCTAAACATGAAGTTGCACATTGACAGATAGGGAATGTTGGGTGTAATTTTCCCAAAGGAGCTGGCTGTTGATTTGGTTCTTCACTCGCTTCTTAAGTTGTATAGTCAATTTGTTAAGGAATACTATATGACTGAAACCGACGTGACCATAATCGATCTGAAATATTTGCTAATTGTTGCTGAAGAAAAACTGGTTTGGCTTTCACTTCTAAGGTGCCATTTTTCCACCTAGAAAATATATCCGCTTTTTTTAACAAAAAATTAATACTTATTTATTTATTTTAATAATTAAAAAATAAAAGAGGTCTATCTCTCTCTCTCTCTCTCTCTCTCTCTCTCGTTTTAATACCAAGAAGATACATCATCTTTTTCAAAACCCACCATCAGATCCCCACCACCCGCATCACCGTTCTTCCTTTTAGCGACCACAAATCAACCACCAAAAAATACAACCAACACCGCCCCTATTATTGTCCTCATCTCCCTTTGTTCTTCTTCTTATTCTTTCTCTTCTCCCTTTCCGTTTCTCTTTTATTTTAAAGAAACCTAAATTTTCAGGACACTCCAAACCTCTCGTCTATCGATGATGAGGAAGAAAAGTAAGACTAGGTATGAGATATTAAGAGTCTTTATGAAGGAGGCATGCATCGTAATTGGAAATTGATGGGAAAGTTTTCAAATGTTATCTCAAAGTAGATTTGCATATCAATCACATTTGCATCCGTTGATGAACAAGAAAAAAAAAGAACAAGTACTAAAATTAAATCAGAAAATAAAACAAAAAGAAAACTTTTACAATCAAACACCACTCATCCGCTATACCTAGAGTTAAAGCCACTTAATTTGCAGAAATCGAGCCATCCATTTACAAGCAATGGATCTTACCCAAATCTACAATTGGAATACACAGCAAGTGTGTGTGATTGAGAACCCAAAATAAGGGTCTTTTTTCTTCCCTTTTGTTACAGCTATTAGTCACTTCCTCCGCCATTAAACCGGGCCATTTGTCCCTGAAAACCTCCGTTTCAGATGACCCATAAGCTTTTCTTTCCTCATGGAACATTTCCACCAGCCATTGCGCCTGGTCTGACCTAATTTGAGAGAAAAGAAAGCAAAATTCCAAGGGTAGGAGATGGGTACGTGGCAACGAACTCGACTATGTTCATTGTAACGGTTTCATAGAGAGCTTGACTGCATCCAATATTCAAACTCAACAAGAAACCACACGAATCTGAACAAGAAAAATTCCATGACCGTGAGTGTGTGATGGCGAGATGAATACCAAGGTTGGAGATGGTGGTTGAAAGGTGGTGTATGGTTGTGGTTTGTGTGATATGCTTGAAAGATGAAGACGTTGAAGATGATGAAAATGGACTTGAAGGTTTATGGTAGGGAAACGGTGTGTAATGTGTGTGTGTTTCTTCAGGTTTACCATAAAACGAGAGAGAGAGAGAGAGAGAGAGAGAGAGAGAGAGAAACCTCTTTTAATTTTTAATTATTAAAATAAATAAATAAATAACTATTGTATTTAAAAAAAAAGAGGATATATTTTTTTAGGTGCAAAAATGGTCCCTTAGAAATGAAAAAACAAATATACTTTCATGTGGGAGGCACTTGAGGGGGTTACCAGCAACAACTTAACGGAAGTTAAGTCGGAGGACCAATTCTACGTACAAACTAGGCAAAAAGGACCATGAATCCAATAAATTGAGGTTTAGACTGAAACCCCAAAAAAATGCATACCACAGGGACCATTTTTGCAATTTGTCTAATATTTTCCATTTATACTTTTTTTTAATCATATTATTTTTGGATAATAAAATTTTGAATCATAGTATTTTGAATCATAACGATATTATGCGTCATACATTTTTGGATCATATTAATTTAGATCATAATATATTGAATTAAATAAAGTTTTTCTTCAATACAATATTTAGATCATTATAATTTTTTAATCATTTAATTTTGAATAATAAAAAATATAATAATTAAGAATAATTGAAAATTTGAAACAAATTTTTTTTAGATCAAAACAAGTTAAGGATCATAAACATATTGAATCATAATATTTTTGAATCATAAATATTTTGAATCATCTCTATTTGCATCATATTATGTTCAACGTTTAAAAAAAAAAACTTTTAAAATCAAGTTTGATATCTAAAACATCTTATTTTTAAAAAATTCTTTTTACAAAGACATTAGACTAGTGAGTAGAAGTATTTCTTAAATTATTATAATTTTTGGAGATTTTTGTCTAAGTTTTTCTATAAATATAAAACGTAAACAATTTTTTTTTTCCAAATTTTCATGATTGTTTTTATTTTGTAGGGAATTAAATTTTAAGAACATTTTTTTTCAAAATAAAGCTATAACCAAAAAACTAAATGGATGAAAAAATAATTAACTCTTAATCAATCAAAAAGTGACAAACTGAAAAGGGGAAAGGGGTAGTAATTTATTGCCTCAAAATTTACCCCTTCATATATAGACACCTTCGGTGGAAAATTTGAACCTTTTCAAAATAATTACAACTATGCCACCGATTTTTTAGGTTATTTTTTACTCATTTTTTTATTATTTTTAAGATTAAATCTCAACATTTTAATAAGCGGCTAAGATTAGTCTTCACATCATAGTTCCTATCATTCATATATATATATATATATATATATATATATATATATATATATATATATATATATATATATATATATATATATATATATATAGAGAGAGAGGTTAGGTTCATGTGAGACTATTATATTTTGTAAGACGGAGAGATACAATCCTAACCATTCATTTTGTACATAAAAAAACATTTTTAAAATGTAAAATAATTAAAAATTTTCGAAAAAAAAAATTTAATATTATTTTCGTCACTTTCTTATCAAAATAAATAAATAAATAAAATTACCGTCTTTTTGAAATATTTGTGAAATATTCTAGTAGAATATTAGAATATTTTATATATCTAAAAAATCTACTAGAATACTAGAATATTCTAACATTCTAAAAATCACATTGGAATATTTACAGTGTAATATTATATTAGAATATTTCACGTATTTTTTTAGGTAAAGAAAATGATGAAAATCATAAATAAAAAAAATAATTTTCGGATTTTTTCTTTAATTTTGCATTTTAAAATTATTTTTAGATTGTGTCTCACGATTTCACAAAATTAACATGGTCTCAAATAAACATATATATATATATATATATATATATATATATATATATATATATATATATATATATATATATATATGGGAAAAGTGAATATGTGGCTATCATGTATACAATATTAGGTATAGAATCATCAATATCGAATTCATTTTGATTACAAAATACAATTTTTTTCGTAGTTAGCTTTTTCCTATTGCTTTTGAGCTTATAGTATTTCTAATTTAGTAATTTATCCCCAACATCTATGTGTTTCTAATGTGTTGTTTATATTAGACCTTTAGAAGGCTTCATAACTTTCTTTGACACCTACCATATGTACACTTGCATGGTTCTTTTTGTTGTGTTATGGGAAGAAGTTTATTGAGTTTTTAATGAATAATTTCAATCTTTCAATATAGTTTTCTATATTAAATTTGAATATGAAAGCTTATAGGTAGTTGATAATGTATTCTTATACATGGTTTGTGGTGAAAAATTAAATATTTAAAACTCCATAAAAATATGTATAAATCCTATCATCTAGTCTACTAGAGGATATAAGAAAGTTGGTAGAGAGATTTGATTGAATTTAGTTAAAACTATTTAGTTTTTGTATGGTTATATACCTAATATTAGGTACATAACAGTCACATATTCACTATATATATATATATATATATATATATATATATATATATATATAGTACAATGATTATTCATTCATGTCATATGGGTAATGAGCATGCGATGATAACGAGAGTTTCAACACACGATGTAATATGTCATGGTTTTAAAGATGTTGGCATATACATTTTATGCACTACATCATCGGTCACAACGCATACTAGCTACATATAAGTGACACAAGACAAGATACATGTGTATTGCGTTGGTTATAACTCTCTTTTAGACCACCACATATTTAAATGGGATAATGACTCTTTGATTTTTTTTCATCGTCGAAGACCCTGTTTGTTTATCTTTTAATTGAAAATTTAAGAGGTAACCTTTTAAAAATTCAAATATATCATTTTTTTCATAACCTCTTATAAAACACATCAGAATTTAGAAAATACCTCTTAAAAATTTAGACTTCAAATCGCATCTGGAAAAAAAGGACGGAAGTGCCCTAGTCTTCTCAATCTCACGCCGCCACTATTTTCTTTTCATCTAACCGCGCAAACACACACACACAAAATATTTATCCTCAATCTACTGAAGCTTCGTTCCCTCCACTCCATTGCAGTCGTCGGCATCCTCTCTGCCTCCTGCTCTGACTGTTGCGCCACATCGACTCCATTTCCACCTCTGACGGTCGTCGTCGGAAGTGAAGCCCTCCAGGTCCCTCGTCGAAAACAACGCTCTTGGTAAGTTTTCTTCCACTAAAACTCAATTATTTTCCCTGGTAGAAATCATATTCTTTTCTTGAAATCTTATGGTTGTGATGTTAGTAGAAATCATATTCTTTGTCAAACCATGTTCTTTGTCACAACACTTTCCTTGAAATCATATGCTTTGCCCGAATGTTCATTGTTATGGCTGTTCTTTTTTCCAGCCACATGTTGTCATCATTCTCATCATTTATTTCTAATTTATTGGTCTTTATTTTCTATTTGCTTTTTCATTCAATAGTCCAGATGACCTGATGAAGGATTAGATTCAGATTTGGTAATTGTTTTGTTTATGATTTGGTTATTGCTTCTATGATTTCCAGATTTTGTGTGTGGATTGGTGGTGGGCTGAAGCATGAACGGATAATCTACATTGATAGAATGTTTTTTATACTAATTTGAGAGCAATTAAGATAGAAACATTGAATCAAATAAGGTTCTTATGTGATCTGATACATTTTTCTATCAATATGAACATTGCTTTTTGATTTTGTGATTTTTGTGAAGTAAATATATGTTTGATTTTGTGATTAGGAAGTAAATTAGAGAGCAATTAAGATAGTAAAATTGAAAGCAATTAAGATAGAAACATTGTATCAAATATAGTTCGTATGTGATCTGATACGTTTTTCTATCAATATGAACATTGTTGTTTGATTTTGTGATTTTTGTGAAGTAAATTTATGTTTGATTTTGTGATTTTTGGGAAGTAAAGGTATTTTTGATTTTCTGCTTTTTGTGAAGTAATGTATGTTTGATTCGTTGATAGTTGAGATAAAATTGAAAGTAGAAGGCTAGAAGTTGTCGTAGTTTTCAAGTTACCCTTTCTTAATAAGGAAAATATTGAAAGTATAATGTTGTAACTGAAAGTAGAATCCTAATAATTGAAATAAATCATATAGAAGGGTAAAATACTCATTTTTATCATTCAACATAACAATCCAGGGGTTTCAACCAAACAACATGTTATAAATTTAGATCTTAAAAATTCAGGCTCTCTTAGAAATTTAGAAAATTTTAAAAATTCACATCTGAAAAGTTCAGATCCTGCAAAACTGTAATGCCCATGTTTCTAGGTTAGGCATTAAAGATGATGGAATAGTCTAGGTCAATCTTTGTAACTTGATTGAAGTAATAAAGATGTATTATTTGAGTATTATGTGATTATACTTAATTATTATGATTTAATAAATTAAGGATAAAAATAAGCGTCGAAAATAAATATTAGTTAAACCCGATATCTATGAAAAAATTTGTAGTGGTTGAAACAAGGATTCCGAAGATATATGGAATACCGAAATCGGAGTTTAACGAAGAAGTTATGACATGTCGAACATTCGCGACAGAACCGGTACGACGCTGTGTGACGTAAAAAGTGAATTTACGATAAAAGTGCTTTTTAGCCTTAGCAATCTAAATGAAAGTCATAATATACGCTAAACCGAGAGGGTGCATAAAAAGAAATGTCCAAATCTGACTTCGTATGAGGAAGTTATGAATTTTCTAAAATATGGTATAACAGTATGCAGCCCGAAACTTGAATTTTAGATCGAACGATTTTCAACCGACACAACCTAAACGAGAATCGAAGATCTTGTCGATTGTAGTTTAACAGTAAAAATACAGAAGAAAACGGACGTCGGATCAAGAAGTTATGAATTTTTAACGGACTTTTCCTATCCTGGCTTGTTAAAATATAACCTTAAAGATAAAGTTAAAATTAGCCGACGGAGTCTAAACGAAAGTTATATAGCATAATTTCACCTACGTGTGGATATAAATAACGTCAAAAATGGAGCCCGTATGCGAAAGATATGAATTTTTGAAGATTCAGGCACAAACTTCGAGGCTGGAAGAACGCCCAGCGTACCAAGTGGAACGCTTAGCGTATTTTTGTATGCCCAGGGTACGAGATATGTACGCCCAACATACTATTGTGTTCACGGTCCATAATTGGCCATGTAGCACTACTCCATTGCATGGTGCACACGTGTTCGTAGCCTTGACGCGTCCGAGATGATCCCTTTGTACGCCAAGCGTACCCGATGTACGCCCAGCGTAGTGGTTGGTGAGGTAGTATGCCCCGCATACCAATATATTACGCCCAACATAATTCAAGGCTCTAGCCACTATAAATAGCGATCGAAGCCAACCGATTTTTGTTTACAATTTTGACTTCTCTCACCCTCTACCTTCTTTTTACCTACACTAAATACCACCAAACATAAAATATCATCCTAGCATCCTAAGAAAGCTCCGAAGACCCCGAGAAAAAAAAGTTTTCGAGTCGAAACTCTGCCCACGTGAAGCCCGGTTTTTGAGGAAACATCCTGGTTTTATCGAAAAAGATGCTTTTAGGGGATGAAGTGCTGCCTAATTTCGTTAAATCAAGTGAGTGTGTGGTCACTTTCATCTTACACATAGATATGAATTATTTTCTACAAAATACGTGCTATGTGTATATATATATATTGTTTGTTTATTTGAGATGGGTGTTGAATGAATGTTTTATATAGGTTTTAAACTATGTATGTATTTACATCTACAAATATGTTGGGTAAAACATGGGTAGATGAAATAGAAGATGTGTGATAAAATGATGAGAGGCCTAGATGTTGTTGTTGTTGTTGTGGTAGTCATCTAGCGGATTATAGATGACGACCACAGACCCTTCCAGACAGTCCAGTGGAACGCTAGCAGGCTCGCAACTTGTAGTTCTTGGTGAACTATAAGTTTGCTGGTGTACTCCATCCCACTCATGGTTGCCTTACGGACATATATGGCTGATGAATCCCATTAGCAGTAAAGTCCATCCCGATGATGATCCTTAGGTTAGGTCCCTTGTGATAGATGTTTAGGGACATAAAGTGAGGATAACTGGAACGGTTCATCAGGGTTATTATTGGTTGATGAAATTAATAAATTTATTATTTGTGGGTTGAAAACCATATATGCTCACCAGGCTTCCAAGTCTGACCCACTCAACTTTCTATATAACAGGCAGTGGACCCACAGCATAGTTGGATGATAAAGAGGGTTTGTGGGTTGAAAACCATATGTACTAAATGCTATATGTTTGTCATATATGCCATTAATTGTTCGGATCTATGGTCTGTTGCTGACCGGATCTGGAAACCTTATGTGTTCAGGATTCTAAGCGTACGACTACGATATTGGAACTAGCATGTAATGGTTCGGAGTGATAAAGAGAATTTAAAATTTTATCGTGAATAAAGATCTAAATCCGCGTAATTTGATGCATAGATCATCATGGCGAAAACCCGAAGTGGAGCTGGAAATGCAAACAAAAATCAGCAACCTCAACCCCAAGTGATAGACCAGGTGCCAATAGTATAAGCTGCACCATAACCAATCACAATGGCTGGAGTGCGAGCCATGATTCAAGCCATGATGACGGAACAAAGGGAGGAAATGAGACAACCATTGCTGAATAACAGAAGTGAACCTTCAAGTCCTATTGAACAACCATAAATAAATGACGGACAGCCAGAGGAAGGAAATTTTAGCCGTATTGTCAGTCAAGCGGAACCTACAGTGGCAGAAAGGAATGACCCGAAAAAGGAAATCAACAAATATGGGTATATGTATAAGAATTTCTTGGGCACCAAACGGCCAAGTCTTTCTGGAAGCCCAAAACCAATGGAGATTATGGATTGGATCTCTGAAATGTAAATGGTATTTGAAAGCTGCAACTGTAGTGACAAGCAAAAAACTGTTTTTGCGGTCAGACAACTGAAGATCGGAGTTTTAAGCTGGTGGAAATTATTGGCAAACACGATGCCACATGGAGAAGCCCTGAAAATGTCATGGGAGGCATTCTTAGAGCAGTTGAAAATACAGTACTACTCTGAAATAGATCTGATAGACCTAAATAATGAGTTCCAGAACTTGAAGAAAGGAAAATTGAGCATAGATGACTATGCTACTGCTTTTACCGAAAAGATGAAGTTGTTTCCATACTTGGTGCCTAATGAACTCGCCAAGATTGAAAATTTTGCTAACAGATTGCCATCAGATTTTGGCCCAACAGTCAAAGTGGCAAGCACGTTGAAGGTAGCCATTAGAGCAACCAAGAATATTGAGACCCAGTTAAAAGAAAGGGGTCAGGAGAGGGTAGAGGTTGGTGAGAAAAGGAAATTTGATGGATCTTCGAGATCCAAAAAGAAGAGCAAGTTCTCGAAGTCCGGTTCGAGGAAATTCGGAGGAGGAGCTGAAGCAAAGTAGTGTGAGAAGTGCAAGAAGAAGCACTCTGGGAAATGTGACGGAGAAGTCACTTGTTATAAATGTGGAAAGTCTGGGCATTATGCCAATGAATGCACCTTCATTAATAAAGTTTATTATGGGTGCAACAAAGAAGGGAAAATTTTGAAGGACTGTCAAGAGAAGAAAGAGACAGCAAGGCCCAATCTCCCACCAAATCCAAAAGCCAAAGATTTCCAGATCACATTGGAAGCTGCAAAGGATGCAGCGGATGTCGCTTCAGGTACTTTTATTGTAAATGGATTTCCTGTCAATTTATTGTTTCATTCCGGAGTGAATTACTCCTTTATATCACATAAATTTGGTGAAAGACTAGCATTGCCTACAGAAAAGCTAGATGCCGCCCTAATTGTAGAAGTTGCTAGTGGCAAATTCATACCTGTTAGTGATTGTATTAAGAACATTGTCATTGACCTGAACGGAAACGAATTCCACGAGGAGCTGTTACCCATTCAGTTGAATGGTTTCTTCATCATTTTGGGGATGAATTGGCTTAACGTCAATGATGCCGAAATACTGTGCAAGAAAAACATAGTGAGGGTAAACCCGCCTGGAAAAGAGTCATTTATGGTGTACGGAGACAAACGCAGAGTGAATTATGGAATCATCTCCATGATGAAGTCTATAAAATGTTTGTCTAAAGGATGCACATCATACTTGGCATTCGTGACCTATGCAAAAAAGGAGAAGAAGGAAACGAAAAGCATACCGGTGGATTGGTGTTGTTCCTGGCAACAAGTCTATTCTATCCGAACGTCTTTTCCGAAAATCTTCTTGGATTGCCCCTGATAGACAAGTGGAGTTTAGAATAGACGTGTTGTCAGGAACAACACCAATAGCAAAAGCACCATATCGATTAGCACAAACAGAGATGAAGGAGCTTATGACGCAACTTCAGGAGTTGATGGACAACGGTTTCATTAGACCTAGTTCATCAGCCTGGGAAGCTCGGGTGTTATTCGTAAAGAAGAAAGATGGGAGCATGAGAATGTGCATAGATTATAGAGAGCTGAACATGGCAACAATAAAGAACAAGTACCCGTTGCCAAGGATTGATGACCTATTTGATCAACTGCAAGGTTCGAGCTATTTCTCGAAGATTGATCTTAGGTCAAGATATCATCAGCTAAAAGTGAGAGAGTAGGATATTGAGAAGACTGCATTCGGAACAAGATATGGGCACTACGAGTTTTTGGTTATGTCGTTTGGATTAACCAATGCTCCAGCAATATTTATGGATTTGATGAACAAGGTTTGTAAACCATTCCTCGATAAAATCTGTGATGGTGTTCATAGATGACATTTTGATTTATTCAAAAAGCAAGTAGGAGTATAGCAAGCATCTGCGAGAAGTGTTAGAAGTTCTGGAAAATGAGAAGTTGTATGAATAGTTCTCCAAATGTGATTTTTGGATTCAAGAAGTCCAATTTTTGGGTCATGTGGTTAACCAAGAAGGGATTATGGTTGACCCAACTAAGATTGAAGCTATAACAAAGTGGGAACAACCAAAGACCTACGGAGATTCGAAGCTTTTTAGGCTTAGCTGGATATTAACAAAGATTTAGCCAAGGCTTTTCTTCGATAGCTGCTCCATTGACATCTTTGACCCACAAATGAGATACTTATACTTGGAGTGAAAAGCATAAGGAAACCTTTGAGAAATTAAAGAAGAAATTATGTGAAGCACGATTCTTTCTTTAACTGAGGAGTTTAAGACTTTGCAGTTTATAGCGATGCATCTGGAGTTGGGTTAGGTTGTGTTTTGACCCAAAGGGATAAGGTGATAACATATGCATCGAGACAATTGAAAGAACATGAAAAGAACTACCCCACTCATGATCTGTAGTTGGCAGCGGTAGTGTTCGCCGTAAAGATATGGAGGCATTATCTTTAAGGTACAAAGTGAAAACATTTCACTAATCATAAGAGTCTTCAATATCTCTGTAATCAGAAGGAATTGAACATGAGACAACGATGTTGGCTAGAATTGCTTAAGGATTATCACTGTGAAATACTTTACCACCCTGGTAAAGCAAATATTGTAGCTGATGCTTTAAGTAGAAAAGTGAGCCTTGAAAAGAAAAGGCCAAGAGAATTAAGAATAGAAGTTGTCTCAACGATTGTAGAAAGCATCAAGAAAGCTCAGATAGAAGCTTTAGATAAAAATGACCAAAAAGAAGAACGTTTGGGTAAAACGTTAGTGTTCGATATAAACGGTCAAGGACTGAAGGTATTCCAAGATAGGATTTGGGTATCTAAAACGGGAGGAATAAGAGATCTTTTGATGGAGGAAGCTCACAAGACAATGTACTCAATTCATCCCGGTAGCACAAAAATGTATAGGGATCTGAAACCCTATTATTAGTGGCCGACCATGAAGTTCGATGTTGCAAAGTATGTGGCCGAGTGTGTGACATGTGCTAGGGTTAAGGCACAACATCATAAACCGTATGGGGGTTTTAGAACCTTTACCTGTACCCATGGGTAAATGGGAAGACATCACCATGGATTTTATGACTAAACTGCCCAGAACGAAGAGCGGTCATGACATGATTTGGGTGGTCGTTGATCGGTTTACTAAAAGTGCACACTTCATAGCAGCCAATGAAAAATGGTCTATGGATAAACTTGCAAATGCTTATGTAAAGGAGATAGTGAGACTCCACGGTGTTCCTTTAACGATTGTATCAGATCGTGATAGTCGTTTCACGTCAAGGTTTTGGAGAACTCTACAAGAGGAATTGGGTACAAAGTTGTGTCTAAGTACAGCCTACCATCCGCAAACTGATGGTCAGAGCGAACGAACGATTCAAGCATTGGAGGATACGCTGAGATCATGTACCCTGGAATTCCAATGTAACTGGGATGAATATTTACCTTTGGTAGAATTTTGTTACAATAATAGTTTCCACTTGAGCATCAAGATAACACCTTATCAAGCTTTGTATGGATAAACGTGTCAAACGGCATCATGTTGGCTTGCATCTGGGGAAAACTATTGGATTAGGTGTCTAAGCCCATAACTATAATTGGTATGTACTTGAATTGATAGTAGAAATGTCCTTTTGGGTTGCCTTCAAACCTGGCAATTGAATAGGATAACTGTTGGAGAGAGAAGAATGATTTATTAATTTACTAATTGGTTAATAAATTAATTTGAAATCAAGATAAATGATTTATTAATGTATTATGGATATAATATGTTAATTAGAAATCATATTGTTTAATTAATATTTAATCAGAAATTAATTTTAGGATTAAAAGATTTAATTGAAACTACACGTAACATCCATACATTTTACGCCAAATTTAAACTTTTTCAATCATAAATATAATCAAACAGCGTTTGTTTACAAAAATGTTTTCAAATGAATATCCATCAGAGTGTCCCAAAATCATAACATAAGGATGAGGAGCGGTACGGTCACGCCTTCGCCTTGCCATGATCTCCTGAAGTACCTGAAATAATTAACTGAAAACTGTAAGCCCGAGGGCTTAATGAGCTACCCCCAAAATACCAATACCACACTGACAATACCATATCAGTAATAATCAATCAATCAACATGCATACTGGGCCATCGGCATGACTGGACCGCCCTACAGGCCCTACAGTCTGTCTGGATCTATCCCGAGCCTTCGGCATGACTGGTCCGCCACGTGGGCCTACAGTCTCCCCGGACTGCTCATAGGGTATGTTGTCCTTCAGCACAAAGTAGGACCGCCTCAACCCAACCAACAAGCAAATAACCATGTGCGCATAACTATCATATACTGGCACATACAAACATCAAACATATCTATCACACTGATCATCAATCATAGAATTCTCCTGTAACTAGAGTACCGACCTAGCAGGTCACTAACATACCAATCCCTACGGATCATAAGAGCATAACATACTGTCTACCCTGATTCCGATCTAACAGATCATAACCACATGTAGCATACCGTAACAATGACAAGTAAAGGGTCGGCCTTGGTGCCGTAGACCCTATCGATATTATGAGGATAACTCACCTTGAAGATGTCGACTCGGAAGGTAAACTCCAACTCTAGGATCACTTGACACAGGCTCCACCACCTATTATCATAGTACAATATACTCGTAAGTCCTTAACCTTATAAGGTACTCCGTAACCCACTAGTGAACCCCTGATCAAATTCAAAGTCCTCAGTCAAGGTCAATCGTCCATGTTGACCTCGACTCGCCGAGTACCCTCGGCTACTCGTTGAGTTCCTTGAAGCACATTCCAACTCGCCGAGTCATTGGGGTGACTCGTCGAGTTCCTTCGATTCTGGATCAAACTTTAAGGCCACCCGTCGAGTTTCCTCCTTGAAACTCGATGGATACACACACATACATATCCTGGAGAAAACTCATCTGACTCGCCGAGTTGTTCTTCAACTCGTCGAGTCTATGGAAATCATCATCGGACTCGCCGAGTTGTTCGACCAACTTGTCGAGTTCACGGTTATCTTCATGTGACTTGCCGAGTCAACCTTGCGAATCATCGAGTACATGCCGTTCTTCATTCATACAGAAGCTTATTTGGCCATGCAACGCCTCCAAACCACAGATCCAAGCTCCTAGGGCATGTCTATTACATAAAGTTGCAAACTTTATGTGTATGCAATGAGGTAATGACCCATAATGGGATAAAGAGAAGGTTCTAGGCAAAAGGACTCCATTAACATGCTAAAAGTTGGGTTCTTGTGATAATGATGGCCAAGATGAGCCTAGATCTGAAGTTACAACTTCAGATCTTGGCTCCTTACTCGAAATGCAACACCAAAGCCCCAAAATGACCCCAAACCCACATATAGAAAAGGGGTTTTACTAGAAGAAGCTCAAGGTGATGAATGAATACCTCCAAAAGATGATAAACTGAGAAAAACTTTAGATTCTCGACTGCTTCCTTGCTCAGAGCTCCTTGACCCTCAACTTTTCCTCACTCAACTCCTTCTTCCAAGCTAAATAACACACTAAGAAGGGTACAACACGAATTAGGGTTTCACCGAGCTTCTCAAAGACTGTAAAGAGGACAAAGGAGGTTGAGGCTCCTCTAAATAGGGTGCAAAACCTCGGGATTTAGGGTTTCATCTGCCAGCTTCTACTCGTCGAGTCCCTTTATGGACTCGACGAGTAGGTCACTAAACATGCGATCCCACCCCGCTACTACTCGACGAGTAGGGCAAGCAACTCCTCGAGTAGGACTTAAAACCAAAGAAACTTTTATATAATCAATACCTGAGAATCGGGGCGTTACACTGCAGGGACTAAAGGTTACAATGTTCAAAAGTTGAGCATTGAGCATTCCAGAACCTCCCTTAGAGGTGGGGAACGAAATCTAAAGTGTCCTAGGGTTTCCTTGGGCCCTAAGGGTGCCTTGGAAACCTTAGGGAGGAAGTAAAGGGATTAGGGTTATCTAAGTTGCACCTGCCTTATCATAAACCTTCTTTATCACCTATATAAACCCCTATAGGGTTGGATTTCGTCCCATGCACTCGAAGAAAGTCTTAGAGCCGAATTTTCACTTCCCTTCTCTCTCTCCATAGTAATCCTTGGTTGCTAGGTTTGTTTGTGAGCCATTAGAGGCGCGACGTTCGTGGCACTTGCTACCAAAGTTCAAGATCTTTAAGGATTTGATTGTAATTATAATATAACAATAAAGGTATGTATCCTAGCCCTAATTAAATGTTAATTTCGAAAATTACATGTGCCTCCTAGGGTTTCTAGTTTTTGTGTTCAATGCTTGTATGTCTAATAGTGAAAACATAGATCCTCAAAATTAGGGTTGCATGCACACAGAGGATTGTTTGCTATGTATAAAACCCAATAGTGGTATCAGAGCTTTGGTTGTTGTTTTCAATTAGCTTTGATACAAAAGTATGAATATGAAAAATTAGGGTTAATGGCAAATAAACCCTAGGGCTTGGATTTTCGAAATTAGGGTTTCAAAACCCTAGTTTTCGAAATTTGTTAGCCATATTTTCGATTTTAGGGTTGGTAAACCTTAGGGTTTTCAAAAATACCTTCCTCCCCAAGATTAGATTTCAAAATTTTAGGGATTAGGATAATGTTATCTTTGATAATTATCTTATTAATTGTTTAAATGGATAATTAAAGATTTTGAAATATCCCTTCCCAAATTTTCGAAATCTAGAAATAAAGGGATTAGGTTAAATTAATTATTTAATTTAATGGATAATCCTTTAAGATTTAATAATTTAAATTGATTGTTTAATTTTGGATAATTATTAAATTAAATTTTTAATATTTAAGATTTTAACATTAAAAGTATTAATTTTTTGAAAATTTTAAATTTGATTAAAAACCCTAGTATTTTGAAATGTTTAAAATACACCCATATACTATATAAAATTAAAAGTCTAATATTATATATGTATGAGTAAAGAGTGAGTCTTACCGTTAGTAGGCCTCATTCACGAAGTTGGTCTAGATGTGGTCTTTAAGGAAGCGGCCTATAAAATGACCGTTATTGGGTATCCACTCTTACCCACCGCACTCTTGACTAGTGGAGGGTCGTTAGCCAAACGGGTAGGATAGGACACAACCTTCCATTATAAGTATAATGAAATACGAAGTAACTAAACACTTTTACAAATTCTCAAATCTTAGTTACTTTAGGAAAAATGTGGAATTGGTGCTAATCCATGAAATTGCACATTGGTCGTTAGTGGAGCGTGTGTAGTTAACCGGCACACTAATATGGGACCAATGAATAATAGCAATGGGTTTCTCGTAATGTGATCATTGATCAATGTAGAGTGTGTGGTTAACCGACACATTGATTGGGCGGTGATTGACATTGAGAGTACCAAGCTAATTTGCATGGTTATCCACACCTTATTTGTGATCCTCGGCATCCCAGTCACAAACTTGAAGGGCATATCGAGATTAAACATGCCATTGAAAAGTTTAATGAATCTCAAAAGATATAGGAGTTTCAAAACATTTAAAACTTAATTTTCTTTTTGTTTTTCATGGTGGAAATTGGTAAATCGTCATTTACCTACCTTCAAATATTTTGCAATTGGATTACGGCATCCCTCTTCCTAACTGTAGAATATTGTGTTGGATCCTAGCCATGATATTTTATTTAGGTGTTATATCAAGGACTCTTATCAACTAACTTGAATTTTCTCCCGTTTTGTAGATGTCAAATGACTATGGTCTTCCCGAATCCTATGGAAAAAGATTTCCACTTGAAGGTGATATTCCATGATTGGATCATGGAAATGGAAATCATGCTTCACTTCCTCCACCTCCTCCAATAGTTCTCCCTGGCCCACGCATTCGAAGAATTGAAAAGTTCAAGGTCACTAAAGCCCTATTGGCAAGTAAACACGAAAATGGTAAGTCTGCGTGTGCACACGTCTTGGAGATGAAGTCACGCATTGACAAGTTGGGAATGTTGGGTGTCATTGTCTCAAGGAAGTTGGTTGTTGACTTGATTCTTCAATCGCTTCCCGAGTTATATAGTGAGTTCATTAGAGAGTACTATATGATGGACCATGACGTGACCCTCATTGCTCTTACCTATTTGCATATTGTTGCTGAGTCAGCAATGATTTGGCGCACTGGTCAAGCAAATTCGTTGGGAAGATCAACCTCCCAAAATTCCATGGACATTGAAAATGAAAACATTGGAAGTCTAGAAAAGTCTTCTCTTCCCAATGGAAAGGGATTGGTTGAGGTGTCACAACTAGGAATTCTATACCATGTAACAACAACAATGCTAACATTAGTGAACCAAAAATGTGAAAGCCTGTATGATGCTTATTCAATAACAACAAATTTTCCATCAAACACTCTATACAAGAATTTCAAATAGTCAACAAAGAATTGGAAACCCTAGAAATCCCGGTTTAAGTCCATTTTGGACTAGGATTTCCTTATTGGGCCTAATGGGCCAATAAGCCCCCAATTTGACTATTTTGGGCTTAGGACTCTTAAATGGGCCCCAATTGGACCCACTTTCAGTTATTTTAACATTTTGGCCATAATGGGCCTAGAATGAAATAAAATACCCTAATGGACCTTATTGGGCCATAACTAACCTAATTAGCTTTAATGGGCTATGAAACCCATTCTTTCATTCTAATTAGGCCGTAAACACCTCTAAGGGCCCAATGGGCCGAAAACCATCAAAATGGGCCTCCTATTATTGGAACCAAGCATTAAAGGCCCATTCCATCCCTCTTCTTTCTCCCTCTCGGCCCATCTAGATATATATATATATATATATATATATATATATATATATATATATATATATATATATATATAAAGAAAGAGAAGGAGATTAAGAGAGTTGACTTTTATGTTGACACCTCATGATTATCCAACATACCTCTAAGTTATATCCCTCATGTATCCATGCCAAGTTCATGTATCAAAGCAAGCTCATTCCCCCCCCCCCCCTCTCTCTCCTTATCTACGACCGAGAGCACCACACACCACCACCATTTTCATTTTGATCAAACTCTTACAAGAAAAACTCTCAAGAACTCTTCCCTTTTTCTCCAAATTTTCAAGCATTGGTGTGCGTCTTCAAGGAGTTTATCAATTAATATCATCATGATCATGCTTCTTAGAACCCATCTAAGCCTAAAGACCTCTCAAGAAACTTGTTAGGGCCAAGAATCACATCCACCTCTTCCTATTTCTTCTTCAAAAACCGAGAACAACTAAGCAAGGTGAGTTCACACCCCTCTATTTTCGGTTTTCATATGGTTTATGGGGGAGAATACAAGTAAAATGTGCATATCTATATGTATTGGTATGTTATGTGTGATTTCATGTGTTTATGTGATAAATATGTAACAAAAAGAATGGAATCTCGAGATCTATGGATCTAAGAGGAAGATAAACATGATCTAGAACATTACACTAAACAAGTTAAGAAAATTACCCTCTAAGATTAAAACAAACATATGGCAACATAAAACTCTTTTTTGGGCTATAATTGTCAATAAACAAAAGTTGGGTTGAAAATTTGCCATCCATGGTTTTCTTAAGGACTAAAAGAGTAAAAACAGTAAAAATAAATGTTTTTATGAATATCATACTCTTTTAAGGGCTAGAAATGTAATTTGTAACTTAATGGGCCAAATTTTGGGCTTTTCGGCCCATTAAGCCGAACTTGCGAAAATTACAACTTTCAAGGGGTTGAAATGGTAAAATTCTCAAAACAGGGGGTAAAATGGTGAATAAAACAAATTCAAAGGTTATAATGTTGTAATTTCCAAATAAGGATCAAAATTGTAAACTTTTTGGATTTCGGGTCAAAATTGTAAAAGTTGCAAAAAGTTTGGGCTCTAACCGAAAAATACTTTTATGGAAGGGCTGAAACTGCCAAAGAATAAGTTTTGAGCTAAAAATATCACTTGAACAAGTCTTTGGGTCAAAGGTGTCAAGAAAATGGTTTAAGGGCTTAAAATGTCTTTTTATATATGAAAGGACTAAAATTGTCAATTTTACCAAAGAAGGGCTGAAAGGGGCTCAAACCAAAATTTTTGAGTCAAATATTTTATTTTAAGATATTTGAGTTAAAATAAAAATACCAAACTACAATATATGAAAATGGAAAGATGAAAATACGTATAACTCCAACATCGTTAAAAATAACCGACCGACCTTGTTCCGGTGCAAAATTAACAATCACCCAATCAAACTTTCCAACAATTAAACTATACCTAAAACAAGTAAACATTAAATTTTTTGGGCTTGAAAGTTCCAATCATGCTTGTTGGGCCTTTGTGACCCATTAACATGATTTTTGGGCCCAAGGGATAATAATAAATGTTATTGGGCCTTCTATGACCCAATTACATATGTAAGGGACCCTCAATGGCTTTTAAGTGCTATTGGGCCTTAGTGGCGCATTAGCATTGCTAGTAAGGTCCAAGTGAATCAAATGCGAAATAGGCCAGCGTGTCCTTCGTATATCCAATAGCCATAAATAATACGTGGGATTAGTAGGATTTTGTAATCCTCTTCTCCTCGTTTATTAGGCCTATCGTCAATCCAAGTAAACAAATACGGGTCGACAATCAATAGTAATCAAAGTCATTGGGATTTAGTGAGTAATAACGGGTGGCACCAACATGTGTCGATCGTAGTCTGTAGTTATAAACAAAATCTCCTAAAGGGAAAGCGAGAGTTTGTGTATAGATCTATAAGGGGTGACTCCCCCACACCTCAGCTGTTCGCTACAGTTAGACTCGGCTAGTCTAGGGTGACAAAATCTTAAGATCAATTCCGGCGTTCACTAGAGTGCCAAGACAGACGAATTAGTCATTATCATGCATGGTTATAACAACTCACATAAATAAATCCAATAATAATCAAGTAATCAAGGCAAATCAAAAATCATTCAAGTGATGGAATAACAATTCGAATAGTTATACGATATTTTTTTTATCATCGGAAAACATCGGGTTTTCCAGGGAAGTTCAACATTTTTCACTGGTACTTTTAATACGAAGCTTTTCAACTATACACGTCTGGAAATCATCATGCATATATTTACGGATCTTCACACTTTTACATAAACAATGGTCTTTTCAGAAAATATCGGATTTTCTGGGTTGTTTTCTTTCAAACTACACAAAACATTTTTCATATCAAACATGCTTATGATCTCACCAACCTTCCATATGTTGACCGTTTTCAAAATAACTTGTATTCTCAGGTAACAGGTAAGCTGAGGAGTAGTACCAAGTATGATTAGGGTGTTGTGCTTTTGAAAACTATCAAACTCTTTATGTTATTGATTTGTAATGGTAAAACAATGTACTTGATGTGAACAATGTCAGTTGTAAAATATTGATGCATGGTGATGTTTATGTTATGATTCATGTATATTCATTGTGATGATATTCAATTTAAGTCACGTGAGGCCTCAAACGTTTCCGTCATCTGGTTCGGGGTGTGACATGAGGTCAAACCGTTTGACCAAATGGTAAAGAGAAAGGCTGAATCTGAAATTGTCTCATGTGTTGTTCCAAAAGAGTCTGTTTGTTTCTACTGCCAAGAGAAGGGGCATTGGATGCGAAGCTGCCATATGTACTTGAAAGATCGCAAGGATGGGAGAGTCAAGATGTATGACTCAGCTTCAGGTAAATCCACTATCTAACTATATTAATTTCCTATTTGTAGATTCTTAATACATGATGTGATAAGATTGCATTTTGATGTTCTGTAGGATCGAAGAAAAGAAAGGAAGCTTAAAAGGAAGAGTGAGTTGAGTCTGATCACGAAGAAATGGATTTCGATCGCATGGTTCGAAGATCGGATTTTTGAGCTGCTACTTAGAAGAGCTAGGATAGATTGCTTAGGAATATTAGTAACATAGTTTTCATTTGTAATTGCGTTGTGAGGACAAGTTTTTCCGCGTTTTCAATAAATAAAATAAAATTTGCATTTTTTGTCTTATTCATATATCCTTGCAATGGCCTTTGTGAAAATTGATGTTTGTATGTTTCTATTGTTAGTAATATTGAAAAGGATATGATTCTTAGGTATGTTATTTGTGGTAGTGTAAAAATTTTACCGAATAAGGAATGATTCTCATCACCTAAGTTTCAGTTGGACATAAACTTGGAATCATGCAATTGGTATTGTATGATGAATAAGAACCTTTGTATTTGGGAAATTAAGACTAATTCGTTGTTCACATAAGTATGTGAGTCAATTGAAGGACTAAAGGAACTAGTAAGCATTGTTGTGCACTAAGTCAAGTCTACCACAAAGAACGATAATGTAACATCCCAAAATTCAAGCCCAAAATTTTCATTTTTGATTACATAATTCATAAAACATTCATTAGAAAGTATTGTACAAACACGACATCTCAAACCAAGTATCATATTTGAAACCCACAACCATGAACAAATGTCATATCAGAGTACAATCCCAGAAAACACCATGCGGAAAAATCATATGTGTGTGTGATGCCATGCTACGCCGCCGACTCCTTCCCTTTAGACGAAGAGGTACCTAAAACTAAAAACTGAGACCGTAAGCACAAAGCTTAGTGAGTTCCCCCATCATACCACATACCATACAATACCATCGGTATCTTTCAACCGGTAATCATCATCGGTATCTTTCAACCGATAACCATCATCGGTATCTTTCAACCGGTAATCGTCATTGGTATCTTTCAACCGGTAACTGGGGACTATTCCACCCCCTACTACTAGCATACAATAACAAGATATAAGCACACATTCAGACATATCCGGGTACTGACCTACCCTTTGGTCCTAAGGACCACTATCAGGGAAACTATCCCTATCATGGAACATATCATACATATATAGCTCATAACCAAACGCAAACCAGACCAAGATAAATTATCACAAGGACAATTATCTTCTAAATACTCCTCAATGGTGGTCCGGCATTGTGGCCTTAGACCCACCCCTAATGGATGGTAACTCACCTTGTATCTGTTGAATTATGCGGGAATCCACTGACTGCTGCCGCTGCTGCTCTGGAAGTCCTCCGGCTAAAATTCCCACAAAACACTTAGTCAGAAGCTGACATCTACCCTTAGGATAAAATGACCATTTTACCCCTTGACCAAGTCAAAGTCAAAGTCATCTTCCAGCTGACCTGACTCGCCGAGTTGACTCGTCAACTCGCCGAGTCCTTATCCTTCCATCATACCTCATACCTGTCTTTACTCGTCGAGTTAGGCGATGAATCGACGAGTTTTCCTTCTAAATGAACACTGACTGAATCCACATCTGACTTGCCGAGTTGTATGAACAACTCGTCGAGTTCATCATCAATTGATACTCATGTCCTGACTTGACTCGCCGAGTTGTATGAAAAACTCGTCGAGTTACTCTTCATCCTATGAACACGTTCTGTCCTCGACTCTCCGAGTTGATGAACAACTCGCCGAGTTCCATGAAGATTGTCTTAGACTCGCCGAGTCCGTTCATGCACTCGCTGAGTACCATGAATTCCTAGAACACTTTGCTTAGTCCAGAACGTTGGGTCACTCCCCGGGACTCCTAAAACCCTTCCACACTCAACTGGTCCTTATGACCCTCACTGATATGGGACCAAAACCCTTTGACTCGCCGAGTCTATCACATTCCTTACTAAGAACTTCGATTTCTGATGTACAACACTTAACCAAATGATAGATCCAGGCCACTAAACTTGATATAGCACGTAAAGTTACAAACTTTATGTGCATGCATGGGACATTAGAGCTTAAAAGGCTCTAGAATGGTTCTTTTGTTGCATGGGGCCTTCCTTGGTGCAAAAAGCAACCTAGATCTGACTGGTGGCTCATAAAATGACATGGTACAGAAGCCCAAACCCCCAACCACGTTTGCAAACATGGTTGGCCACCAAAAATGGCTTATAAAAGCCGTAAATCACCCCAAAGAGGGATCTAACGAAAGAATGAGCAAGGTTCAGACTTTATACCTTCCAAAGACTGCAAATGATAAACCAACTCGAATCCTTCAGTCCCCTCTTGATCCTTCTATGCTCTTCCTTCCTCCTTGAGATCAAAACTCACAAGAATCACTCAAAAAGCCTTAGATCTTCTCAAAAACGGCTAGGGTTTGCTATGAGGAGTGTTTGGGAGCATAAAGGGGGAAAGGAGGCTGCATAAGGTCGTTTAAATAGGGTACAAACCCCTGGATTAGGGTTTTTTCCCAAACAGCGGCTACTCGTCGAGTCCGCGAGTTAAACCCCGCGCCTCATCTCGCTTCTACTCGGCGATTCAGTCCTTCGACTCGCCGAGTCCAAGGCGAAAAATGAAAAAATAAAAGAAGATTTAATAACAGAACACATACCAAGAACCAGGTGCTACAAATCTCACACAATTATTTTAGACTTCGTCCTCGAAGTCTGCCGCTCGATCCTGGAACAGCTCGGGGTAGTGCTCCATCATCTCATTCACCGGCTCCCAAGTCCACTCCGACCCCTTCCGGTGCTGCCATTGCACCTTCACGAGCTCTACTCTTTTGTTCCTCAGATTCTTCGACTTCCTGTCAAGGATTGCTACAGGCCGCTCGACGTAATTCAGGCTGCCATTAACCTGAATGTCCTCCAAGGGTACCACCGCCGTATCGTCCACTAGGCACTTCCGCAGCTGAGAGACGTGGAAAATGTTGTGGATCTGACTGAGCTTGGCTGGCAGATCCAGCCGGTACGCCACCTTGCCCACCCGGGCGACACTTTCAGGAGAACCATATCCCCGACCTGGAATTCTAGGTCTGATCGACGCTTATCGGTGTAACTTTTCTGCCGACTCTGAGCAGTCTGAAGCCTGCTCCGGACCTGCTGAATCTTCTCTGTCGTCTTTAACACTACTTCGGTGCTCCCCATGACTCTCTGGCCAACCTCGCCCCAACATATCGGGGTCCTGCACCTCCTCCCATACAACATCTCGAAGGGAGGACGGTCGATACTCGCATGATAGCTGTTATTATACGAGAACTCCGCCAACGGGAGGTAGGTAACCTAACTACCTCCGAAATCTAAAACGCATGCCCGCAGCATATCCTCTAGAGTCTAGATGGTCCGCTCGCTCTGGCCATCCGTCTGCGGGTGAAAAGCGGTGCTAAAATGCAGACAAGTACCCATCTCGTCATGAAACCTCTTCCAAAACCTAGAAGTAAACCGCACATCTCTGTCTGAAATCACCGAGACTGGCACTCCGTGCCGCGCCGCCACCTCCCTGATATAGATATCAGCCAATTTCTCGGCCGAGATGCTCTCCCGAATCGGAATAAAGTCGACGCTCTTGGTCAATCGATCCACGATGACCCATATCGAATCCATCCCACGTGCGGTCCTGGGAAGTTTTGTGATAAAATCCATCGTAATATCCTCCCATTTCCACAACGGGATATCCAACGGCTGCATCTTGCCGTGAGGTCTCTGATGCTCGGCCTTGACCTTCCTGCAGGTCAAGCACCGCTCCACGTACCATGCCACATCTTGCTTCATGCAGGGCCACCAATAGTCCAGACGAAGATCCCTATACATCTTCGTCGCCACGGGATGAATGGAGAATCGGGATTTGTGCTCCTCCTCCATCAGGACCTGACGCACTCCTCCATGATAAGGGACCCACACCCTATGGTGAAGAGTCAATAACCCTCGGCTATCATAGTCGAAAGAGGAAACCTGCCCCACAATCCGATCACTCTTCTGATGTTCCTCCTTCATGGCTTCCTGTTGAGCCTCCCGGATCTGCTCCAAAAGCGGAGTCATCACTATCATCCTCAGACAGATATCCATGATCAGCACTGTCTTGCGGCTAAGCGCATCGGCCACGACATTGGCCTTCCCCGGATGGTAGAGGATCTCACAATCATAATCCTTCACCACATCAAGCCACCGTCGCTGCCTCATATTCAGATTTGGCTGGTCCATGAGATACCTCAAACTCTTGTGGTCCGTGTAAATCGTACAACAAACCCCATATAGGTAATGACGCCAAATCTTGAGGGCGAACACAACAGCCCCCAACTCCAAATCATGTGTCAGGTAGTTCGCCTCGTGAGGCTTTAGCTGCCTTGACGCGTAGGCGATGACATGCCCTCTCTGCATCAATACCGCTCCCAAACCTGCGATGGATGCATCGCAGTACACAACAAAATCCTCCATGCCCTCTGGCAGGGCTAAGATTGGCGCCTCGCACAATCTATGTCTCAGCGTCTCAAATGCGGCCTGCTGCTCGGGCCCCCAGCGATACACCACCGACTTCTTAGTCAGTCGGGTGAGCGGAACTGCTATCTTGGAGAAATCCTGAATGAATCTCTGATAGTATCCTGCCAAACCTAGAAAGCTCCGAATCTCAGATGGAGACCTCGGAACCTCCCAATTCATCACGGCCTCCACCTTGGTTGGATCTACCGAAATCCCGCTCTGGTTAACAAGGTGCCCAAGAAACTTCACCTCATGCAACCAGAACTCACACTTGGAGAACTTAGCATAAAAGTTCTCTCTCCTCAAAGTCTCCAGAACCTCCCGCAAATGCTCCTCATGTTGCTCCCGCGTCTTGGAATAAACCAAGATGTCATCAATAAATACTATCACAGACCGATCCAACATCAGTCTACACACACGGTTCATGAGATCCATGAACGAGGCATGAGCATTGGTGAGCCCGAAAGGCATCACCACAAACTCATAATGGCCATAACGTGTCCGAAACACAGTCTTCTGCACATACTCCTCTCTGACCTTCATTAGATGATACCCTGAATGCAAATCAATCTTGGAGAACCAAGATTGTCACACCCCCAAACCTGAACGGCGGAAATGTATGGGGGCGGATGACTTCATGTGGTAACGTAACAAATGAATACATAGTAAAGAAAGCAATACAACCATCATATATATAATTGAAAGTTTACATTTGTCAAAAGTTACATGTTCAAAACCAATTACAATATGATGACAAAATACGAGAATAAACTGGCGCCGCAGCATCCCTTTGTCAAAAGCAAAATGAATACCTGAAATTACTGATTTCCTGGGACATACAAGAAATTTTGAAAGAGTCGATCAGCATTTAAGCTGGTGAGTTTCATAAGTATTTAAGTGACAATGTTTGTATGAAATGAAATGTTTTGTCTTTGTTTGTTTGTGTTTAGAAAATCCTATATTTTCTACTAGTATAAAAGTGGCCTTCACTCAAGACCAATGTTTGTTTCTAAAAATGTATGTAAGTGTAAAATAACCAATGTGTTTGAAAACCTTGTAAATCAATGCATTTTTAATACCCCATGTGAGTTTTATAACCATACTATTGACTCGGAATGACTATACACAACATTCTTCAGGCGTTGGAATGTTATGATGTTTGTCACCCCAAACGGTGGACTGCAGCTAACAGTCAGGGCGCGGGTTGTCAAGCCCGTATAGATCTATACACAAACACCATGCTCCCCCTCCAAGGGATTCTGGTATATAATACAGGACTTGAAATGTGTACTCGAACGTACATGAAGTTAGTGTCTCACAAAACCGTGGTAAAAAAACAGATCTACTTGTTAAAATGTTACGTTTGTTCTTGTATACGAAAGTGACTTCTTGAAATTCATGTTTCTAGTACATAAGAGTTAGAAATTTGTTCGTAAAACTATACCTATTATAGTTTTCTAAAAGTGTGTCTCGTTTGTTTAGAAATACCTAGAAAAGGAATCATTTGTTATGAAAGCATAGATTTTTGGATGTAGAGTCTAAGATAGACAAGTATAATCTAAGAAAAGTTTAGTTTATACATGCATTACAACAAATTTATATTTCAAAAGATAGAATGCTATTTTAACATATGTTATATATATGAAAGTTCCTTATAAAGTTTGTAAATCGCATGTGATTTGGATACATAAAAGCATATAAAATAGTTCTTTATGTAACACACGATAATACTCGTGTGTTTTACTTGTAATCCCCCCCTTGAAAGCATATAAAAGAATTTATAGAACATTTAAAAGGTAAATTAAGGGGTATGAACTCATTTGAAAGTTTGAAGATAGCGAGATGGAAAACTGGGCAGAGTTTCGTCTCGGGAAACGGATTTTTCTCGGGATTCTCGGGAATCTCGGGAGTAAAATCGACCCTCGGGACTTGAGCAAAAAGACCAGAGCTTCGGGTTTGAACGGGCACGGAAAACGAGGCAAAATCGTGAGAGAAAGGAGAGAAATGAGCAAGTTTTTTGGAAGCCTCCGCATGCTATTTATAGGGGGTCTGAGAAGCCTCTTACGCGGGGCGTACGCTCATACGCAGCGCGTACGCGTACGTCATGCATGACCGAAGCCTCGACTGCCTCGGCTTCGGATGGGACGGATCAGTCTGGCGGGTCGGATGGGACGGCGGGTCGGACGGGTCGGTCGGACGGGCGGGTCGGACGGGTCGATAGCCTCGTATAGGGTGACGTGGACATCAGAGGCCAAGGCCCTCAGGTACGCAGGGCGTACAGGGGTACGCAGCACGTACCTCGGATGAGGACGCTGACTCCTCTTCGGATAATGCTTGATTTTTGAATTAAATAAATATAATTTTATTTAATAAACTTCAAAAATTCATATCTTCTTCATACGAACTCCGTTTTCGATGGTCTTTATATCCACGCGTAGGTGAGACTACGCTCTACAACTTTCGTTTAGACTCCGTTGGCAAATTCCGAAATTATTTTTATTATTTATTTTATAACTCATCGTGTTTAAGGAATTTCATCAAAAATTCATAACTTCTTTATCTAACGTCGGTTTTTGCCAGACTTTTTACCGCTGAAATACCATTGTCGAGACCTTCGATTCTCGTTTAAGTCATTCCGGCCAAAAGTCGCTCGATCTCCGATTCGAGTTTTTAGCTGTCTGTTGCTAAGCTGAACTTGGAAAAATCATAACTTCAATATACGAAGTCGGATTTGGGCGTTCTTTTTACGTACGATCATGGTTTAAAGACATTTAAACATAGAAGGAATTTAAATAGAACTATTTGGACATTTTATTATGAAAGGTAATTTTATTAACTCAAAAGTGGTTACAAAACTTGACATTTTAGGTCATTACAAAGAGTTGAAATATCGGGTTGTCACATCATCCCCTGTTAGAGAGAATTTCGTCCCGAAATTTAAAGTAGTAAAGATACTAGTGAACATGAAAGAGATGAGGGTACCTTTGTTTCATCTGATCTTCGCGTTCCCATGTGAATTCAGGTCCCCGCTTGGCGTTCCAGCGAACCTTCACGATGGGTATGCGACTTTGTTTTGTTTGTTTGACCTCTTGATCCATGATTTCTACTGGTTCTTCCACAAAGTTGAGGCTCTCATTGATCTCGATCTCGTCGAGTGGAATAACAAGAGTCTCATCGGACAAACACTTTTTCAAGTTTGAGACGTGGAAGGTGGGATGGATGTTACTAAGTTCACGCGGTAGGTTAAGCTTGTAAGCCACATGGCCGATTCTGGCAAGAATCTCGAAAGGCCCTATGTATCTTGGATTTAGTTTCCCACGCTTTCCAAAGCGTATTAAACCCTTCCACGGTGAGACCTTTAATAAGACGTGGTCTCCTACCTGGAATTCCAAAGGTTTCCTCCTTTGGTCAGCGTAGCTTTTCTGTCGGTCTCTAGAGGCTTTCAATCGTTCACGAATCTGAACGATCTTCTCTGTCGTTTCTCGTATGATTTCCGGACCGATGAGAGTGCTTTCAGGAACCCTTCCTCTAGCTAATTGGGTATCACCAACTTCAGTCCAGCATAGAGGGGATCTGCACTTTCGACCATAGAGGGCTTCAAACGGAGCAGCCTTTATGCTTGTATGATAACTATTGTTGTATGAAAATTCGACAAGGGGTAAATGCATATCCCATGCCTTTCCAAAGTCAATCACACAGGCTCTCAGCATATCTTCTAAAGTTTGTATCGTTCTCTCACTTTGTCCGTCTGTTTGTGGGTGGTAGGCTGTACTCATGTCTAGCCTAGTCCCCAGGGAACTTTGTAGTGACTGCCAGAATCTTGAAGTGAATCTACTATCTCTATCAGAGATAATGGATATCGGAACACCATGCAGTCGCACTACTTCCCTTAAGTAAGTTCTTGTAAGCTTCTCCATTTTTTCAGTCTCCTTGATGGGTAGGAAATGCGCGGATTTGGTCAATCTGTCGACAATGACCCATATGGTATCCAGTCCACTTGTCGTCTTGGGTAACTTGGTTATGAAGTCCATAGTAATCCGCTCCCATTTCCATTCTGGTATCTCTGGTTGTTGTAGTAATCCTGACGGTTTCTGATACTCGACCTTAACCTTAGCGCAGGTAAGACATTTACTTACGAAGGTAGCAATTTCTGCTTTCATGTTAGGCCACCAGTACAGTTTCTTAAGATCCATATACATTTTATCTGAACCCGGGTGTACGGAATACCATGAGTTGTGAGCTTCGGTCATGACTACGTTTCTGAAACCACCATGTTTCGGGGTCCAGATTCGGTCCATGAGATAGTAGGCTCCGCCACCCTTGACTTCTAGATTCTTTTCCATTCCTCGCAGGGATTCACCCGCCACATTTTCAGGTTGCAAAGCTCCCATTTGTGCCTCCTTAATTTGTGTGGATAAGTGGGAATGGATAGTCATAGTCAGAGATTTAACCCACCGACCAGTGTATTCCTTTCGACTGAGGGCGTCAGCTACCACGTTGGCCTTGCCAGGATGATAACAAATTTCGCATTCGTAGTCATTTAGTAACTCAACCCATCGTCGTTGTCGCATGTTGAGTTCCTTCTGATCGAAAATGTGTTGAAGGCTCTTGTGATCGGTGAAAATAGTACTCTTTGTTCCGTATAAGTAGTGTCTCCAGATCTTCAGAGCAAATACCACTGCTCCTAACTCGAGATCGTGTGTCGTATAGTTCACTTCGTGTGTCTTAAGCTGTCGGGAGGCATAAGCGATTACCTTCCCTCTCTGCATAAGAACACAACCAAGTCCCTGATTTGACGCATCGCAATACACTACGAAGTCTTCTATCCCTTCGGGGAGGGATAGTATCGGTGCGGTGCACAAGGCCTGTTTTAGTGTCTGGAATGCCTTTTCTTGTTTCGCTTCCCAGTCGAAGGCCACACCTTTCTGGGTTAATGTAGTAAGAGGTTTCGCAATGCTAGAAAAGTTCTTTATGAATCTGCGATAGTAGCCAGCTAGACCTAGAAATTGACGAATTTCTGTAGGTGTCTTTGGTGCCGACCAGTTCTCAATGGCCTTAATTTTGGAGGGGTCCATGTGTATACCTTTCTCGCTAACAACGTGGCCTAAAAATTCGACTCTTCGAATCCAAAATTCGCATTTAGAGAACTTCGCATAGAGTTTCTCCGTTCGCAGCGTTTCTAGAACTTTTCATAGGTGCTGACTATGCTCTTCCTCACTTCGGGAGTAGATAAGTATATCATCGATAAAGACGATGACGAACTGATCCAAGTAAGGACGGCACACCCTATTCATTAGGTCCATAAATACTGCTGGTGCATTGGTTAATCCGAACGGCATCACTACAAATTCGTAGTGTCCATAACGAGTTCGGAAAGCTGTCTTTGGAATGTCCCCCTCTAGAACTCGTAATTGGTGGTATCCGGATCGTAGGTCTATCTTTGAGAAGTAGTTCGCTCCTTGAAGTTGATCGAATAGGTCGTCAATACGGGGTAGGGGATAGCGGTTCTTGACTGTTAGTTTGTTCAGCTCTCTGTAGTCGATGCACATACGGAACGATCCGTCTTTCTTCTTTACAAACAAGACCAGTGCTCCCCAAGGTGAGAAACTTGGTCTTATGAATCCTTTTTGAAGGAGTTCATTAAGTTGACTGGAAAGTTCCTGCATCTCTGCTGGTGCGAGACGATAAGGCGACTTCGCTACTGGGGTAGCCCCTGGAACTAAGTCGATTATGAACTCGACTTGGCGTTGCGGTGGTAATCCTGGTAGTTCTTCTGTAAAGATATCGGGAAAGTCGCGTACTACCGAGATGCTCTTGATGTCCTTCAGTTATTGACTTGTATCAACGATGTGCGCTAGGAATGCTCGACCATCCTTCCGCAAGCACTTTCGAGCTTGGATGCACGAAATGATGCGAAGGTTTGAACTAGATTTGTCGCCGTAGATAACTAATGTTTCGTTGTTAGGGAGATTAAGACGGACTGCTTTCTCAAAGCACATGATGTCGGTGCGAAGAAGACTCAACCAATCCATGCCGACTATGACGTCGAAACTTTTAATTTGGACCGGCATGAGATTGATTGGGAAAGAATGGTCGTCTAAAGTTAACGTACAGCCCATGTATATGCAGTTAGTGTTTTCGGTATTTCCATTGGCCATCTCTACAGTGAATAATTTTTCTAACTTGCTAGGTTTAGGTTTAAGTAAATGAATAAAGTTTTGACTCACGAAGCTTCTCTCCGCTCCACTATCGAATAATATGCATGCATATGAATTATCGAGAAGGAACGTACCAGCAACTATAGTTGGGTCAGCTACAGCTTCGTCGTGGCCTATTGCCAAAACTCGTCCCACACCGCCAGTGCCTCCTGCCTTAGGTCAGTTCCTCTTGTAGTGGCCCACCTCGCCACAACCGTAGCAAGCCTGCCCTACACCCGCACTGGGAACTTGAGTGATCGGCTTTGCGGGGTCTTTGCAAAAACGGGTTGTGTGACCCTTTCTGTTGCAGTTGGCGCACTGCATTTCCCGACAGGGTCCATGGTGGTGGTAATTGCATTTGGTGCACTTTGGGAGGTTACCTACATAAGGCTTTGTTGGGTAGGTATTTGTAGGAGCTGTAGTAGGTACAGTGGCAGTATTCACTGAAACCAGTTGTTTCTTTGCGGATTCTTGGGAAGACCCACCCTTCCCTTTATTCCACACTCTCTTTCTGCTATTGTTGTTGTTGTTGTTGTTGTTGTTGTTGTAGTTGTAGTTGTTGTTGTTTCCTTTTTGAGGTTCTGGTGCAGAAGTGGTTGAGTTCTGATAACCTCCGTAGTCAATCAGAGTTTGTGCCAGTTCCTTAGCACTTTCAAAGGTGTCAGGTTTGGAAGCTAACACGCTTGATCGTATTTGGGGCGTCAGTCCCCAGATGTACCTTTCTATTTTCTTGCTCTCGGGAGCAATCATATCTGGACAAAGGATTGCCAGCTCGCAGAATCTATTGGTATAAGTAGTGATGTCGGTACCAACCATTCCGAGAGTCCATAGTTCGTGTTCGAGCTTTTGAATCTCTCCCCGTGGGTAGTATTCTCTCATCATCATGGCTTTCAGGCTCTCCCAGCTTATGGAGTTTGCCACGATTAGGGTAAGTACTTTAACGTGGCCATTCCACCAAGTTAAAGCTTTATCAATAAGGGTGAAAGTTGCAAATTTGACTTTGCTGTGCTCGGGTAAGTACTTTAACGTGCCTCCTGCCTTAGGTCAGTTCCTCTTGTAGTGGCCCACCTCGCCACAACCGTAGCAAGCCTGCCCTACACCCGCACTGGGAACTTGAGTGATCGGCTTTGCGGGGTCTTTGCAAAAACGGGTTGTGTGACCCTTTCTGTTGCAGTTGGCGCACTGCATTTCCCGACAGGGTCCATGGTGGTGGTAATTGCATTTGGTGCACTTTGGGAGGTTACCTACATAAGGCTTTGTTGGGTAGGTATTTGTAGGAGCTGTAGTAGGTACAGTGGCAGTATTCACTGAAACCAGTTGTTTCTTTGCGGATTCTTGGGAAGACCCACCCTTCCCTTTATTCCACACTCTCTTTCTGCTATTGTTGTTGTTGTTGTTGTTGTTGTTGTAGTTGTAGTTGTTGTTGTTTCCTTTTTGAGGTTCTGGTGCAGAAGTGGTTGAGTTCTGATAACCTCCGTAGTCAATCAGAGTTTGTGCCAGTTCCTTAGCACTTTCAAAGGTGTCAGGTTTGGAAGCTAACACGCTTGATCGTATTTGGGGCGTCAGTCCCCAGATGTACCTTTCTATTTTCTTGCTCTCGGGAGCAATCATATCTGGACAAAGGATTGCCAGCTCGCAGAATCTATTGGTATAAGTAGTGATGTCGGTACCAACCATTCCGAGAGTCCATAGTTCGTGTTCGAGCTTTTGAATCTCTCCCCGTGGGTAGTATTCTCTCATCATCATGGCTTTCAGGCTCTCCCAGCTTATGGAGTTTGCCACGATTAGGGTAAGTACTTTAACGTGGCCATTCCACCAAGTTAAAGCTTTATCAATAAGGGTGAAAGTTGCAAATTTGACTTTGCTGTGCTCGGGATAGGAGCAGATTTCAAAGACTGCCTCCGTCCTTTCAATCCACTGCCTTAGGTCCATCACACCACCAGTTCCATAAAACATCCGGGGTTTGGCATTAGTGAAGTCCTTATAGGTGCATTCTCGAGGTGGTCCATGACTCTCGCCATGGTTGGATGGGTGTGTGCCAGATCCCGAGCCATTAGTACTCGAGTTATTGATTTGTGACATGGCAGCTGCCACCGCTGCGGTGACTGCTGCTTGGAACATAATAGCATCAAATTGAGGTGGTGGAGGTGGTGGTGGTACAGGTGCTTCCCCACCGTTGTTTCGCCTTGGATTCCTACGCGGAGGCATCCTTCAACTATAGGTTGAAAAGACAAGGATAAGAATTTCATAGAATAGAAAATGTATGTGTCTCATGAACTAAATCGCTATAGCTCAACAACAGATGATAGTATGAGTCTTAAAATAGAAGAATGAAAGTTATTTGTAAGACTGAAGGTATGAAATAAGTATTTGGTTTCACAAAGACCTTTCAAGGTTTGAACGAAATACTTAACATAGTAATAATAGTGTCACTTATATTAATATAAAAGTTGTTACAACGATCATGAAAATTTGACCCCTAAAAGGGTCTCCGATTACAAAGTTCGAGAAATTTAAAGACTTTTAGCCGATGTCCTAAGCTATAACAAAATTTGAGTCCTTGACAAGCACTACTTGCGACGTAGGTTGCGCTTGGAGCTTGACTCCGCATCTGATTGCTTCGACTCCATTAGACGCCTATCAAAAGCGGCTTGTTGTTCCCTCGGTTCGGCGAGGGCTGCAATCATTTGCGCTTGAAATGCTTCGGTTTGGAGTTGAGCATTATTTTGTATCTTGTCCAGCCTACGGATGTCAGAAGTGTGAACCTGCACTTCCACGTTGACGTCCCGGAGTCGGCTAGCTTGAACTCCGGATTGATAGGACTGATTGGCTAGCTTACCCACCATTACCGGGAGTGCTCGATCAGCCGAACCTCCGCCGCGAACATCATAGAAGTCCCGACACATGCCGTAGGGAGGGCATAGGTTTTGCTGTTGGCTCCAATGGTGGAGGTGACTTCCCCAGATGGGAGTCGGTCCTTGAAAGTTCCTTACGAAGACGAGAGGTTGAATGGGTGGTGGATCGATAACTTCCGGCTCTGAGTCGGTACCGGAGTCATCACCCACTTCTATGGGTTCCTCGTCCTCTTCGGGATCATCTTCGATCCATCCTCCGTTGCCTTGGTTGGGAAAGTAGGGGTCGCCAGGGTGGTGAAATCCAGCCATTTGACTGTACGAGAAATAGGGTTATAAGAATGGAATAAAGTTGAACATGCAAAACATGTAAGTTAAACTAGTTTAGATAGCAAATAATCCTATAGTATTTAAATTCTTGTGTTTGATTCTAGTAATGGTTTGGTAAGTTTTTACTTGTTGCTTACTACGATCATTCCTCGATATACGTTGGTCCAATCTCGGGCAAATATAGTTGATCACGCTATATTTGTCCAAAATCTGATTACATATATCGAGTCTCAATCGTAGTGTCAACTTGTCTAAATACTTGTATAGTTAGATAACATGAAAATAATTTGTGGTATGTATGTAATTGTACTTAAATGAACTATCAATTTAAGTTGAACGCAATGCTGCTTAAGCGTAAAAAGAAAATTTTTGTTGTCAGAGAGTATTAGTCCCTTAAGCATTTATAGTTTGTATATCTTATGTGGTTCGATATACTTAGTTCACTATAAACATTGCTCTGATACCAATCTGTCACATCCCTAAACCTGAACGGCGGAAACGTTCGGGGGCGGATGACTTCATGTGGTAACGTAACAAATGAATACATAGTAAAGAAAGCAATACAACCATCATATATATAATTGAAAGTTTACATTTGTCAAAAGTTACATGTTCAAAACCAATTACAATATGATGACAAAATACGAGAATAAACTGGCGCCGCAGCATCCCTTTGTCAAAAGCAAAATGAATACCTGAAATTACTGATTTCCTGGGACATATAAGAAATTTTGAAAGAGTAGATTAGCATTTAAGCTGGTGAGTTTCATAAGTATTTAAGTGACAATGTTTGTATGAAATGAAATGTTTTGTCTTTGTTTGTTTGTGTTTAGAAAATCCTATATTTTCTACTAGTATAAAAGTGGCCTTCACTCAAGACCAATGTTTGTTTCTAAAAATGTATGTAAGTGTAAAATAACCAATGTGTTTGAAAACCTTGTAAATCAATGAATTTTTAATACCCCATGTGAGTTTTATAACCATACTATTGACTCGGAATGCCTATACACAACGTTCTTCAGGCGTTGGAATGTTATGATGTTTGTCACCCCAAACGGTGGACTGCAGCTAACAGTCAGGGCGCGTGTTGTCAAGCCCGTATAGATCTATACACAAACACCATGCTCCCCCTCCAAGGGATTCTGGTATATAATACAGGACTTGAAATGTGTACTCGAACGTACATGAAGTTAGTGTCTCACAAAACCGTGGTAAAAAAAACAGATCTACTTGTTAAAATGTTACGTTTGTTCTTGTATACGAAAGTGACTTCTTGAAATTCATGTTTCTAGTACATAAGAGTTAGAAATTTGTTCGTAAAACTATACCTATTATAGTTTTCTAAAAGTGTGTCTCGTTTGTTTAGAAATACCTAGAAAAGGAATCATTTGTTATGAAAGCATAGATTTTTGGATGTAGAGTCTAAGATAGACAAGTATAATCTAAGAAAAGTTTAGTTTATACATGCATTACAACAAATTTATATTTCAAAAGATAGAATGCTATTTTAACATATGTTATATATATGAAAGTTCCTTATAAAGTTTGTAAATCGCATGTGATTTGGATATATAAAAGCATATAAAATAGTTCTTTATGTAACACACGATAATACTCGTGTGTTTTACTTGTAATCCCCCCTTGAAAGCATACAAAAGAATTTATAGAACATTTAAAAGGTAAATTAAGGGGTATGAACTCACTTGAAAGTTTAAAGATAGCGAGATGGAAAACTGGGCAGAGTTTCGTCTCGGGAAACGGATTTTTCTCGGGATTCTCGGGAATCTCGGGAGTAAAATCGACCCTCGGGACTTGAGCAAAAAGACCAGAGCTTCGGGTTTGAATGGGCACGGAAAACGAGGAAATATCGTGAGAGAAAGGAGAGAAATGAGCAAGTTTTTTGGAAGCCTTCGCATGCTATTTATAGGGGGGTCTGAGAAGCCTCTTACGCGGGGCGTACGCTCGTATGCAGTGCGTACACGTACGTCATGCATGACCGAAGCCTCGACTGCCTCGGCTTCGGATGGGACGGATCAGTCTGGCAGGTCGGATGGGACGGCGGGTCAGACGGGTCGGTAGCCTCGCATAGGGCGATGTGGACGATCAGAGGCCAAGGCCCTCAGGTACGCAGGGCGTACAGGGGTACGCAGCGCGTACCTCGGATGAGGACGCTGACTCCTCTTCGGATAATGCTTGATTTTTGAATTAAATAAATATAATTTTATTTAATAAACTTCAAAAATTCATATCTTCTTCATACGAACTCCGTTTTCGATGGTCTTTATATCCACGCGTAGGTGAGACTACGCTCTACAACTTTCGTTTAGACTCCGTTGGCAAATTCCGAAATTATTTTTATTATTTATTTTATAACTCATCGTGTTTAAGGAATTTGTTCAAAAATTCATAACTTCTTTATCTGACGTCGGTTTTTGCCAGAATTTTTACCGCTGAAATACCATTGTCGAGACCTTCGATTCTCGTTTAGGTCATTCCGGCCAAAAGTCGCTCGATCTCCAATTCGAGTTTTTAGTTGTCTGTTGCTAAGCTGAACTTGGAAAAATCATAACTTCAATATACGAAGTCGGATTTGGGCGTTCTTTTTACGTACGATCATGGTTTAAAGACATTTAAACATAGAAGGAATTTAAATAGAACTATTTGGACATTTTATTATGAAAGGTAATTTTATTAACTCAAAAGTGGTTACAAAACTTGACCTTTTAGGTCATTACAAAGAGTTGAAATATCGGGTTGTCACAAAGATGCTCCCTGGAGCTGGTCAAAGAGGTCATCAATCCTCGGGAGTGGGTAGCGGTTCTTTACCGTTACCTTGTTCAGCTCCCGATAATCTATACACATCCGATGCGACCTGTCCTTCTTTCTCACAAATAGAATCAGGGCTCCCCAGGGTGAACTTCTCGGTCTAATGAAACCCTTGTCTAACAGCTCCTGCAGCTGTGTAGACAATTCCTGCATCTCAGAAAGAGCCAACCGATACGGCGCCTTGGCTATCGGAGCCGCACCAGGAACTAGGTCGATCCTAAATTCTACCTGTCGTTCCGGAGGTATCCCAGGCAACTCCTCGGGAAATACGTCCGCGAACTCTCGTACCACAGGTACATCGTCCACCGTCACCCTACCCGTTTCCCGGGTATCCAAAACATACGCAACATAACCTGTGCAAGCCTGCTGGAGGTAGCGCCTAGCTCTCGCTGCTGAACATAAAGCTAGTCCTCGTTGTGGTCTCTCGCCCTGAATCACCAGCTCTCCCCCACTTAGGGTCCTGACCCGCACCAACTGCTGCGCACAGTCGATCACTGCCCCGTTAGGGCCGAGCCAATCCATGCCTATAATCACCTTGTTCCCACGCAATGGAATGGGAACCAAGTATACCAGGTAATGCTCCTCAAATAACCGCAGCACACAATCTCGAAATACCGTCAATGCTCGCACCGAACAGTCGTCTGCAATCTCTACCTCTAGAGGGAAATCCAACATGCCCGAAGACTCGGAAAATCTCTTGCTAAGCGCAAGAGACACAAATGATCGGGTAGCGCCCGAGTTAAACAGTACCAGAACCGGAATGTCGTTCACATGGAACAATCCTAAACAGAGCACATATCAATAACACAATCACAACAAAAGAAGATCAGAGGAAAAGAATCATACCCGTCACCACATCGGGTGCAGCGCGTGCCTCCTCGGCTGTCAGCTGAAATGCTCGGCTCCGCACCACTGGAACCTCTGCCTTGAGCTTCCGGCCATCTGTAACCCGCGCCGTTGCTGAGACCAGCGCTGCCGCTGCTGTCAATCGTGGGAAATTGGCCCTTTTGTGCCCCCACTGATTGCAAAGGAAGCGAATCAGGTTTGTCATCTGTACCGCAGGGGTGGGGGCAATACAATCCCTTCCAAAGTGCCCCACCTTGCCACACTTATAGCAGCCCGAACCCGGCCCAGTGCGACAAGCTCCCTCGTGTGACCGACCGCATTTCCTACGGTGGTCCCGTCCTGCCTGGCCTTTCGGCCTACCATTAGGTCCCTTGGGCTTCTTCCCCGAAGCCCCAATCGTCAGCCCCTCCACTGCCTTCCTCTTCTGAACGTGCTCCAGATCAATCTCCCTCTCCCTAGCCCTGGCAATCATGGAATCCAAGGTAGGGCAAGCTGAAAAACTAACATGCTCCCGAATGTCAGCTCGTAGCATGTCGTGGTAGCGGGTTCTCCTCATATCCTCATCACTCGCATACTGGGGCACTAGCAATGCCCTCTCCCGGAACTTGGAGGTGATCTCCGCTACAGTCTCCGTAGTCTGCCTCATATCCAAAAACTCCCTGGCCAGCCGCTGAAGCTCCACAGCTGGTGCAAACTCCGCCCTGAATCTGGTCACAAAGTCCGACCTTGTCATAGCCTCAACAGCCGAGGCTCCCAATGAGTCGCCAACAGACTCCCACCAATCCCTAGCCCTGTCTCGCAAGCATCCTGTTGCATATCGCACCTACGAGCCCTCTTGGCAGAAGCTCGTCAGCTATGCAGACTCAATGTCTGCGATCCATCTCCTAGCAACAATGGGGTCTTTCACCCCATGGAAATCCGGCGCACCACTCCCACGAAAGTCCTTAAAGGACAGCGTGCGCGTACCCATCTGGCTAGACGCCATATCGCTCCTGAATGATCGAAGACGATCCTCCATTAGCTCAACAATCCCCTCCTTGATCGACCCGAATATGATAGGGGTCGACTCAAGGATGCCTCTCATGATCTCAAACGCGATGAACTCGCGTAGCCCGTCCTCAACCTGCTCGGATCCCGAACCCGAGCCCGATCCTGATCCTGATCCGGAACCTCCTGCTCCAAGTCGTGTGGTCACCATACTGGAAATACACACACAAAGGTCAGGATCATACATTTACTTGAGAGATCTATCACACTTCCAAAGCTTGCCGATTTCGTCTAGGCCCTCCTTGATTCGAGTATGGGTCCTCTTTTTTCAGTAGTACGGGCCCATACTACCTTGCACATCTACCCGTGCTTTCCTCAAGGATTGCTTCGACTTCACCAGGTCCCTTTACTGATACCCTTTTCCACTAACCTCATCCTACGCTTCCCTAGGGCACTCTCCGACCTACTCTCCGCCCTCAGCTGCACAGGAGCCCCTACCATTTCCCCTAACTAACTTGCAGGTACTGTTACATATCCGCTCCTTAGTTAGTTGAAAATAGCCAGAACCCCCGTAGCACAAAGCAAGCAGCATTCGTGCATCGAGTAACCAAATCAGGCATAACCTATACAGGCCATCCTACTGCTGACTAAACAGCCCTAGCATACAACTCATACAATAGGCATATAAGGCATCCTCCTAGATACTTATCCCTAACTAGCATGCGATTATCAAAATCATATATCAGGCACACCAGGCATCTTCTTAGATCCTTAGTCCTATTCTAGCATGCAATTCTAAATCGAGCCATATAGCATAACATAACATGTATGGGTATCTTTGGGAAAACTTACTTGAGCCCGACCGGTTGCATGCATCACACACCTTGTCTTTCATAAAATCCTTTCACTTAGATTTTTAGAAAACCATTTTATTGTAAAAATCTTTTAGCCCCTTAGTTTGAGTCCAGACACCCCCGAGGGCGTGTCCGAATCCCTCAAACCAGGGCTTTGATACCAACTTGTAACATCCCAAAATTCAAGCCCAAAAATTTCATTTTTGATTAATTAATTCATAAAACATTCATTAGAAAGTATTGTATAAACACGACATCTCAAACCAAGTATCATATTTGAAACCCACAACCATGAACAAATGTCATATCATAGTACAATCCCAGAAAACACCATGCGGAAAAATCATATGTGTGTGATGTCATGCTACGCTGCTGGCTCCTTCCCTTTAGACGAACAGGTACCTGAAACCAAAAACTAAGACCGTAAACACAAAGCTTAGTGAGTTCCCCCATCATACCACATACCATACAATACCATCGGTATCTTTCAACCGGTAATCGTCATCGGTATCTTTCAATCGGTAACTGGGGACTATTCCACCCTCTACTACTAGCATACAATAGCAAGATATAAGCACACATTCAGACATATTCGGGTACTAACCTACCCCTTGGTCCTAAGGACCACTATCAGGGAAACTATCTCTATCATGGAACATATCATACAGATATAACTCATAAACAAACGCAAACCAGACCAAGAAAATTATCACAAAGACAATTATCTTCTAAATACTCCTCAATGGTCGGCCAGCATTGTGGCCTTAGACCCACCCCTAATGGAAGGTAACTCACCTCGTATCTGCTGAACTATGCGGGAATCCACTGACTGCTGCCGCTGCTGCTCCGGAAGTCCTCCGGCTAAAATTCCCACAAAACACTTAGTCAGAAGCTGACATCTACCCTTAGGATAAAATGACCATTTTACCCCTTGACCAAGTCAAAGTCAAAGTCAACTTCCAGCTAACCTGACTCGCCGAGTTGACTCGTCAACTCGCCGTGTCCTTATCCTTCCATAAGACCTCATACCTGTCTTTACTCGTCGAGTTAGGCGATGACTCGACGAGTTTTCCTTCTAAATGAACACTGACTGAATCCACATCTGACTTGCCGAGTTGTATGAACAACTCGTCGAGTTCATCATCAACTGATACTCATGTCCTGACTTGACTCGCCGAGTTGTATGAAAAACTCGTCGAGTTACTCTTCATCCTATGAACACGTTCTGTCCTCGACTCGCCGAGTTGATGAACAACTCGTCGAGTTCCATGAAGATTGTCTTAGACTCGCCGAGTACCATGAATTCCCATAACACTTTGCTTAGTCCAAAACGTTGGGTCACTCCCCGGGACTCCTAAAACCCTTCCACACTCAACTGGTCCTTATGACCCTCACTGATATGGGACCAAAACCCTTGGACTCGCCGAGTCCAGGAATGGACTCGCCGATTCTATCACATTCCTTACTAAGAACTTCGATTTCTGATGTACAACACTTAACCAAATGATAGATCCAGGCCCCTAAACTCGATATAGCACATAAAGTTACAAACTTTACGTGCATGCATGGGACATTAGAGCTTAAAAGGCTCTAGAATGGTTCTTTTGTTGCATGGGGCCTTCCTTGGTGCAAAAAGCAACCTAGATCTGACTGGTGGCTCATAAAATGACATGATACAGAAGCCCAAACCCCCAACCACGTTTGCAAACATGGTTAGCCACCAAAAATGGCTTATAAAAGCCCTAAATCACCACAAAGAGGGATCTAACGAAAGAATGAGCAAGGTTCAAACTTTATACCTTCCAAAGACTGCAAATGATAAACCAACTCGAATCCTTCAGTCCCCTCTTGATCCTTCTATGCTCTTCCTTCCTCCTTGAGATCAAAACTCACAAGAATCACTCAAAAAGCCTTATATCTTCTCAAAAACGGCTAGGGTTTGCTATGAGGAGTGTTTGGGAGAATAAAGGGGGAAAGGAGGTTGCATAAGGTCGTTTAAATAGGGTGCAAACCCCTGGATTAGGGTTTTTGCCCAAACAGCGGCTACTTGCCGAGTCCAGGACTCGACTCGCCGAGTCCGCGACTTAAACCCCGCACCTCATCCCGCTTCTACTCGGCGAGTCAGTCCTTCGACTCACCGAGTCCAAGGCCAAAAATGAAAAAATAAAAGAAGATTTAATAACAGAACACATACGAAGAACCAGGTGCTACAGATAAGAATATTCATCATGATTTGCTAAAAGTTTAGTAAATATGGTTATGCTTACAAGATTAAGTATAATTCTGAATCGTTGAAAAGGTTTCAATGTAAAGCAGAACGAATAGGAAGAATCAATTAGGCATAAAAAAAGTTTCTCCAATCCGAAAAGAAGGGAGAGTACTTAATTATCGTGTTTTATGATTAACCTAGTGATTATGAAACCATGTCACAATTGATCCTCTAAAGACACCTTAGTGCATTGGTATGGCTAGGAAGAGGAATCGGAAATTGTTGAAATGGTTAAATCAATAGGTGAATCATACTTCGTTCCAAAATCAAGTCTCAGAGTCATACTCCAAGATTGTGTATTGAGTGACATGTCTTATGTAAGTTTATAACACATCATAAAATGTGGAGTAGAAATGTTTCTTACTCTTGCACATTTAAAATTGGTAAGTTGTGATGTCTTTGGATAAGACAAAGACCAACTAAGACCAATTGTGTGTTGTGTTTTGTCTTGATAAGAATCCAATTCTTGAATATTTGTTTGTCGAGAAATGTCTCTTGACAAGAGAATCTTATATGTCAAGAGGTCAGTGGGAGTCTAAATGATCTTGAAAAGTTTCAAGAACTAATCAAGAATAAACCTAGTTGTTCATCACTAGCACACGACTTGAGATTTATAACCTATCATGTTGACATATTCTTGTTTCTATGTCATTCCAATAAAGTTGAATATGCATGTGAGTTCTAAGAGTTCTCAATTAATTGCATAAAGTAAAGCACCTTGATTGGTGAAAGTTCATTGATCTGTATGGGTGAGCTGCTTGACTACTTGGAAGACATGGTAGGCCTTTGTGCTGTGAGGCGGCAAAAATTAAAGATTGAACAAGTTCAGTTCATATGAGTTTGAATTTGTCACAAACATTGTCTTGCGAATAATGGTTATGACAAATTCACATAGATAGGAACACATACACCATAAAATCTAAGTTTCATAAGGTTTCTCTCCTTCATGAAAATGATTGTGAGAAATGCTTTCACTAGGAAGATTTTAAGGAGATAGCGATTATGAAAATTGCATTCTCAAATCCGATCATGATTACGACATTCCTCTTCATGGGTTCGAATTGTGAGATTTGGCAATTAGTCGGAACATTTGGAACTTATAGATATAAGTTCTGAAATAGTTTAGACACACATATGAGCATTCTAATAAAATGTGTATGAGCTTAGATAAAGTCTTATCTAAGCATCACGTATCAGAAATTTGAACTTTGGTAAGAAAGTCAATAAGTATTGATTTCTAGAAGTCCAGCTGTTTTTTGAATACATGTCAAAGCTAGTGGGAGCATAAGTGTTATGCAGGTAAAGATATAATTATCATGTTAGTGGGAGCATGATTATTATGTTGCAAGTTAGCAATATTAATTATAAAAACAAAAGTTTCAAATCGCAAAGTTGCAGAAGTTGAAAAGTCGTTTTGCTATAATTAAGGGAGAGGAACTTATACTTCATTTCAAATCTAAAAGCTTAGATCGAGAAATTTTAATTAAATTTAGTCAAAGGACATATATGAATGTTATGTTGAAAAAGGTTCAACATAAGGAAATTCTATATATGGCAATATTATAGCAGGAGACTAGTAAAGTATCATGTCCTTATGCAAGACATTATGAATCGTATCCCATACGCTTCAGGTATAGGATCGATTACATATTCTGTAATATTCGATTGTTTTTTCTATTCCAAATGCCTAGGGCGTTAAGAGGGAAAAGGACAAGAATCGGATATGAGTAAAGTAAGTTAAACAACAGTCAAGTACAATCTAAGGTTCACCAAGGATTAGTTACATATGGGCAGTTGGAAGTATAGTAATGAATGAACCATATTGACATTATTATGAATAGATAGGATTCTATTTAGAGTGTGTTGTCATATGGCAAATATCGAAATATTTCCATAATGGGAGTTGGATATTAAGAATTTGTGTAGATTAGAAACTTTTATGCAAGAAGGATGTTCAAAGAAATGTACTTTGAATGTGAGACTTCATATATGTGTAGTTGTCTTGTAACAATATCCGATAGAGCACTTTGTAATTTCATTGGAAAAGTCTTTATTACTTTGGTGCTATGTCATTACAAAAGGATCATTGCGTAAAATGTTAGTATCTAACATATTCTAGTAGTGGAAAGAATTAAGTATTCTTGCACTTGTGATAAGGATTGGGAATTGTGAAATAAGCATCGTTGGAAATGTGTTCAATTGATCTCTTTCACAAAGTAAGGACCATAGGTAAACATAGTGTGCATGCTTAGATCATGGGATGACTATTGTTTCAATTCAAGTATTAAGTTGATTACTAGAAACATTATACAATGAATAATGTGTAATCAATATGGTGACTAAATAAAAGGTGTTTTATTTATACTCACAAGTTTGAGGCCATATTGGATTCCATTATTCTTGTGTTTCACTTCGCATGTTTTGACTTCCCGAATAACTAGTTTATTCAAACATCCACAGTCAATCATACTTTGGAAGTAGGTAATGAGGTAAGACTGTCATGGATCCGACTGTAGATTGTCTAAAGTGTTTAGACATAGCAAAAGTCTGTTGCAGTGTTCATGAGTGCTTCTGAAATAAGATTTGAGTATTGGATTAAACCCATACTCACGTGAATCACTTCATGGATTTTATCACGGGTGATTGTGAGACGATAATATCTTATATTCTTGAAACGTAGACATGTGAGTTGTCGTTTGTAAGTTGGTTGCACATTGACATATGTAAACGCACCAGTAACGTGGTGTTATAAAACATATTGTTGTGTATGATTTGATGAGTAAGTATAACTGGTATGTACTTGAATTGATAGTAGCAATGTCCTTTTGGGTTGCCTTCAAACCTGACAATTAAATAGGATAATTGTTGGAGAGAGAAGAATGATTTATTAATTTATTACTTGGTTAATAAATTAATTTGAAATCAAGATAAATGATTTATTAATGTATTATGGATATAATATGTTAATTAGAAATCATATTATTTAATTAATATTTAATCAGAAATTAATTTGGAATTAATTTTAGGATTAAAGGAATTAATTGAAACTGTAGGGACTAAAGGTGACAATGTTCAAAAGTTGAGCATTGAGCATTCTAGAACCTCCCTTAGAGGCAGGGAACAAAATCTAGAGTGTCCTAGGGTTTCCTTGGGCTCTAAGGGTGCCTTGGAAGCCTTAGGGAGGAAGTTAAGGGATTAGGGTTATCTAAGTTACACCTGCCTTATCCTAAACCTTCCTTATCACCTATATAAACCCCTATAGGGTTGGATTTTGTCCCATGCACTCCAAGAAAAGCTTAGAGCCGAATTTTCACTTCCCTTCTCTCTCTCCATAGTAATCCTTGGTTGCTAGGTTTGTTTATGAGCCATTAGAGGCGCGACGCTCGTGGCACTTGCTACCAAAGTTCAAGATCTTCAAGGATTTGATTGTTATTACAATATAACAATAAAGGTATGTATCCTAACCCTAATTATATGTTAATTTCGAAAATTACATGTTCCTCCTAGGGTTTCTAGTTTTTATGTTCAATGCTTGTATGTCTAATAGTGAAAACATAGATCCTCAAAATTAGGGTTGCATGCACACATATGATTGTTTGCTATGTATAAAACCCAAAAAAAAAAAACCAGTTTATGGGACCCGGGATAGTCCATCAGACTGCTGAAAAGTTGAAAGTGATTAGGAAAGGATGTTAGCAGTTCAGGATTGTCAAAAAAACTATGCTAACAAGAAAAGACAACCGATAACATTCGAAGTTGGAGATTCAGTTTTACTTAAAATTTCACCGTGGAAGGGACTTATAAGATTTGGTAAAAGAGGAAAATTGAGTCCAAGGTTTATTGGACCGTTTAAAGTTCTTTAGAGGATTGGGAACCAAGCTTACAAGCTAGATATACCAGAAGAACTAGATGGTATTCATAACACTTTCCACATGTGTTATTTGAGGAAGTTCACGGGAGAAGTTTCTGACATAATTCCAATTTCTGAGTTAAAGTTGGATGAAAGCAAGAGTTTAATTGAAGAACCGGAAGCAATCGTTGAACATAAGACTAAGAAGTTGTGACGCAAAATGGTCGATTTAGTGCTTGTACGATGGAAACATACGAATGGGCCAAATCTCACCTGGGAAAAGGAGAGTAACATGATGATTCGCTATCCGCATTTGTTTGTTGATGTATGATTCCAAGGACGTAATCATCTTAAGGGGGAGAAAATTGTAACTCCCGGGAGTTGTATCCTATATAAAGGGTGTTATGTCCCTTCCTCAGCCTCCATATCATCCTAGAGAGCTTGTAACCCTAGATTTCGTGTGAGCTTCCATCATTTGAGAGAAATAACTTTGGAGGAGGGAACCTTTGAAAGGAACTTGAAGATCAAGAGGGTTGCTTCAAAGGAGTGGTGTAGATCCGAGATCTACTTCAGTTTGTGTTCATCTTGGAGGTAATAAGTTGCTATCTTCCCTCCATTGCATCTAGATCTATTTTTGTTATGAGATTTGGGGGGGTTTTGTTGGATTAGTGTCTAAGTCCATAACTATTTTGGTATGTACTTGACCCGATGGTGCATGGTCCTTTTGGGTTGCCTTCACCAAAGCAACTTGATAGGATGAATTATGGAGAGAAAGGATTAAATATGATTTATTAATATATTATGAGAATAATATATTAAAGGAGAAATCATATTGTTTAATTAATATTAGTCAATAATTAATTGGTAATTAGTTTTGTGACTAAAATAGATTAATTAAACTTAAGGGACTGAAATTGTAATTATAAGATAATTGCAATTTGGGCCATGGATTGCCTTACATTAAGGAGTGGACGAATTCTATGGGGAACCCCAAGAAGAAATCGTCCAAGGCCTTAAGGAAAGGGGTCTATGGGTTGCTTAGGGCTTAAGCATCCAAATTAAGGTTTCCTTGTTAGATAACCCTAATAGCCTAACTATATATACATCCCTTATGACCCAAAAACATGGTTAAGCATCCTTCTAGGGTTTCACACGTTTTAGGGCAGCCTCCATCCTCCATCCTCTTCACCCTCTTGCTCTTGGTGTTTGTGAACCATTAGAGGAGTGACATTTGTGACTCTAAGCTTTCTAAAGTCAATACAAGAAGGATTTGGGATTGTTATTGCTACATAACAATCAAGGTATGATCTAAACCCTAATTATATGTTATATTGATTGTCATATTCTAGATCCAGGGTTTATAGTCTTGGATAACTTACATGTACAATAGAGAAACCTAGATCCAAACATTAGGGTTTGTATGAGCACATAGGATGTTCTTATGACCAAAACCCATCAGTGGTATCAAAGCCTAGATTGGTTTCTATTGTATTGATGCCTTGTATGTTAAAAAAAAAAATTTGTTTTTTGTAGTTCTGCTTACTGAACTCGCCGAGTTTCTTAGATGAACTCGCCGAGTTCATGCTAACTCGACGAGTCCATGCCTGACTCGACGAGTCGGCTGGTCAGAAGGAGGGAAAACCGGGATTTCTTGCTGTTTTTGCTTAAGGATAGTTGCCTTATCATATTAGATCAATATAAATCCGATTTTTTGATATATATGACTATATTCTAGATCTAATTGAAGATATTTATCAATTAATAAAATATTTGTTTCTTTATGTGATAATTGATTAATTATTTTGATTAAATTGGTAAATTGTTTTGCAAGAAATCATTAAATAAACCAAATATGGATAATTATGTGATTAAATGTTAATTTAGATTATTTGTTATTTGATCCTTGTGTTATGAAATGTTTCATATTTTCCCCTTTAGGTTTTATAGTTTAAATTTGACCTCAAAAGTTTTGTTGTTTTGAAATTTAAATAGTTGAAACCCTAATGTTTTGAAAAAAGGTTTCAGAACTTGCCCTCAAGTTTTGGAATTTAAATTTTGATTAATTGTTTAATTTTGATGTATATTTAAATTCTAAACCCTAATGTTTTGAAATGTTTCAAAACTTGGCCTCAAGTTTTGGAATTTAAAAGTTGATTAAAGGTTTAATTTAGGAATGTTAAATTCTAAAACCCTAGTATTGTTTTGAAAAATTCAAATCACACCCTTATGGTTTTATTAATTAATTAAGGTGTATAATTAAAAGAGGTTTAATAAATCCATAAAAGTTTTGGTTTACAATTTAATTGAATTAAAAGTATAATTATTAAATTTGACCACCTAGTATTTTAAAAGTGCAAAATACACCCTATATTATATATAACATTAAAAGTCTAACAATATATATATATATATATATATATATATATATATATATATATATATATATATATATGTATAAGTAATAGTCAGTCTTACCGTTAGTAGGCCTCATTCACGAAGCTAGTCTATAAGGGGTGTTTAAGGAAATTGCCTATAAAATGACGATTAAATGGGTATCCACTCTTACCCACCGCACTCTTGACTAGTGGAGGGTCGTAAGCCGAACGGGTAGGATAGGACAAAACCTTCCATTATAAGTATAATGAAGTACAAAAGTAACTAAATGTTTTACAAATTCCCAATCTTAGTTACTTAGGCAAAAGTGAATTGATGCAATTCCATGAAATTACGCTTTGTGCCCTTGCGAAGACATTAGTGGAGCGTGTGTGGTTTACCGGCACACTAAATGGTTCTAAGCAAAGGTAACAAAGGGTGACTCAATGTTTGTCATAGTTCGGTGGAGCGTGTGTGGTTTACCGGCACATCTAATAGGTGACTGTAACATGTGGGGGCACCATGTAGTTTGCATGGTTATTCACACCCGCTTTGTGATCCTCGGCATCCCAGTCACAAACAAGAGGGGCATATCGAGATTTAAACATGCCATTGAAATGTTCAATGAATCTCATAGGATCTAGGAGTTTTCATAAATTTAAAACCTAAATTTCTTTTTCGTTTTTCATGGTGGAAAATTAGTGAATCGTCATTCACTTACCTTCAAATGTTCTGCAATTTGGGTTACGGCATCCCTCTCTCGAGTTGTAGAATATTGTGTTGGGTCGTAGCCTTAGTATCTCATTTGGGTGATTTACTAAGGACTCAATCAATCAACTAACTTGAATTCGTTTTCTCCCATTTTGTAGATGTCAAAGTTCGACAACTATGGTCTTCCCAAATCCCGTGGAACAAGCATTCCACATGAAGATGGTATTCCACGATTCGATCGAGGAGCAAGAAATCATGCTTCACTTCCTCCACCTCCTCCAATTGTTCTCCCTAACCCACAAGATCGAAGAATTGAAAGGTTCAATATCACTAAAGCCCTATTGGAAATGAAACATGAAGATGGTAAACCCGTGTGTGCCCACATTCTAGAAAAGAAATCACACATTGATAGGTTGATAATGTTGGGTGTGTTATTCCCGGATAAGTTGGCTGTGAATTGGGGTTGGCTGTGAATTGGGTTTTGCAGTCACTTCCTGAATCGTATAATGAGTTCAAAAGAAAGTATTATATGATGGATCATGACGACAATCTCATTGACCTAACTTACATGCTCATTGCTGCTGAATCAGAAATGATTTGGCGAAGCAATGGAGCGTATTTGTTGGGAAAGTCAACTGACCATGCTTCCGAGGACGTTCTAGGAGAACCGACCTGCGTTTGCTGCCAAAAGAAAGGGAGTTGGATACAAGTCTGCCCAAGGAGCCTGAAGATTCCAGAAGATGGGAGAGTCAAAGAGTATGGTTGTGCTTCAGGTAAAATCCACTATCTAACTTCGTTAAGTTCCTATTCATTGATTCTTAATACATGATGTGATAAGATTGCATTTGAATGTTTTGCAGGATCGGTGAAAAGAAAGGAAGCTTGGTGAAAGAGCAAGATGAATCTAATCACAAGAAATGGATCTTGATCGCATGGACTTGAAGATTAGATTTTGAGCTTAGATAGTTATGATAGAGTTGTTAGAATTTTTCTTTTGAAATACATAGTTTTCAATGGATTTTGCATTGTAAGGACAAATGTTTTCCGCTGCTTTTAAAAATAAAATAAATTTTGGTTTGACTTATTTATTTGTTTACTTCCTTGCAATGAAATCGTTATGAAAATTGATGTTTGCATATTTCTACAACAAGTGGATATGATTCTTGTTTATGATGTTTATGGAAAGTCGAGAATTTACCAAATAGGGAGAGTTTTTCATCGCCTAAGTTTCAATTGGATAGAAACTTGGAATCATGCAACTTGGTTGCACGATGAATGAGAAATTTCATATGTGGAAATTAGACTAATTCATTGACAAAGTGTCAAGTGAAGGACTAGGAGATCGAGCACACAAAGTTGTGTGTTGATCAAGTCCATCATAAGAGTTACAAGATATTCGTCATGATTTACTAAAAGTTTAGTAAATATGATTATACTTATAAGATTAAGTGTGATTCGGAATTGATTAACAAGGTTTAAATCAATAGCAAAACGAATAAGAAGAATCATGTAGGCAGAAAGATAAAAGTTTCTCCATTCTAAGAAGAAGGGAGAGTAGCTTTTATGCTTTATGATAGGTCTTAATGATTAAGAACCATATCTCAATTGATCCTCTAAGTGAGTCTTAGTACAATTGTATGTTTAAGAAGAGAAATCAAGAATTGAAGAAATGGTTAAATCAAGAAGTCAATCATACTTCGTTCCAAAACAAGTCTTAGAGTTAAGATTGTGACATTGAGTGAAAAATATTAAGAAGGTTTATAACATTCATCAAATGTGGAAAGTTGTGATGTCTTGGATAAGACAAAGACTAACTAAGACCAATTTATGAAGTGTTTTGATAAAAACTACACTAACTCTTGAATATTTGGTTGTCAAGAAATGTTTATTGACAAGAGAATCTTATATGTCAAGGAGTCAGTGAGAGTCTTAATGCTCTTGAAAGGTTTCAAGAACAAATTAAAATAGACCTTATCGATCATCACTAGCACACGAGTTGAGGTTTACAACCTATCGTGTTGACACTATTTTGTTTCTGTGCCATTCCAATTGAGTTAATTATGCATGTGAGTCCTATGAGTTCTCATTTGAACGCATAAAAGGCAAGGCACCTTAATCAATGAAATGTACATTGATAGGAAAGGGTGAGCTGCTTAACTACTTGGAAGACATGGTGGGCAGTTATGCTACCATAAGGCAAGAAATCGAGATTAAGAAAGTTCGATCCATATGAGTTTGAATTTGTCGTAAACTTTGGTTTTGACAAATTCACATGGATAGGAACTACTTTCACTAAGAAATATTTTAAGAAGATAGTGAAAATGATTGTGAGGAAAGACTTTCACTAAGAAATATTTTAAGAAGATAGTGATTGTAAAATTGCATTCTCAAATTCGATTATGGTTACGGTATCCCGTTCCATAATTTGAATTGTGAGGTTTGGCAATTATTTAGACACACATATGAACTATCTAAGACAAAGGTGTATAAGTTTAAGAAGCCTTGATAAAAGATTATCAAAGCACTAAGTATTAGAAACATGAACTTAAGAAATTCAATAAGCATTGTTTTTCTGAAAGTTAAGCTGTTTCTGAATACATGTCAAAGCTAGTGGGAGCATAAGTGTTATGTTTATAATAATCATCATGATAGTGGGAGCATAAATGTTATGATTGTATGATTATTAAGGAAAGTATTGCAAGTTGGCAATATTAATTATAGAAAACAAGAGTCATTCTTTGCAAAGTTGTAAGGATGGAATAGTTGTTTTGCTATAATTAAGGGAGAGAATATTATGCTTCATTTCAAATCTAAAGGCTTAGGTTGTGGAATGTTAATAAATTTAGTCAAAGGTATATAGTGTGTTCTTAAAATTTCGATTATGATTACGGCATTCCTCTTCACAATTTGAATTTTGAGAACATAGCAAATAAAATATTATGGCAGAAGATTGATGGAGTATCAAATCTTTATGCATCGTGTCCCATACGCTTCGAGTATAGGATTGATTGAAAATGATATAATATTTGACCATTCTAAAATTTTTCAAATGTCTAGCGCATTTATAGGGAAAAGGGACAAGAATCGGTTTTGGCTAAAATAAACAACTATCAAAGGACAATCCAAAGTTCACCGAGGATTGGTTGCTTATGAGTAGTTGGAAGTATAGTATTGGAAAATATGGAAATGTTTCCATATTGGATGGACCATATCGACATTATTATGAATAGATAAGATTCTATTAAGAATGAGTTGTCATATGGAAAATATGGGAACGTGTCCATATTGGGAATTGAATATTGAAAATCTATGTGTAGATTAGAAACTTTTATGCAAAAGGATGTTCAAAGGAATGTTCTTTGAGTGAGAGACATCATATCTAAGAAATTGTATTGTAACAATCTCCGATAGAAAACTTTGTAATATCATTGGCAATAGTCTTTGTGACTTTGGTGCAGTGATATTACAAAAGGATCATTGCATAAAATGTTAGAATCTAGCATATTCTATAAGTGGCAAGAATTTGATATTCTTTCACTTATGGAAAAGGATTTGGAGTTGTGAAATGAGTATGATTGGAAATGTGTTCAATGTGATCTATTTCACAAAGTAAGAACCATAGGTAAACATTGTGTGCATGCTAGGAGCATGGGACAAGTGTAATAATTCAAATAAGAAGTTGATTACCCGAAACGACAAATAATGAGTAATCGATATGGTGATAAATAAAAGGTGTTTTATTTATGCTCAAAAGCTTGAGGCCATATGGGATTAGTATTATTCTTGTGTTTCACTTTGCATGTTTTGACTTCCTGAATAATTTAATTGGTTAAGAACAGTCAAATTATTCGAACGGGCCACAGTCGTTCATATGTTGGAAGTAGGTATGAATGATGACTGTCATGAATTGGTGTGTGGAATGTCTAAAAGAGTATTAGACACAAGCAAATGTTTGCTGCAACGTTCATGAGTGCTTATGAATATGAATTTGAGCATTGGATTAAACCCACGCTCACTTGGATCACTCCATGGATTTTATCACGAGTGATTGGTGAGACGATAACATCTTATATTCTTGAAACCGAGATGTGTGAGTTGTATCTTGCGAATCGGTTGCACATTGATAATATGTAAACGCACCAGTAACTTGGTGTTATAAAACATATTGTTGTGTGTGATTCGGTAAGTGAGTGCAAGCGAGCATTGAATCAAAGTTTATCCGTTCCTTTTATCCAAAGTAGGATAAAAGCGATATATTTGGGCCCCTCGATGATTTAGTGATGACAAACGTAAATGCTCGGCCGGGCTAGGGCTAATTTGATTTGTTCAATTAGTCAGTCGTCATAAATCGGAAGTCCAGAAACAGTACAGAGAGAATGATTGGAAATCATGTCTCATACGATATCTAGAATGGAGGAATATATGATCCCTTATCTAAAGGATACGCGTATCTGATAGGATCAAAGTTGACAGCGGCTTTGGAAAGATACGATTGCAGATCAGGATCTGAAGTCATACGCATAATAGTTATTAGACTTATCGAAGTGGGAGACTGTTGGATTAGTGTCTAAGTCCATAACTATTTTGGTATGTACTTGACCCGATGGTGCATGGTCCTTTTGGGTTGCCTTCACCAAAGCAACTTGATAGGATGAATTATGGAGAGAAAGGATTAAATATGATTTATTAATATATTATGAGAATAATATATTAAAGGAGAAATCATATTGTTTAATTAATATTAGTCAATAATTAATTGGTAATTAGTTTTGTGACTAAAAGGGATTAATTAAACTTAAGGGACTGAAATTGTAATTATAAGATAATTGCAATTTGGGCCATGGATTGCCTTACATTAAGGAGTGGACGAATTCTATGGGGAAACCCAAGAAGAAATCGTCCAAGGCCTTAAGGAAAGGGGTCTATGGGTTGTTAAGGGCTTAAGCATCCAAATTAAGGTTTCCTTGTTAGATAACCCTAATAGCCTAACTATATATACATCCCTTATGACCCAAAAACGTGGCTAAGCATCCTTCTAGGGTTTCACACATTTTAGGGCAGCCTCCATCCTCTCTCCTCTTCATCCTCTTGCTTTTGGTGTTTGTGAACCATTAGAGGAGTGACATTTGTGACTCTAAGCTTTCTAAAGTCAATACAAGAAGGATTTGGGATTGTTATTGCTACATAACAATCAAGGTATGATCTAAACCCTAATTATATGTTATATTGATTGTCATATTCTAGATCTAGGGTTTATAGTCTTGGATAACTTGCATGTACAATAGAGAAACCTAGATCCAAGCATTAGGGTTTGTATGAGCACATAAGATGTTCTTATGACCAAAACCCATCAGTTTTATGGTTGTTTGAGACCCAATTCGGGTTTGGGGCTTAGATATGTGGTTGCCACTTCAGATCTAGTGTTGGGATGGTCCAATATGTCGTAAAGCATCAGATATTGAGTAGTTGGTGAAGCCATTTTTTCCTAAAACCTAGCCCTAGAGTGTTTTGAGCCTAGATCTCTTTAGTTATACGTAAAGTTTGCAACTTTACGTAAGGATTGAGCTTTGGAAGTATGCATCTATGATTTGGAGCCCCTACATGGCTCGAAAAGCCACTGAATGGATTAAGAACTGGAGCGACTCGACGAGTCACATGGGTGGACTCGGCGAGTTGGATGAAGTTGGGCAGGAACTCGGCGAGTTGGAAGAACAACTCGGCGAGTCTGTTGAAGATTGCCTTGGACTCGGCGAGTCTATTCTTGGACTCAACGAGTCAAGTCGCGAAACCCCAAACCCTTCGAGTTAAGACTCGGATCAGTGAGTTGAGTGGGGACTCAGTGAGTTGGACAGGTCAGGACTCGGAAATCGGTAGACTCGGCGAGTCAGGGGCTGACTCGCCGAGTCGAGTCGTGAATGGAAGGACTCTAAGCGTGTGAACTCGGCGAGTCAGTAGGAAGACTCGGCGAGTAGGGGTGACCTGGAAGGTTGACCTTGACCAGGACTTTGACTTTGACCAGATTTAACTTAGTTGACTTTCAGAGGACAGTTAGACTAAGTGTCGCATTGATATTGGTAGCTCGGGGAGCTAGTGAAGCAGGAGTTCAGAGAGTTGCCGGGCAGCAGCTAGAGGGGTCATCATCAGCAAGTTCAGCAAGTGTAGGTGAGTTTCCCTTTGTGTGAATGGGTCTAAGGCCACAATGCCGACCCATGTAGTTATGAGTAGAAGACCCGGGGGTTAGCCCTAGGCACAGTATGCTAGTATCATATTCAGGATGAGGTCCAATGATAGCGGGTGGATGCCCAAGGAATGGTTTATGTGATAATTTATACTTGTTGTCTGTGTGATACATGTATGTGCCTGGTAGGGAGGTGAGTGTGGGCGAGGTCCCGTATCTCACCAATAGCAGAGTGTGGACAGTGTTCCACATCTCATTAGCAGCAGAGTAGGGGCAAGGCCCAAGTTAGGGAAAGAGTGAGTGTGGAATGGGCCCGTATCTCACCACCAGTAAGGGCATGGACGGGGTTCCATGACTCATCAGTAGCAGGACAAGGGCGAGGGCCAAGATAGGCGAGGCCTCAGTACAGGATTTGTGAGTATATGTTAGCTTATGTGTTGTTATATGCTTATGTGCTATTATATGTTAGCGGGCGGGGCCCAATGACAGGCGAGGCCTAAGTTAAATAGATTTGTATCCGAGCGGGGCTCGAAGCCAGGCGAGGCCTGGAGCGGCGGCGCGGTTGTAGCGGGCGAGGCCCGAGGTAGGTGTGAGGCCCAGAATAGCGGGCGTGGCCTAGTATGTGCAGTATGTGGTAGGTTGGGGAACTCACTAAGCTTCGTGCTTACGGTTTTCAGTTTTGGTTTCAGGTACTTCGGGTAGCGGAGGGAATAGCTCGGGGTGATCGCATGGCACACACCATAAATTAGACAGCCTGGGAATGTTTTTCTCTGATAATGAACATATGTTTTGGAAATGAATACTCTAATTATGTTTTGGATTGATGATTATGCTTTAAGTAATGTTTTATTAAAATAAATTTTTAGTCTTGAATTTTGGGACGTTACAAAAAGTGTTTTTTAGCCTTAGCGATCTAAATAAAAGTCGTAGTATATGTTAAACCGAGAGCTTGCATAAAAAATATGTCCAAATCTGACTTCGTATGAGGAAGTTATGAATTTTCTAAGATTTGGTATATCAGTATGCAGTCCGAAACTTGAATTTTAGATCGACCGATTTTCAACCGACACAACCTAAACGAGAATCGAAGATCATGTCGATTGTAGTTTAACGGTAAAAAGATTGAAGAAAACGGACGTCGGATGAAGAAGTTATGAATTTTTAACGAACTTTTCCTGTTCCGGCCGCTTAAAATATAACTTTAATGATAAAGTCAAAATTAGCCGACGGAGTCTAAACGAAAGTTGTAGAGTATAATTTCAACTACGCGTGGATATAAAGAATGTAAAAAACGGAGCCCGTATGCGAAAGATATGAATTTTTAAAGATTCAGACACAAACTTCGAGGTTGGAAGAACGCCCAACATACCAAGTGGTACTCTTAGCGTATTTTTGTGCGCCCAGCGTACGAGATATGTACGCCCAACGTACTATTGTGTTCACGGTCCGAATTGGCCACGTAGCCCTACTCCATTGCATGGTGCACACGTGTACGCAGCCTTGACACGTCCAAGATGATCCCTTTGTACGCCCAACATAGTGGTTGGTGAGGTAGTACGCTCCGCGTACCAAGATATTACGCCCAACGTAATTCAAGGCTCTAGCCACTATAAATAGCTATTGAAGCCCGCCGATTTTTGTTTACAATTTTCACTTCTCTCACCCTCTACTTTCTTTTTACCTACACTAAATATCCCCAAACCTAAAATATCATCCTAGCATCATAAGAAAGCTCTGAAGACCCCGAGAAAAAGAGTTTTCGAGTCGAAACTCTGACTACGTGAAGCCCGGTTTTTGAGAAAACATCCTAGTTTTATCGAAAAAGATTGTTTTAAGGGACGAAGTGCTGCTCAATTATCGTTAAATCAAGTGAGTGTGCGGTCACTTTCATCTTACACATAGATATGAATTATTTTCTACAAAATACGTGCTATGTGTATATATATTGTTTGTTTATTTGAGATGGATGTTGAATGAATGTTTTATACAGGTTTTAAACTGTATATGTATTTTTATCTACAAATATGTTGGGTAAAACATGGGTAGATGAAATAGATGATGTGTGATAAAATGATGAGATGCCTCGATGTTGTTGTTGTTGGTGTTGTTGTTGTAGTCATCTAGCGGAGTATAAATGACGACCACAGACCCTTCTAGACAGTCCAATGGAACGCTACCAGGCTCGCAACCTGTAGATGTTGGTGAACTATATGTTCGCTGGTGTACTCCACCCCCTCATGGTTGCCTTACAGACATATATGGCTGAGGAATTCCCTTAGCAGTAAAGTCCATCTCGATAATGATCCTTAGGTTAGGTCCCTTGTGATAGATGTTTAGGGACGTAAAGTGACGATAACGGGAACGAGTAATTAGGGTTATTTTTGGTTGATGAAATTAATAAATTTATTTTGTTGATGAAATTAATAAATTTATTATTTGTGGTTGAAAATCCTATATGTTCACCATGCTCCCAAGTCTGACCCACTCAACTTTCTATATTACAGGTAGTGGACCTAGAGCATAGTTGGATGATGACGATGAATTTTTGGATTATAGGTCAGTAGATGTAAATAACTGTTGTAATGCCTATAATGTATTGTTTATGTTTTTGGTCTGTATCGATGTGGACATCCAGAGTTTTGTAATGAAATGAAAATACATTTATTTAAGAAATGCTTTGATAAATATTTTTTTTTTATCATATTTTGTTTTGGGACAAATTCCGCATAATTTTATTGGAGATATTACTCTGATTTTATTTTAAAAGCATAAACTAAATCGGTCTTTTCTGGCCGAGAAATTGAGGGATGTCACAAAAACATCCCCTAACTATTGTTCATTAGTTTCCTTTCATGTGGCCGGTTATATGTGGTTATGATGTTATGGGTTTGGTCCTAGGATAAATATTACATTGGTGGGGTGTAATATACATGTGCATATATCATATATCGTTTAATTATTACACCACTTTCCATTTACGACGTTCCAAAGACTAAATTTGTATTTATTTATAAGATTTCATCAAATTTGTATTTATTTATAAGATTTCATCATAACATCTATGTTGCTTATTATAATTTCTTAACCCAACACAATATTATCATGTATGCCTCAAAATTTAAGATTTAAGTGCTATGAAGTAACGAACAAGTAGGTGTATGAGAGAATTAAAAATGTTTATTTATTATTGTAAATAGTTTGAACTAAATTTTTGCTAGAGTATATCTATCTTAGTTAATGTATTGAACATCTATATAAGTTTACTATTTCATGATGTTTTATTTATGAGTTATGACGTATGATGATTAGGATTTCTACAAGAAAAAGACCAACCAAATTATTATGTTTTAACAAAGTAGGTTGTTATTCCTTCTCTCTTTTAAAACGGCTTGATTAATACAAATTCAAGTGATTTCTTGAAGAATTTAGTCCGATCATAAAGAATTCGTCACTATATCATAAATATGTAAGACATGCATGTTAGATATTTGTTTATAAAAAGGAACCAAGAGTGAGTTTATTACGTTAACTTGTTGCTTTTATTTAGGTAGTCTTTAAAGATTTATAATATGCACCACAAACGTTGAAGGTTTCTCTTAAAGGAGATTGCATTCATTATCAGTGGCGAGTCTAGAATAGAAATCCAAGTGGTTCACCAACTAGGGTCGGTTCAAGAAAAAAATCGGGTTTACCCAGAAAATATAACTAATTCAACATGTATAAAAACTAATGGTGAGAGAACCGAGCCCAAACCGATCAACCTTAACTATTTTTACTAAAATCAACTTAAATGTAAAATAAAACCGATTTGTTAATTATTATTCACACATGATACGAAAATCTATAAAGAAAAAATGATATGAAAATCTATTTAAAAGTAAATAAAACGTGTGTGAGTGAAGGTTTTTCTTTAAAGAAAAAATTATATGAAAATCTATTTAAAAGTAAATAAAAACAAAAAAGAAATTAACAAAATGGATATAAATTCACGATCAGATTGGAGATGATTTATCCGCAGGTTCCCTAAAACAGCAAAAATCAATAAATAAGATATATGTTTATTTTTATTATAACTCTAAATATAAATTAAAAAATAATAATATGATAATGTAATAAAAGAGAGTCCATTATCCTTAATGGAATTGGGAACTAAAGTAGCAAAAAAACCTATTATTCATAAATAATTTGAATTGTTGTTCCATTGCCTCACCTCTGTTTCAACAATTGAGTTTTTTTTTACCAACCCAAAATCTCTCTCTTTTCTTTCTTTTTCTTTATAAGGTAGGTCCTTAAAAAACCTTTAGGTAGTTCCTCAATGTCTTGGTATAGAATTTCTATTATTATTTATAAAATTAGGTGGGTCATGTGACCCACCTTAGCCATGCATAAACTCGCCACTGTTCATTATCATACATGAAAAACTACCTGGAAAATACCAAGTAATAGTAATTTACAACATTTTCTGTTTTTTTTTTTTCATTACTTGTTTATAAATGCTTATTACATTCCTTTCAGATGAAAAAGGTAGTGTTTGTATTCTATGTATATCTTGTGCATATGTAGGGTTCAAAAGTAGGCATTACATGTTATAGCTTCACAAATTTATGCGTTTTAGAACTAAATTGGGACAATACGCCAAAACAAGAAAGGTATGCGATAAATGGTAGCAATAGAACAAAAAATTGAAGACGTGGCAATGACATTTAGGTTTCTTCAAATATTCTAGAGAAAAAAACACATTTATTCATATAAAGCAATTAACAACTAAGATGTACGTCTCAACTAGTTTGAACTATTTAGCATGCAATCATTCAAGTTGGCAACTAAACACAACCATCAATGGTCAACTTCACTCTTCGATGCCCCACACACGTGTCTCATGGACACATGGAAGAGGTAACTAAGGCTATCTGGAGTGGATAGTTCTCCACGCGTGAAGGGCTGAGTTGGAGGGGCTAAGGACGCGTGAACACCGTCCCAAGCCCTGGTGGTTTGGTTGTTGCGTGACCATGGAAATGGACGAAGACGCTCCCATTGATTGGTTCCCTCAATGTTTCTCTCTTTATCTCTCTCTTCCTTTTGCACTTTCACTACTAAACCACCGGTGCACACCATTTCCACAACCCGGTGAGTTGGTTGTGGAATGGTAAAATATCTACATGGCATCACTTTTATTCACCAACCACGCGTGACCGTTGCCAATAGCCTAACAAGATTCATGGAGCAAAGAAGATGATGTCAAATCTAAACTCGTGACATCACATATGAATTCTCACGTCTTGCTGCTATGACAAACATATAACGATAAATAACACTTATTGATGGTTATCATAGTCTTCATAGAATTTGACCATTTCAGTGTTAAAAGTCCATTAATGACATTAATGTAAGGTACTTATACATCCACTCATTAAGATCTACAACAATTTAGTGGAATAATTTGATTTGTTTCAAGGTTAACTTATAATCTATTTGAAGTTAAAGGTGAGTCAAATTGTTAAAACACACGAGATTACACCATTAACCAAATTCAAAATACTTCCTATTTGTTGTAATAATTTAATCAACCAAAAAGTAACTCCTTAATGGTAAAGAGAGGAATCTCTATTTTCTCCCAAAAATGGTAAATGTCGAACAAACGTTTTCCGCTAAGAAAGTAACGGAGAAGACGGCGTTAATTTTTTACCCCCTATATAAATACGAGAGATGTTTCTCTTTTCTTGTCTCTTTAGCCATTTTTAGTTTCTCTCTCAAGTGCATATTCTTAACGTACAACCACTCGCAACCTACCAAATCCTAATCATAATCGGAGATACACCGGAATATCAGTAAGAGTCTCCGATTGTTCATCGGTTATTTGAAAGAAAAAAACATCTCGTTTCAAACTGAGATTGTTGCAGCATTTTGCCAAATTTTGAGCACGTTCTTATTTTGGTAAGTTTTTTGTTTTTTTGGTGTATAATTATCTCAAAATCGAAACATAAACAGTCATTGATGCTGTACACTTTCATTGTATTTGAAAAGTTAGGATAGTTTTATGCCAGATTTGGTTTGAATTCAGTTGTTATTTTTCGATTTGCAGGAGAAGCTGAGGTTCATATAAGTTTAGATACGAACGAATATTGAAGAAGGGGGGGAAATAGCGACAAGAACAGAGTCTGTCCCTGCCAAGGCCAGTCGTTTTCGGAGGTAATTTTTGCATGATTTTGTTTTCGATTTGTCTGTTTGTCAATTCATCAAACACTTTCAGTGCATTCGACACTTTTAAAGCGATTGATCATACGATTCCCACTCTTTCTTCCAACAACGCAATCGGAAATAATTTGAAAATCATCATCATCATTCCATTTCCAGTCCCTCTCTCTCTCTCTCATCGTTTTCTCTCTCATCAGTCATCAGTGATGGTGATGCTCAGAATCTGATAATTATATAACTAATCGTAAAATGATCAGATCTTTTGTTATATAATATACAATCGGATTAATTATTGCAACTTCATAGAATCTGGTGCAAATGTTAATTTGATTCAGTTACGATTTTGCTATGAATATGTATAAACGTCTCTTTCCATCTGTAGAGCAATCGTTTATTTTTATTAAAAATGGGTAAAGCAAAACAAAGCAATTTCTGATCCCGGAGAGCTCTCTGCACTTTCTCTTTATTTGTTCTTCTTCCTTTTCCTTTGCCCCAAGAAAATGTTGTCTTGGAATTTTCTTTTCCTTTTCTCATCCACGTAATCAATCCATTAAATCTATTATTTATCCCAATTCCCACGTATGTGTTATTTTATCTCTATAAAATACTAAATTTTTTTAAACAACAATCTAATTTAGTTCTAAATAAATCTGTTTCAAATTTACTTTAAAGAGCTCATTTCATTCCTTTGATAAACACAAAATAAAATTTGTATGAACGGCTGACAAAATAATATATACTTTATTTAATAGCATTAAAACTGACAAAATCTTGCATTCAATAATTTGAAACAATGACAATTTATTCAAGAAGTATTATTATTATTTTTTTTATATTGTCGGACAAAAACATCACAATTTTTTTTTTCAAATAAGAAAACAATTATTATGCTACATTTTGTGATGACAAAATTGATTTTCATTCTTTGTGTTGACGTTATTTTTCCTTTTCACCAATACGCAATGTAATGCCCTTTATTGCCATTTGTACTATGAAAAGAAACTGTTGTTATCATCTTGTTCAATTATTTATCTTTTATATAGTTGTTGTTTCTAACCAAAGTTTGTGGTCCATAGATAATTGGTTATATCCATTACAACTATGGTTTTTATTTTTGTCCAATTCGTACCAAATCGTATACTTTAAAATATATTCTGTCCCTTTTCAAAAAAGAACATTTGATGTCACATTCAAATTGTACATGCGTGATTAAATGTAATATACTTGAAATCACAACAATAAGATTTGTTTTCTCTTTTCTTTTTTTTGATAAAAGTTCGGTGGTTGTGTTCTTAAGCCAATATAATATTGCTCAATTTCGGGAATCATGTGGGCCCAATGAACATTCTATGGTGTAGGATGATGCAATAATGTTACTATTATCATAATATTTTAATATCATACGTCAAACTATTATAAAAAAATGTAGAGTTAAATGCAAAAAGATAGAAAAATATATATATTTTTTATTTTTTTATAATAATACAATTTTAGTTCTTTATTAAGATCAATATATTTTGAAAACTTTATTAAATTATAATATTGTTTTTTCGATTTATTTTAACTAAAAAATCTACCTAATTATAGTAATAATATTATTTTGTAGTCGCACAATATTTCTATGATTCCATATATCTCCAAAATGTAATATTATAATAAAAAAAATTAATGTTTGAAATGTTTTAGTACTAAAATAACATAAAAATCCATGTTTTGTTTATTGTATTTAACAACCCTAAAAACTATTTGACTTTCTTGAAATTATGGAAACAATCTTTTTTAGATATAACACTTAACTATATCAGCCATTTGAAATTACAAAATATTCAACATTTAATTCTTTTTGTGATATTTAATTCGTTTTATGGAAACCATATTATGATATATTGTTAACAATAAATGATTTTACTAAAACTGATTTATTCGCCTCCAAAGGTGCTAAAATTGATTTATTTATATTTTTGTTATGCAGTGGTTAAAAATATACAAAGAAGGGATAGAATAGAAGGTGAAAAAGGGTAATTAAGTTAAAAAAAAAAAAAAAAAAAAAAAAGGGAGAGAATGCTGACGTGTATAACGTGTTCGAAGCAACAGATCGAAGATGGTGGAGAAGAAGTGGGAGCGCGTGGGACTCCTAGTGGAAAAGAAGCCGTCAAAAGCCTGACGGCGCAGGTTAGCTTCCCTTCCCTACTTATATCTATCTTACGCTACACACTATTTGCATGTAAATATTAAAAGAATTGTCCTCATTCTATGTGTGGCTAATTTGCCTATTACTAGCAGTAGTCTCTTTGCTTTTTTCTGCTTGCGATTCTTCTTTATTGTATCTTTTCCCGTTTTTGTCATACAAAACAAAATCTTTCAACAGACCATGCTTATGACATTTATTAGCATTTGGCACCACTTTAAAATAATTATTTACTTATTTATACTTGTATTTGTATGTGGGATATTTATATTTTATGCTATAGTTTTTGAATTTTCTTTCTTAGCACTCCTTATAAAAATTTAAAAGTCTTTTTGTTTAACAAACACAATTAAAAACTGTCATATTTGGCAATATTTCGGATCGATCAGATTCTAAAATATAGAAATAATGTTTGTAACCAAGAAAATGAATGAACACAACCAAGTAAATATGATCTGGTTTTTCATTAAAGAGTAAGAAGCTAAATTACAAATGGTAGTAAGAAATGACCAATCAGATCACGACACATAAGCTAAGACACCTTGTCAAACTAACTAACAAACAACTACGAAGCCAATGCGAATACTACAATGAAGACTTGCATAAAGACTCAAACACAACATGCGGAACCTAATAAAGTTTCATTATCGATATTTTTTTATATGTAAAAAGATAGTATATCCTTTTGATCATTGTTATTATAAAATTTATCGTACAAAACATTATCCAACGAGGAGACATGTCCCATATGACAAAATTTTAATTTATTTTTCCATAGTGGCGTTAGAAGCTTTTGAATTCAAAATGTCGTATGAAAAATCTGACACTAAAGAAGGTTTTCATGTGACGTGGGGTTATGTTTAATCAATAAAACGTTACAATTTGGGATTATTCTGGTTCTAATTTAACTAAATTGTTGTTTCTTAGAAGAAAGCTATTGTCATGTCTAGTCTATAATTAGAAGTAGGACCACAAACTTTTTTCATTCTCAATGCGAAAGTTTTTTAGAATATAGGGATCTGTTCAGAAATGTTTAATTCTAAAAAAAATTAAAAAAAAAAAAAACTGCCACTCTAGTTTAGGTTTGCTATATTTAGTTAAAAATAAATGTTACATTAAGTACAATTGTTAATTCGAATACCCAAAATTGACATGATTAAATAAATGTGTGAACTGCTCAAGAAAGTTGGTGGGTTGTTTTCTTTCTGATATTTCATTTGTCGAATGACTTTTCTTTTCTTAAAAAAAATAAAAATAAAAAGAAATTAACTGTTGTTAATAGTGTAACTTCTAGCGGCTGCATTAAATTTGGTCATTGTATACAGATTTACGATGCTTTGACCTCTTGATAAAATCTGCACCACAGGCTAATAGACAGTTTTTACAATTAAAGTATTTTAAATTTAATTTAAAATAGGTTTTAAATTTAAATTGAGAAATGCAAAGTTCACTCTTTTAGTTAGAAAAGATTAGACACAATCTTGTAACTTGATTCCCATCATCATTTGCTTACTAAAACAACCAAAATCTTTGGTTATCCGTACAGTTTATGTACTTTTATATATGATTTTAGATTCTTTGATTTCTTTTTATGAAAAAAGATATGAAAAGAATCGAAAATATGAAAAAAGTGCAGTTAAGCAATGACTAAACAAAGATTCATTCAGCTTGGGGGAGAGAGAGACTCTAGTCTCTAGGTTGGGGTAGATCTAGGGTGGGGACACAATGGGTATTTGCTTTTAGACTTAATTTTTTTTTTCAAATACAAAGAAAAATAACGATATTTCTATTATTTTGTTTTTATAAAAAACTAAATAAAAACAACGTCAAGTTTCGGAAAAAACTTAAATTTTCAACATAAAAAACTAAAATCAGTTAGAGGTTACAAACGCTTATAATGATTTGATTGATTTCTAATCAACATAAGATATATCACATTGTGTTGTTTGTCCTTGTGACAATTTGTAACATGCTAATCGATTTTGACATGTATATAATAGATTAAATGAAATACATATTATTAGTAGTTTTTCTATAAAAGAAGGTTTTTTAATGGCTTCTAAATAGAAAAAATGAAAATATAAAGATTTCAAAAACTTTGTTAGAAAAATATAAATAATAATAATAAGTATTTGGATCAGATATGGTTAGAGTAAATGATGGTTAAAAAATTATATTCCAATCACACCATGCAAAAAGTGGGAGGGAGGAAGTATAGTATATCTTGAGGAAATGACAGGACACCCATGTTGGGAAAAGGGACACACGAGTGTCCTATAGTGGGACCCTCATTGAATATTTGTCTATTTCACTCTGACCCCTCATATCAAATGGGAATTCAAATTACTAATGATAAAATACCAAGAAATTGTTTAAAAGTTTTATCAAGGTTTTAGCCTTTAGTTTTCTATATAAAACTTTAGTAAAGGTTTATTCATATTTGATTTAGACCCATTTTACCATTAAAAAACTTTTAGCTTGTGTTGTTACATGAGATGAAATTGGACTGGACTAGATCTGACTGTCCAAGTTTTCCAGATGACAGAAAATGAGATGAACATTTACGTCTTTTGTACAACCGATGATTAGCTGAGGGTCTAACATTTGTCCAATGCATTCCAAACATAGTTCAATATTGTCATGTTTTATCGGATGTAACTTATGTTTGCTTAATTACATGGTTTTGTGTTACATCAAAGAACTTGTGGCATACGTTAAGATCAAGTTTTGTAGAATAAAATAGAAACTTTCTTTAATTTGAACTTCATAGTCATGATTAGACCCTTTATTCCAGCAAAATATTATACTTTTCAAAGTGAGATTATTGTATTATTATGCTTTAAATTGTTATTAAAAGAAGAAATACAAAAGTGAGCCCTTCAAACCAATTGTTCCACAACTTATTTTGTGAACGTGGATCTTTACTTTTTGCTTTTTATCACTTCTTCTTTTAAGATAGATCTCACAAACTAAACCTAAATGAAAAATAACTACTTTACATTACAAACTTTTTAATTTGATAATAACGATGACGAGGAGGTCATTTTCGTCTTTTCCACAAATATAAGATCTACAACAACTCCCGTCCCATCGTTTTCCACCTTTTTTCAAAAAATATTATTTTTCTCCTATCGACATCAATCCAGTCCAATACACGCCAAACAGAGCACAAAGTACAGACTCCATTCCAATACACGCCAAACGCAGTACAAAATCCAGATTCCACTGTATTCCCAATACTCGAGAGACACAATCCAAACCCCAGTCCAATGCAAGTCAAATGCAGTACAAAGTCCAGACTCCAGTCCAATAAATGTCAAACACAGTACCCCAGTCCAATGCATGCCAAACATAGTATAAGAAATTGAAGTTTTATTTTTCTAATGATTGTGTTATGATATACAGATAAAGGATGCATTAAAAGTGTCTGGAACTTCAAAGGGAAAACCACCAATAGGACCTAGCAGCTACAAAAAACCACCACCACATAGAGCTTACCCAGACTTTGAGAGTATATCTGAAGGGGGGGCCCACTACCCTTATATGCAATCAGGAAGCACTAGTTCTAGTACTCCAGCATGGGATTTCACTAGCAACAATGATTCACATCAAACAAATGCAGGATTCGAACCTCCAAGACAATCTGGTCATTTGGTTTTGGAAGATGAAGATGAGCCTAAAGAATGGATGGCTCAGGTTGAGCCAGGTGTCCAAATCACATTCGTTTCCTTGCCTAATGGTGGCAATGACCTTAAACGAATTCGTTTCAAGTAAGACTTTATTCCTAACTTTATGTTTTTACCCATGTCAAAATAACAAGGTTGTAGTTGTCCCAAAATTTCAATCTCTTAATAACAAAAAAAAAATAAAAAATGAAAGTACAATGGTGTAATGGAAAACAATGAAAGTGAGATGCTATAATACACAAATAAATGAAAGCACAGCACGTTGTTATTTCTTTAATTTTACCCAAAATGAGAAAGTCGTTAGTTTTTCATCCTGTTAATTTTTTTTATAAAAACTCTGACATTTCTTAATTTTTTAAATATATGAAAGCCGGGAGATGTTCAACAAATGGCAAGCTCAGAGGTGGTGGGGTGAGAATTATGACAGAATAATGGAACTTTACAATGTCCAGAGATTCAATTGCCAAGCTTTAAATACACCCTCCCAGTCTGAAGATGGGGTAATAGTAATACTGTATTTTCATTTATTTATTTATAATAAATAAACAAATAAATTAAATATTTAAAAAAATTATACAGAGAGATTCTTCCTACTCACGACTTGGATCCGCAAGGGAGAGTCCAATGATGACACCATCAATCAACAAAGATTGGAACAACAGAAACTACTACAAACCCCCAGACCAAGGCGGGGCCCACCACTACAACGTGGGCCCCAGTGCCTACGTGGCAGGTGGGTCCAAGGGTGAGATGTCGTCCATGGAGGCATCAAGGACAACAACATCTTCAAGAGATGAGGCTTCGATTTCTGTTAGCAACGCAAGTGATACAGAGTCTGAATGGGTTGAGCAAGACGAACCAGGTGTTTATATTACCATCAGACAGTTGACAGATGGCACTAGAGAATTACGACGTGTTAGATTCAGGTAATTATAGCGTCGTATTTTCATTTCTTTCAATTATAATATGAACTTTAATTTTTTATAAAAAACATTATATCATTTTTTTTTGTGTTATGCAGTCGTGAAAAGTTTGGGGAAGTGCATGCAAAAACGTGGTGGGAACAAAACAGGGAGAGAATACAATCGCAATACCTTTAATTATATACAACCAAACCAACCAATCATTGTCACTAATTATATATTCTAATCGGGTCTAGATGGTCAAAGTTTTGACGGATAGCCGGATATGTCCATCTTTACTTAGGTCAAATTATGAGGGATTTCTTGTTCCCATTTTCGGGTTTAATTATGCAATGTTTTTATTATGTTTCAATATTTGTGATAGGAAGTTGGTATCTTGGACTTTCGTATTTTTTTTTTTTTTTAATTTGCAAGTGTTGTATTTATTCTTTATGATGAGAGATTAGGGTTTGTTGGGTCTTTGGTTATGAAATGAGTACACCATGTATTAATACTTAATACCGAAATTTATGGATCATGAGCAATATTTTGGGATGTCGGGATGACATTTTGTACCTCGTCCCCTACACATAATGGTTTGGAACAATATTTCAATCGAACAATATTAAAACAAGTAAATGATATTAATAATAGTAATAATGGTATCTATAGAAATGATCAAACCTATCTTGAAAACATCTCTTTATGATCGAATAGGCATTTTGTTGAATTGTTAAGGGCATGGATATAATGGATGTTTTTGGGAATAGAATTGTGTTTATGATATTTGATTGGATTATTTAGATTGAAATTATTAGAATTTTTGTGTCAAGAATATAAATGTGTATTTGTATTGATGTATTCGAGTCTAGAAAACGTGAATGTTTTCATGAAAAAAAAAAGAGAGGTTTTGGTTGTGTAGATAAGCTGAAAATATGATTTTTCTTTATAACTAGTCGGAATTGATAAATTAATTATATAGTAAAAGTTAAGTGATAGCCATATGAAAAATTTAAATAACAGGCAAAAAACATTTTTATCTATATATCTATTATAATCAATATTTTAAAATTACAGAAACATGTAAATATGAAAGTATAAAGAGCAAACATGTAAATATACAAAATTCATGTGGCGAAAACGTGAAACCAAAAAAGTATAAAGACAAAAGATGACATTATGTTGCGGGGAGGTGTAATCTTCAATTTTTCCATTAGGTAGGGACTTTTGTTAATTTTTTAAGACAAAACTTCAAAAATGGTCCCTATGGTATGCAAATTTTTGGGGTTTTAGTCCAAACCACGATTTTTTTGGATTGGTGATCTTTTTGAGCTAGTTTCTTTGCGTTTTTTGTCCCTCAATAAACTGAAAAGACTATTATACCCTTCTCATACATTTTTTTATGTTTTTTCTATTTAATTTAAATGAGAAATAAAATAATTACCTAATTTGGGGGCCGCCTCTCTCTCTCTCTCTCTCTCTCTCACTCTCAGGTAGCAATCGTCTCTTTTCTTCCCCTTTCTTTTTCCTATCTTCCTCTCCGGTGAAATTATGCCTTTAACCACCATTGGCATCACTCCTTCCTCACAATCTCCATCTCTTCGCTCACTCTTGTTCTTCTCAATTCTTTCTATAGAATTCACCGTCGATGGTTCAATCTTTAAGAAAATGGGTGAACGACTCCCACTCTGATACCATAAGCTCTGTTTCCCTCTTGTAGTAGTGCGTCGAGCACCAACCATACATTGAATCACCCCCTTCTGATGAGCCTCGTATTGGTGAACACCACCACCATTCCAAACATTGCATCCTTCCATTCATTTCCTCACTGGTGCTCGCATCACCGATGACCAAATCCAAAATCCTCCCCGTCGACCTGAACTTATCCTCTACATTTTCATTAAAAAAAAACTCTCTTGATTTGCAAACGATTCAACAACTTTTATAGGTTAACTTGTGTGGTGACTTCCATGTAACCAGTGGGTTAATTTTAGAGTCAAGCTTTGACAGATTCATCAAGGCATCAGCGGGTCAATTTCAGTGGTACAATATCCGTCTTGCCATTGCTTCCATTGAAAATCATATGTTCACCCAATGATCGAAAACTGGCATCTGATTGAAAATTAGACCTGAAAATCATAAATCTAGGGGGTGAATCGAGGGGTTGAAAAACATATACAAACACCAAGAAACAAATTGTGTTTCGATGATCTACAAAAAAATCCAACGACAATCAAGACGTCGACAACACCGTTGGGTTCAAGAATAGAAAAGGAGAGGAAACATTGATTGGCATTAAGCTGGTGAGGAGACTTACATGAGGTTGGAGTGATGGGAGTCTCACTAGAAGGTAGTTGTTGAAATCGACACACACATACACACCTGCAAATCCAGTTGAAATCGACATACTCACACACGTTGGTTGTATGAGTAATTGAAGGAATGCTAGCTTCAGTAGTTCTCAAATCTGCAGATGTAAAACGGGATGAAAGGGGGAAAATGAAAAAGAGAGAGAGAGAGAGAGAGAGAGAGAGGGCCCTTTTATTTTTTTTTATTATTAAAATAAATAAATTAGTATTAGATTTAAAAGAAAATGAAAGAAAAATGAAAAATAAATACTCTAAGGGTATTACAGTCATTTCACTATTTATAGGGACCAAAAACATAAAGAAACTAGCTCAAAAGGACCATCAATCCAAAAAAATCGTGGTTTGGACTAAAACCTCAAAATTTTGCATACCACAGGGACCATTTTTGCAATTTTGTCATTTTTTAAACATATGAACCATTTCTATAAAAAAAATGCACAAAGATGTTTTTATGTAAATTATGGAGATAATTTTTTAATTTATTTTCTCAATAAATGTCAAACCTGTCAGCTTATGAATTATTAAACATATCTTATTTTTGTAAAGAAAAAACTTTATAAGGACCTTTTGTATAAATTACAAAATTACATAGAATAAATATGTTAAAATTCAAAAGCTTTGTGGAAAACTTTAAAACTAAAAATATTTATAAGGCTACAACTGAAAGTGATTAAAATGTGGCGGTAAAAGTTTGAAGTTCATGAGACATTACTCTTGTTAAGGCAATTTGTTTTAATATATATTAGAAACTAGGGGTGTGCGCGGTATGGTTTGATGTGGTTTAGAGCCAAAACCGTACCGCATACGCGGTTTGAGTTATTTAGAAACTGCAAACCGCACCGCGAACGTTCATAACCGCATTATGCGGTGCAGCTTCATGCGGACAGTTTATGCGGTTTAACTAATTATTTACTTTAAATTTAATGACAATGCTATCATTTTCGTCACTAACGGCTCACTAAGTGGTCATTAAGGAAATTTGATGGTCATAGAATTGTGAATATACATAAGTTTAAAATAAGGATCACTGAATGTTAGTTGAAAATGAATTTGAGACAAAAAAAAATATGGTCACTCCATTAAATTTTGGAGTAATTAAGTTTACATTTCAAAAACTTAAGATAATGTCACTAATTAAGCACACGTCAAAATATTTTCGAATATATATATATATATATATATATATATATATATATATATATATATATATATATATATGACAAAACTTCAAAAATGGTTCCTGTGGTTTTCAAAAATATCAAGTTAAATCCCTAAGTTCAAAAAACCTCACAGATGGTCCCTGTAGTTTCAAAGCTTTCAACAAATGGTCCTTTTAGCTGACGCCGTCATCTTTTGGTCGTTAATAAAAGGGCATTTCCGTCATTTCACAAAACAGGGACCATTTATGAAGTTTTTTGTTAATTAAAAAATAAATAAAATAAATATAATTACTTAATATATAAACTCTCTCTCTCTCTCTCTCTCTCTCAATGCCTGCATCTTATTCCCATGGTCTTATTCTTTGTGTTCACCTGCATCTTGCATACACATACACACTTGAAAGGCCTTCACAAAGCCACCGATTTAACCCAATGAATCTTTGTTTAAACCCACAATTACAAGTTCATCAGCAAAAGAATGTTCATCAACAAGAGAATGACGAAACATCATCTCCAAAAATATTTATATGAATCCGCGATTTCAGTAACAAAAACAGGGGAACTAAGTTTAAATGAATCAGGAAAATGATTTATTGGCTAAGCAAAAAATATTTATATGCACTAGGTTTGATTTATGCTCAAGCATTTCAACAAACACATCGTGTGCACACGTTATCTGACCAGTTCTTACCCACTCCGCACCATCCATTGACTAAATTGGTACATGACAACATACAATATTTGATTCAAATTATGCTTTGTTTCACTTATACTCTGTTTAATTCGATTGTGCAAACCTCCTGTGAATGATTATGTAACAGTAGTGAAGAAGACAACTTGTGATTAGTTTCACCAGTTAGGACAATGTAGTAAGTTTTGTTCACCAGAGAAGAAAAATAGCAGAGAACCTTCGACTTCCCTCCTGTTTTCGAATCCCAAGTAGATCCCTCGCCATATCCTGCTTCGTCCATCGAGTTTCAAGTGAGATTTTACTGCGAAATCATAGGGCAACAACCCCTCTTGTTTTCCTTTTTTTCTCTGATTCCCCAGAAAGCCAAAACAAAACCCCTCACCTGCTGATGCTAATCGTGTCGCCCCGTCAAACTACCTTTCCCCTCCCCTTTCGCATTCTTTTCCGAGGCAGAAAGAAAGTAGCCTCGCTGCTTGGCCCCTTCTCTTTTCTTCGGACCAACTAAGCAATGGAGGTGCTCCATCCTATTTGTGATTAAATCCCTCCACGGTTCCATCTGATTGGGCCTCTTGGTTCCTCTTCCCCTTTGCATGAAAGATGAACCACCGGAGCTTTATTTTATTTTCTTATCTTCTTGCAATTTGATCGATTTGGGGATGAGAGAGAGAGAGAGAGAGAGAGGTGGGACCCCTTGCATATTAAATTTTATTTATTTATTTAAAAAAAGTAATACAAAACCTCATAAATGACAAAAATACCCCTTACTTAACGGCTAAATGGTAACGGAGTGAGCCGAAAGGACCAAATGTTAAAAGTTTTGAAACCACAGGGACCATCTGTGACGTTTTTTGAACTTAAGGATTAAACTTGATATTTTCAGAAACCACAGGACCATTTTTGAAGTTTTCTCTCTCTCTCTCTCTCTCTCTCTCTCTCTATATATATATATATATATATATATATATATATATATATATATATATATATATATATATATATATATATATATATATAATCATTAATTGATTTTATCAATGCGGCACGGTTTAAACCGCAATTTTGTAATCGTAAACCGCAAACCGCACCGCATAATTCGGTTTAACAAAAATACAAATCGCAAACCGCACCGCGAATGTTTTAAACGGTGTCATGCGGTGTGGTTTAGTGCATGCGGTTTATGCAGTTTGTGCGGTTTAGTGCACACCCTTACTAAAAACTGCCTAATCTCCGCTTTGTAGGGGACCCAAGTGGGCCAAAATTATGTAACTTCAAAAGTGAAAGGAGTAAACCTGAAAATATACAAAACTCATGTAGAGAAAGTGTGAAAACATAAAAATATATATATATATATATATATATATATATATATATATATATATATATATATATATATATATATATATATATATATATAGAAACTAAATATGGCAATATATTGTCGGGTGGAGAGAGAGAGAGAGAGAGAGAGAGAGAGAGAGAGAGAGAAAGAGAGAGTTTAACTTATAACCTATAACTTGATATGATAAAATAACATAACATTAACCTTTATATATATTCTTTTATGCAACGTCCCCCTAACAAGTTGTTGCAGTCTACTCCGCAGGAGCGTGCTGCTTTGTGGCGGACTAAGAATTCACCATGGATAAATGTTGCTGATTACCCTGATATTTGAATTATGGTGATTTTGTGACAATTTCCTTATCATGATGTAGAAAAAACAAGTTTATGTGACCGAAGAAGAATTTCTATAATATTTTAATTTGGTACAAACATTACTACGTGTAATTTAGATCAACAGTATCATACTCTTGACTAGTTTTTTTACTAGTTTTGAAATTAGATCTACTCTTAAACTTACCTTTACTTTTGAAACTTGATTTAGTCCTACTTGAAGATTCAGTTTTATTGAATCTATAGGAACCGAGCGTGATAGTTTTTGCTTGTATGGCTGATCCTTAGGCAAAAACTGCATTTTTCTGATTCGAACATTCACCTTGGGATGGGATATGATTATGGTTTGTTGTTCGTCCGACCTTGTCGTTTGTCCATGAATGGTGGTAATACAACCATGACTTCATCCGGTTGTTGGTATTCGGCTAGAACTGGCACAGGAAACACAACCTATAATATATATATATATATATATATATATATATATATATATATATATATATATATATATATATATATATATATATGTTGATCGATATGTTTTCAGTGTGAAGTACGGTATCACCCATTGAATTTAATGTTGATATCTCAGTTCTTTGAATACCGCCATAGCATGAGAGTAAGGTGTACTAGATAATTTCCATTTCTCATATGTGCAGCAACGAGATTCCAAGTTGACTATACCAATTTTCATTTGGTTAGTCACTTCATATCTTCTTTCATAAATTTGGTATACTCGAAAACCGGAGAATTTGTTGATCCTCCTTTCAATAACCTTCTCATCATACTCATTAATATCTTTTTTTCTTAGAGCTAAAAAATATGTATATCTTGTCATGCACAGTAAATTATAGTAGAATTACCATTGAAGTACTATAATTTAAATAATTACCTCCACCATTACGTCGTTGACACCACCATTGATGCATTGTTGCTCGAAAGAAGTCAATCAACATTGGTATTAGTACTTTTCATGCGTATTTTGATAACACATTGATGGACTATATGTTGTTCTATGTCATTATATCATACCTAACCACAGGGAAACACACGCAACCTTGCCCATTTGTGGAAACCGATTTTGTCTATCAATGTACAATAGTCTTCGGATAGGGAACGACGTAGCCTAGCTAAGATTTATTTGAAATCAGATCCTCAATAAGGTTTTGTAACCTCCGAAAACAAAATTTTTTTTCTCTCTTGTTTGTTGATCTTTATTCTCACACTCCTTAACAAATGGCAACAATAGAGTTTGTGATATGCGTTCGGAAACACGACTTGATTGGTCATTTCAACTGAATTGGCTCTATGAGATATGATAGCCAAAGAGGTCATGTGCCTAATTGTAACATCCCAAAATCTAGGTAATTTTTTTTCATTATTAAATCAAGTGAAATCATTGTTTTCAAATAAAATCCCAAATCAACCAAGCATTTACAAAACATTATTCTCAAACATAGATATCATATATCAGAGTGTCCCAATCCAAAATCATCAAAACCAAGAGGATGTGCACGATCACACCTTCGATTTCCCATGATCATCCGAAGTACCTGAAACAGAAAATTAAAACTGGAAGCCAGAGCTTAGTGAGTTCCCCAAAGTACTACCACACAACACATAACAACATGCATATTGGGTCCACAACTAACATAATGGATTACCCCAGAGTCTAAAACATGAGTCTGGCTTACCTTCAGGCCCACAACTCATGTTTGGCTTACTCCCGAGCCCACAACATTGATGGGTTTTCAACATAGCAATCAATCTTATGTGTGTATGCAACCCTGATTTGAGGATCTATGTTTTCACTATTAGACATACAAGCATTGAACACAAAACTGGAAACCCTAGCATGCATCTAATAATTTCGAAATCCATACAAGAAAGATTAGATCACATACCTTTATTGTTATGTAGTAATAACAATAGAAAAACTTGAAGATCCTTTGCTTTGAGAATAAGTACCACATGTGTAGTACCTCTGATGGCTCACATATACAGTAGGGAAAGAGGATGAATATAAGAGAGAGGAGAGAGGAGATACTTGCTCAGAATTTCAGCTATTCCAGGGTTCCTTGGAGGTGCATGAAATTATGAGGGCTTGGGGGTTTTATTTATAGTTGAGGTAACTAGGGTTTTGAGGTGGAAAACCTTAATTCCTTAGCTTAGGGCCTAAGCAGCCTATAGACTCCCATCCATAAGGCTTGGACGAAAATGTCTAGAATATTCTAGTGATTTTTGGCCTACCTCAATAAGGGTGATCCAAGAGCACAAAATCTCAACTATCAAATAATTGCAAAACAGCCTCTGTACTTTTAATCAATTCATTTAATCCCAAAATTAATTCCAAATTAATTTATGATCAAATACTAATTAATAATATGATTTCTAATTAATATATTGTTCTCATAACATATTAATAAATCATTTTATACACCAATTTATTATTCCAAATAATAAATTCAACCTCTCTTTCCAATAGTCATGATGTTTAGTTGCCAGTGTGAAGGCAACCCAAAAGGACCATGCTACTATCAAATCAAGTACATATCAATTATAGGTATGGGCTTAGACACCTAATCCAACAGTCTCCCACTTAGATAAGTCTAATAACTATGATTGCAAATATGACCTCAAAATTTGACTAGCAATCGTAGCTCTCAAAGCCGTTATCAAACTCTGACCCAGTCAGTTACGTGTCCTAAGATAAGGGATCATATAATCCTCCGTTCTGCAAGATATCATATGGACAAATGACATGGAATACAATCATTCTCATTGTCCAATAGTTGTTTCTCGATTTCTGATTTGTATGACAATGAACTTAATTGAACACATCAATTCAGTCCCGACCAGGCCCGACACATATGTCAACACAAAATCATCGAGGGGCCCAAGATATCGCTTTTACCCCATACGACAAAAGGAACAGATAAACTTTGACTTATATGCTTGTGCTATTTACTCATCAAATCATACACAATAATACATTTTATAACATCAAGTTACTGATGGGTTTTGAGCATAACTACTACCTATGTGTTCATGCAACCCTAATTGCTTTGGATCTAAGATTGTCACTAGTTGAACATACGACATGAATACCAAAGCAAAACCCTAGATCTAGCATATATAAATCGATATATATATATATATATATATATATATATATATATATATAATTAGGGTTTAGAAGTTTACCTCACTTGTTAAGTAGCAATAACAAGAAACCTTGTAGATCCTTGAATCTTGAAAGCGTCTCGAATATTGCACCTCTAATGGCTTACAAACATTACTAGCAAAAGGATGAAAGGAGAGTGGAGGGATGCTCTTAGAAATTTGGCTAGGGTTCTCAAATGCAAGCATTGGCTGAAAATCCAAAGTGTTAGATCCTTTTTATACATGATGTGACTTAGTCCCAAAGCTAGGGTTTGCAGGTGGAAACCCTAATTCCCTGCTTAAGGCCTAAGCAACCCATGGACTCTTTTTTAGAAGGCCTTAGACGAAAACTTATATGGCCACCCTATAATTTTCGTCCTCTCCTATCCTTGGAGTCCAAGAGCCCAGTTTCACAACTATCAATGATTTGCAGAACAACCCCTGTACTTTTAATTAATTCCTTTAATCCCAAAATTAATTCCAAATTAATTTTTGATTAAATATTAGTTAAACAAAATGATTTCTAACTAATATATTATTCTCTTAATACATTAATAAATCATTGATCAACCTCTCTCTCTAAAATTACTCTGTCAAGTTGCTAGAGTGAAGACAACCCAAAAGGACCATGCTACTATCAAATCAAGTAAATACCAATTATAGTTATGGGCTTAGACACCTAATCCAACATTTTCCTACCTGGATAAGTCTAATAACTATGGTTGCAAGTACGACCTCAAAATTTGATCAGCAATCGTAGTTTTCAAAAGTCGATGTCAAACTCTGACCTAGTCAGTTACGTGTCTTTAGATAGGGGATCAAAAATTCCTCCGTTCTACAAGATATCGTATGGACATGAGACATGGATTATAATCAATCTCTCTATCCAAGGTTTGTTTCCCGATTTCCGATTTATGACGACTGAAATCAGACTGCTAATTAAACACATCAATTCAATCCAGGCTTGGGCAAGTGCTTTAGATGTCATCACCAAATCATCAAGGGGCCCATAGATATCGCTTTTCCCATTACGACAAAAGGAACGGATAAACTTCGACTCATATGCTTGCACTATTTACTCATCAAATTACGCACAACAATATATTTTATAACATCAAGTTACTAATGCGTTTACATATTATCAATGCACATTTGACTCGCAAAAAATAACTCATATGTCTCCGTTTAAAGAATATAAGATATTATCGTCTCAAAATTACTCATGATAAAATCCATAAAGTAATTCTCTGAGCGTTTGTTAATCCAATACTCAAATCTCCATTTCGAAAGTACTCGTGAATGTTGCAGCAAACCATTGCTATGTCTAAACCCTTTGAAAATCTACAATCCAATTCATAACAGTCTTAATTCACTACTTATTTACAAAGTATGATCGACTGTGAATGTTTTGAGTAATCCAATTATTCGGGAAGTAAAACATGCGAAGTGAAACATAATAATAACCTAACTAGTTATGGTCTCAAAACTATTGAATATAAATAAAACGCTTATTATTTAAACACCTTATTTATTAGACTTTATTAATTGTATAATGTTTCGAGTAATCAACTAATCACTTGAATTAAATATTAGTCATGCTATGTAATAAACATGCATACTATGTCTCTCTATGGTCCTTCCTTTGTGAATAGATCAACTGGACATAACTCCAATGATACTCATATCACAATTCCAAATCTATATTACAAGTGTACGAATTTTCAAAATTTTTATCACACCTAAATGTGTTAGAATCTAAACTTTCATGCAATGATCCTTTTGTGATGACGTGGCCTAAAACTCGCAAAGACTTTGCCAACGATGTCACAAAATGCTCCAATGAAACGTTGTTCCTTAAAATAGTAATGGAGTATTAGATTCAAGGTAACTCCTTGAACACCTTCTTTGCATTAAGGTTTCTAACTCACATTCAGATTCTAATCACCAACTCCTATTATGGAAACTTTTCTATATTTCTATATGACTATCAAGAAACACCGTAAATTTCAAAACAATTTTTCATTTAAAAATAATCGTTAATTCTTAAAAACACTTTTCTTAAAATTCCAGTCATAATCGAATTACAAAAATATAACTCCATTCTCACTTGCTTAATAAACCAGGATCCTCAAAACATGACTCTTTCTCTGGTGTGTACAATCGAGCCGGTGCCGTCCCGTGATCCTAAGAGAAACCTGAAACACATAACACAAAACACTATAAGCACGAAGCTTAGTGAGTTCCCCAAAATACCACACATAACACATATTAGCCACTCGAGGCTATAACTATGTCGGTCCGTGGACACTACTTTATGAACCCTCTGGTTCTAACTCTGTGAACCTTCCGGTTCTAACTCTGTAAACATGCACAACATAAATCACATAGAAATAATGCAGTACAACACATAACATACATAGCATAAAAATACTCTGTCACATAACTCTGGTTACCTACTCACGGTAAAGTATAGTGAGAAGACTCACCTGGCAAGCAGAAAGCAGATATCCCCACACTTGAATCTCGAACTCGCCACCGCCTAACACATAAGGCAAATACTCTTATGAATAAAACTCTCGAGACTAGAATCATCCCTTTCTTGGCACCCTCTTAAGGGTAAAAGACCATTTTACCCCTCTCTTGGCCCAAAGGCCACATCGCTGACCAAACCCTAAAAGTCAACAAAATTCAACGGTCAACTTTGACCGGACTCAACGAGTGCACTAGGGCGACTCGGCGAGTCTATACGTGTCCACTGACTCCCTTGGATCCTCTCTTGACACATCGAGTATTTCTCTGACTCGACGAGTTTCACCTGGCATAAATCGCGGGGCCACCACGACTCAACTCACCGAGTCTCAAGAACAACTCGGCGAGTTCTGGCTTGACTCAGTCCCCCCTGACTCTCCCTGACTCACTGAGTCGACCCCTCAACTCGACAAGACCACTCGCTGAGTGGTTACGGGAAAACTTCATGCTACTCACCGAGTCTGTTCTTCAGACTCGGCGAGTCCATGCCATACATAACTCAAACTCACTTCTGAGGTCAGATCTGTTCCATACAATCATAGATCTGGCCTCCCCAGGCAAGAAAATCACGTAAAGTCCAAACCTTGGTGCTCAAACAACAACTATTTGCTCCTATATGATGTTTTAGCCCCATATCTCATAACTCTAGGTCAAAACTCCCATGAATCCTCATAAAGCTTAAGGAATAAGGCTTCTCTGGACCTCTATGGATCTCATCCCAAGCCTCATCACAAATAAGGACGAAATGGACATCAAATCTAACCAACAAAGGGGTCAAGAAACCCTAACCCCCATGTTTATCATGACAACAAAAAAGGAAGCCAAAATATACCTCCAAGATGATGCTCTGAGCTCCAAAATCGAAGGATGTCCACCTCCCTTTCCTCCTCTTAGCTAGAATCTCCTTTGCCTTGCCAAACAAAGATTCAAAGGTCAACAATGGCCTCTTCTCTCTCCCAAAACGCTCAAAATCTCTTTAGGGTTTCTCTCTGGGGTTGGTGGCCGCAAATGACGGCCATAAGACCCTTTAAATAGGTCTCAAACCCTGGAAATTAGGGTTTCATTAAACAGCACGGACTCGCCGAGTCCACTTTTGGACTCGCCGAGTCCAGACGCGAACCCGCGTACAAAACCGTGATCCTACTCAGCGAGTTTGGACTCCAACTCGCCGAGTCTCCTCACAATCACCCAAAAATAAAGAGTAAAATAATACTTGGGAATCCGGGGTGTTACATATCAATTTTGATCAAGAATTATCCCACTTTGAAACATGTCATTATGGTCCGTCCAAATGATATACTTCTAACTGTCCATATGTAACCAATCTTCAGTGAACTTCAGATTGTCCTTCAATAGTTGTTCAGCAACTCTAGTCGTATCCAGTTCCAGTCCTTTCCCTTCTTAATGCCCTAAGCATTCATAAATTTTTAGAACAAGTGAATACTATAGCATATGTAATCAATCCTATATCTAAAGCATATGGGATTCGATACATAATGTAAGACATGATACTTGATCAGTCTCTTGCCGTAATGTTTCCATATATGTAATTTTCCTATGTTGAATCACTTCAACATGATATTCATATATCTTCATCACTAAGTTCTATTAAAATCTTGCAATCTAAACTTTTATATTTGAAATGAAGTATAAGTGCTCTCTCCCTTATAACTTTCTACAACGAAACAATTTTCAAACTCTGCAACTTGAAAATTTGAAAACTTTGTTTCCAATAAATAGCATTGCCAACTTGCAATACTTAACATAAAAATTATGCTCCCACTAGCATTGACATGTACCCATAAATCAACTGGACTTTTAGAAATAAATACTATTGACTTTCTTCCTAAAGTGGAGATTTCCGATACATGATGCCTTGATAAGTCTTCAACCAGACTTCTCAAGTTCATACACCTTTCATTAGATAACATATGTGTGCGTTTAAACCCAGTTAGAACTTATAGTGATAAGTCCTGAATGTTCAAACTATTACTTGCCATTTCTCACAATTCAAACTATGAAAAAGGATACCATAATCATATATGAATTTGAGAACGCAATTATCACACCGGCTTACCATGATATCAATAAGATTCAAATCTACTAGCAAAAGTGTTTCTACATAATCCTTTTCTAGAATTAGAGCGAAAACTTTTGTCACCTAGATTTTATGGTGTATGTGTTCCTATCCATGTGAATTTATCAATTCCAACCTACAATCATAAGATAAGGTTGAGGACAAACCATAACCAAAACTTTGTTTTTCCTTTCATGGACCGAACTTTGCTTATTCTTTATTTCTTGCCATATGGTAGCATAAGGGCCTACCATGTCTTCCATGTTGTTTAAGCAGCTCACTTCCATTAACCAATGTACTATCATTGACCAACGTGCTCTGCCTATTACAGTCAAATGAGAACCATAGAACTCATAAGAATTGCCAACTCAACTGGATGGTGCATAGAAACAAGAATGTGTCAACACGATTGGTTATTAACTTCAGGTCGTGTGCTAGTGATAACTAAAAGGTTTATTCTTGGTCAACTTCTGAAACTATTCAAGATTAATAAGACTCCCACTGACTTCTTGACATATAAGTTTTTATGTTAAGGAACATTCCCCGGCAAACAAAATATTCAAGATTTAGTGTGGGTTTTTATCAAGAAAACACTTCATGCAATTGGTCTTAGTTTATCATTTGTTTTAACTAAAACAACACTACTACTAATTCCAAATGTGCTAGAGTAATAATACATTTCTACTCCACATTTTATGATGTGTTATAAACCTACTTAGCTTGAAATAAGTTTCAAGAGTATGGCTCTAAACCATGATTTGATACGAAGTATGACTCATCTCTTAATTAATTCATTTCAACAATATCTGATTCTTCTTCTTAGTCATACAAATGCACTAAGATGTACTTAGAGGATCAATTGTGACATGGATCCATAATTATTAAGACGATCATAAAACATGATGCTAAAGTATTATCGTTTCCTGTTAGATTGGAGAAACCTTTATCTTTCTGTCTAACAGATTCTTCTTATTCGTTCTGCCACTCTTTGGAACTTTTCAAAGAATCAGAATTACACTTAATCTTATAAGTATAACCATATTTACTGAACCATCAGTAAATCATGACGAATAAACTTATCATCTTTTGTGGTGGATCTGACCAGTCCACATCAATGTGTACTAGATCCTTTAGTCCTTCACTTGACTCACACAAACATGTGAGCAAGGAAATAATCTTAATCTTCCAAAGATCAAAAGTCTCATACATCACACAATTTGAATTGCATGACTCCAAGTTTCTATCCAACTGAAACTTGGGTGATGAGAATTCTTTTTCACTTGGTTGATTATGATATTTCCACAAAAGACACAACTAAGAATCAAATTCATATTTAACATTGCTAGTAGTGGAATTATAACCACTAATTTTCATAAATACCATTGCAAGGATATATAAAGTAAATAAGATAAAAAAAATCACTTTATTGATAAAATGCGGAAAAATTTATCCTTATAATGCAAACATATGAAAACTGTGTTTCCCGACGTATTTCCTAAGCAATCTATTAAACTATCATAACTCCTAATCAGCAGCTCCAAAATCTGATCATTGACCGAAATCCATCTCTCACAATCAGATATAGCTTGATCTTCTTAAGCTTTCTTCTTTCTCTTAGATCCTACAAAACATCAAAATGTGACTATCACATCATGTATTAAGAATCTATGAATAGGAACTTAATGGAGTTAGATAATGGATATACCTGAAGTAGAGTCATACATCTTGACTTTACTATCTCTACGATCCTTCAGGTAGTCAGGGCCGCTTCGCATCTAATATCTCTTCAATTGACAATAGAAACATATGGACTCTTCAGGAACAACACATGAGACCATCTTAGAACTAGCCTTTCTCTTTACCATATGGTCAAACGGTTTGACCTTGGTCGATCCCTTTCCATTGGGAAGAGAAACTTTTTCTGGACTACCAATGTTGCCATTTTTAAGGTCCATGGAAATTTGAGAGATTGATCCGTCAAACACATTTGCTTGACCATTGCACTTTACCATTTCTGCTTCAACGGCAATTAGTAAATATGTCAGATCAATAAGGGTCACGTCGTTGTCAGTCAAATAGTAGTCCTTAACAAACTGACTATCTGACTCAGGAAGTGAGTGAAGAACCAAGTCAACAACCAGCTCCTTTGGGAAAATGACACCAAACATTCCCGATCTGTCAAGGTGTGACTTCATTTTAAGAACATGTGCACACATAGAATTTCCATCTAAGTCTTTACATAACAATAGGGCTTGAGTAATCTTGAACTTTTCAATTTTACAAAAACGTGGGTCGGGGAGAATTACTGGAGGAGGTGGAGGAAGAGTTGGAGAAGTATGATTTCCAATTCCACCATTTGAAGAAGGGAATATTCTTTCACCTTGATCAACTTGTGGAAGATCATCTTCAGAAAGAGAAGGAAAACCATTTCCATCAAGACCATAGTTGCCAGAACTTGACATCTATAAGGGAGAAAAGAAAATTCAAGTTAGTTCATTTTAATCCTTAATTATTAACCCAAAATTCAAATTAAGGCTAGGATCCATATTTTAGATTTGAATTCTGAATAGGGATGCGGTAATCAAATTCGAATCTATTTTAGGTAGGTAAGCATTTACCAGTTTCAATCTAATGAAACTCCTAGATCTTTTGAGATTCAATGAAAAATTTAATGGCATGTTTAATCTTGATTATGCTCTCACTTTGTGACTGTGATGTCGAGGATCACAAACGAGATGTGAATAACCATGCAAATCAGCTTGGTACTCTCGATGTCATTTATCACCTAATAAATATGTCAGTTAACCACACACGCTCCATTAATCAATGATAAATTATGAGACACCCATTGCCAACAATATTGGTCCATATTAGTGTGCTAGTTAACAACACACGCTCCACTAACGACCAATAAGGTGCAATGTGTAATTTCATGGATTAGCGTCAAATTTACATTTTTCTAAGGTAACTAAGAATGCGATTTTAGAAAAGGTTCAGGTACTTTATGTCATTATACTTTTAATGACAGTTTAGTGTCCTATCATACCCGTTCGGCTAACGACCCTCCACTAGTCAAGAATGCAGTGGGTAAGAATGGATATCCAATGGCGGTCATTTTACAGGCCGTTTCCTTAAACACCATTTATATACCAGCTTCGTGAATGAAGCATACTAATGGTAAGACTGAATCATATATATATATATATATATATATATATATATATATATATATATATATATATATATATATATATATATATAATAGTATAAGGATGTATTTTAAACTTTTAAAATACTAGGGTTCTTAAATTTAAGATTTCAAAATTAAATTATTTAATTAAATTTAAATTATAAAACCAAAGGGTGTATTTTAAAACATTTCTTAAATACTAGATCAAGTTTTAAATAATTAAATTAATAAATTAATTTTGTCTTTTTCTAAAAATTTTAACCAAATCATTTATTTTGATAAGGATATACTATTATCTTTTCAAAAAAATTCAACTTTAAGCAATAAAAACGAATTAAGACATTTATTTTGATAAGGATATACCCTCCAATGTTTCCTTGATATTGACTCTATTGGGTCCAATGGTGGATCCAGAAAAAAAAAATTATTACGGGGTCTATCTTATATAAAAAAAGTAAACAAAAATTTGAAAGTAGAAAAAATCTAAATTTTGGTTTTTTGGGAGTTTTTTCTATTAAAAATATTACAAAAATAGGGTTTTTTTTTAGCAAAAATGGGTGTCGAAAGGGATAATTTCAACAAAATATGAAATTTTTAAGAGTTATTTTAGTAAAATGGGGTTAGTATCAATTTTCAAGTGGGGTCCATGGACCCCCCCCCCCCCCCCCCCCTTATTACACTGTGGCTCCGCCACTGTTAGGTCCTACCCCGGAACACCATTTAACGTTCACATTGGGAAATATACGAATTTGAACCATCAATTCATTTGTTTCATGCTAGAACAAAAATGTTCACTGTGAATTAATTTTTGGAAATGGTTGTTGGGTTTCACCAAGATCATGATAATAATGACTAAGAGATCATAAATATAAATTTTTTGCAAACCTACATCCTAGTTGTTTTGAAATAGAGATGTCTTGGGATAAACATCATTGTGTGTACATAGTGTAAGAAATATAAGATTGGGATAGAAATCAAGTTTTTCACATTCTCATGGTGATAATGAGAATGATAATAAAAACAATTTTTGAGAAACCATAGCTCTGATTTGGTATAAACTTGAAAGATTAAGGGTTAATCAAAAGCTATTGTTGAGAAAAGCGTCAATTCCTTAAGGTTTAGGAAAAGGAACCCTATGTTTGGATTTGTATATACCCAAGACATCATTGGTTTCCAAGATTGTTTTAAATGAAATATAATACCTCTGCTGCGAAAGATTAACCAAGTAAAAATCTCTAAACTCCGAAATGAATAGAGATAGGCCGCTTAACGATCTTTGTTAATACAGCCAATTGGGAAGAAATTCTTAAAATAAGAAATATCATTAAGGCTTTTTCGCAAACAAAAAATCGTTGAGACTTTATACAACATGCTTCTAGGGACACCTAACTAGTGCGGAAAAGAATAATATTTGATCCCCAATAAAGTAGACAAGTCATGCAAATACAACTTATGTTCAAATTTGAAATATTAAAATAAAAATAAAGAAAATCTTTTTTGTATTTTTGAATATTTTGAAAGATAAAGACAAAAATAAGAAAAAAAATTGGATTTTTGGATATTTTTGAAAGTTAAGGAGAAAAATAAAGAAAAATTCTATTTGGATTTATGAATATTTTTGAAAGATGAAAATAAAAATAAGGAAAATCTTTTTGGATTTTTGAATATAAAGAAAGAATTAAAAACTAAGAAAAGAAATAAACAAATACCTAGAGCATCATCTTCCTTCTCGCAACTAAGTATTTTGTTCGCATGAGAAATCCGAAAGACTGTGAAGATCGTGTCACATCTCAAGTAAACAGTAACCTTTTTGCAAGTTCAAGAATTTGACTTTGGAACTAATTATGCTTCAATCATTCCAAGTCCTTGTAAGATTATGTTAAATGAAATTTCTGTTGGATTAGTGTCTAAGTCCATAACTAATTTGGTATGTACTTGACCCGATGGTGCATGGTCCTTTTGGGTTGCCTTCACCGAAGCAACTTGATAGGATGAATTATGGAGAGAAAGGATTAAATATGATTTATTAATATATTATGAGAATAATATATTAAAGGAGAAATCATATTGTTTAATTAATATTAGTCAAGAATTAATTAGTAATTAGTTTTGTGACTAAAAGAGATTAATTAAACTTAAGGGACTGGAATTGTAATTATAAGATAATTGCAATTTGGGCCATGGATTGCCTTTTATTATAAGGTGGACGAATTCTAATGGGCAAGCCCATATGAAGTCGTCCAAGGCTTTAAGAAAGGGCTCCATGGGTTGCTTAGGGCTTAAGCATCCAAATTAGGGTTTCCTTATTAGATAACCCTAATAGCCTCACTATATATAGAACCCTTAAGGCTCAAAAACGTGGGGAACTTCTTTTCTAGGGTTAGAACACGTTTTGGGCAGCCTTCATCCTCTCTCCTCTTCATCCTCTTGCTTATGGTGTTTGTGAACCACTAGAGGAGTGACACTTGTGACTCTAAGCCTTCCAAAGTCAATTCAAGGAGGAATTGGGATTGTTATTGCTACATAACAATCAAGGTAACATTATAAACTTATTCTAATATCTAATATGATTACTTGTATGCTAGAATTAGGGTTTATAGTCTTGGATTCAAAGCATGTACAATAGAGAAACCTAGATCCAAGCATTAGGGTTTGTATGAGCACATAGGATGTCTTATGACCAAAACCCATCAGTGGTATCAGAGCCTTCATTGGTTTCTATTGTATTGATGCTTGTTGTAACTGAAAAATTCGATTTTTTGCATTCTGGAGGTTGGACTCGCCGAGTCTATAGCTAAACTCGCCGAGTCCAAGGTGACTCGACGAGTCGAAGCCTGACTCGACGAGTCAGCTCGTCAGATGGAGGGTACTTCGGGATTTCTTGCTGTTTTTGCTTATGGATAGTTACCTTATCATGTTAGATCAATATTAATCCGATTATATGATATATTTGACTATATTTTTGATCTAATTGAAGATATTTATCAATTAATAAGATAATTGTTTCCTTATAAGATAATTGATTAATTATTTTGACTAAATTGATAAATTGTTTTGCAAGAAATCATTAAATAAATCAAATATGGATAATTATGTGATTAAATGTTAATTTGAATTATTTTTTATTTGATCCTTGTTGTTATGAAAAGTTTCATATTTTGCCCTTTAGGTTTTATAGTTTAAATTTGAACCCAAAAGTTTTGTAGTTTTGAAATTTAAATAGTTAAAACACTAATGTTTTGAAAAAGGTTTCAAAACTTGCCCTCATGTTTTGGAATTTAAATTTTGATTAAATGGTTTAATTTTGATGTATATTTAAATTCTAAACCCTAATGTGTTGAAATGTTTCAAAACTTGCCCTCAAGTTTTGGAATTTAAAAGTTAATTAAAAGTTTAATTAGGAATGTTAAATTCTAAAACTCTAGTATAGTTTTGAAAAAGTTCAAATCACACCCTTATGGTTTTATTAATTAATTAAGATGTATAATTAAAAGAGGTTTAATAAATCCATAAAAGTTTAGGTATACAATTTAATTGAATTAAAAGTATAATTGTTAAATTAGACCACCTAATATTTTAAAAGTATAAAATACACCCTATACTATATATATAACATTAAAAGTCTAACATTATATATATGTATGAGTAAAAGTCAGTCTTACCGTTAGTAGGCCTCATTCACGAAGCTATTCTATAAAGGGTGTTTAAGGAAATTGCCTATAAAATGGCGATTGAATGGGTATCCACTCTTACCCACCGCACTCTTGACTAGTGGAGGGTCGTTAGCCGAACGGGTAGGATAGGACGAAACCTTCCATTATAAGTATAATGAATTACTAAAGTAACTAAATGTTTTTCGAAATTCCCAATCTTAGTTACTTAGGCAAAAGTGAATTGATGCAATTCCATGAAATTACACTTTGTGCCCTTGCGAAGACGTTAGTGGAGCGTGTGTGGTTAAGCGACACACTGATTGGATCTAAGCACAGGTAGCAAAGGGTGACTCAATGTTTGTCATAGTTCGGTGGAGCGTGTGTGGTTTACCGGCACATCGAATAGGTGACTGTAACATGTGAGGGCACCATGTAGTTTGCATGGTTATTCACACCCGCTTTGTGATCCTCGGCATCCCAGTCACAAACAAGAGGGGCATATCGAGATATAAACATGCCATTGAAAGTTCAATGTATCTCAAAGGATCTAGGAGTTTTCATATATTTAAAACTTAAATTTCTTTTTTCATGGTGGAAATTAGTGAATCGTCATTCACTTACCTTCAAATATTCTGCAGCTAGATTACGACATCCCTTTTCTAGGTTGTAGCATATTGTGTTGGGTCCTAGCCTTGGAATTTCATTTGGGTGATCTACCAAGGACTCAATCTATCTACTAACTTGAATTCATTTTTCTCCCGTTTTGTAGATGTCAAAGTTCGACAACTATGGTCTTCTCAAATCCCGTGGAACAAGCATTCCACATGAAGATGATATTCCACGATTCGATCGAGGAACAAGAGATCATGCTTCACTTCCTCCTCCTCCAATTATTCTCCCTAACCCTCAAGTTCAAAGGCTTGAAAAGTTCAAGATCACTCAAGCCCTTTTGGCAAGTAAACATAAAGAAGGAAAGTCCGTGTGTGCACATGTCCTAGGGATGAAGTCATACATTGATAAGTTAAGAATGTTGGGATCGGTTGTCTGTAAGGAAATGGCTGTTGATTGGGTTCTTCAGTCACTTCCCAACTCATATAGTGAGTTCGTAAGAGAGTACTATATGATGAACTACGACGTGACCCTTATAGATCTCACCTATATGCTTATTGCTGCTGAATTTGCAATGATTTGGCGCAATAGAAAAGCAAAGCTGATTGGTGAATCTGCCTTCGAGACCTCTATGGATATAGACAATGGCAACGAAAGACATGTTATGATCGAAAAGTTTGATCATAAGAGAAAGGAAATGTTTGAAGTAGTTCCATGTGTTGTTCCAAAAGAGTTGATTTGTTTTTATTGCCAAGAGAAGGGGCATTGGAGACGAAGTTGCCCTATTTACCTAAGAGATCTAAGAAATGGGAGAGTCGAAATGTATGGCTCTGCTTTAGGTAAAATCCATTGACTAACTCTTTTAAGCTTCTATTCTAGATTCTTAATACATAATGTGATAAGATTACAATTGATGTTTTGTAGGATCGAAGAAAAGAAAGGAAGCTTAAGGGAAGAAGTGAGCAGAATCTAACCGTGAAGGAATGGATTTCGATCGCGTTTCTCGAAGATTAGATTCTTGAGCTACTACTTAGAGTTAGAATTAGATTGCTAAGAAAGATGCATTAGCATAAGTTTTTCAATGAGTTGCATTGTAAGGACAAATTTTTTCCGCAATAAAATAAATTTTGATTTTAAATTTTATTTATTTATCCTTACAATGGCGTGTATGAAAAATTGATGTTAAAATGTTTCTATTATTAGCAATAATGGATTTGGTTGTTATGATGTTATTTATGGAAAGTCGGGAATTTACCAAAGATGGAGAGTTTCTCATCGTCCAAGTTTCAATTGGACAGAAACTTGGAATCATGCAACGTGGATGCACGATGAATGAGAAATTTCGTATTTGGAAATTAGACTAATTCAATGACAAAGTGTCAAGTGAAGGACTAGGAGATCGAGTACACAAAGTTGTGTGATCAAACTCCACCATAAGAGTAACGAGATATTCGTCATGATTTACTAAAGGTTTAGTAAATATGATTATACTTATAAGATTAAGTGTAATTCTGAATTGATTGAAAAGGTTTAAATCAATAGTAGAACGAATAACAAGAATCAAGTAGGCAGAGAGATAAAAGTTTCTCCATTCTAAGAAGAAGGGAGAGTAGCTTTTATGCTTTATGATAGGTATTAATGATTAAGAACCATATCTCAATTGATCCTCTAAGTAAATCAAGAATTGAAGAAATGGTTAAATCAAGAAGTCAATCATACTTCGTTCCAAAACAAGTCTTAGAGTTAAGATTGTGACAATGAGTGAAAAGTATTAAGAAGGTTTAAAACATTCATTAAATGTGGTAAGTTGTGATGTCTTAGATAAGACAAAGACCAACTAGGACCAATTTATGAAGTGTTTTGATAAAATCTACACTAACTCTTGAATATTTGTTTGTCAAGAAATGGTTTTTGACAAGAGAATCTTATATGTCAAGGAGTCAGTAGGAGTCTTAATGGACTTGAAAGATTTCAAGAACAAATCAAATAAACCTTATCGATCATCACTAGCACACGAGTTGAGGTTTACAACCTATCGTGTTGACATTATTTTGATTTTGTGCCAATCCAATCGAGTTAATTATGCATGTGAGTTCTATGAGTTCTCATTTTGAACCCATAAAAGGCAAAGCACCTTAATCAATGAAAGGTACATTGATAAGAAAAGGTGACTTGCTTAACTACTTGGAAGACATGGTGGGCAGCTGTGCTACCATAAGGCAAGAAATCAAGATTAAGAAAGTTCGGTCCATATGAGTTTGAATTTGTCGTAAACTTTAGTTTTAACAAATTCACATGGATAGGAACACATACACCGCTCAAATCTAAGTGTCATAATATTTCCTCCTTCATGAAAATGATTGTGAAGAAATACTTTCACTAAGAGAGATTTTAAGAAGATAGTGATTGTAAAATTGCATTCTCAAATTCAATCATGGTTACGGCATCCCTTTCCATAATTTGAATTGTGAGGTTTGGCAATCAGTCTTAATTGTTTAGACACACATATGAACTATCGAAGGTAAAGGTGTATAAGTTCAAGAAGCATTGATAAAGGATTATCAAAGCACTAAGTATTAGAAACATGAACTTAAAAAATTCAATAAGTATTGATTTTTGAAAGTTAAGATGTTTATGAATACATGTTGAAGCTAGTGGGAGCATAAGTGTTATGTTTTATAATAATCATCATGATAGTGGGAGCATAAATGTTATGATTATATGATTATTAAGGCACGTATTGCAAAGTTGGCAATATTAATTATAGAAAACAAGAGTCATACTTTGCAAAGTTGTAAGAGTTGAAAGGTTGTTTTGCTATAATTAAGGGAGAGAATATTATGCTTCATTTCAAATCTAAAGGATTAGGTTGAGAAATGTTACTAAACTTAGTCAAGGGTACATAGTGTGTTTTTAAAATTTCGATTATGATTACGGCATTCCTCTTCACAATTCGAATTTTGAGAACATAGCAAATAAAACATTATGCGTCGTGTCTCATACGCTTCGGGTATAGGATCGATTGCAAATGCTATAATGTTTGACCATTCTAAAATTTTCCAAATGTCGAGCGCATTTAGAGGGAAAAGGGACTAGAATTGGTTTTGACTAAAACAATTAAACAACTATCAAAGGACAACCCAAAGTTCGACGAGGATTGGTCGCTTGTGAGTAGTTGGAAGTATAGTATTGGAAAATATGGAAATGTTTCCATATTGGATGGACCGTATCGACATCATTACGAATAGATAAGATTCTATTAAGAATGAGTTGTCATATGGAACATATGGAAGTGTGTCCATATTGGGAATTGAATATTGAGAAATCTATGACTAGATTAGAAACTTCTATGCAAAAGGATGTTCAAAGAATGTACTTTGAGTGAGAGACATCACGTCTATGGAATTGTCTTGTAACAATCTCCGATAGAGGACTTTGTAATATCATTGGCAATAGTCTTTGTGACTTTGGTGCAGTGACATTACGAAAGGATAGTTGCATAGAATGTTAGAATCTAGCATATTCTATAAGTAGCATGAATTTGATATTCTTTGACTTATGAAAAACGGATTTGGAGTTGTGAAATGAGAAGGATTGGAAATGTGTTCAATGTGATCTATTTCACAAAGTAAGAACCATAGGTAAACATTGTGTGCATGCTAAGAGCATGGGACAAGTGTAATAATTCAAGTAAGAAGTTGATTAACCGAAACGACAAATAATGAGTAATCGATATGGTGATAAATAAAAGGTGTTTTATTTATACTCAAAGGTTTGAGGCCATGTGGGATTAGTATTATTCTTGTGTTTCACTTTGCATGTTTTGACTTCCAGAATAATTTAGTTTATTAAGAATAATCAAATTATTCGAACGGGCCGCAGTCATTCATATGTTGGAAGTAGATATGAATGAAGACTGTCGTGAATTGGTGTGTGGATTGTCAAAAGAGCATTAGACATAAGCAAATGTTTGCTGCAACGTTCATGAGTGCTTATGAATATGATTTGAGCATTGGATTAAACCCACGCTCACTTGGATCACTCCATGAAATTGTATCACGAGTGATTGGTGAGACGATAACATCTTATATTCTTGAAACCGAGATGTGTGAGTTGTATCTTGCGAATCGGTTGCACATTGATAATATATAAACGCACTAGTAACTTGGTGTTATAAAACATATTGTTGTGTGTGATTCGGTGCGTGAGTGCAAGCGAGCATTGTATCAAAGTTTATCCATTCCTTTTATTCAAAGTAGGATAAAAGCAATATCTTTGGGCCCCTCGATGGTTTAGTGATGACAAACGTAAATGCTCGGCCGGGCTAGGGCTAATTTGATTTGTTCAATTAGTCTGTCGTCATAAATCAGAAATCGAGAAGTAGTACAAAGAGAATGATTTGAAATCATATCTCATATGATATCTAGAATGGAGGAATATATGATCCCTTATCTAAGGACACGCGTATCTGATAGGATCAGAGTTGACAGCGGCTTTGGAAAGCTACGATTGCAGATCGGGATCCAAAGTCATACGCAAAATAGTTATTAGACTTATCCAAATGGGAGACTGTTGGATTAGTGTCTAAGTCCATAACTAATTTGGTATGTACTTGACCCGATGGTGCATGGTCCTTTTGGGTTGCCTTCACCGAAGCAACTTGATAGGATGAATTATGGAGAGAAAGGATTAAATATGATTTATTAATATATTATGAGAATAATATATTAAAGGAGAAATCATATTGTTTAATTAATATTAGTCAAGAATTAATTAGTAATTAGTTTTGTGACTAAAAGAGATTAATTAAACTTAAGGGACTGGAATTGTAATTATAAGATAATTGCAATTTGGGCCATGGATTGCCTTTTATTATAAGGTGGACGAATTCTAATGGGCAAGCCCATATGAAGTCGTCCAAGGCTTTAAGAAAGGGCTCCATGGGTTGCTTAGGGCTTAAGCATCCAAATTAGGGTTTCCTTATTAGATAACCCTAATAGCCTCACTATATATAGAACCCTTAAGGCTCAAAAACGTGGGGAACTTCTTTTCTAGGGTTAGAACACGTTTTGGGCAGCCTTCATCCTCTCTCCTCTTCATCCTCTTGCTTATGGTGTTTGTGAACCACTAGAGGAGTGACACTTGTGACTCTAAGCCTTCCAAAGTCAATTCAAGGAGGAATTGGGATTGTTATTGCTACATAACAATCAAGGTAACATTATAAACTTATTCTAATATCTAATATGATTACTTGTATGCTAGAATTAGGGTTTATAGTCTTGGATTCAAAGCATGTACAATAGAGAAACCTAGATCCAAGCATTAGGGTTTGTATGAGCACATAGGATGTCTTATGACCAAAACCCATCAATTTCTGGTAAGGCTTTCATGAATATGTCAGCCAACTGATCTGATGATCATACAAAATGGACTTCAACAATTCCATCTTTAACATGGTCTTTTATAAAATGATATCTTAAAGCAATGTGCTTTGTCATTGAATGTTGAACAGGGTTATGACAAATGCATATGACACTCTCTAAATCATACTACAAAGGAATATTTTTCATGTTAATAACAGTCTCTAAGCTGACTTTGAATCCAAATTATTTTTCATGTTAACGACTTATTTGGCTAGATCTAGAAGATAGGATGATCAAACTCTTGTGGTTTGTATAGATGTTACACCGAACCCCATACAAGTAATGCCTCCAAATCTTGAGGGCGAAAACCACAACCCCCAGCTCCAAGTTGTGCATAGGATAATTCGCTTCATGAGGCTTCAACTGCCTTGAAGCGTACACGACCAAACGACCTTTTTTCATTAGAACCTCCCCAAGGCCCATAATCAAAGCATATCGATATAACATGAAATCATTCATACCCTTGGGTAGAGTCAGTACCAGAGCCTCACAAAACTTATGTCTCAAAGCCTCAAATGTATCCTGCTGCTCAGGCTCCCATCGGAAAGTAACATTCTTCTTCGTCAAAAAAATCAAAGGAATAGAAATCTCAGAGAAATCCTGGATGAACCTCCAATAATATCCTGCTAACCCAAGAAAACTGTGAATCTTATATGGAGACCTCAGAATCTCCCATTGCATCACTGCCTCGATCTTGACCGGATTGACTGATATACCTTTCTGGTTGACAAGGTGCCCAACAAATTGCACCTCAGGCAAGAGAAATCGCACTTGGAGAACTTGGCATAAAGCTTCTCCATCCTCAAAGTCTCCATAACCTTTTTCAGATGCTCCTTATGCTGCTCCTTGATCTTAGAATAAACCAAGATATCATCAATAAACACAATCAATGGTCGGTCCAACAACGACATGCACACTCGATTCATGAACGATGTCAGCGCATTGGTGAGCCCAAAAGGCATCACTACGAACTCGTAACGACCATAATGAGTTCTAAAGTCCGTATTCTATACATCCTCATCTTTGACCCTCATCTGATGATATCCCGATCTCAAATCAATCTTGGAGAACCAAGATGCACCATGAAGCTAATCAAACATGTCGTTGATCCTCAGGAGTGGATAGCGATTCTTCACCTTCAAGTTGTTCAGTTCCCTATAATCAATACACATATGGTGAGATCCATATTTCTTCTTCACAAACAAGATCGATGTTCTCCACGACGAGCTGCTGGGCCTGATAAATCGCTTGTTCAATAAGTCATGAAGCTGTATGGACAACACCTGCATCTCTGGAGGTGCTAAGTGGTACGGTGTCATGGCTATCAGGGCCACACCCATAACCAAATCAAACTGAAACTCCACCTATCTCTCAGGAGGCACTCCAGGTAAATCTTTGTGAAACACATCAGGGAAATCTCAAACGATGGTTATACTATCAACAAAATTCTTCTCCACAACCCCGTGTACCCATGACATAAGAAAAAAACCCAAAGCATCCCCTACTGAAGATACTTTGTAGCCCTCGCATCTGAACAAAATGTCGGTCCTCGTTGAAGATACTTCCTAACCCCGTGTACCCATGGGTCGAATCATATTCTTACAATCACTTCCTTCCATGGCCCAAATCATCGTCTTCACTTATACAAGTGTCAGGGGCGAGATCGTGTTCTTCCGTACATATTCCATGTGCAAAACCCTGGTATTTCAAGAAAAATGCAAGTCTATTTCAAAGCCATGTGAATTCTTTGGGCCGAATCATATTATTACAATCACTTCCTGGAATGGGTCAAATCATGGTCTTCACTTGTACACTTTGTAATGGCTTCTTTGAACATTTTCTATTTATTCAGTGTCGTATTCTTATTTCGTAGGAATCTAACTCTGAACAAAATTTCTCTAATAAAACAAACATTGTACATAAAAAAACCCCACAATCTTATAGAAAGAAAGAAGAAAATATAGAAATCAATATTGATCCTGTGATGTACAATAAAAAACCACAATCTGATTTTCAGATATTCTTGTGAAAGATAGGGTATTTGATAGTGGTGGAGGTGTAGGAATAGGTTATGACGATGGGTTTTTTGAGAAATTAGATCTAAAAAATACGATTCAAGTGATTTTCCTGAGATTCCATCAGATTTTACATGCTCAATTTAACTTGAACCAATAGAATACACATTTACTCTTTGTAGCGGCCATAACGATAAGCGATCCAACATATTGAAATGATTCGGCATGAACCATTCCACTTACCAACGACATCAAAAACCTCCTCCTAGTTCTTTTTTGGTGGTTGACTTCAAGGACAATAAAGTGGGAAGAAGGCGGGGAAAAGGTGGGAGAGATGTAGTCAGAAGTGGTACAGTGGTTGGTGGTGGCTCAACGAAAGAGTGAGGGGATGAGGCGAACGAATTTAGGGTTCTATAATTTTTATGGAGTATAGATGGTGGTGTTAGTGAAATGAATTTCTCTCATGGTTAGTTTTTTGCTTCTGTCTCATCCCATCAGTATACATTGTGATCAAAGGAGATTGGGATGGGGGAAGACAACGTATGGACCAAAGAATCTTCAACCTAGAATCTTCTGTATTGATGAACTAAACAAAAGCTAACCCTAGTGAGCCTTCAATTTGTTTTTATCCACACATGTAAGTTTCTAGCACTTCCCAAATCCAAAAAATGATTTCATCTAATTTAGCGCATTCTCTTTGATATTAAATGATTTATCAAGCTTCTGCATCAACGCCTCAAACCCCTCATATTTCCTTATATTCTCTACAAAAGCTTCAATATACTTTGGTTATGACCCTAAAGCGGATTCAAAATTTTCCAATGCCTCTTCATACATCGCATTCATAAAACAATTATCCGGAGAAATCAGTTGTTGAGATTTTATAGGCTAAAGAGGGAGGGCTTAACAAGTGATGATTTATTTGCAAGGTTGTAGGCCCCACATATGATTTGACTAAATTACCCCTTACTTTAAGGCTCACTAACAATAGAAGTTGACAGAGGGTTAGAATAAGGACCTATCGTGCAACAAATTTGGCATTTAAAGACTCTATATATTGAAACCCCAACTTAAGCACTAAACGTGCAATAGCACAACACCATAAGGACCATTCAGGTAATTTACTCTTTATTATATGATTTTATTTATTCAAATACATAAAAGAGATATACTAAGGGAAAATAATCAATTTAAGTCAATTAGGAACCAAGGTTGAAACAAAACCAAAATATAGGGATAGTCTGAGTTAAAAAAGTTAGGGATCAAACACATAAATGAACCCAAACCACAAAGACCATTCCTGTAACTTGTCATGACATCATGTCATGCTTTGCAAAAATGGTCCCAAACAGAACCTTCTTGTTTAATTTAAAATCTATTTAGGTGTTACCAAATGTATATCGAGCAATTAACCATAGCAAGAATTAATTACAAGATCATTACAAGGAGACTAAATTAGGCTCCCCTCTAAGTATCTAGCTGTCTTCCAAATATTTGTAGCAAGGTCACAAACTTCTTCTTATCCTTGAGTGCAAACGTGAGATACATGGAATAAATGAAAATAGGTAAGACAAATAAATGTCCCATGAACTATTTGTTTAGATAAAAATGCTTTCAAAAGTTTTTATAAAATTCTTAACCCCACTTTTACAATATTTTATAAATCCTTTACTATGCAATGCATGATATAGTTCTAGTGTTCTTCTTGCTACTACTATTGGTTTTACTAATCGATTAATTACATATTCTATATTTTTATACTTAGGTCATGATCACATTTTGTGACACCCCAAGGACCAAAATGATATTAACAAATCAGTTCGCCTTTGCTCTCTAATGATATGCGATCTACCTCGCAAAGTGGAGGTGCCATCCTAGTAAAGTCTTTTAGGTCCCCTTGCGAGCGGATGAAACAAACACCGATGAGTCTTATCTAATTTCTATGTGCTATCTCTACTTGGTGTATGCATGATCACACTTTTTTGTATGCAAGCCCCTCACACACAAGTACCATGATATGATATGCTTGCACAATAAACATGTTTAATAGAAAAACATTCAAATACACAAACTTTATCTAGAACTATATCTTAATATGTAAGATATTCAAGACTACAAACTTTATAATGACAAACAACGTGGATTCACAAAAACATTAAATCTTAGCATTAAATATCTTGGATAAATTTTCAGTATATTTAGATTGATATTGGGTACGAAAGTTGTTTTATATATACATTGACATACGTAAAAGAGTGGTTTTAGTTGGATATTCCCACTAGACTATATACATCTGACATAATATATGAATGCATTCCCCTAGTCTTGTTTAGTAACGAGGACGGCTGTGTAGTTGTGCCTCCCAATTGTAATATTGTGGATGTCTTTGGTCTATCCTCCGGTTTTTACTAAAGACATAAATATAAGATATCAATAATCCTCATCACTTCATCATCGACGTCCTCATCTTGTAGTAATGGATCTTTTAACTTTGATTTCTCTTTTTTCTCCCATGGATGACATGCCTAAAACCATTTCAAAGTTTCAATTAGTAGATGTACTTGAGATTTTGAGGTTAGATGAATTATTTTTCTAATACAACGGATATATAAAAATCATATATCAACTAAACTTACATAATCCACGATTGATCCAGTGTTTTCTGGAAAAGATGTGCTTACAACACTTATTTTGCTCATAATTTTGAGCATTTAGACTCCAAAGCTAAAGATATCATATTTAGTGGATTAGGTTCTACTTGTTATATACGTCGGAGCCATATATATATATATATATATATATATATATATATATAGTTTTTTATGCTTAAAAAACAATGATTCCCCACCCATATGGACGGTGTAAGAGATAGCTTGGATAGTTGTCTTATATCTGATATACCTTTCGTTAAAGACAAGTGAAAGAACCATGTTGCCCTATACCAATATAACCAACTTTTATGGATATTCAAGTAAATCTAGAAAAATAAAGGGTGTTCTTACTATGTCCCATCCAATGTTTTTGTCGATGTCACGGTCTTATTTAGATCCAAAACCTTGACTCAACTAAAATCAGAGATCTTCACGTTCATATTTTGATCTAAGAAGATATTACCGGCCTTAAGATTTCTATTAATGACTTGATTTTTTAAGTCCTCGTAAAGATATGTTAATCCCTTGACAACCATTTGAATGATGTTTTTCCGTGTTGGCCACCTTAGCTTCATCCTCATGGCTTCATCTACACAAATGTTATAGCAACTTAGACGAACATAGATTTGTATTGAAATATACTTATCTTATAATCTTTGTTTAATAATTTTTTTCTTACCGTAGAGATGGTAATCCAAACTCTTATTCTATGAATTTATAAACCAACATCAACTCAGATCCACGAATTCAACAGCCTCGAACCTCTAAAAGGCATGTATGTTTGGCAGTTACGATGGCTATTATTTCATTCTCGAATTCCTTAAATCCTTGAGCTGATGTTGGTTTAAGTTTTTTCACATCCATTTCTTCACCATCAAATGTTCCTTTTTCCGTAAGAACAAAATATTTTTTTTTTCATATTGTTGGGAAAAACCATTACCAATTGCAAAAAGCAACACCCATATAAAAAACAAAGTACCTTATACACCGGACCAAAACCACCTTCTCCGAGCTTATTTCCTTTTGAAAATCTGTTTGTGCACGCAGGACGTAATACTAAAACTTTTTTTGGGTACCACTTATTGTGGTTATTGTCATTATTCTTCTTACTATCCTCTGTTGCATGTATTATAAGAAAAGAAAACTCGAACGAGAAGGTATGCCACTTTAACCGTTCATTTGGTATGCTTGTCTTTTTATACGCATTTCACTTTCTAATCCATGATTTCAATTCAAGAGGAGAGACAAGAGATTGAAATGGAGCCACAAGATATCTATATAAAGGAGCTAGTTTTGAAGGCAAACAATATTTTAGCTCTAATGTTATCTTGGTCGCAACAAGCACATTTTCATAAGGAAATAAGCTCAGAGAAGACGGTTTTGGTCTAGTGTATAAGGTACTTTGTTTTTTATATGGGTGTTGTTTTTTGCAATTGCTAATGGTTTTTCCTAACAATATGAAAAAATATATATTTTGTGCTTATGGAAAAGGGAACATTTGATGGTGAAAAATGGCTGTGAAAGAACTTAAACCAACATCAACTCAAGGATCTAAGGAATTCGAGAACGAAATAATAGTATTCATAACCGCCAAATATACATGCCTTCTGGAGGTTTGAGGCTGTTGTATTCATGGATCTGAATTGATCTTGGTTTATGAATTCATGGAGAATAAGAGTTTGGATTACCATCTCTACGGTAAGAAAAAAATATTAAACAAAGTTTATATGATAAGTATATATCTCAATACAAATCTATGATTGTCTAAGGTGCTATAACATTTGTGTAGATGAAGCCATGTGGATGAAGGTAAGGTGGCCAACAAGGAAAAACATCATTCAAATGGTTGTCAAGGGATTAACATATCATTACAAGGACTTAAATAAGCAAGTCATTCATAGAGATCTTAAGGCCAGTAATATTTTTTTTTGATCAAAATATGAACGCGAAGATCTTTGATTTTGGCTTGGCCAAGTTTTTGAATCTAAATGAGACCGCAGCATCGACAAAAACATTGGATGGGACATAGTAAGAACACCCTTTACTTTTCTAGATTTACTTGAATATCCATAAAAGTTGGTTATACTGATATAGAGCAACATGGTTCTTTCACTTGTCTTTAACGAAAGGTATATCAGATATAAGACAAATATTCAAACTATCTCTTACACCATCCATATGGGTGGTGTATCACTGTTTTGAAGCATAAAAAACTACATTGAATATATATATATATATATATATATATATATATATATATATATATATATATATATATAACATGCAGTCAATACATGGCTCTAGAGTATATAACAAGTAGAACCTTCTCCACTAAATATGATATCTTTAGTTTTGGAGTCTTAATGCTCGAAATTGTGAACGGAATAAGTGTTGTAAGCACATCTTTTCTAGAAAACACTTCTGGATCAATCGTGGATTATGTAAGTTTAGTTTACATATGATTTTTAAACATCCATTATATTAGAAAAGTAATTCATTTAACCTCAAAATCAGTACATCTACTAATTAAAACTTTGAAATGGTTTTAGGCATGACATCTATGGGAGAAAAAAGAGAAATCAAAGTTAAAGGATCCACTACTACAAGATAAGGACGTCGATGATGAAGTGATGAGGATTATTGATATCTCATATCTTTGCCTTCAGCAAAAACCGGAGGATAGACCAAAGACATCCACAATATTACAGTTGCTTACCATTGATGTGCTAGTGCCAGAACCAATCTTCCTATCAAACTACCAATCTTCCTATCATGTTTGGGAGGCATAACTACATAGTTGGCCTCCTTACTAAACAAGACTAATGGGAATATCCACTCTTTTTCATATGTCAATGTATATAAAACAACTTTCGTACCCAATATCAATCTAAATATACTGAAAATTTATCCAAAATATTAAATGCTATTTGATTTAATGTTTTTGTGAGTCCACGTTGTTTGCCATGATAAAGTTTGTAGTTTTGAATGTCTTACATATTAGATATAGTTCTAGATAAAGTTTGTGGCTTTGAATGTTTTTCTATTAAACATGTTTATTATGCAAGCATAGCATATCATGGTACTTGTGTTTGAGGGGCACATAGAAATTAGATAGGGCCCATCAATGTTTGTTTCATTCGGACCTAGAGTGTCTCGCAAGGGGGGCTAAAAGACTTTACTAGGATGGTACCTCCACTTCGCGAGGTAGATCTCACATCGTTAGTCAAAAAGACCAGAAAACTCAATATGAAACAACATTGCAAATTGTTAAGATACTAGTCTAGACTATATCATTAAAATATGACAAATTAAGGCGATACGTATGAATATTTTTGAACATCTTAGTTATTTTTGATGTGCTTATTATCTTCCTTTTGAGTGTCGCAATTAGGGATGAGAATTTGGCCAGAAAACCCGACCGGAACTAAACCAAATTAGGTCCGAATAAACACTTCGATTCGGGTTTCGGGTATCTATATTATGCTTATTTGGTTCTCGAGCTATTCAGTTCGGATTACCCAAATAAGAGCTTATTTGGTTCTAAATACCCAACCCGAATAAGCACTCCTCATCCCCTTTCTCTTATCGACAGAAATCAAAATCACGATTCACACTTTTGTCCTCGTCATTCATAACAGGAACCAAAAAAAAAAAAAAAAAAAAAAAAAAAAAAAAAAAAAAAAACCTATGTTCGTTCTCATCATTTCAAAATCGACCAATCTTCTCAACTATTTCCAAACTCCAAATCACATCTGTCGATCCATCCTCTTGCTTCAGACTTTCAAAAATCGACCATTTCTATTGTCTTTAAGGATTCACGAGTTTCTACTTTGTCTAATCATGGAAAAATAGGCTCCAACACAAGAAACTCAAGTAAGCAATTAATTTGTATTATGTTAATGTACTATGCAAATGTTATTCTTTCAATGTGTTATTGTGTTATGTTAGTCTTTGAATGTCTTACGTTGATGTATAAAAGTACATTGTTATTCTATTATTCGGGTTATAGAATCCTAATACTATTTATTCGATTTTTTTTGGTTACATTCGGTCATTAATCATCTTGTACATGTTATTCGGGTAATAACCAAACCGACTCGATTAATACCCGAACCGAACTGAACCTGTATTGGTTAATCGGTTCGGTTTTCGGGTTATTCGGGTTCGGGTTGGTTCGGTCCGGTTTCGGCCCGAATAACATCCCTAGTCGCGATTGTGTTTTTTTTTTTTTTCGTTTAATGGCTTGTCATCTGTTTTTATAATTTTTTATTTTTTTAAACTTCCAGTAAATTTTCCATGTACATTCAATAATTACTAGTAGATTTCATTACGTTTGTTTCTACTTTATCTACTAAAAGACATGGATTGTTACTAGACACTTGCCTTTGTTATAATTAATATTCATTCATGTTTTAAATTTAACGTTTATCTATTTTCTTTAAGAAGGTTGCCGTAATTGTATAAAATATGAAATTTAGAAACATTTAGGTTGCTTAATTTGAACTTATAGAACAAGAGAAATATAAAAGATTTAAATCTGACAAAATAAAATGTTAGAGATTTTCGATTAGTTGGATTATCAAAGATATAATATTAACTCATTTTTTTTAACGACGAAATCTAATCTAATATTAAACTACTCCTTAGTTGGATTATCAAAGATATAATATTAACTCATTTTTTTAACGACAAAATCTAATCTAATATTAAACTACTCCTTAATTTCACCTATGCTTACAACGAGACTTGAACATTATTTAAAAATAGAAATGAACATTTTATAACAATTTAAGACGTATTCTCATATTTATATTAATAAATCAAATTTAATAAATAACAAAAAATAATATCATAAACAAGAGAAAAAAATATTAATTGTCAACAGGTAACAACTTATAAACAAAAATAATCATATAATAATGTCCAACAATCATATTATTAAGACATATGGTTGGGTTGTTTTGGCTTTCATTCTATCTTTTCATGGCTGGCCTTTATACTAGTTCAACAGTTTATTCTTCATTTTTTTCCATTTAAGGTTGTTTTTTTTTTTTTTTTTTTGCAATCCAATTGATTTTTGCTTTCAAATGTTGAATTCTCCAATTTTTTTACGTCTAACATATTCGGTTGAAGGTGAGGTTGATTCCTCATCTTGTTTTTTTCCCACATTGATTAATATAAAATGAGTTTATTTTTAGAATTTTGATTTTCTTTTTAGGCGTCTTTAACCTCTTCAAGTTCTCTACTTTGTTGCTTGACGATTCAATTTCTATGTTTTTGTCTTTAACCTCTTCAAGTTCTCTACTTTGTTGCTTCACGATTCAATTTCTATGTTTTTGTTGGTTTGTGGTTTTTTTTTAATTGTTGGTTTGATTCCATAAACTACTATTTCCGATTCGACTTTAACAAGTTTGATTATTTTACATGGGTGTCGGCAAGAGTCCTATAGTTAAGGAGGCATATGGCATAACTAAAATGTAAGTCTTGGAATTAGGTTGAAGTTTTCTTTTTTAACTAAAATGTAAGTCTTAGAATTAGGTTAAAGTTATCTTTTTTAGATACAATTAACAGAAAGGTTTCTATGAAGTTGTTTGTTGTAAAAACTTTTAAATATTCGGTTGTATTTGACCTTTTCTTTTACTATTTTCATATTTGATTTATACTTTGTGATTTTCATATTCGAATTCAAGGCTTTTTTTTGACTAGTTGAGTGTTTATTTTTTGTGCTTAGTAAATACTTGGAGATTCTTAGTTTGCTTAGTTGTGGCTATTGTGTTAATGCTTAATTCTAATTCTCTATTTTCATTATTTACATAAGGGAAAACTGCAATAAAGTTCCTATATATTGGCCTCATAATCGATTTAGTCCCTATATATTTTTTTTTATTCAATTAAGTCTCAAAAACCGGTAATCGTATTCAATTTAACCCCTTGACCCGGTCAACAGGTCATCCAACTTTCGAAAATTACATTTTTGGCCCAAATTTTAAAATTTATTACAAATTTGGTCCAAAATTTACACTTTTGGCCCAGATTTTGATTTTTTTTACAAATTTGGTCCAAAATATACCCTTTTGGCCCAAATTTTAGAATTTTGTTATGAATTCATCCTAGTTTTAGTTATTTTTACAACTTTTTTTCTTCAAAAAAATGTACTCGTCTTTATCTTCTATTATTTTTGAAGGGTACAATGAATTTAGGTAGAAAATATAATAATTTACATTAAAACGACAGTTACATAGTGCTAACAATAAGTCATTCATGTTGTGACATTGTTATCACACAAATAAACATTATTTTCACACAATAAAGAGACTTAAATTAGTGAAAAACAACTTTTAGTATCATTATTTTTTTTGAAGCATACTATTAAGTTTAAGAGCCAAAAAGGACTAATAAGCGCATTGTTGTTGACAATAAGTCATTTATGTCAATGGCAGTATAACAATGTCATCGTAGCACTATAACACACAAAAAACATTGTTTTCACAGACAAAAAGAAACATACTTAATATCTTATGTTATTGGAAATGCTCTAGAAACCTTCAAAATGTACCATGTCAACAATACATAAAACTCTGTCATTTGTAAACCTAGCGACACTATTGATAAACTTTGAAACGTTTATAAATATGACCCACTTTTATTTATTGAGCTATTAACTAAGACAACGTACTTTAAAAAGTCTACCTAATGATGTTGTGCTTTAATATCTTCGTTGTACTTAAAAAAAAAAATCTTTGTATTTGGTTTATGGTTAGGTAGGTTGTTCAAAATACAATGTTATAATAAAAATCAATGAAATTAAGCACACTATTATTTCTTGCATTTAACTCTTTCTTTATTTATCATATGTTTTTATGCTAAACATAGAACAAAAAATATATATTGTTTAACATATTAAACAAGTTAAAAAAGAAAATATTAATAAAACTCATTGGTATAAGTTTGAAAGTACTAAACATCTATTTTTAATTTTAAATATAACTAAAAAGATTACAGTTTTTTTTTTTTTATTTTTTTTTTTAGTAATTACTATGCTTCCAAACGCAAAACATTCGAATTCATAAAGAAAAAACATTCAAATTTTTTTTGAAGAAAAAAAGTTGTAAAAATAACTAAAATTAGGATGAATTTCATAACAAAATTCTAAAATTTGGGCCAAAAGGGTATATTGTGGACCAGATTTGTGAAAAAAAATTAAAATCTAGGCCAAAAGTGTAAATTTTGGACCAAATTTGTAATAGATTTTGAAATATGGGCCAAAAATGTAATTTTCGAAAGTTGGATGACATGTTGACCGGGTCAAGGGGTTAAATTGAATACGATTATCGGTTTTTAGGACTTAATTGAATAAAAAAAATATATAGGGACTAAATCGATTATGAGGCCAATATGTAGGGACTTTATTGTAGTTTTCCTTTTACATAATAGCAATCCTAATAAAGAAAATCCCAAACAAATAAATTTATTTGATAAATCTTGAAACAAAAAGCAAGGCAAGGAGACAAAAATTCACAATATCCGGATTCTAAAATAGATCATAAATCTGTTTCAAAAAATCAACATAACCAAAACATTTTATGTTCACAAACTAATCCAAACAATTATTAAGAAATATTTTTTTGTCACCAATAAGCTAATAAGCGGTTTTTATAAAAAAGTGTTTGTTTGGTTAAATAGGCAAATCCCAAACAACCCTTAATATTGTTTGGTTAAACAGGCAAATCCCAAACAACCCTTAATATTCATAAATATATGTTGAATATTATGTCATCTTCCATAGTTATTATTATTAATTTTTTCCATAAAAAGTAACATCAACAACTATGAATTATCTGGTAAAAAATTGTTCTATATACTACTTTATCCGGTAAAACTAAAATTGGTAGAGCTTATTACTTGAACGTCGTGCTATCTTCACAATAATAGAATTAGTTCTTAAATAAATAAATAAATAAAAACTAAAATTAATTTAACTTCAACGCTATATATACGTATTCTTTGTGTTGATTAATTTTCACACTGCTTCAAGTTTCAATATGATGATAATGGCTTCTTCCATCTTGATGAAGGGTGCATTAGCATTGACACTTCTGTTGATTAGCATTGATTGCCTCTTTGGTAACTCACAATACTTATGTTTTTTCTTCTTCTTCTTCTTTGTAATGTAGTCATTGTTTGTAATGTCTTTTGCATAACTTATAATATAGTAAGTATACTATGTCCTGCTTAAATCTTAAATGAGTTTCATCTCCCATTGCAAATTACATTACATTATCCGCAAAGTGATACCGGAGGTTGTTGAAAGACAGTCGTTGATATTGCACTTTGATTTCTGTTCTGATGCATGTTTAGTAGTATGTGAAACTTTTACCAAATAAGTTGTTCTAGCAAAAAAAAAAAAAAAAACATATTGATAAATTTTAGATAAAAACAAACCACCCCATTATAAATCTAAGCACTTGCACCTTGTGTTTTACGAATATATATGTGTTTCTCTATTGATATAATTATATATAATGAATGTGCTTATAATTAACTTGTGAAAATTAAATAAATTATAATTTTCGATATGACTTTTAACAAGTTTGATTATTTTACATGGGTGTCGGCAAGAGTTGTATAGTTAAGCAGGCATACAACATAACTAAAATGTAAGTCTTGGAATTAGGTTAGAGTTTTCTTTTTTAGATACAATTAACGGAAGTTTTCTATGAAGTTGTTCGTTTTAAAAGCTTTTAAATATTTGGTTCTATTTGACCTTTTCTTTTACTATTTTCATATTTGTTTTATGCTTTGTGATTTTTCTTTCTTTGTTATTGATACTTTGTTTATGTGGAGATTCGAATTCAAGTTTGTTTGTTTTTTTTTTTTTTTTTTTTTTTTTTGTGACTAGTTGTTGTGGCTATTGTGTTAAGTGCTTAATTTTAATTCTCTATTTTCATTATTTGTTGGCAGTTTGTGAGACTTCTTTACAATTCATCTTTCTTTTGTTATTATTTTATTGGCAAGCCATGGAATAGGAAGCACACAATTTTGTGATTTGTATTTAAATGTTATTAATTCATGGGGTTACTGAGAGAAGAAGAAAAAAAAAAACGTTTGTTTGGCCATCATGAGAGAGAAATAAGAAATACAGTGATATGAAAGAATGACGCAGATTGATGTTCTTTTCTAAATAGGAACATTGTTCTTTTGAGATATGAAAATGAAAAAGATAGTTATCTTTATTTAATTTTCAAATGTATCAATTATAAACACATTCATTATATATAATGATATCAATAGAGAAGCACATTTAGATCCGACATTTATATCCGTAAAACACAAGGTGCAAGTGTTTAGATTTTTAATGGGGTGGTTTGTTTTTATCTAAAATTTAACAGTATGGTTTTTTTGCTAGAACTCCAAGTTAGATTTGTTTTCCCGTAAGACTTTCACATACTACCAAACATGCTTCAGACATTAAAAACAATGATTACATTACAAATAATAAGTTATCCCAAAGACATTAAAAACAATGACTACATTACAAAGAAGAAAAAAAACATAAAGATTGTCAGTTACCATAGATGCCACCAATGCTCATCTACAAAAATGTCGATGCTAATGCACCCTTAATCAAGATCATGGAAGAGGTCATTATCATCATATTGAAATTTGAAGCAGTGTGAAAATTAATCAACACCAAGAATACGTATTTATAGCATTGAAGTTAAATTAATTTTAGTTTAAAAAATACTAATTTTATTATTGTAAAGATAGCACGACTTTCAAGTCAGGAACTCCACCAATTTAGTTTCATAGGATAAAGTGGTATATAGAACAAATTTACTAGATAACTCGTAGTTGTTGATGTTAATCTTTTTGGAAAAAATTAATAATAATAACTATGAAAGATGGTAAAGTATTCAACATAAATTTGTGAATATTAAGGGGTGTTTGGGATTTGTTTGTTTAACCAAATAAGCACTTTTTTATAAAAACTGCTTCTAAGGTTATTGGTGAGAAAAAAATATTTCCTAATAAGTGTTTGGATTAGCTTGTGAACTTAAAATGTTTTGGTTATGTTGATTTTTTGGATATTGTATTTTTTGTCTCTCTGCCTTGCTTTTTGTTTCAAGATTTATCAAATGAATTTATTTGTTTAGGATTTCCTTATTTAACCCAATATAAAATGCTTATTAGCTTATTGGTGACAATAAATTATTTTCTAAAAAAGTGCTTGCTTGATTTCAAAAAGCTATAAGTTGATATGTAATTTTTTTTTTAAAAGTGTTTGGATTAATAATATATGTATTATGATCAAAAAAGACATTCTTATATACCTAGAACTATATAGTAGCTTTACATATAATAATTTATACTTTGACAAATACTACAAAATATGTAATATAATATAACTTTTTTTTTAAAAGTGTTTGGATTAGTAAATATATGTAAAAATACATATCATCATATATGGGCTAAATCAAATTCAAAGTACATTAGCCCAACACGTTACTAATGTTGCTTTGCTTGCATATGTTTTTAAAATTTATTTGTTTTAACTACCTTTTCATTGTATAATTTTTTGGATAAATAAATATTTCAAATTCATTAATATGCATGAAGTTTAATCCTTACTAATTTAAATTATTTAAATCCTAATATTCATCCATCAATGAATTTTCTTATAATATTACTTATTATTGCAGTACGATACTAAAACAAATAAAGATATACAAAACATCGACCCCTTAATTTTTAAAAATATAAACAACCTCAGGGAGCCTCAACATTAAAGGAAAACAAAACGCTACACTTCAAAGAGAATTGCATCAAGTTGTATTCTTTTTAGTTCAATTTCTTTAGACTATTGTTGGCGCTTATTTGTTTTGAGATTTGAGATTTTTGCTACAAGAAGGATTTTCGATTATTATACTTTTCTTGTTGGAAAAAATTCGAGCATTACACCTTAACAACAGTAAAAAAAAAGACAACCTTTTCCCATATGTGTTTGGTTTATTCATTTTGAATACATGTTTCTGTTGTTGTTTTTTATGTAACTGTAGTTTGTTTTGTGGCTATTCATGTAATAAAAAATACTAACAAACAATGATAATAATATGCACTTTCATCAAATTAAAGGAAAATTATGAAGTATTTGAAAGAATCTAACCTTACCAAACTATTAAATATTATTGTGATTGTGATGTAGCTTCTAAGTTGATATGAAAAAACTGAACAGTGTAATTTTGCTAATAAAAAAAATGTGCACCTTGAGATGCTGTGACGTTGAGATTTGAGAATCGCATAGCAACAAATCCCTGGTAAACACAAGTCGATTAGATCTTAAGAACTTCTGGCTTCCTAATTTACTTGATTTAATTACATGACTTACAGGTTCTTCAGGGGATATAAAATCACCAATCTCATCCACCACATTTTTGCTATGAAACAAAAACAAGTGAAAAATAAATTTTTTACGTCAAGGGGATGAAAATGAAGAAACAGCAGAGAGAGTGGACCTTTGAGCTCTCTAATACTTGGTCATAGTTCAGCATCAAGATACAGACCTGAAAGATAACAAAACGGGGGTTACTTTACCTTTTTTTATTACCATTAAAAGATCAAATAAATTGGGGTTCAAACACATGTAAACAAAATTACTATAAAATAAACCCAAAAGCTGAACAAATTAGGGTTCGGTTTTCGATCTTAACAAAAAGAGATGACTTTTTGACCTTCGGGTTGCAGAAACTCTCATTCCAACGCAACGCCGACGACCTCTACAATCGCTGGCCCTCTGTTGGTCTGCCACTCTTCTTAATCGTCGTCTTCCTTCTCTAGCGACAGATTCCAGAGACCGACCAGATAATTTTTTTGGTTTTCCATGAAAATTTGACCAACGTTGCCTTCGACATGGATTTACCAACGTTGTTCAAGAAGGCGGCGATGGGGACAAGATGAAACAATGAAGGGGAGTAGGGTTTGACTGACAGGTAAACTGAAACTGTCGTGTTTGACCGGAGGAAGGAGCTGGGCCACAGCCCACGGAAGCAACTCATTTGCGCCAAAGCTTTTGATCCGCTAAAACTTACACTCCACTCCATGTCCGAAGGAAAAGACCAACATCTAATCTAGTAACACATAAAGGTGGCAATTTCAAGTCTTATTTTGCCATGTTTCTAAATTCTTGGTCTCCTAAGCAACACATTTAATAAATGAAATTGATAATTACCTGATGAATTACATGTAACAAGTGAATGATATTTATGAACATAAATTGACACTTTAAATATGATATTACATATTAGAACATAAACATGAAGGAATGTTGGTGAATTTCTAGCTATAGTGATCGTTTTGGCCCAAGGCAATTTGGGAACATGGAATGAAATTGAGGATTCCTTAGTTACATTAGGTACTTAGAATGAGATTGGTTGTGGTTTTATGTACTTGACAACATCGAATGATGTATTAAATGATTTGTGAATATATTGGTTAAAGAGTGTTCTTTGGTTAAAGAGTGGTCTTGAGCAACCTCAGCTCATTACCCTTTCATTTGAGTGTTTGTAAATATTATGGACTTAACATTTTGATTGAGGACTTAATGAATTAAGTTGAATGTTTTGACATGATAAAACGTCATCTGGTAGTGCTTGGAAACCTTCTCAGGTGTTACATATGGTTACCTAAAAGACCAAAACCATCCAAACAAGTTTAAGCATAAAAAAATGAGTTTGTGAGTGTGTTTGGGGTTCCTTGGGACGCAACCCCGCATGGAGGTTACCTCGACCAAAAATTTGAACTTCATTATTTTCATTATAACTTTTGCATACGGACTCGAATTTACATGCGGTTTTCGCCTACGTTTATAATTTTTCGTACGGAATGAGTTGAATCGATAAAATTTAGTAGTGGAACCCTTGATGGGTATTTTGGTCGTTTTTAATGACTTATGTTCATGTTATATATGTGATGTTTGAGAGTGTAGCGCTAAGGAAATGAACTAGAAGAGAACTAGCTAACCTATGTGTGATTAAGGTGAGTATGTGTTGGCATTTTTCCACTTTAGCGTACATGGAAAAATGTTTTTATGAATTGTGATAATGAAATATTAATGTTTTGATATACGAAATGTTTTTGAAATGAAATATGTTAAATGATTTTGGAAATGATGTTTTGAAATAATGCCTTGAAGGCAAGAACGTTTTTTAAAGAAAAGAATGTTTCGGAAAAATGAATGTTTGATATGTGAAATGTTACTTTTCAAAGTATATCTTACTAGTAACATATGCTATTATAAATGATGATGTGGGTATTGATAATGTGGAAAGTGAAAGTGAAAAAGAAAGTAAAAAAATATGAAAACTGTCCTATTATGATACCTTGGTGGACTGATTTGGTTCTATTCACCTTGGCCAATTATGATACCTTGGTGGATTGATTTTTTCTTTCCATTTTGACCTTAGAAATGGAAAATGATTAAATGAAATGGTATGATAAGATATGATATGTAATGTTATATATGAAAATATATGATTTGATATGTTATGTTATGTTATGTTATGTTATGTTATGTATGAAATTATTTCATTTAAAAGCTTGGAAATGTTTTGGATCAAAAACCCGTGTATCTTACGAGACATTATTATCTAACGTATCTATTTTTATGTCATGTATCCCATGTTGTACTTAAGGAGAAAATGTTATAGATGGAAGTTAGAAGTTAAGAGTTATAGAACAGAACAAAGATTTTCAAGTTCTTTGTTGATATAGATAATGTCACACCCCTGGCCGGCAAAAACGCCGAGGTGCGCGACGTAAATCAACGATCACAGTTATTGAACATACATTGAACAATACAAATAAAATATTCTATTATTACTCAAATAGAAATTTCAGTGACAATAGTTATTGATAAATCGTGACACCCGCCTAACAATCCAACATTTACAAATATATGATAAAAATAACGGAGAGTCTTTTGTACGAACACTTCCGGCCTTATAAATAATCTGAGAATACATGCATTAAGATATGTCAACAAAATTGTTGGTGAGTTCTATAGGTTTTGACACAAAGTATCTTTATACTCAAAAGTGTTTTATAAAATTTATCTGGTTGACCAGCTTTTATAAATACATAATTTACTATCAAAAATATAAAATATTTGAGTTATAAAAGTGTATTTAGACTCATTTAGAAATATCGCCTGCTCAAATCCAAAAATACACCATTTGATAAATATATAAGTAAATCAAACTTATATCAAATTTTACTGTTCCCATGATCAAAATTATTTTTATATAAAGATTTTGAATACCGTTTTATATAAAATAAAGTCATATCAAACTTTGTGAAAACATAAAATAGCCAACCTTAGTCTTGAAAACTTGTACAAGCATTTGTATAGTTTATATCTAAACCTCATAAGTTTCAAATTTATAAACTTTGTAAATTCGTGTTGTGGTATTAATTAAGTGTTATATTGCTTAATTTGGAAATCGACACTTAACTATAGGGACAAACTCCTCCCACATAAATATTGTATTTTCATATAAAAACAAAGGGTTTTATATAAATAACTTCTTAAATGTAAGTTAATAAACCTTAACCAATCATGTCATGTTGTTAATTAAGTATGATGTGACTTAATTTCTCCTATTGATACTTATCGTTTTGAGTCACAAACCATCCCACTAAATACAATCTCTACAAACTAGTATGAGTGAAGAAAGACCCTGTATATAAACCAAATGAAAATTAATACGGTTACAACACAAATATGGGATCTAATGTGAGCCTATAACCGAAACTATAGACCTTCCTGCCCCGGACGGGCACAAGAAATGGAGGTATTTGGATCATTACTAACGCATTAAAAAGTCGTGTAGTAACAAAGAAAGAACACTTGATGCCAGTTTAGTCTCGTTAGATGAAGTGGTAGTTAGCAACCACAGGCGGAGAATATCAACCCACATAAATCTATACCATTTGTCATAGATTTACACCAAAGTTCTTTATTATAAATATATGTTGTAAAATCATATTTGCACTATAAATCCCTCTCGGATTAACGGTTATAGCGTAGAGGATTTTAACTAAGACAATCGGTCTCAGTGTACACAACAACATAACCCATAGCTTATGAAATGATCCTAGCTCATAAAGCTTTTAGAAACAAACATAGCTCATATAAAACGTCACGTGGGTGTGATGAAACCTAACAATACGTCTAGGCATCCTAATTCTAAACTCTCCGACATAATACTTTAAAATACTTATAATTCTTTGATGCTTAGGAATGATTTTGATTTAAGTCTTTTAGTATTTGAGATTCGTAAGACTTAATATATTTCCAAATTTTTTTATCTGTCATGACGAAATTCGGGCTGCCTAATAGCTATTTTTATAACATTTTCCATTTTTCAACCAACATGAAAACCAATAATTCCCATAATATTCGATAAGTTGCATAATTGATACGATGTATAATTTATTAGGTAACAATTCTTAAGATCTGAGAACTAATTATGTTATCATGTATGACAAATTTCGTATTATAGTAAAAATGATTTATATTTTTATAATAATTATAAAAATCAAATATATCATTTTATCAAAAATCATTTCTACATGATGATCGAGAGTATAATAATAATAATTGATTTTTAGTATACTTTCAATTAATTATTATGAATTTGTCCAATCTTTGTTTATCAACCGTTTAAGGTAATGTACATTTATTTTATACATAATTATGTTGAATAACATATTTGGTCATATGTATAATGTCTTTTCATGCTTTCTCAACATATTTGTGCATATATGTAACAACCGGTCTCTCTAAGGTAAAAACTTTACAATTAATTCTTGAAGTTTGGTTGACCACGACGTGAGACTTTAATAAGCCCCCACAATGTGGCATTGTTGGCACAATGTGGAGAGTCGCCGAAGGTTAAACCCCAATTTCCCGGGTATTTAAAGGAAATAGGGAGGCTAAGGTTGCCCACCTTCAGCCTCCATCACTCTTAAACCTCTGAGTTCGTAACCCTAATCTCCTTTAAAGCTTTTGAGCTCATATGAGCCTTTGTGGGTGGTTTGTAGCTCTTCGCTGAAGAAGAAGACTCTATTTTTGTATTGTTTAGAGCAAGTAAGCTTTTTTCCATCATCTTGTGCTGTTGTTGGACCCTTGTAAGCTTTCAATCTCTTGCCTTTCTCTTTCAAGCATGCTAGATCTAGGGTTTTGTTCTTATTTCTTCATGTTGGGTTAAGTAAAATGCATGGAGTCCATAAAGTTGGCAACTTTATGGATTATTAAGGTCCATTTGCTATCATATGTTTCAGATCTGGACTTTAATGCTATTTTGAGTTCCATGCATGAGATTTTTAGTTGTATTGCTTCATTTTGACCTAAGTTGTGATCTCGACTTGTTTTGGGCATGCATGTTTGATAAAGCAATGATCTTTGGAGTATTTTGGACCTTATTATGGATTCTGTAAGGTTAGAAGGAAAGAGCTTAACAGACTAAGGGCTAGATTTGTTAAGCTACTGGAACCCAATTCCCACAACATGGCATTTGGATGCCACGACATAGCGAATGGGGAAAGCCGACTATTTTGTTGTGAAGCACCAACGACGTGGAAAACGTGAGGCCACGATGTGGTAACCTGTCCATCTGACGTGGACCATTGACTTTGAACATGATTTTGACTAAGTGTGACCTAGGGTTATTTTGGGTATTTTGAGTAGTGGTTTGAGACTAGGCCCTTGGTTGATGTATAGGTAACTTGTAAAGTCAACACTTGGAGTGGTGACATGTTCAACTATCTTTCCAGCAGACTGAGGTGAGTTTGCTCACTATATTAAAGGACACTAGGATATGTTATGTGTTTGTACTCTTTGCGACTCCTGTTGTATGTGTTATATGCATGTGTGCATGTTTGCTATATATATATATATATATATATATATATATATATATATATATATATATATATATATATTTGGGGTGAAATATGTTGGATTAGTGTCTATGTCCATAACTATAATTGGTATGTACTTGACCCGAGAGTAGATAATTGGATGGACTTTTGAGAAGAAGTGATTTATGGTTTATTAATATATTATAAGTTCTAATATATTAATATGAAATCATATTATTTAATTGGTATTGATCAGAAATTAATTTGGAATTAATTTTGTGATAAAAAGAGACTAATTAAATATAAGGCGTTGATTTGGTAAATCATTCATTCATATAAAGTGGGCTTATGATCCATAGTTCTTCATGTTGGGCTAAACCCATGTGGTAACCAATGGATACTCCATGGAGGTTTTAACCCATGGAGCATGAGGGATATGGAAAGTCATTAGGGTTTACATGGTGTAACTCTAGTTTGCCACACTATATAAGAGACCCTAAGGCTACCAAAATTGGTACTTAAGATGAATACTAGAGGGCTAGCCGATTTGTGTATGCAAGGAATCTCTTCTCAGGTCATCCTTTGTTCTAGATGTCTTGTGATTCCACTTGAGGCATTCATACTATTGGTGCTAAGCTCTTAAAGGCTAAAGGTTCAAGGTTTCCAACAAGCTACAATAAAAAGGTATGTAAATGTAAAAGTGTAACTTTTGAAACATTTAATTCCAAACCCTAGAATATTGAAGTTTAAAATTTAATCCTTATACTATTATAATATTATAGGTTTAATATATATATATATATATATATATATATATATATATATATATATATATATATAAGAACAAAGTCAGTCTTACCGTTAGTAGGCCTCATTCACGAAACCGGTCTATAAGAGGGGGTATAAGGTTACTGCCTATAAAATGGCAGTTTAATGGGTATCCACTCTCACCCACCGCTTCCTTGACTGGTGGAGGGTCGGTAGCCGAACGGGTAGAATAGGACTCTAATTTTCCCTTCATTAAAAGTATAATGATAAATATAAAGTAACTAAACACTTATAAATTCCCAAATCTTAGTTACTTAGTAAAATATGAATATGGTGCTAACCCATGAAATTGCACTTTGCACCTTGTTAAGTCGTTAGTGGAACGTGTGTGGTTAATTGACACGCTAATCTGGATTGACAGTACGTGGCAAAGGGTAGCTTGATGTTAATCATAGATCAATGGAGCGTGTGTGGTTAACCGGCACATTGATTAGGTGGTTGTAACATTGGGTGTACCAAGCTAATTTGCATGGTTATTCACACCTTGTTTGTGATCCTCGCCATCCTAGTCACAAAATTGAAGGGAACAATCGAGATTTAAACATGCCATTGAATTGTGTAATGAATCTCAAAGGATCTAGGAGTTTCAATTCACTTAAAACCTAAAATTCTTTTTCGTTTTTCGTGGTGAAAATTGGTAAATCGTCATTTACCTACCTCTAAATATTTTGCAGTTTGGATTACGACATCCCTCTTCCAAAGTGTGAAATATTGTGTTGGGTCTTAGCCTTAATATTTCATTTGGGTGTTATATTAAGGACTTAAATTAACTAACTTGAATTTCTCCCATTGTAGATGTATAGTTCAAACAACTGTGGTCTTCCCAAATCTTTTGGAACAAGCTTTCCTCTTGAAGATGATGTCCCGTAGTTGGATCGTGGAAGTCATACTTCACTTCCTCCACCTCCTCCACCTCCTCCAATAATTCTCCCTAACCCACAAATTCAAAGACTTGAAAAATTCAAGGTCACTCAAGCTCTACTTGCAATGAAACATGAATATGGAAGGCATGTGTGTACTCACGTCTTGGAGATGAAGTCACATATTGATAGGCTGAGAGTATTGGGTGCCGAAGTCTTAAGGAAGTTGAATGTTGACTGGGTTCTTCAATCACTTCATGAGTCATATAGTGAGTTCATTAAGGACTACTATGTGATAGATCACGGCATGACCCTTATTGATCTTAACTATTTGCTTGTTGCTGCTGAATCAGCAATGATGTGGCACATTTAGAAAAGCAAATTTGATGGGAAGATCTACTTCTCAAACTTCCATGGGCATTGACAATGGTAACATTGGAAGTCCAGAAAAGTTTTCTCTTCCCAATGGAAATGGAAAGAGAAAGGCTAAGTCTGAGATTGTCCCGTGTACCATTCTCAAAGAGTCTATATGTTTCTATTGCCAAGAGAAGGGGCATTAGTTGCGAAGTTGCCCTGAGTACCTGAAAGATCTGAGAAAAGGTAGAATCAAAAAGTTTGACTCTAATTCAGGTAAGTCTATTATCTAACTCTATTAAGTTCCTAATTGTTGATTCTTAATACACGATTTGACAAGGTTGCATTTTGATGTTTTGTAGGATCATACAAAGGGAAGGAAGCTTAAAGGAAGAGTATGCGGAATATGATCACGAAGATGGATTTCAATCGCATGGTTCGAATATCGGATTTTTGAGCTGTTGCTTAGGAGTTATGATAGATTTCTAGGAAATATGTAATAACATAGTTTCATTTGTAATTGCATTGTAAGGAAAACTTTTTCCGCATTTTATAAATAAATAAAATTTTGTTTTATTTTTATTATATCTCCTTGCAAAGGCATTTGTGAAAATTGATGTTTCTATGTTTTTATGTTAGCAATATGAATTTGATTCTTTCATTTGTGATAATGTCGATTATTTGGCAAATAAGGAAAGATTCTCATCACCCAAGTTTCAATTGGACAGAAACTTGGAATCATGCAAGTTGTATTGTATGATGAATGAGAATTTTCATCTTTGGTAAATTAATACTAATTCCTAGTTCACATGTATATGTGAGTTAAGTGAAGGACTAGGGGATCGGGTACACTGGGTGTGCGTTGGTCAAGATCCACCACAAAGATCTATAAGACTATTCGTCATGATTTACTAAATTTTAGTAAACATGGTTATGCTTACAAGTTTAAGTATAATTCTGTAACATTAGAAAAGGTTCAATGTATGGCAGAATGATTGAGAAGAATCAAATTAGGCAAAAAGATAAAAGTTTCTCCAATCTGAAAAGATGGGAGAGTACTTTAGTATCGTGTTTTATGATCATATTAAAGTTTATGGAAAAACCATATCACAATTGATCCTCTAAAGACATCTTAGTGCATTTGTATGGCAAAGAAGAGGAATCGTGAATTGTTGAAATAGTTTAAATCAAGAAGATGCGTCATACTTCGTTCCCAAAACAAGTCTAATAGTCATACTCCAAGATTGTAACCTTGAGTGACATAATATTAAGAAAGGTTTAAAACACTTATCAAATGTAGAGTAAAAGTTTTCTACTCTTGTTCATTTGAAATTGGTAAGTTGTGATGTTTTGGATAAAACAAAGACCAACTAAGGTCAATTGTGTGAAGTGTTTGTCTTGATTAGAATCCGCACTAACTCTTGAATATTTGTTTGTCAAGTAATGTTCCTTGACAAAGCGAATCTTATATGTCAAGAGGTCAGTGGGAGTCTTAAAGATCTTGAAAGTTTCAAGAACTAATCAAGAATAAACCTATTGTTAAACACTAGCACAAGACTTAAGGTTTATAACCTATCGTGTTGACATATTCTTATTTACATGCCCATTCCAGTTAAAGTTAACTATGCATGTGAGTTCTATGAGTTCTCAGTTCTTTACATAACTACTTGGAAGCAATGGTAGGCCCTTGTGCTGCCAGGTGGCAAAAAATTAAGATTGAACAAGTATAGTCCATATGAGTTTTGAATTTTTTGCTAACCCTTTTTTGTGATTATGGTTATGAAAGATTCACATGTATAGGAACAAATACACCATAAAATCTAAGTTTCATAAGGTTTCTCTCCGATTCATGAAAATGATGGTGAGGAAACACTTTCACTTAGTAGATTCTAAGGATATAACAGTTATGATATTTGCATTCTCAAATTTGATTATGATTACGACATACCTCTTCAGAATTCGAATTGTGAGAAATGGAAAAGGTATAAACATTTCAGACTTACGACTATAAGTTCTAAAATTGTTAAGACACACATGTGATCAATCTAAGGAAACATGTATGATTTTAAGAAGCCTAGATAAAGTCTTATCGAAGCATCTCGTATCAGAAATCTATACTTTGGTAATGAAAGTCAATAAGTATTGATTTCTAGAAGTCGAACTGATTTCTAGGTACATGTCAAAGCTACTGGGAGCATAAGTGTTATGCTAATAATAATTATTATGCTAGTGGGAGCATAATTATCATGGTAAGTGTTGCAAGTTAGCAATGTTAATTATAGAAAACAAAGGTTTCAATTCGCAAAGTTGCAGATTTTGAAAAGTTGTTTTGCTATAATTAAGGGGAGGAAATTATACTTCATTTCAAACCTAAAAGCTTATATTGTGACATTTTAATCAAATTTAGTCAAATATATATATATATATATATATATATATATATATATATATATATATATGAATGTTATGTTGGAATGGTTTATCATAAGGAAATTCTATATATGGAAATGTTAATTCCGTTCTCAAAATTTGATTATGATTACGGCATCCCTCTTCATAGTCAAATTATGAGAACTTGGCACATAGAAATGTTATAGCAAAAGACTGATAAAAAAATCGTGTCTTTATGTTAGATGTTATGAATCGTGTCCCATATGCTTCGGGTATAGGATCGATTGCATATGCTATAATATTCTCGTGTTCTAATTTTCAAAAATGCCTAGGGAATTTAGAGGGAAAAATGAATAGAACCGGATATGACTAAGGTGGTTAAACAACTGTTAAGGACAATATAAGGTTCCCCAAGGATTGGTTGCTTAAGGACAGGGAAAAATGAATAGTAATGGAAGGACCATATTGACATTATTATGAATAGACAAGAGTCTATTAATAATGAATTGTCGTATGGAAAATATGGAATGTTTCCATATTGGGAGTTGAAGAATAGATGAAAAGTTAGAAACTTTTATGCAAGAAGGATGTTCAAAGGAATTTACTTTGAATTTGAGACTTCATTTCCATGAAATTGTCTTGTAACAATCTCCAAAGGAATATTTTGTAATATCATTGGTCAAGTCTCTGTGACTTTTGGCACCTCGACATTGCAAAAGAATCTTTGCATGATAGTTTAGAATCTAACACTTTCTAGTAGTGACAAGAATTTGGAATTCTTATGCTTGCAATAAAGATTTGGAATTTTGAAATGAGCATCATTGAAATGTTTTTCAGTTGAACTATTTCAAAAAGTAAGGACCATAGACAAACATAGTGTGCATGCTTAGAACATGGCATAACTATTGTTTAGACAAACATAGTGTGCATGCTTGGAGCATGGCATAACTATTGTTTTAATTCAAGTATTAAGTTGATTATTCGAAACATTATACAATGAATAATGAGTAATCAATATGACTCAAAAGTTTTTGGGCCATATAGGATTAATATTATTCTTGTGTTTCACTTTGCGTGTTTTGACTTCCCGAATAACTAGGTTATTCAAACCATCCATAGTCGGTCATACTTTGGAAGTAGGTATTGAGGCAAGACTGTCATGAATGGGTCTATATTCTGTCTAGGACAAGGTGGTTGCAGTGTTCATGAGTACTCCTGGAATAAGATTCGAGTATTGGATTCAAACCACGCTTATTTGAATCACTTCATGGATTTTATCACGAGTGATCATGAGATGATAATATCTTATATTCTTCAAACAGAGAGGTATGAGTTGCATCTTACAAGTCGGTTTTACATTGATGATATGTAAACGCATCAGTAACTTGGTGTTATAAAACATATCATTGTGTGTGATTTAATGAGTGGATAGATCAAGCATATGAGTTAAATTTTATCCATTCCTTTTACCCTTGGAGGGATAAAAGCGATATATGTGGGCCCCTCAATGATTTAGTGATGAAAACAGGCCTGGACTGATTTGATTTGTTCAATTAGTCAGTCGTCATATATCGGAAATCGGGAAACATCAGATGGACATAGAGAATGATTATAATCCATGTCTCAGTCCATATGATATCTAGAGTGGAAGAATATTTGATCCCTTATCTAATGGACGCGTTATTGACTAGGTCAGAGTTCGACAACGGCTTTTAAGAGCTATGATTGCAAGTCGGGTTGTGGAGTCGTACTTGCAATATTAGTTATTAGACTTATCCAAGTGGAAGACTATTGGATTAGTGTCTGAGTCCATAACTATAATTGGTATGTACTTGACCCGAGAGTAGCATGGTCCACTTGGGTTGCATATCATCAGGACAATTTTTATAGGATGGACTTTTGAGAAGAAGTGATTTATGGTTTCTAATATATTAATATCAAATCATATTATTTAATTGGTATTGATCAGAAATTAATTTGGAATTAATTTTGTGATCAAAAGAGAGTAATCAAATATAAGGCGTTGATTTGGTAAATCATTCATTCTTATAAAGTGGGCTGATGATCCATAGTTCTTCATGTTGGGATAAACCCATGTGGTAACCCATGGATACTCCATGGAGGTTTTAACCCATGGAGCATGAGGGATATGGAAAGTCATTAGGGTTTACATGGTGTAACCCTAGTTTGCCACACTATATAAGAGACCCTAAGGCTACCAAAATTGGTACTTAAGATGAATACTAGAGGGCTGGCCGATTTGTGTATGCAAGGAATCTCTTCTCAGGTCATCCTTTGTTCTAGATGTCTTGTGATTCCACTTGAGGCATTCATACTATTGGTGCTAAGCTCTTAAAGGCTACAGGTTCAAGGTTTCCAACAAGCTACAAGAAAAAGGTATGTTATCTGACTTGTTTTATTACCCAAGTATCAAGTTTTGTATGCTAGTTAGGGTAATACCGTGGAATTCTCAAGTTTGCATGTATAATAGTGAAAACATAGATCCAAGGTATTTAGGGTTGCATGTACACCTTAGGAGTGTTAGAAAGCTAAAAATGTTGGGTTTTGAGGAATCTAACACTTCCTAAGTGTGCATGCAACCCTAATAAACCTTGGATCTATGTTTGTCTAAATACATGCAAAATAATAATTTTCCAAGGTTCATAACTTATCTAACATGGCATGGGGAACATTTAAACATAAAAGAGTTAGATGAGATTACATACCTTTTGATGAGATTGATTCTTTGGAGTTTGAGAACCAAGCACCAATAGTGTGAATGCCTCAAATGGAAATCACAAATCACCACAAACACTTGGAAACCTTTAGAGAGTGTACACACACTTGTAATTTTCGTCCACACACAAGCACACACACTAGTGGCTATTTCATGCAACATAATCATGCTTATATAGTGTACATGGTTAGGGTGAAACCCTAATAACCCATGACCTTTCCTTTTCCAAGGATCCATGGGTTAAAAGCTCCATGGATCATCCATGGACTTCCATATAAGCCTAGCCCATTAACAAATGAGTGTTAGCCCACACCATATAAAACCAATAGCCCATAATCTAATTAGTCTTCCTTTTAATCTCTAAATTAATTCATAATTAATTTAAGACTAAGACTAATTAAATAACATGACTTCATATTAATATATTATAACTTATAATATATTAATAAACATATGTGTATAACTCTCATAAAATTATCCATAAATTGTTCGGGTGAAGTGCAACCCAAATGGACCATGCCGGGTCGGGTCAAGTATATACCAAATAAGTTATGGACTTAGACACCTTATCCAACAGACTCCCACTTGGATAAGTCTAATAACTGTATTTGCCTATATAACTTTAGGAACCAACCGACAATCGTAGCTCTCGAAAACTCTGTTGAACTATGAAGCGCCATTTTAAGACAAGTGATCATATAATCCTCTATTCTCATGATATCAGCCGGACAAACACATGGAACTATGTCTTGCTTATTCTTTGGCGGTTGTTTCTCGATTTTCGATTTGTTTGACAAAGAACTTTACTGAACACATCAGTTTAGTTCTGACCGGGCCCGGTACATGGGTCAACATAAAATCATCGAGGGGCCCAGATATCGCTTCTATTTCTAGAAGGAACAGATAAACTTCGACTCATATGCTTGTTCTACTACTTGTTGAATTATACACAAAGGCACGTTTTATAACATCAAGTTACTGATGCGTTTACGTGCAATCAATGCACAACCAACTCATAGGTAACAACTCATATCTCTAGGTTTGAAGACTTATATGATATTATCGTCTCACGATCACTCGAGATAAATTCCATGAAGTGATACAAGTGAGCATGGGTTTATACGAATACTCATAACTTATGAGTACTCATGAACGTTGCAGCAACCATTGCCATGTCTAAACACCTTTAGCCATCTACAATCCCAATTCATGACAATCTTGATTCATACTTACTTCCGACGTATGACCGATTGTGGAGGTTTGAATAAATTAATTATTCTGGAAGTCAAAACATGCAAAACTGAAACAATAGTAAATAATTGACAATGACAGTAACACCTTACTCATAAATAAATCACAAATTTTATTCATCATCAAATGTCGATTACATTTTACAAGTTTCAGGAAAACTATCTAATCTGTAAAACTAATATCGTCCCTTAGCCCGATGCGCCTCGCATGCTGAAAATGCTTAAACCTTGTCAGTCCCTTCGTAAGGGGATCTGCAGGATTCTCATCTGACGATACCCTCTTTGCCACGAGGAGTCCTTCTTCAATCTTTTGTCTTATGAAGTGATATTTTCTGTCAATGTGTCGGGATCTGCCATGATCTCTTGGTTCCTTGGCTAAGGCAACCGCACTATTGCTGTCACAGAAAATCTCCATAGGTTCTTTAATAGCTGGTACAACTCCAAGGTCTCCGATGAATTTCTTCAACCATATCGCCTCCTTCGCTGCTTCACTTGCTGCTATATACTTTGATTCACAAGTCGAATCAGCCAGTCTCCTGCTTGGAACTCTTCCAAGAAATTGCCCCTCCATTTAAGGTAAAGACCCAGCCCGACTGAGAGCGGAAGTTATCCCTATCAGTCTGAAAACTGGCATCACTATACCCTAATACTCTCAAGTCATCACTCCCACCAAGGGTAAGGATCCAATACTTAGTCCTCTGCAGGTACTTGAGAATGTTCTTTACCGTGGTCCAATGAGCCTTGCCAGGGTTCCCTTGATACCTGCTGACCATGCTCAAAGCAAAGGCCACATCAGGGCGGGTACAAGTCATAGCATACATGATCGAGCCAACAGCGGAAGCATATGGTAATTGGCTCATCTCAGCTATCTCTGCCTCTGTACTCGGACTCTGAGTCTTACTCAGTTTGGCATTGCTTTGGATCGGTAAATCTCCTTTCTTGGAATTCTGCATGTTGAACCTTTTCAACACCTTATCCAAGTAGGTACTCTGACTAAGTCCAATTAGTCTTTTACTCCTTTCTCTTAATATCCTTATCCCTAGGATATAGGCAGCCTCCCCTAGGTCCTTCATAGCAAAGCACTTCCCAAGCCAGGACTTAACCTCCTGCAAGGTTGGGATGTCATTTCCTATAAGTAGTATGTCATCCACATACAATACCAAGAAGCTAACTATACTCCCACTAGCTCTGACATACATGCAAGACTCATCTTCACTTCTCGAGAAGCTAAACTCTTTGACCTTTTCATCAAAACAAAGATTCCAGCTACGAGATGCTTGTTTTAATCCATAAATGGATTTCTCAAGCTTGCATACTCTATTAGGATACTCTGCACTGACAAAACCCTCTGGCTGATTCATGTACACATCCTCAGCCAACTTTCCATTAAGGAAAGCGGTTTTGACATCCATTTGCCATATTTCATAATCATGAAATGCTGCAATGGCTAGCATAACCCTAATAGACTTAATCTTTGCTACCGGCGAGAAGGTTTCATCATAATCAATATCTTGAGTCTGAGTAAAACCCTTCGCAACCAGTCGAGCCTTATAAGTGTGCACTTTTCCTTCCATGTCGGTCTTCTTCTTGAAGATCCATTTGCACCCGACTGTTTTACGGCCTGGTACATTGTCAACGAAGTTCCAAACTTGATTGTCATACATGGACTGTATCTCGCTGTCCATATCCTCCTTCCATTTAGCAGATTCCGGGCCTGCCATGGCTTCCTTAACACTGCTAGGTTCATCCAAATTTACCAGTGTACTATCACTGATAAACGTATCACCTTCCGTAGTAATATGAAAGCCATAATAAAACGAAGGTGTGTTCCTAACCCGTGTGGAACGCCTCAGAGGTACAGATATGTCAGCTTGCTCAACAGGAGTTTCCTCCTCAGGTTGATTGCTAGTGTTTGAGGTTCCTCCACCAATTGCTTCTTGAATTTCTTCAAGATCAATTTTCCTCCCACTGTCTCCTTGGCTTATAAATTCTCTCTCACGAAAGACCCCTCTTCTTGCTACAAAGACCACATTCTCACTGGGTCTGTAGAAGAGGTAACCAAAAGATCTCTGTGGGTAGCCGATGAAAATACACCTTTCACTTTGGGGTTCAAGCTTATCATGAGTCTCACGCCTCACGAAAGCCTCACAACCCCAAATCTTGATGTGGTCTAAATTGGGTACCTTCCCAGTCCACATCTCATGAGGTGTTTTGGCAACCTTCTTTGTAGGGACTAGATTAAGGATATGGGCGGCAGTCTCTAAGGCATACCCCCAAAAAGAGATTGGTAGCGAAGCTCGACTCATCATAGAGCGAACCATGTCTAACAAGGTTCGATTACGCCTCTCAGCTACACCATTTAGCTGTGGTGTCCTGGGAGGAGTCAATTGTGAGACAATCCCACACTCCTTAAGATAGTCACGGAACTCGGTACTAAGATACTCACCACCTCGATCGGATCGAAGCATCTTAATGTTCCTGCCTAATTGATTTTCTACTTCCTGTTTGAATTCCTTAAACCTTTCAAAGGTTTCTGACTTATGTTTGATTAAGTAGACATACCCATATCTACTAAAATCATTAATAAAAGTCACATAATACCGATTAGCATCCCTTGTGGCGGTTTTGAATGGCCCACATACACCAGTATGTATTAGGTCCAACAAACACTCACCCCTTTCACAAGTTCCAGTGAAGGGTGATTTTGTCATCTTTCCAAGTAGACAAGATTCACAACTATCATCCGATTTAAGGTCGAATGACTCCAAGACTCCACTCTTTTGGAGTTGGCCTATGCGTTTCTTGTTTACATGTCCAAGACGACAATGTCACACTGATGCTTTATCTAGGCTAGTAGAAGAATCAATATACAACACATTATTTCCTAAGTTGTCTACATACACAGTTTCATACACACCATCACAAGGTAATGCTTTAAAATAAAACACATTTTTAAAGAAAGCATTAATACCACCACATTCATTATCAAACGAAAAGGTAAAACCTTGTTTGTACAAAGCATGAAAAGAAATAATATTCCTCGCCATTTCATACGAGTACACACATTTATTCAAATCTAATTTTAACCCATTATTAAGCAACAAAGTATAAACTCCAATCTTGGAAATAGGTGAAGCCTTCCTATTCCCCATGATCAAGTTTATCTTCCCGTGCTCCACATCCTCACTTCTTCTTAGGCCCTGCAAATCAGAACATATGTGAATACCACATCCTGTATCAAGCACCCAAGAGTTAGAATATGTTGAGTAATTAGACAATATTGTGTAAATACCTGCATGGGTGGGTTTCACTTTCCCATCCTTTAGATCCTGCAAGTACTTAGGGCAGTTTCGCTTCCAGTGCCCCTTGTCCAGGCAATAGTAGCAATCAGCATCCTTGGGAATGGCAGAAGGAGTGACAGAACCGCTCTTGGTCTTCGATGAGGAGCCTTCAAGAGACTTTCCCTTGGTACCCTTCGAAGGGTGCTTCCTCTTTTTCCCTTTGCCTTGCCCGATAGCCAAAACATGGGTAGATGTTGGAGTAGTAGTAGAGGTAACAACCGCCTTGCCCTTAAGACCGGTTTCAGCGGTCTTCAGGAGTCCTTGAAGCTTGCTGAGGGTAACTTCCTCCTTGTTCATATGATATGTCATACGAAATTGGTCATAACAAGAAGGTAAGGAGTGCAAAATGATGTCAATTGCCAACTCCTCAGGGATGTTCACATTCAACTTCAGCAAATGGTCCACATACCTTTGCATCTTTTGCATGTGAGCCGTGACGGATTCATCGTCCTTCATGCGGGTAGTTATTATGGAGGAGATTATTTCATACCGCTCCTGACGAGCACTCTGATGGTACCTTTCCATCAGGTCTTGGTGCATCTCAAAAGGGTAGAAATATTCATATGACTTTTGGAGCTCGGCTGTCATCGTGGCCATCATGATGCATGCCACCTTAGTAGCATCTCTCTCATGTGTCCTGAATTCAACAATCTCCTCAGGAGTAGCAGTAGACTCATCAAGCTCTTTTAACTCCTTATCGAGGACATATTCCTTGTCCTCATAACGAGTAACCATCTTGATGTTCCTAATCCAGTCCATGAAGTTGGAACCATCAAAGATGACTCTCCCACAAAGATTCATGAGAGAGAAAGAACCAGCTGGGTTAGAGCCCGAAGCATTAGTGTTGGAAGACATTTGAAAGAAGAAAGCAAGTTGAGATTAGATATATAGAATCCTTAATAAGACACCCAAATGTAATATTAAGGCTAGGATCCAATCACAATATATTATACTTAGAAGAGGGAGCCGTAATCTAAGTAATAATATATTCGAAAGGTAGGTGAATGACGATTCACCAATTTCCACCATGAAAAACAAAATGAATTATTAGGTTTTAATTGGATTTGAAATTCCTATATTCTTTTGAGATTCATTGAACTTTTCAACGGCATGTTTCAATCTCGATTGTGCCCTTCAAGTTTTGTGACTGGGATGCCGAGGATCACAAAACAAGGTGTGAATAACCATGCTAATTCACTTGGTACCCTTAATATTATCACCTAATCAATGTGCCGGTTAACCACACACGCTCCATTGATCTATGACAAACATTAAGTCACCCTTCGGGATCCTTACTAGTCCAAGTTAGTGTGCCAGTTAACCACACACGCTCCACCAACGACTTGGTAAGGTACAAAGTATGAATTCCATGGACTAGCACCATGTTCACATTTTTCCTAAAATAACTAAGATTGGAAATTCAAGAGGCTTAGTTACTTTATAATAATCATTATACTTTTAATGAGGATTTTAAAGTCATTGTCCTACCCGTTCGGCTAACGACCCTCCACCAGTCAAGCAAGCGGTGGGTGAGAGTGGACACCCATTAAGTTGCCATTTTATAGGCAACAACCTTATACCCACCTTATAGACCGGCTTCGTGAATGAGGCCTACTAACGGTAGAACGACTTATTCTTATACATATATATAATAATTAACCATTAATGTTATAAATAGTATAAGAGTTGAATTTTAACTATTAAAACTCTAAGGGTTGGAATTAAAGTTTATTAAAGTGTGTGAAACTTTACAAATTCCAAAACTTGAGGGCAAGTTTTGTAACTATCCAAAACCTTTCATTTCATAACTTATGAATTAAAGGTTCATAAAAATGAAGACTCTTCATTTTCATGTAACTTATGTGTTTAAATGTGTGTTAAAGAAAAGTGACCTTTGGATATCCATAACATGAGGACAAATTATGGACTCCATTAAAACACATAAATGATCAAGAATTAATTCTAAACAATTCAGCAAATAATTCCTATCATCTTCTAAATTCATAAGAACATGAACATGATCATCAAAATTTCAAGAATTATATGAACACATAAAAATCATGGAATTTTGATATATGCTATTGTAAATGGATTAGAACAACCATTACACCAACTAAAACAAGTTTTAAAACACCAAAACAGTTTAGGGTAATGTTTCTAGTCCATTTCCAGCAGCAAAAGTCGAAATTCTGCATTCTGATCATTCTACTCGCCGAGTGCACGAACCTACTCGCCGAGTAGGATGAATTTTTCCTTGAACTCGGTGAGTCCCTCCATGGACTCGGCGAGTCCATCTGCCAGACAGCAACAATTTCAACTTTTTTCACTATTTTGCATCAAGTATCAAACAAGCAAGCCTAGGCTCTGATACCACTGTTGGGTTTTGAGCAATCTAACACTTCCTAAGTGTGCATGCAACCCTAATAAACCTTAAATCTATGTTTGTCTAAATACATGTAAAATAATAATTTTCCAAGGTTCATAACTTATCTAACATGGCATGGGGAACATTTAAACATAAAAGAGTTAGATGAGATTACATACCTTTTGATGAGATTGATTCCTTGGAGTTTGAGAGCCAAGCACCAATAGTGTGAATGCCTCAAATGGAAATCACAAATCACCACAAACACTTGGAAACCTTTAGAGAGTGTACACACACTTGTAATTTTCGGCCACACACAAGCACACACACTAGTGGCTATTTCATGCAACATAATCATGCTTATATAGTGTACATGGTTAGGGTGAAACCCTAATAACCCATGACCTTTCCTTTTCCAAGGATCCATGGGTTAAAAGCTCCATGGATCATCCATGGACTTCCATATAAGCCTAGCCCATTAACAAATGAGTGTTAGCCCACACCATATAAAACCAATAGCCCATAATCTAATTAGTCTTCCTTTTAATCTCTAAATTAATTCATAATTAATTCAAGACTAAGACTAATTAAATAACATGACTTCATATTAATATATTATAACTTATAATATATTAATAAACATATGTGTATAATTCTCATAAAATTATCCATAAATTGTTCGGGTGAAGTGCAACCCAAATGGACCATGCCGGGTCGGGTCAAGTATATACCAAATAAGTTATGGACTTAGACTCTTTATCCAACAAAAAACCCATCAAAATATACCCGGTACAGCCTTGTGCTGACATATGAGTTGAAATAGACTCGGGGGTGAAATCGACCGGATACAGCTTGGACCGCGCATGAGTTGAAATAGACTCAGGGGTGAAATAGACCCGACACAGACTTGAGCTAGCAGATATGTATAGTGTGCGGTATTTGGGGAACTCACTAAGCTTCGTGCTTATGGTTTTTAGTTTATGTTTCAGGTACTTCTGGATCGAAGGGGAAGAGCTCGAGATGGTCGCATCGCACACACCTTGACTTTTCACTTATTTGACTCTGATGTATTTGGGATGATTGATTACCATACTCTGATTTTCCCTTATGGTTTTATAAACATGTTTGGTTTATGGTTTTATTATTACGAAAACAAAATTTTTGGGTTTTAAATTTTGGGACGTTACAAGTTGGTATCAGAGCCTTGGTTTGAGGGATTCAAGCATACTCTCGGGTATGTCTGAACTCAAACTAAGGTTTTGGGAGATTTTTCATAAAAATAAAAGAAAAGGGTTTGGTGCATGCAATCGACCGGGCTCAAGTAAGTTTTCCCAAGATACCCATACATGTTTTTTGTTATGCTTTGAATTGTGAATCTGTGAATCGCATGCTAGATTAGGGCTTAGGATATGTTCGGGATTGCATGATAGAATGATAGGAGAGATGCCTTTATATGGATAATGTATGATCTTATAGATTTTCATGTTAGTACTGATCATCTAGTGATCATCATGGCTTGTTTAGGTTATGCTTTGATTCTGATTACTCAATGCTCAAATGCTGCTTGCTTTGTGCTTTTATGTAACATCAGTCAAATTTAGGTCAAAGATGATTCCCATTAATATAAAAAACATATTATAATCAGTTTAATTTAATCCTTATTGAAAATTTCATTCAATACTACAATTCTATACGATTCCAAAAATATATAGAACGTCTAAATCTGACTTTGCATGAAGAAGTTATGATAAATTCTCACACTATAGTCTCTATAACAAGAGTAATTTAAAATAGACTTAGAATTAGCTATTGGAGTCTAAAATAAAGTTGTAGTACTCGGAAATACTTACACCGGGATATAAAGAACATAAAAAATAGAGCTCGTATGCAAAATTTATGATCTTCCGAAGATGTGGCTGTCTGAAAGCATGACACGTGGCAAAAACCCTAGCCGCCTTAGTTCACAATGTGAACATGTATGTTAACGACGTGAAAGTAGTCCATGACACTAATAGAGGCTAGAAAACACATGGTAAGCCTATGGGATGACTCATGGAAGCTCACGACGTGACCATATGTGTCTCACGACGTGAATGGTCCCTGAACAACCTATAAATAGCAATCGAGGCTCATTCAATCGTTACACCTTCTACTTTCATTCTCTCTCATTTTCTGAAGTTCGTTTCCCTTCCCGAGCCTGAGAACGACGAGCCTCTGACCATTTTTCGGTTAAATTCCATAAATCAAGCTACCTAGGTGAGTTTTACGACCCCACTTTTTAATGTTTTCGGGGGAAAATGCATGTTAAATATTATATATAAGTTAATATTATGTTTATATGATCGTATGTTTGGATCAACATAGAATTTTATTAACTGGGATATAGTAGTTTTATATCATATATATATTTATGATATATCTAATATTTTGGAAACTATACAACTACTGGTATGTTTTTATTATAAGTTTTACGTTGGTTAAAACTTGATATTGATCTATATATTTGATAATTTGAAATCATCTTTGACTTGTTAGGTGTGTTGCTATTATTGGTTTTATGTAAGATAAAACTTGGTTTTTACTTCAAGTTATAGTTGTTGTACTGCCTAAGTATTATGGAAATTAGGAGTAATGTTTAAAGCATAGTCTAGTAACTTAGGGTTTTAAACATAAATATGCTTTCACTGTTAGAACTATAGGAACTCGATAAAGTCTACATGAGCTATTATATTCATCAACTAAGACTGGAAGTCTTAGGGGAAATCCTCTAACATGTAACCGCTAATCCCGTGTGGGCGAGGAAGTTGTGTCTAGATTTATACGAGTTGACACCCCCACTCTTGGTTGCTAGCTACAACACACGGTTTATGAAACCCACCGGGTGACGAATTGTCCTTTTATTTTCTTTTTATTGTGGTCCGACGTCGATGAAGTGCGCAAAGTATTTATATTGGCAGAATCCTTCGTGGTACCCCGGGCAAAATATTTTATGGCATCAATGGTAGAATCCTTTGTGGAACCATTGGTGGGATCTTTTATAGTATCAATCAGAGGTCTTGTATGTCATATAGCAGCAGTTATGGACTCATGGTAGCACAATTTCAGAAACATTTTACTTTGTCGATATACTAGTATTAATGTTAAGTATAAGTTTCCTAAACACTTATACTCTAGGTACAATGAATTTGTAGGTATTCTACTTATTCATTAAGTAAACAATTATACCTAGCATATATACTCGTATAGAATTGAAAAAAGATTTATACGTAGTAACCTTCCTTGATTTAGGTATATGGATATTGTAGGTATATCACTTATTTAGTAAGTAAAGTATTATACCTAGGATATATACTATATGTTGAAGACAAGTATGAGTCAGAATGAAAATTTTCAACTATGATTTATATTTTTGAAACTTGGAAAAAGTACTATTTTTACAAAGAGTCAAAACTTGTGGACTCACCAACTTTTTGTTGACGTATTTTCAAAATGCATGTGTTTTCAGGAATTTGATAAGCTAGAATTATACTAAAAAAGGGGAAGTCTTACTCTTATCAATTTTGTTTGTATGGAACATATATTTGTTAAGACGAATGCGATAGTTGGAATACTATGTAACAATTACCAGGAAGCATGAATAATATAACTTTCTATCATCAATAAAGGTATGTAGTTTATAATAAATTCTTTTGTGCTGTTCAATGTATGTTTAATAACTATGATACAAAGAATGAAGTTACACCGCCCGGTGTTTCCGCTGCCGGCCGGGGGTGTGACAGATTGGTATCAGAACTATTGAATATAGAGAACTAGTACTTTCTTAGAAAACCACGACTATAGTCTAGGGCTTACTCTTTAGGTTTAGGTATATCCCTTATCCTACAAATAAAAAGTATTATTAATTATACTACTAAAGGACTACTTACATGAGCGGTGACAGGATAGATATGTGCGTTGGGTTGCTCGATTTCAGAACGACTATATGCTAAAATGATCCTGCCCTCTGACTGTCTTGTCTGGCCGATGCCTTATCAACTAGACATGAAGTAACAAACAATAATTAATACCTGTGAACACAACAAACACAAAGATATAGATTTATGTATGAACTCAGTCCCTCTATGAGAACACATGTATACATAACCCAAAAACCCAAACCTTCGATAGCAATACAACACAAGGTTTTAGGTCAAACTCCTTAGTCGAGTTTTATTGTACATGGGCCGAACCACAATTAATTGTAGATTGATCACCTATGTTTAATTATGGTTAGACCAATGCACAACTAAAATTGAATATAGTGGTTGATAGACTAAAACACTTGAAGATTCTAAAAGATTCAAGAAAGATCGTAGTTCAAGACACAAAGGAAAAACACTAAGGAACTCAAAATCAAGCAACGTCTTATGCCTAAGAAAAATAAGTATTGCAAATCCTCATAAACATCAATCATGTCTGATGTTTAGTAGAGAACCATAATTATTCATTCATGATAATCTACGTATGTTCCTATTATATATTTAAGAACACCTTCGGAAACACACATATTAGTAAATCATTATGAATTACGATTATCGATGACTACTACGTTATGGAATTCAATTTATATCAACAATTGTAGTATTAGCGCTTATACTTTCGCAAGACTTGCTTCTATTTCAACCAATGGTAATGGGACAAAGCAATATCTCACAAGAGATCAACGAGTGATCATTCATCACTAACGCAATCACAACTTCAATTGAGTGAACAATCAAACAACGCCTCTAAACAAAGTAAAGATTGGAGTAGCAACCGTAGAAATAATAATAGCATTTCAAGGGATTGCACATGTGGAACATTGATGAGCTACAAACCTATATCCTTCTATGCCATTGAAGGGGTTGTAGGAATGAATCTTTGGATCAAAAAGACAGAATCCGTCTTCCAAATAACTTCTATCTGAATGATTGCAAAGTACAATTTACGGCTTGTACTTTTCTGATGTGGCATTAACATGGTAGAATAGCCATGTAAACACAATGTGCATTAGTACTGAAAACTCCATGAATTGGGAGGATCAGAAGATGATGTTAATAGAAGAGTACTGTCCTGGAGATGAGGTACAAGAACTATGGAACCTAACAGTGAAGGGTTTATAAATAAAGGCTTATACTGGTAGGTTCAATGACCTTGTTGTGATGTGTCTGACACTTGTAACCCCTGAATACAATAAATTGAATGATACATCTGGGGTGTAGCACCACATATCCAGGGGATGGTTATCACTTCAAAACCCACAACCTATTACAGTACAAAACGCATAACCTATCGTCTAACAAACACAGAGATTCGAGTGGGATCCATGGTAGCGAAAGTTGAGCCTCCCAAATATGGAGTATACTAGTGCAAGTTTAATGGAAGAAACCCAAGACAATCATCCGGAAAGAAAAGAGAAGTGGCAACCATTTATGCCGCTACAACAATAATAACAACACCCACACCACCAAAGCAATATGAAGGAAAGCATCCATTGTGTAATTAGTATATCCGTCATCACCCAGGTGACTGTTTTGTTCGCACAAAGTGTAAAAAGAATGGGGCATACTGTTAATTACTATAGAAGCACAACACCTATAATAGTAAATCACAGAACAAACACAAGAACAAGCTCTGGTAGAGGAAGAACATGTTACGAGTGTGGAGAAGTTGGACACTTCAGGAAGGAATGTACAAAATGGAGGAACTACAGAGGAAATGCTCGTGGCAGAGTATTCTTAATTGGAACTAGGGACGCTATCTAGGACCCTTCTATGGTAACCGGTACGTTCCTCATAAATAACCTATACGCTACAATACTCTTCGACTCTGGAGCTGATAGAAGTTTTATTTCTCCAACATTTAGGCAACATTTAAATCATGAGTCTAGTAAACTAAAAGAAGCATATAAAGTAGAAATAGCTAAACGGACAAAACGAAATCACCCAAGAAATTTTATAAAATTGCCTTCTAACTCTAAATAATCATACTTTTTCACATCAACCTCATGCCAATGTCTATTGGTAGTTTTAATATCATCATATCTTTACACCACGCTGAATTCCTATACTATGAAAAATCCATATGATTACCCTTACCTAACGGCAAAGCCCTGATTATCTATGGTGATAAGTCTGGGAAAAACCTCAAAGTCATTTCTTGCACCAAGGCTCAGCGATATCTTCATAAGAAATGTAGCGCATTATTGGATCCCATTGTAGATAAGAAAAGCAAAACAAAATAAATCAACAAGATACCTCAAGTATGTGACTACCCAGATGTGTTTCCTGGAGATCTACCTGAAATACCACCCATTCTACAAGTCGAATTTCAAATCGACTTAATTTCAGGAGCAACACCAGTAGCGAAATCTCCTTATCGGTTGGCTCCATCTGAAATACAAGAAATATCTAGCCAACTACAAGAATTTCTTGACAAAAGCTTTATAGATCAAGCTTTTCACATTGGAGAGCACCAATATTGTTTATTAAGAAGAAGGACAGATCCTTTCGAATGTATATTGATTATTGAGAGCTGAACAAACTAACGATCAAGAATCAATACTCGCTTCCAAGAATTGATGATATATTCGATCAACTACGAAACTCTAGCTACTACTCAAAGATCTCAAATCAGGATACCATCAACTTAGAGTACAAGAAGATGATATTGCAAAAACAACATTTAGGACTCGGTATGGCCACTATCAGTTCTTATTTATGCCTTTTGGATTGACCAACGCTCCAACAGTGTTTATGGATCTCATGAATCGTGTTTGCAAACTGTACTTGGATAAATTCGTGATAGTATTTATAATGATATATTGATATATTAACGAACCAAGGAAGAACACAGTTAATACTTGCAAATAATCTTGGAACTACTATGAAAAGAACAATTTTACACCAAATTCTCCGAATGTGAATTTTGGATTAGAGAAGTACAATTTTTAGGGCATATATGTAACGCCCGCATATTCAGGCTATTCAATTGAGAGACAATAAACGTTAAAAATGATTTTTTTCATAGAATATTATTTAAGATATATAATCTTAACAAAGGTTATATTATATGTCACAAGGATTTCATACACATAAAGAACGCTGAAATTCGACTTATAACGAAGTAGTTATGACTCATTGAAGTTTTACGGATAAACTGGCACGGCTCTGCGTATCGTAAAACGTAAATTTTGGAGAAATTACTTTTTAGCCTTAGTAATCTAAGCTAAAGTCGTAGTAGCTGTTAAACCGAGAGCGTGAAAATAGAGAATGTCAAAATCCGACTTCATTTGAGGAAGTTATGATTTTTCTAAGATTTTGCGTAGCAGTGTACAACTCAGAAATCGAATTTTAGATCGGTCGATTTTTAGCCAAAATAATATAAATGAGAAATGAAGATATCATGAATAGGATTTTAACGATAAAAACACAGTCGAAAACGGAGCTTGTATGCGAAAGATATGGACGAAACTTAGTCCATACTCTTCGAGCGCGACGAATTCGATACAAATTTGTAAATCCGAGATAGAACGAGAATTAGTCGAAAGAGTCTAAATGAAAGTTGTAGCACTCATAAATACCATTACGTAGATATAAAGAACATCGAGAATAGAGCTCGTATGTTAAAGATATGGACGAAACTTAGTCCTTACTCTTTGAGCACAATAAATTCGCTACAGTTTTGTAAATCTGAGATAGAATGAGAATTAGCCGACGGCGTGTAAATGAAAGTTGTAGTACTCGTAAATACCAACACATGGATATAAGGAACATAGAAAATAGTGCTCGTATGCAGAAGATACAGATGAAACTTAGGGCCCACTCTATAATCAAACCCCTATAAATAGAGGATGAATTCTTCATATTTCCTTACTCCATTCCTCTAAACTCTCTAGAATCCTTCTTTCTTTCTTGTTCTATTTCTCCTGTTTAAGAGTGCGATAGATAAACTATGAGTCGTCAAAAAGCCGATGAAATAAGTTTTTAGAGTCGGAGTTCAGCCCGCGTAATTTCCCGGTTTTCGTTAAAAGCCAGGTAAGTTAAGCTATATTATTCTGTTTTCAGTGTAACTTATATTTATAGTCATAAGTTGTTATTATGAACCTATAAACAATAAATGTGCTAAGTATTATAAATTATACAAAGTGTTATAATAATTTTTTAACCGCTCCCGGTACGGGAAATCTGGTTTGAAGGGCCGCATAGGGTTGTTGGATTTCAAAAGTGCTTAAATGCCAAAATGGTCCTGCCCTCCGATGTTTCATGTCTGGCCCTTGTCTGTACATAGTGATTGAAAAGTATTTTTTAACACTTATAAAACAATATCGCTCGTAGTTAGTCATAATAAATATTAGACTAAAATCTAGCGGTAATGATACTAGGTTTCGTTGAAGGAAAATAGAATTGTTAGAAGCGAAGTGCTTCCCGAGTTTGGAATCATCACTTTAACAAGTGAGTACATAGTTACTTTCATCTTACACATAGATATGAAGTATTTAATATAAATTACATGTTGTGTGTGCAAATTATCTGTGTTCTTGGTATCTATGCTAGATGAATGATTTATACATGTTTACATGATTTAAACTGTATACACATATTTTGTACTTATAAATATATATTGTGTAGCGATGGGTGATGAGAGATAGGTGATGATAGAAAGGTGATTATAGATAGGTGATGATAAATAGGTGATGTGAGATGACAGGAGATGCCATAACCTTGACCGACGATGTGGCGATATAGTCATCTCCCAGAGTATAGATGACGACCACAGACTATTCTATACAGTCTTGTGGAAACATCTGCAGGCTCATAACCTGTAGGTGATGAATTACGAGTTCACACGATGTTGTAACTATGTATTCATTCGATGATACTCTAATCCTTACTTTGAATTACGAGTTCAAGCGATGTTGTAACTACGTATTCATGTCATGATACCCTAACCCTTACTGGACACGTATTGGGGGAATAATCCCCGAATCGGTACTCTCTATGCGATGTAGGCGATGATCCTTAGGAAAAGTCCTTAGGAACGAACATATAAGGAAATGCGATGTAAGGAGATGAGAGGTAAATATGATGTAGCAGATGACCCTTAGGATAAATCTTTAGGGAAGATTAAATGAAGAAAATGGGGATGGGTAATCAGTAGAGATGCACAACGACCCGATCCGATCCGGTTTGATGATGTCACACCAAATCCGATTTCACCTTTAATCCGAACCGGTTTCAAACCGGATTTGACCGGTTTTCCGAGCCCCACATCCGATTCGGTTTAATCCGATCCGGATCCGAAATCCGATCCGACTTTGCCCTTTTTTTTTAAATAAACATTTTTTGGACCTCAAATATAACACAAAATGCAACATGGGTTCATTAAAATAGTTAAAACATACATCAAACGTCGAATTAGAAAGAGTTTTTAAACTAGTTAAATAATAATAATAATAATAATAATAATAATAATAATAATAATTATTATTATTATAATAATAAAGTGGCGTTATAACATTTAGCCAAATGGAAATAGTTTTGTGGTCTTCCACTTCGTGTCTCCTTCATTTAATTATTCTTCAACCGCCACGCAAGTAACTAGGGGTCTCATCAATACCATATTCTTCATCTTCGTCTTCTTCTTCAACTTCATCATCATCGTCATCGTCATCGTCTTCCGGAGGTGTTTATAAGCCTTGTGCATATTCTTCATCCATGATCTCCGGTTCAACATTTTGTGCTAGTGGGCCTTCTAGTGATGCAAAGTGTTGTATACGTTCCATAGAATCCAAGTAATCCTTCAAGCAAACGCAAACCTCTACCACAACCGGGGTAAGATTCGTCCTCAACTTTGATAAAACTCTTCCACTAAAAGAAAAAGCGGATTCCGAAGCTACCGTGGAAGGTTGGACGGTTAGTAAATCACGGGCCATGACGGAGAGAATAGGAAATTGTGCTTCCTTTTCTCTCCACCAAGCCAAAAGATCCAAAATTTTAAATTGTGGTGCACTCATGAATTTTAAAAAGTTTGGACCCATATAAATTACAAGTTCTCTACTAGGCGTTAATGTACGTGCTATTTTGTTTTGCTCCTCCAAAAGGTAGTTATAGAGGTCGATATGAAAATCCATTCGACCCCCACCACTACTCGATGCACCGCTAGTAGAGTCGGTTACACATGCAAAAGTGTTTGACATATTTCCATATTTGGTTACGGATGTATTTTGAGTTATCTTTGTGCAAATTTAAAGACATAGAAATTTTGGTAATCAAAGCCTCTACACCCGTAACATTGATACATGGGTTTAATGTCGCGGCGCAAGTAAAAAGTGGTGGCATTTCTTTGAAATATTTGACTAGTTTTTGTCTCATTGGTCTCGTAACCAAAACAAATATTTCACTTCTTTGTTCAAAACGTTCCAATTATGCGGACATCAACCATAATTCATTTAGTAACAACGGACTTGTAGGGTAATACACGCCCGATAGAAAAAGTGGTTGATTGTTGAAAAACTTTTAACATTTCCACAAACTCTTCCATCAAATCCCAATCATAATCTGAAACCGGGTTTTTTTTCTTTTGAAATTGTGTCGTAAAATAATTGCAAAGCGATTCTTTGATGTGTCAAACTTCCAAACATCATGCATGTTGAACTCCATCTAGTGTCACAATCCCAATGAGGACTATATGGAGTTACGTTAATGGAAATGGCAAACTTTCGATATTTTTCCATTGTAGCTTTATTTTTTCCAAAAACTCTAGTTAACACAGTTTTTGAATTTTTCAATCGTCGAATCTATCATTTTTAAACCATCTTTTACCGCAAGATTAATAATGTGACAAACACATCTAGTATGAAAAAAACGAGCCATCCAAAATAGATTTATATTTTGCAATTAATCTTTTTGTCGCGGCGGTATTGTTACTTGCATTGTCAAACAAAATATAGAAGATTTTGTCGTGTAAATTATAAGTCTCTATAACTCTTATTAAAATTGCAAATAATCTTGCCCCCGTGTGAGGATGTGCAAAAAGTTCAAAAGCAATAACTCGTTTGTTCATTACCCAAGTAGAGGGATCTATCCAATGTGCCGTGACACAAAGATAGCTTTTGGGACAACTACCGGTGGAAGAGCAAACGTCACAGGTTAAAGAAACACCGGTTTTTATATTTAAAAATCCCAATTGCATATCTTTTTTGGCTATATCCCAATACTTTAAAGCATCACGTCTAAGAGAAGTGCGACTTACTTGCCGGTATTGTGGTTGGATTTTTTCCCGCAAAATCCTTGTTAATCGCGGGTTGTCGAAGTGTTTGAAAGGCAAACCCTCTTGAATCACGAACTTGCAAAAGCTTTCACGAAGGTCATCATTGTTGTAAATAAAGATTGACCCGTCGTGAGTAATATTTGGTTGACTTGGATCGCTTTGACCTTTTACAGTCGGACAAGTTTTTGTTGTATGACTCCTCAACGTGCTATTGCCATCTTTTCCCAAAAACATTTCGCACTTCTTGCATCTCGCTTCTTCCTTCCCGTTCGACAACAAACATAAATCGTAATGTTCCCACACTTCTTTACTCCGAGTGGTTGGTATGATTTTAACCACCATTGCATCCGAATCTTGACCCGCGGTTGAATTTCTCGAGCTCATTTTTTGGAGTATTATGAAAATAAGTAGTAGAATTTTTGTGTAAAATTGAAATGTAGCAAATGAAAGGTATATATAGGTGTTTAGAAGTGCCAAAAAGTCAAAAAAAAAAAAGTCAAAGTAGCCGTTTTTTTTGTTCTAACGGCTAGAAAAAAAAACAAAAAAACAAAAAAAACGATTTTTCCTGTTTTTTAACGGTAACAAAAAAAATCCGGTTTCAAACTGGTTTTGTATCCGGTTTCAATCAAATCCAGTTCTCGATCCGGGGTCTAATCCGATTGCTCATCCGAAATGAGGATCCGGTTTGAATCCGGTCACCGTTTCAATCCGAACCGGTTCGGTCAAAACCGGTTTTGACCAAATCCGGTTTTCGAATCGGATCGGATCCTATGGGCCAAACCGGTTTTTGTGTGCATCTCTAGTAATCAGGTTAATTGTTTGACATGAATTATGTAAGGAAATAAATTAACTATATTATTGTCGGTTGAAAACCCTATGTACTCACCAGGTTTCCCAACCTGACCCACTCAGTTTATATGTATCACAGGTGTCGATATGAAGATACATTACACTGAGAGATTAAAGGAGATGTAAATCATTAATATAAATGAATGTAAGGTCTGTTTATGCTTATGTTTCTATATTGACAATGACACCCAAATGTTTTAATATAAACAAAATACATTTCTTCGGAAATGCTTTGATAATATCTTTATCATGTTTTCCGGGCCCAAATTCCACCATATTATTCTTTAAAATGGATACTTTGATTTTAAAATAAGCATAAATAAAAATTTTAAAATGACTGTGAATTTGGGGATGTCACAGTTGGTATTAGAGCATTAGTTTAAGATAACTAGAAATTTTCTAGACTTAAACTTAGGATGCTAAGCGATGATTGTAAGATGAGTGTCTGCTATATTTAGGATGTATGCCTAAATAGACACGAGCACTAGCTTATTTTAGGAAAGATGCCTAAAATGTTTTTATCTGCTAAATAATTTATGCTATAAGATGTCTTATATGATTTGTGATGCTATTGTTTGATCGGATCTATGGCCTATTGCCAACCGGATCTGGAAATTTTATGTGTTCAGATTTCTAAACGTTTAATTATGATATTGGAACTTGCATGTAATTTTTCTGTGTAATAAGGAGGACTACGCATCTAAACCTTCCTCTGTCTATATTCTCGTCTCGATACACTAAACGCTTGCTTTAATGAACAGAACGGCATGGTCATGAGTCATGGGAGACATAACAAATGGAGAAAATAAGAAGGCTTACGATAGTGAATGATACCTATCGAAAGATATCGCAAGAGTGATATCTTGCCTTTAAAATACGTCTGATAAAATAAGCAGAACGTCTAGAGGAGTATGGATGATTGGTGTGATAATAGAATGATTTGTCACAATCCGAAAATTTTTAAACCCAACAAAGTCTAAACCTAACCAACTACAAGTGAAACCACATTGCAATCCATGTTCCATGGTGTCCTCTATAGCCTTAAAGGCATGTTTATAAGCATGTATCTAAGTATGGTTTAAAACCTAGGATGATTTAAGTTAATACATGTCAACATAAGCTAAAAGTATAGGGTTTAAACCGCAAATAACCCACATATATGTGCTTTCGGCCAAGTAATTAAGTCAAGAATGGGTTTACGGTTTGGAAATTAAATCAAGAATGGGTTTACAGTTTGGAAATTAATTCAAAGATGGTTTTCGGATTTGGAATCAAGATCAAAGGGGTATACAGATTGGAAATGACACCAAAAGGGTGTTTTCGATTTGCCTAGATTCGAAAACACAGCCCGAAGGCCCATTTGGGGCGAAAACCCAAAGGGTAGAACCGAAAACCCAAAGGCCTTGGCCCATCTTGACCGTAAACCCAATCCTATATATATGTTTGCTTCCGAAAACAACCTCATTTCTCACATTTCCAACCGAAAACACTTCCGTTTTTGCTTTCAACTATCATCCATGAACAACATAAACTCATAGGATTCTTGCCCAAATCATTAAGTTTTCACCAAGAACAACAAGAACATCCTTCAAATCTTCAACCTCCAGCCGAAAACTGATGGGTTTTGTATACTACACATCCTATGATGCACATACAACCCTAAATACCTTGGATCTATGTTTTCACTAACTATACATGCAAATGGTTTCCATGGCATTAAACCTATAACTAGCATGCATTTGACATAAACCATATAAGATACTACTTAGGGTAACATACCTTTTATGTAGCTTGAAGTCTTGATGTATTTGGCCTTTAGAGCTTAGCCCCAATAACGTGGAAGCCTCAAATGAAGTCACAACACATCATGAACAAAGGATGAAACTTGAGAGAGAATTCATACACACCGAAATTGTCCATATCCTCCAAGAACATGTGTCACGTTTTGGCTATGTACTCACCTATTTATATGTAGGATTCCAAAGGTCATGGGTATAACCCAAATCCATACCCATGGGTTTTATGATCCATGGTTCATGTGGCCCAACTCTTTATGTATCCATACATAAACTTGGTCCAACATGGATTATAAGCTCAACACATATAAATATAACTAATTACCGCAATTAGTCCCCATGTATTTAATTAGTCTCTTTTGATCACTAAATTAATTCCAAATTAATTCTTGATCAATACTAATTAAAACATATGATTTCATATTAATATATTAGAACTTATAATATATTAATAAATCGTAAATAACCTTCTCTCAAGAGTCTATCCTAACAAATTGTCCTGATGATATGCAACCCAAATGGACCATGCTACTCTTGGGTCAAGTACATACCAACAATAGTTATGGGCTTAGACATATAATCCAACAGTCTCCCACTTGGATAAGTCTAAAACTATTATTGCAAGTATGACTCCAAAACTCGACTAGTAATCGTGGCTCTTAAAAACCGCTGTCGAACTCTGACCTAGTCAATGACGCATCCATTAGATAAGGGATCATATATTCCTCCATTCTAGATATCATATGGACTGAGAGATGGATTATAATCATTCTCTCTGTCTATGTGTTGTTTCCCGATTTTTGATTTATGACAACCAACTAATTGAACAAATTCAAATCAGTCCAGGCCCGGCCGAGCACTTACGTTTGTCATCACTAAATCATCGAGGGACCACGTATATCGCTTTTATCCCTCCAAGGGTAAAAGGAATGGATAAACTTCAACCCAAATTTTCGCTTGTACTTACTCATCAAGTTACACACACTGATATGTTTTATAACAACAAAGTTACTGGTTGCGTTTACATATGTCAATGTGCAACTGACGTGCAACTACAACTCACATGTCTCCGTTTGAAGAATATAAGATATTATTGTCTCATGATCACTCGTGATAAAATCCATTAAGTGATTCAAATGAGCGTAGGTTTAATCCAATACTCGAATCTCATTCCAGGAGCACTCATGAATGTTGCAACAACTTTTGCTATGTCTAAACACTTTAGACATCTACAAGCCCAATTCATGGCAGTCTTGATTCATACCTATTTCCAAAGTATGATTGATTATGGAGAGTTTGAATAACCTTGTTATTCGGGAAGTCAAAACATGTAAAGTGAAACACAAGAATAATCGAATCCAATATGGTCTCAGAACTTATGAATATAAATAAAACACCTTTTATTTATCTCCATATTGATTACACATTATTCATTGTATAATGTTTCACATAATTAACTTAATACTTGAACTGAAATAATAGCCATGCCATGCTCCAAGCATGCACACGATGTTTGTCTAAACAATAGTTATGCCATTCTCCAAGTATGCACACTATGTTTGTCTATGATCCTTACTTTGTGAAATAGATCAATTGAACATGATTCCAATGATGCTTATTTTACAATCCCAAATCCTTACCGCAAATGTAAGAATTCAAGAATATTTGCCATTTACTGAAATCTGTTAGATTTTAAACTTATGTGCATTGATCCTCTTGTAATGACTATGCACAAAAGTCAAAAAGACTTGGCAACAGACATTTACAAAGTATTCCAATGGAGAGCAATTCCATGGAAACGAAGTCTCAAATTCAAAGTACATTCCTTTGAACATCCTTCTTGCATTAAGTTTTCTAATCTTACACAGATTTAATGAATAACTTCCACCTATGGAAACATTTCCACATTCCCATTTTGACTCTCATTTCTAAACAAGAGTTTCCTCCTTTCAGAATATGTCAATATAGTCCTTCCAAAATTAACATTATACTTCCAATTTTCCATGAGCAACCAATCTTTGGTAAACCTTAGATTGTTCTCGACAATTGCTTAATCATTTTAGTCATATCCAGTTCTAGTCCTTTTTCCCTCTTAATGCCCTAGGCATTTGGAAAATTTTGAACGGATGAATATTATAGCACATGTAATCGATCCTATACCGAAAACATATGGGACACGATTCATGATGTTTCTCATAAAGACATGATACTTGACCAGTCCTTTTGCTACAATATTTCTTATAATTTGCCATGTTCTCATAATTCGAATCATGAAAAGGGATGCTGTGATCATAATCGAATTTTAGACTTCAAATAATGTAATCATGACTAAATTTGATTAAAATCTAACAATCTAAGCTTTTAGATTTGAAATGAAGTATAATTTCCTCTCCCTTAATTATAGCAAAACAACTTTCCACATCCTACAAATTACATTTTGCAAATTGAAACCTTTTGTTTTCTATAATTAACATTGTTAACTTGCAACACCTAACATAATAATCATGCTCCCACTAACATGATAATTATTATCATAACATGTGACAATAGTTAATTTCGGGTCAAGTCAAAGTCAATCAAAGTCAACGAGTCAAACCGGTCAACTCAATTAGACCTTGTATATTAGGGTTTATGTTATGTAATTACTGTATAACTCACTATTTTAATGAGAAAACATCACTTGGAAAATTTGTGTGTTTAATTTTCCTGAGCCTTAGTGCTAAACAACGAACCAAACTGATAAAACAATGTTGCATACTCATCTGGAGTATGTAAGATCCTAAAACATGGCTTAATGGGGCTTACGGACCTTATGTTGCGGAGCCAAACACTCACAAATGTCACACACGAAACCTCTCTCAATCATTTTCACTTTATCTCTCTTTATCTAGAATCTCTCCCAAATCTCTCTTTGTATGAGAAATCTCTCCCAAATCTCTCTTTGTATGAGAAATCTCTCCAAGAATGTGAAATCTCTCCCAAATCTCTCTTTGTATGAGAAATCTCTCCAAGAATGTGAAATCTCTCTTTGTATGAGAAATCTCTCTAAGAATATCAAATCTCTCCCAAATCTCTCTTTGTATGAGAAATCTCTCCAAGAATGTGAAATCTCTCCTAAATCTCTCTTTACATGAGAAATCTCTCCAAGAATGTGAAATCTGACCCAAATCTCTCTTTGTATGTGAAATATCTCCCAAATCTCTCTCAAAACCTCTTTTGGTTTTTCGTACTCAATTGGGGCGTCCCGACACTTGACTTGGTGAAAAACCATGCGAAACGGGAAGATACATTGGAAAATAGCCTCTTAGGGCTGGAGTCCTTCTATAGGGATCAAACCATTCTTGAACCGAGGTCAAAGGAGTCAGGCCGAGGAGACCGCAGCCAAGGAGACCGCAGCCATCCGAAGTCGCAGCCAAGGAGACCGCAGCCGTCCAGCCGCAGCGAGCCTCACCTTCTGACCGCATCAAGCCTTCGGACCACAGTTCCTTCTCCTCGGATCCTCCTCAGCAGCCGAGCCACTCCAATTCCAAGGCTGCTGATGACCGCACCCTTGCCAGAACTTCAGATTTCACCCTTTTTCACCCAGTTTTCGACCCCAACTCCGTTTTAAGCCCGTTTTTCATCATTTTAACGCGGGATTTTCTCCAAAAATCATATTTTAACATATAAGACCCTAAATATTCATAATTTAGACATATTTTTATGGAAATATATTTAAGAATAAAATCTATTAAGTGAGATCATGAGGTGGAGTGTGAATCTTACCATAATATTTGACACAAACAACCACCTCATACCCATTCCCATGACCAGCCATTGTACTCCCCACCATACCTGGTCATTCAAGAGTACTTTCCCCACCATTTGACCAGCCCCATTCATGGTCAAAGGCTAAAGACTCTTACCACTCCTCATTCTCACTCACTTGCTCTCATTTCACTAAAGATCAACCACCTCTTTTCTCTCTAACTCCCTCTCACAAAAACGAGATTTCCAAGGCATTTCCGGCTTCTCTCCTTCACTTGGTAAGTATAATTTATCCTCCTTGTGATAATTACACTTTATTCTACTCAAATCATTGACGGCTTACACAAACTCCATCATTATTGTGTTAGATTCTTGAATCTTCAGAGCAATCCTTCAAGTGTTCTTGAGTTGAACACTTCTCTTCTTCAACATTCAACCACTGAAATCAATCAAGGTGAGTTCATACCCCTGTATTTTCTTGTTTTCTTAAGTTTTAAGGGGGGGGGGGGGGGAATACAAGTTAAAATGCCAAGAACATAACTAAACTTTTCTAACAGCTTTCATCAGAAAAGTTGGACTCCATTCACAGACTGTTTTGGACAACATAAACATTTTAGTTTTCAAAACTATATTAGGTAAAAATAGCTCAAGTTCTTACCTTTAAAATGACTACTTGCACATCTCCATAAGATTTTTCTACAATTTATGGTGATTTTTACAAAACTACCTATCACTGTAGCTACGAATCCGGACCAGTATGTGAATATGAGCATTTTTAAAAAGGTTAGAGACATCAAAAAATCGTAATAAAATTTATGAACAAACTAGACACCTTTTTTGAACTGTCAGAATTTACGGATTTAGTTTTTGAATTCATATGATTTTTCTATGACTTTTCTAAATCAGTGCTGAAAGGCTAAAACTAAATAACAGCCTATAACTTTTATAACACTTTGTATTATGCGGAGCAAAGTGTATAACGATAAGTTCTAAATATTGAATGCATTTCCTTGTTGGTTTATCATTGTAAACTGAAAATTTTTCATTCATGATAAAGTTTCATCATTTATTTCGAATACATATAATAAACTACAATAAGCATAGTTTATGGGATTTTTACCGCGTGACAAAGGCTTTACTCTCGAAACAAATGGGTTTTCATACACAACCTAATGAACTATAAAAGTAATAGTTCAAGGAATCCATATCACTAATTCATTCATAATAGGTTATTTTACTCCCTCTACGGGAAAAGGGTTTAATCACAAATCATTTGTAAACTAGTTAACTTAGGTTGTGAGACAATCTCTACCCATACGTTCGAGTATGGGATTCAAATTCCTATAAGTTATAACCAGAGTCTCTTGTACGGAGAGCGTGATAATTGTGTATAGATCTATATTAGGGTTGACATCCCACACCTCGCTGCTAGCTACAGCCGGACCGGAAGGTCTGCGGGTGACAAGAGTCATAGGATTAGGGGGTCTGAAAGACGTTGTGCAGGTTACCTCTAGTCATAGTATGGTTATAGCGGCTCACATAAATAGTTAATAATCTCTCAAGTTTACACGGAAAAATTTCTACTTTAAAAAGTGGGTTTTATTTCTAAATTAACGAGTTTATGTCGATTTAAACTTGCATGATTCACTATAAGTATGATGAATTACTTGTACACTTCGGTCTTTGGGTTTTAAGACTACAGTTACATAATAAAGAAAATATTGGATTTTCTGGAAACATACTCTATTGCTTTTACAAGAAAAACGGTTATTTCTCAAACAAAAACTCTTATGAACTCACCAAACTTTGTGTTGACACTTTTTCAAACAACCTGTATTCTCAGGAAATCACTAAACAGGAAATCAAGTGCATTTTGAGGATGGGACGTTAAGGCGTCATACATTTCATATTTTGTCAACATATTGTAGTTGATTTTGAAACATGTAATTCATACAATGATGTAACTCTTTCAAATATATATATGTTGGTTGTGTTTACTTTCATTTCTATTGCCATTGTTGTTATGATACTATACATGAAGTCCTCCACCCCCGGACGTTTTCCGCCATCCTTGGTTTGGGGGTGTGACATAACACTCATGCTCCCACTAGCTTTGATATGTATCTAGAAATCAGCTGGACTTCTAGAAATCATTACTTTATTAACTTTCTTACCAAAGTTCAGATTTCTGATACGAGATGCTTTGATAAGACATTATCAATATCATACACCTTTCTTTAGATAGCTCACATGTGTGTCTAAACAATTTTTAGAACTATGAACATGGATGCCGTAATCATAGTCTCAATTGTTTAGACCTTTTCCATTTATCACAAGTCCATGTTAGTGTGCCGGTTAACCACACATGCTCTACTAACGAATTTGAGAATGCAAATATCACAATTTCTATCTACTTAAAATCTATTTAGCGAAAGCATTTCCTCACCATCATTTTCATGAATTGGAGAGTAACCTTATGACACTTATATTCTATGGTGTATGTGTTCCTATCCATGTGAATTTGTCATAACCACAAGAGGAAGTTAGTGACAAATCCAAACTAATATGGACTGAACTTGTTCAATCTTAACTTCTTGCCACTTGGCAGGACAAGGGCCTACCACTGCTTCCAAGTAGTTCTGCAAACAATTGAGAACTCATAGAACCCACATTGTAGCACATGGTTCCTGGTATGTAATTTAAACTAAGTATTTTTGCATTTTTAGCTGGAACTCGGCGAGTTGTAGGCTCGACTCGCCGAGTAGGGTCGGGATAATTGCGCACGTTTAAGTTGACGACTCGACGAGTCCATATCCTGGACTCGGCGAGTCCGCCAGTCTAGAAGAAACCCTAATTTCAAGAGGTTGCACCCTATTTAAACGTCGTTTTGTGCCTCATAGCGGCCCCATTGCGTCCAGAACACTCCCTCTCGAAACCCTAACCCCCTCTTTTGGTATTTTGGGTGCTTTTGGTGCAATTCCTTGAACTTTTGGAGAGAAGAAGAAGGTAGATCAAGAGGAGAGGAAGAATACCCAGAATCTTTGTGCCATTTCAGAGCTTCTAGTGGTATTAGACTCGAAACCCTCCCTGTTCCTTCATTATTATCTCATTAAGAGCTTATGATAGTCATTTTAAGGCCTCTTCTAGTCTTGATCTTTGAGTAATGAGCTCATAGTGTTAAGGGACTTCAGATCTAGGCATGATTGAGCTCCAGGAGCTCGGATCTACTGCCTTTATGGAGCCATATTGCATGAAAGCCCTAGATCTACTCTTTTATTGCATTTTGAGCGCTAAAACCTTCATTGGTGTTTATTTACACGTAAAGTTGGAAACTTTACATGTTAATCAAGCCCTAAGAACCCAGATCTATGAATAGAATGCACTGGATTCAAGCAGAATCGAGTATATAGTAGTTGCATGCATGCGACTCGGCGAGTCATTCTTCGGACTCGGCGAGTCGAGTCGCGAGTCCCCGATTTTCCCCTTTTTGAGTTATGCCGAGTGGCATCAGTGAGCTATAAGTGGACTCAGTGAATCGGAAGCCAGAATCAGTAATGGAGGGACTCGGCGAGTCAATGCCCTGACTCGACGAGTCCAGGGCAACCTTCTTGCCTCAAGAACAGACTCGACGAGTTGTTCATAAAACTCGGCGAGTCGCAGACCAAAGTGTTCATCAGATGAAGATGAACTCAACAAGTTGTTCATACAACTCGGCGAGTCGGATGAGGATTCAGTCGATGTTCGTTTAGAAGGAAACTCGTCGAGTCATCGCCTAACTCGACGAGTAGAGACGGGTATGAGGTCTAATGAAAGGATAGGGACTCGGCGAGTTGGCGAGCCAACTCGGCGAGTCAGGTCAACTAGAAGTTGACTTTGACTATGACTTGGGAAGGGGTAAAATGGTCATTTTACCCTAAGAGTAGATGTCAGTTCTGACTAAGTGTTTTGTGGGAATTTGAGCCGGAGGATTTCCGGAGCAGCAGCAGCAGCAGTCAGAGGATTCCCGCTCAGTTCAACAGCTACTACGAGGTGAGTTACCTTCCAGTAGCAGTGGGTCTACGGCCACAATGCCGGCCCACCAGTAGGAGCTGTATGATTAGATGATTTTCTCTGTGGTATTCATCTAGGGTTGCTACTACCTGGGATATGATTATGTGTTAGTATGATATGATTGTATGTGTTAGTGACAGTAGGGGAGATCGTCCCCGGTTTACCGGTCGATAGGGCCGAAGGGGCAGTCATGCCCAGCCATGCTAGATAGATTATGTGATATGTGTTATATGGTAGTAGTAGGGGGTGAAATAGTCCCCAGCATCCGGTCGAGAGGACCGAAGGGGAGACCAGCACCCAGATATGCTAGTCAGTATCCGGTCGAGAGGACCGAAGGGGAGGCCAACACCTAGATATGCTAGCTCATATCCGGTCGAGAGGACCGAAGGGGTAGGTCGGGCACCCAGATATGCCTGACAATATATGTATGATATATGGTTATATGGTATGTGGTACAGTGGGGGAACTCACTAAGCTTCATGCTTACGGTTTTTAGTTGTTGTTTCAGGTACCTCTTCAGACAAGGGGAAAGAAGGTAGCGGCATATCACACACACGCTCTTGTTTTTCCGCACTATGAGACATTCTGGGATTTGTACTATGACATTATTATGATTTACGTTTTGGTTTACAAACACGAGACATGTTTATTAAATGATATGGTCGAATGATATTTTGTTACAAACGTTTTGCAAATCACTTAATTAAAAATGAAAATTTTGGACCGTATTTTTGGGGCGTTACAAGTTGGTATCAGAGCCCTGGTTTGAGGGATTCAGACACACCCTTGGGGGTGTCTGAACTCAAATCGAGGGGTTAAAAGATTTTGAAAAAGGAAATGTTTTCTAAAAGTTAAGAAAAGAGTTTTGAGAAAGAACAAAGTGTGTGATGTGCGCGATCGGCCGAGCTCAAGTAAGTATTCCCCAAAGTACCCATACAAGTTTATGTTTCGTTTATCAGTTTCAGTAGAACAACATGCTAGAATAGGACTAAGGATCTAGGAGTGATGCCTTATGTGCCTGCTTTATGTGCTTCAACTTATGAGAGTTTCATGCTAGTATTGAGTAGACAGCAGTAGGATAGCCTGTTTAGGTTATGCCTGGTAGTATGAGCTTTGCATTGTATGCTAGTTTAGCTTCTCATTATGAGGACAGACTTGCTTGAGTAGCTCTCCTGCGTCTGAATGCTGCTTGCTATGTGCTATGTGGGACTCTGAGCGATGAGAGTTAGTCATTAGATGAATACGTCACATTACATGTGATCAGGGTTGGATAAACCTAGAGTGTTGAATTTGGCCCTATTGCACAACTCTCGTTTGAGTCTAACTGTTGTAGGGACGATTCTGTTACTCGAAGGATTATCTGAGCCTCATCGCACGTGATGGTATTCAGGAAATGGCTAATTGACATTACAAGGAGGCCTTCAACAGCTGAGGACTGGGCAGGGTGGAGTCAGAGATTCCCTAGGGCAAACCTAGGACGAGTATAGCAGTGATTAGTAGTAGAGAAAGGGATCTGGTGGAGTCAAGGCAGTCCTTGAAGAAGGTACAGATAGATGTGGAAGGTAGTATGGGCCTGTACTACTGAAAGTAGAGGATCCGTACCCGAACTAAGGAAGGCTGAGAAAAGACCAGAAAACTTGAAATAGATGTGATCCCTTTAGAGGTATTAGTATCGCTAATGGTTGCCTGTGTGTATTGCATAATGGTGGTACTACGCCAGAGGCCAGCTGGTGGCAGCTCTGGAGAGGGATCGGGTTCGGGATCAGGTTCCGAGCCAGTAGATGAGAGGCTACACGAGTTCATCGCGTTAGAGATCACCAGAGGCATCCTTGAGTCGACCCCCATCATTTTCAGGTCGATCAAGGAAGGGATAGTTGAGCTGATGGAGGACCGCCTCAGGGCGTTCAGGAGTGACATGACATCTGGCCAGTTAGGATCTCGCACACTGTCCTTGAAGGACTTCAGGGGCAGTGATGCACCGGATTTCCATGGGGTGAAGGACCCCAATTACTGCCAGATGATGGATTGCGGACATTGAGTCCGCACAGCTGACCAGCTTCTGCCCCGAGGGGTCGAAGGTGAGATTTGCAGCAGGATGTTTGAGAGACGGAGCTAGAGATTGGTGGGAGTCCATCGGTGACTCGTTGGGAGCCTCGGCTGTTGAGGCTATGACCTGGTCGGACTTTGTGACCAGGTTCAGGACAGAGTTTGCGCCAGCTGTCGAGCTTCAGCAGCTGGCCAGGGAGTTTTTAGACATGCTGCGAGCTGATATTCGGGAGCATGTCAGTTTTTTAGCTTGCCCTACCCTGGAATCTATGATTGCCAAGGCAAGGGCAAGGGAGATAGATCTGGAGCACATCCGGAAGTGGAAGGCGGAAGAGGGGCATGTTATGGGGGCTTTGGGGAAGAAGCCCAAGGGACCAGATGTGGGGCCGAAAGGCCAACAGGGGCGGGGTCGCTGCAGGAAATGCGGCAAGACGCATGAGGGAGCGTGCAAGTTGGGATCGTCAGGCTACTATAAGTGCGGCAAGTGATGGCCGGCAGGGCAAGGCAGAGGCTCCAGTGGTGAGGAGCCAGGCATTTCAGCTGAGTACCAAGGAGGCACGCGCCACACCCGATGTGGTGACGGGTACAATTCTTTTCCTCTATTTTATTTATATGATGTTATGATATTGATGTGGGCTCTGTGTTTATACATTAGGATCGTTCCATGTGAACGGTATCCCAGTTCAGGTGTTGTTTGACTCGGGTTCCACCCGATCATTTGTTTCTCTTGCGCTTAGCAAGAGGTTTACTAAGTCTTTGGGCATGTTGAATCACCCTTTAGAGGTAGAGATTGCCGATGATCGATCGGTGCGAGCATCAGTAGTGTTCAGGGATTGTGTTCTAAGGTTGTTTGAGGAGCGCTATTTGGTGGATTTGGTTCCCATTCCGTTGCGTGGGAACAAGGTGATCATAGGCATGGATTGGTTGAGCCCTAACGGGGGCAGTGATAGATTGCGCACAACAGCTCGTGCATATCAGGACCCCAAGTGGGGGAGAGTTGGTGATCCAAGGCGAGAGGCCACAGCGTGGACCCACAGTATGTTCAGCAGCGAGAGCTAGGCGCTACCTTCAGCAGGGTTGCGCGGGATATGTCGCATATGTTATGGATACCCGGGAGGCGGGTAAGGCGACGGTGAGCGAGGTTCCAGTAGTGCGAGAGCTGATGTCTTCCCGGAGGAGCTTCCTGGAATACCTCTAGAGCGACAGGTAGAGTTCAGGATCAACCTAGTCCCCAGTGCGGCTCCGATAGCCAAGGCACCGTACCGGTTGGCTCCTCCCGAGATGCAGGAGTTGTCTACGCAGCTGCAGGAATCAAGTTTTTGTAACTTCAGGAAATGTTGAGAATATCAAACCTGAGTTAAATAAGATGGTTGATGACGATAATTCAAAAACAACTGAGGAAGATTTTTTCGCAAATCAAAACACAGTTAAAAACAACTTAACAAAGAATTCGTATATTTTTCAACGACAAAAACCACAAAAACAATGGGTTGAAAAATCAAAAATTGAAAAAGATAAAATGATACATGTTGAAAAGGAAAAACAAAATGTTGTCAAATTAAATTCTAAGGAATTTAAAGATCAAATTGACAAATTTTCTAAGGAAAACAACATTTCAAAACGACAAGCAAGAAAGAAAATATTTTGGCTATTGTAGTGACAAAGAACATGGTTTGGCATGCGGAATTAAAGCTTGCACAATTTGAACATGGTGATTTGGGTGCTAAAAGACATATTCGATCATAGTAAATGAGTACAAAAAGGGATCTAGTCTAGACCTTCATAAATATCTCTCTCACTAATCACTATGAACTACATCTCTCAAGCACACCTCTACAAGTGGACAAACCCACCTTATATAGAGGTGTTTACATGTCTCTCTCTCACTCTAACAAACAAATGGGTCTAAAGGCTAAAGTACCACATGCAGATGGATTTTACAAAAGTCAAACATTTACAAAGTCATACATGAAGAACTTTGCACCCCAACATTCTCCCCCTCAAAGTTAGGAATGGATGACCCACTTCAAATCTTCTAAAATCAAGCACTACGCGGTTCGAGCCTCAAAGGTGACACATGTCGAAATGAACTTTAATCTTCAATTCTTCCATGATTCTTCAATTTGGGCTCTAGGATGTAAGACCATACAATCCGAGCAGCAACGAATGATCAAGAGTATCCCAAACTCCAAATAATCACCCAAAAGTTGCGCATAAAAACACTCCCAAAAATCTTCAATAAATCCAAACCCATTTCGAATATATCACTTCCAAACATCCAATTGCGTCATCTCGTAGGCTTCAAAACTTCAAGATCACTTCGGTCATCAAATCTACGTAATATGAAAAATTCAAGTTTGAATTTCCATATAAAACTTCTCCCCTTTTTATAATCGAAATTTGATTATAAAACTCCAAAGGAAAAAGAACGTGTTCTATTCGGAATTTTTCGTGTCAAAACTCCCCCTTAACATGTGGCATAAACTTTGTGCTTCAATCTGGAAAACCCAAAAAATAATCAATTTTTATTGTCGTTCACATATTGCCTTTGATAAAATTTCTCAAAAATGGGTAGAAATTTTTAATTTCAAAATTCTGCAGTGACCCGTTGCGCCCAAATCAGCAAAATATGCAAAACTCCCCCCTTTTCCAAAGCTGGGTAGAAAGCATCAATTTGCACAAATTGCAGGGGCCTGAAATGCACTTTCTTTAATTTTCAGCAAAAAATAGTCCTTTTTTCGAATTTGGGTGAAAACTGCCAAAAATTCGAAGTCTCAGGGACCATTTTCGAAAATTCTGCCCTTGTGCACAAATCATACGAAGCATCCCCAAAATATACGAAGCCCAAAAAAATTTCGAATTTGGGTGAAAAGTGTCAAACATTCGAAACTTGGGTTAATTTTCGAAGTGACAAAAATTTGAAGGTTCAGGGGCCGTTTTCGAAACTTTGTGTTTTCTTTCAATTCATACGAATGATTTTGCCAATCATACGAAGCCATAAGGACCAGTTTCGAAAATTCTCTTTACCTTCTTTTCAGTTCATACGAAGCAGGAAGCATACGAAGTCAAACCAATGAACATTAATGAACAGTAACCATTCATATACATTTCCAAACAACCATTCGTATGAATGCTGTATACAATCCCCCTTCGTATATTTCCCAAAAACCCCTTCGTTCAAACAACAAAACATTTTCTTAGTTCATTGTTTATCTAAAATCACAGACCCTTCGTTTATTCACTCTTTTTATCCCTTCGTATCTAAAATCTTCAAAACCAAATCACAAATCGACCATCTGTTTGTTGTTAATCGTTGACCATCGAATCGTTGTTTTTCATTCACCAACCTAAAACATCAATCATCCTTCGCATACGACCCAAAGATAATTCGATTTCTACTCATTTGATCACAGACCTTCGTCGATTAACCTAATGAGCTCCATCGATTCAATCTTTCGACAATTACTCCTTTGAAATCGACTCCAAAATTCCAATTTTATACCCAAAACAATTTCACAATCTTCATTTCTCAGTTATCAACAGCCCTTAGAAATCAAAATCCAAAATTATCGCGAATCCAAACATCCGTTCTTCGCTTTTCAATCGATTTTCAAATCACATTAAACTCCCACAACAAATGGACTTCTTAATTCCAAATCAAACCAGTGAAAATCAATTTTGATCTAAAACAGAATGTTGACTTTCGTCTTTGACCATCAAAAAAATGTTGTTCTTCATCTGTTCTTGCTTGTTCATCACAAAAATCATCGAATATTAAACGGAGATTCTCAATTTCAAAATTATAAAGTGATCATCATTGATATAGAAGAATATCGATCACATGCTTATAATCATACCTGAAAATCATCGATTTATAAAACTAATGAGAAGTGATAAAGAAATCGATTGTTTCAACTCTCAACAATAAACGATACATCCGAAGTTGCACAAATTATGATTGACTTTATCAAAAAGATGGAAACAACGTTGAAGAAGACTGTTCGAAAAATCAAGAGTGATCATGGAACTGAATTTTAAGAACAAAATTCTTGATTCATTTCTGGTGGACAAAGGAATTTCCCATAGTTTTTCATCTCCTTACACACCACAACAAAATGGTTGTAGAACGAAGGAATCGTTCATTATGCGAAGCAACAAAAACCATGTTAGCATATGCAAATTTACCTCAATATCTATGGGCTGAAGCTGTTTTAACTGCATGTTTTACTCAAAACAGATCGATCATTCATCGTCGATTTAATATTACACCATACGAAATTCTGAATAATCATAAACCTAATGTGAAGTTCTTTCATGTTTTCGGGTGTAGGTGCTTTATTATGAATCTCAAGGATCATCTTTCGAAATTTCAAGCAAAAGCTGATGAAGGGATTTTTCTTGGATATTCGCACAATTCAGTGGCATATCGAGTGCTAAATAAGCGAAAATGAAAAGTGGAAGAGACGTTCAATCTCACATTCGATGATTATTATGTTAAATCAAATGATCATAAATTTTCGAGTCATCCAATTTTACAAGAAACAAAAGTTGAAACTAAATCTATACAAATGGATGATACTGATTATGATTTGACTTTTGGAATTTCAGATCATGCAGTTGATGCTGAAGTTCATGCTCCTGATAATCACATACCAGAATTTTCAAAACTTACTGATGATTCTCAATCGACACCTCAAGAGGGTGAAACTATGCATGATAGTCCACCGGAGGGGGAGTAGTTGGATTCACATACTTTAGATAATGAAGAGCAATCTTTCTAGGGGGAGAAAGAATTATTGAATGCTGAAATTGAGAGGGAGCATGTTGTTGAGGGGGAGCATAATGTTGATGATGCTTGTTCGAATGCAGACTCAGAAAATGATGAACTATACGAAGATGCTCCTTTGGAATTTGATCTAGCTTATCCACCCATGGAAAAATGGACAAAAGATCATCCGAAGGATCAAGTTATTGGGAATCAACAAGAGGGAGTAATGAAAAGAGCTCAAATTTGTGCAAAGAATGAGGTACCGAATACTCATCAAGAATGTTGCATGTTTAATGTTTTCATCTCTAAAATTGAACCAAAAACAATTAAGAATGCAATGGAACACTCGGTTTGGGTTGTTGCAATGCAATCGGAGTTGTCTGAATTTGAACGAATCAAGGTTTGGAGATTCATTCCTAAACCTGAAAATGTTTCGATTGTTGGGTTAAAATGGATTTTTAAAAATAAAACCGACAAAGATGGAAACATTGTTCGAAATAAAGCCAAACTTTTTGTAAAAGGATATTCACAACAAGAAGGAATCGATTATGAAGAAACATTTGCCCCTGTCGCAAGACTCGAGGCGGTTCGAATATTTCTGGCTTATGCAGCTCACAAAGATTTTGATGTTTATCAAATGGACGTGAAATGTGCATTTCTCAATGGAGAGCTTGAAGAAACAGTTTATGTGGAACAACCTCCAGGTTTTATTAACGAAGAATATCCTAATCATGTTTATATTTTAGATAAGGCAGTTTATGGTCTAAAACAAGCACCACGAGCATGGTATGCAACTCTTACATCATTTTTGAAACAATCTAAATTTAAACAAGGATCTGTTGATCCCACATTATTTCGAAAGAAACTGCGGAATCATCTTATGCTTGTTCAAATTTATGTTGATGATATTATTTTTGGCTCGACTGACCCTGCTTTGTCTAGAGAATTCGAAGAATTGATGAAAAGCAAGTTTGAAATGAGCATGATGGGAAAAAATCAATAATTTCCTTGGATTGAATATTCGTCAAAACAGAGAAGGGATTTTCATTAATCAGGAAAAATATACGAAAAATTTGGATTGACGAATAGCACAAAGCTTCGTGTACCAATGGCAACAGGCATAAAGCTAACACCATCGTTAGACAAACCTGCTGTTGATATAACATTGTATAGGAGCATGATTGGTTTGTTACTTTATCTTACAACAAGTAGACCTGATATCATGTTTTCTGTGTGTAATTGTGCTAGGTATTAGTCTAATCCACGTGAACCACATCTCATTGCTTTGGAGAATATTTTTCGTTATCTTAAAGGAACAATTTCGTTAGGATTGTGGTATCCTTCGAAAACTGGATTCTTCGTTCAAGCATACTCAGATGCAGACTTGGGTGGTTGTAATCTTGATCGAAAAAGCACAAGTGGTGGATGTCAATTTCTTGATGGCAAATTAGTCAGCTGGCAGTCGAAAAAGCAAACGTGTGTGTGTCTATTTCCACAGCTAAAGCAGAATATGTGGCTGCTGCTACTTGCACTTCGCAAATAATATGGATCCAAAGTCAATTACGTGATTATGCAATTAATATAAAAAAGATTCCATTATATTGTGATTCTCAAAGTGCAATAAGAATTTGTCATAATCTTGTGCAGCTTTCGAAGACTAAACACATAGCTCTTCGTTATCATTTCATTAAAGATCACGTGGAGGATGGAAACATTGAAGTACATTTCGTGAAAACAACTGATCAGTTAGCTAATATATTCACGAAAGCTTTGGATGAAAAGTCTCTAATGCGAATAATAGAAGGTCTTGGAATGATCGATGGCAATTCTGTTCCATGCGAAAAAGAAGAATGATAGGCGAAAAAGAATGAATCAGAGGCGCTGAATAAAAAAAATAACATAACGTCATTCAGTATTCAGTGGTTATTGTTCATAGTCAACGCTTCGACCGCTTCAAATTCGCATGATTATCACTAATTTTCAGCGTTGAGTCAGTGGTTACTGTTCATAGTCAACGCTTCGACCGCTTCGAATTCGCATGATTGTCATTAATTTTCAGCGTTGAGTCAGTGGTTACTGTTCATAGTCAACGCTTCGAATGCTTCGAATTCGTACATTTGTCAATCTTCAAGGAATGCCAACTATTAGTTTGTTTGCAACAAATTCCTTTTAATTTCGAAAAATCAAAAATTCAAAAAGATTCTCTTTTGTTTTGTCTTTATAATTTCGAAAAATCAAAAATTCAAAAAGATTTTTGTTTGTTCTATCTTTATGTTTTTACTTCTTTTGAGAATGTTGTTGCAGATTTTGATGATGCTTTAGAGGGAACAATGCAGGCAGTATTGGGATCAGGTAAACATTTTTTCGTATGCATCGATATATTTTTTTTTATTATTCGAGTTAGTTAGGTTGTCCCTAGAAGCATGCTACTGCATGTCGACCAAAGCCTCCCTGACACAATGTGTGTGTACGAAAGCCTTAATGAAAATTTTCATACTGAAATTTCTTCCCAATCAGGCTTATATTCACATTAGTCTCTGAGCTACCTTTCTCTTCTCACAATGAGTTAAGAGTTTCCTGTTTGGTCCAAAACATAACATAGGTACTTTTCGTGTCTTACACCAATCTTTTTCATCACAAACTTTCTTACACGATCACACATAACGACGTATGTCCGAGAGGTCTCTGATCAAACCCATCGAGACCTAGATATACAAAGATTATGTGTTAATGATCTGACATCATGAGTCTGTGATGAAAGTAAAACCCAAATATATTGCAACTTAAGGAATTGACGGGGAACATTATTCCAGATATTTACGAAACTTTTTGTTTCTGTACCAAAGTTCGAAACTCCAAATCATATTCATTTCGCATGAGTGGTCTTGATCAAACATTCGAAACCCACAATGTTTGTTATCCAACAAGATCCAGAACAAATTTTTTTTTTCATGAATATGATTTCAGTGTGAGTTTCATTCGAATATCCTAGTCAATATCACATTTTTCAAAACTAACTTGTCACTGACTACATTGGTCATACAAGTAATTTCTGCTACAATTTCTCACCTTATGTTTAGGTTGACATGTAACGAAAGTTTAAACCTACCCACGAATCGTGTTTAAAAGAAGCCCTTTGATACTTATCAAAAAGTATTCGATTGTAATTCACGGGAACATGCACAAGCTGTTGATCACATCTCTTGATGATTAACGAAGCAACCTTTACCTGGGGTTTAACTGCCTTCGTGTCAAATTGCATTTTTGACATCACCCCATTCCAAAAAAAAATTATAATTTTTTCTTGTCTAAACTTTCTTTGGAACACGGCACACACAAAATCCTTGAGGTTCTGAGTAATACCAACTCAAGCGGATGATTTCGAACATCTGGCATATGAATTCGCTTTTAATCCCAAAAGTGAAAGAGCCTTGCCTCCATTTGAAGGGTTCTAACGGTTACAATTCAATTAAGGTGATAATGACAGGCTGTGTATCCGTGACGTATGGTATTCTGCCCAGTTTTCTAGGTGATGTGACAGACACTTTTTGACGCATGGCTACCTTTCCGCAGTAATGGTCTGATTTTCAAGGTGCCACGTCGGATATCATTAAATCCATCCCGCTTCAAATTCAAATCATTCAGTATTACATATAAAAGGGGTTCAAGAGTATCTTCTACGTTTATGCAATCAAATTCAAAAATTCCCAAATTATAAGTTCTTCATCTTCTTCAAACCCTAACAATGGCGACTACTGCGCAAGTCGATCCTTCTACTGAAGACACTTCCTCTGCACCAGTTATGAAGATTTAATCTACTAATTATTATGTGGATGGTGAACTTTCTCAATGTCCTGAGGAATTCAAGATGCTTATTGTTGCTTTAAAACACTCTGTTTTATCCAAAGCAATGTTCAATTCCTTTTCTGTTCCGATATCATGGCTTTTCTCAAGCAGGATCTACAGCCACATACAACAAAGCCTCTGATTTAATTATTTTCACCTAATCAATGACAAAAAGGTAAGGCTTTCCAAGAAATTGTTTTGCCAGATTCTTGACATTCCAAATACACCTTCTTTTGTTGAATTTCAATTCTCCCAAATTATTCATAAGTTTAATGAAATGGGATATCAGCCCCCATTGTCAAAGATAAGTGACTTTAAGAAGTCTGGTCTTCCAAAATTATGGAATTGTTTGTTTGGGATCTTCTTGCGTTGTTTAACCGGAAGAACAGTTGGGTTAGATAAAGGAAGGATGGAGGCTTATGCCATGGTGGCTGGTTTATACTATGATCTTCCAACAGAATACTCTATACAGCTATGGAAGGAATTCCAAAAAGGATTAGAGCTTACGAATGTTGTTAATGGCATTTCGTGTGCTAGGTACTGGAGTCTTATTCTACAACATTTTTACAACAAGGAAGGCATCTTGGTTTCAAATGAAGAAGAGAAGGTTACTTTTCAATCTTACCACTTTCCGAAGGAGGTTGTTGACAATGCTGATGAATTTCCAAACGTTGCTCAGATTCCCGACGTCATGCTCAAAAGGGTGGATCCTACGAATCCTGTTTTGATTGCTTATCTGAAAACATTCGACTTTTCTATTCCTACGGGAATTTTGTTTCCACAAGAATAAAAGAGGTCCAAAAAGTCGAACAAAGCTAATCCTGCTTCTCCTGAAAAGAAAACGAAGGGTTCAACATCCTCTAAATCTCCGAAGAAGAAGACAGAAAATGTTACAGTGACAGTTGAAGCAACACAAGTGATAGAGCTAATAGTGGAAGAGACTCAAGAGAATGTGATTATTCCTTCAAAAAACAGGGATGTTTCAAAGAATCAAGATGAAATCCATTCAAAAACGGAAGTCGCCATCATAGAAGCTTGCAAATTGTAAGTATCCTTCCATATACCTTAGAAACTCTGAATATGCACCAAGAAACAACAGTTTTGCATGATTTTCTAGTAGTTTACGGTTGTAAACACCATAGAACGTAAACACCATAGACCGTAAACCACTAGGACCGTAAACTCTATGACCGTGAACTCAGTGGCCATAAACTCCTTTTTGTCAATTATATGTGATTCAACACTTCATTTCAAGGGTTTCCTTGTCCCTAAGGTTGTTTCCTTGCATGTTAGTTGCTTTTTAATCACTAAATTCATGCCAATATATGCCATTATATGTCAGTTAGGACTCGTTTGTGATTTAGAACTTCATTCGTGGAACTTCTCATCCTTACGCGTGTATTCGTTTGAATCACCCACATCAGGTGAGTTCATACCCCTATATTTTCCGAGTTTTTTTAATGTTTTCAGGGGAGGAATACAAGTAAAAGCAAAAGTAATCTTGTGTTTAAAAAAATATAATTTTGTTTATTATATTTACCTACCATTAATATACACTGAACATAGAACTTACTAAACATGATGAACATAGTTACTACTAGATTTCCGGATAGCTTTATAAACATGTTAAGATATAAACAATGCAAATACAATTTTCAGAACAAAGGAAACAAACATATGAATTATAAAATAAAAGATATTATTTTATTAGATTTCATGTTAATAAAAAAAATGGATTTTCGTAGTATTATTAGTGAATTCGTTGAGGGAACTACAGTGTGAGACACCTTGTAACTAGAGTCTCCTGGACGGAGAGCGTGAGTTTGTGTATAGATCTATATGGGAGTGGCAATCCCACACCCTGACTATTAGCTACAGTCAACCTAGGGTGACAAACCTAGGGTGACTCCTTCACGTAATGATATACCTAACAAACAGTGAACATGGTTAGTAACTATGTGATTACCTTGTATGTACATTAGGGTAATATGAAATTAACATCCGACTTACAGTGGGATGTGTGATTTCCGTATCATTTCCGGTTCCTTGTTTGGTTGTGGGCTTAGGGAAAAATCACTAAATCGAATGTTTGTTCGATCTAGATATCTATAACTCGTATGTACTAAGTGATCACAGGAGAGTATTAACAACACTTTTAGGATACATAACAACACGTTATCATCTAGTTTTATTTATGTAATAAGACTACTATTCAATGGTTTTCATGCAAAGGTTTTCAAATAGAAAAATGCTTAAACAACATAAGTACGGTAGATACTGATACACCACGATTTGGAACAGATAATTCAAATGACATACACTTAAGGAAAATATAGGATTTTTCAGGGTAAACCTCGGTATTTTAAAAATAATTGGTTCATTATTCAGCTAACGAACATTCAATAGTAATTCCATGACTGCTTAGTTTATGCATCCAGGTTACGTATGAAGAATACCTGATAGACTGTGGAATGTGTGTTTTCCACCTTATTCCCTGTTCTTTGTTTGGTTGTGGATTTAGGGCAGATCCACACAATTAACTATCTATCCGATATTGGTTTATACATAACTAGTATGAACTAAGAAGTCATAGAAGGAATGGGTTAATCATACTTTACATAAGAAAATATAAGGTTTTCAGGAGAAACATAAACGTACTTTTCGAAAGAATAAAGAATAGTTTTCTAAAACATAACGCTTGTGAACTCACCAGCTTTATGCTGATACTCTTTCAAAACCTACTTGTATTCTTAGGACATTAGTAGACAGGTACACGCACCGGGTTCAAGAAGATGGAGCATAGTAGCTTCGAGTCTTTGCTTGTTATCTACTTTTGGAGTCGATTGTGAATGATTCAAATGTAATGTAATCTTATACGATTAATACAAAGTTTGTGGTTGCTTTGATTACTATTATTCAATTGTTGTGATACTACACATGACATCCTCTACCCCTGAACGTTTCCGCCGTTTCGGTTTGGGGGTGTGACGGATTGGTATCAGAGCTTTGTTTATAGTGAACTTAGTATATCAACTAGTAAAAGATATACAACTATAAATACAATGGGGCAGAGTGCTCTGACTAAAAGTATACTTTTAAAATATATGTATTTTACGATAAGTATACTAATAAGCATACATACTAAGACAAGTATTGCAATAAGAACAAGTAAGAACAAAACAAACAAAAGTATTTAGATGTTGGACATTACAGTCAAACCTGGGCAGTTATGTAATCATATCTGGAATAAATATAGCCTGATCAGCTATATTTATTTGAGATATGACCAACATGTGTTTGGGAGCGATAGTGGTGTTTGTAGCGAGTCTAAAACTTACCTATTTCCATATGCAAAAATATCCCTAGAACAGAACACAAAGATAAAATATTATAGGAGTATTTTACGCACTATAACAAACTTACATAAGAACTAAAAGGCCTATGCTGGCAGGTCTATAGTTGCGAAGTACATGCTTCCAGGGTTATGTATAATTGGGATCTTATAGACTCAGAATCGGTGATCTACGCTCTACTACTTGTTCCTTGTTTGGTTGTGGTTTTGGGAGTAGGATCACCTATTCGAAGGTCTATTTGATCTTGGTTATATATAGCTTGCATGCACTGCTTGATTATAGGAGGACCCAGTTTGGATCATCAATAGCTAAAAGAAGACATGTTTACTTAATGTCATAGGATTCTCTAGACAACCCCATTCTCAAACAAACAACCTAGATATAGATAGCCACTCCAACCACCAACAGAGGAATCAAAGAGGAACCATAGAGGATTGATAAAGAAGGTTCCTAGATGGAATCTTACGAAGAGACAAATCCTCCTTCAGGAGGTGACGGAGATCTGTAAGTAGAAACCGGTGCAGGAGCTACGGTGAATAGGAAACACTATGGGAAAGTTCAGAGATGACAAATGCCCACAGATGAACTCAGGACCATCATAACTAGAACAGAAACCCCTCCCGAGGCGCACCAGGTGGTAGAGCACCATATACGTCATACTAATAATTAACTAGCTAATATGATCTAGTGAGTTAGTGATTACACTGCTCACATTATGTATTAGGCTTATCGCCTTTTTGATATCTATTAGTATCAGTAAACCAGATCCATAACTTCATTAAGAGGGTAGTCACTATCAAATTCATAAGTCTATGTTGCATAGACCTCTGTTATGAATTGATTCAAAAGTCGGAACATGATACATTAAAAACCGAGACCATTTCTATTCAGATAACATTCAATTTGTAGCCACTAGGACTTACCCTCGTTTCGTCTTATTATCAGAAAGATGCCACCTAAGAAGTCGAACAGAAACAAGAACAATGCACCTCCACCGCTACCTCCTCAGTACGACCTAGTTGCCTTTCAGGCAGCAGTGGTAGCCGCAGTGACAGCTGTCATGGCATAGGTCAATGCAAGTGGTACCAATGGATTGGGTAGTGGAACCAACAACTCTAACCACAAACATACAAGGGAGTGCTCATACAAAGACTTCATGATTTGCGGACCCAAATCCTTCGATGGAAGTGGGGGAGTCATTGCTCTAATGCGATGGTTCGAAAAGACATAATCGATTTTTGAGTTCTGCGGGTGTCCAGAAGGGAGCAAAGTGAAATTTGCTGCCTGCACTTTCTCTGACAGAGCCCTTACATGGTGGAATAGCCATGTTGAGTCACTGACTCTTCCGATCGAAAATGCAATGGGCTGGGAAAATTTGAAAGAGATGATACTGGAAGAGTACTGCCCGAGGGGCGAAGTGCAAAAACCAGAGCATGAGCTATGGAATCTCACCATGGCAGGCTCAGACATAGAAGCCTACACAGACCGATTCAGTGACATAGTTGCACTATGCCCTGGGATGGTTACCCCGGAAAGTAAGAAGGTAGAAAGATTCATTTAGGGACTACCTTCTCCAATCTAAGGAAACATAATAGCGGCAAAGCATCTTACGTTTGACAGTGCCAAATGCATGGCTCGGACCTTGGTGGACTATGGGATCCTCCAAGGCATAATGGACCCCGTTCATAGGATAAAAAAAGGAGACGATGATAATCAAGGGTCTGAGAGCAGAAAGAAGACGCAGTAAACACAAGAACCCTCCGAGGAACAACAGACAGGTACAACCTATGCTGCGCCGACGCCAACCACCTAAGCACCTGGCAGTCATTATGCTGGAACCCTCCCTAAATGTAATAAGTGCAAATTCCATCATATCGGAAGGTGTCGGAAGTTGTATTGCAAGAACTGCCTCCGAAGGGGACACACCATCCGCTTCTGTAGGGCACCGACACGACCAATATCTCAGGTCCCGTTTGAGGAAGCAAGTCAGACCTACCACGAATGTGGTGAATCGGGAAACTTCAGGAGAGATTGTCCCTTGGTCAGGAACCTTGGTGAAGATGGAAGAGTGCTAATGATCACCACAGGAGAGTCTACCCCAGAGACCCCCGTAAGCAGCGGTACGTCTCCCAACTCGAATCTTTTCCCAAAATTACATTTTCAAGGAAACCATTTTTTGATTAAGTTCTAACGATAATAGTTTCTTCCTCATCTAAACTAAGAACATAGTTTATATATAGAAACTAAATACTCTTTCTGGTAAGCTATTACGACTTGGTGTAAACATTAGGGCTATATATAATTAGGAACCAATAGACTTAGAGTGCGTGATTCTGCCTAATTTCTTGTTCCTTGTCTGGTTGTGGATTTCAGGCAGGGTCGCTTAGTCGACTGTCTAATCACTCTTAATTATATCTGACTTGTAGACACCAAGCGATTATAGAAAGACTAGATAGGGATCATAATATCAAGTAGCATTCAGCAGAAAAATCTTTCAGTTAATACAAACGAAGGGTAATGCAAAACTATCATAGTAGTAATTTCCGAATCGAAACAGAAAGCACCGAGAATACACCCAGATGCACCTATGTTCTAACAAAGTACCCTTTCCGAACTAACTTAACCCAAAACTCCACGACGTCTTCCTGCTGAGTCCGATTGGTTATGCATTATACCAAACTCACATGTCACCGAGGAGACCTTTGCCTTAAACCGACTGAATAACACAACTCGCGTCACTCATAACGATAAACTAGATATGAACCCCCGAAATTCCATCTCGCCTCAAACTCTCAAAAGTATTCATACAAGGAGTATGGTATCCAACCGTAACCTTCCTTAAGCACCCTCAACGGACCATTTTGGAAACACCCCTCGCGCAACAAGTCAAGTTCAAGCACAAATGCTAGGGACACATACGGTTATCCTATCAATGTAAAATGTGCACGCGAGGGTGGTGTATAATTAAGATCCTGCAGACTTAGGATGTGTGTTTCCGCCGTATCTCCTGTTCCTTTTTTGGTTGTGGACGTGGGGCAGTGACACCCATCCGACCGTCTTATTAATCTTAATTATATATGACTTGTGTACATGAGGCAATGATAGATGGACCAGGTATGAGTCCTACCATGAACTCAAGGACAAAGGTTGCTCAGAACTACGAAAGAACATCCTACCAGTTGGATGAACGTGGCCAGGCAAGTCCAACCAACACATCATTCACATATCAGAATAGTAGATACAACAGTGATGACCTGCTGAATCACCCAAGGGCTCTACCGATCTTGGAGAAACGTCGGTCCGATGAGACACTTGTGATAACCTTGATCTTTTTCTAAAATCCAGGAATTTTATTCCGTGTTTGAATTTCGAGACGAAATTCCATCTAACGGGGGGATGATGTAACAACCCGAATTTTTTTTTGCTTTAAAAGCTTAGTCAGTCAACTCAATTGAGTGTCAGACTCATTTCTAATGAGTAATAGCCTTGTTAAAGGCCATTCTAAGGAGTTTTAGCCTGGTACACTTAAGGAATAAGTGTTTGGATGTATCATTTGATGTTCTAAACCAACAATTGAACCGTAAACCTCTTCAAAAGGAGTTTACGGTCATGACCCATGAGATTACGGACAGGATGACCGTAAACTCCCTTATATATATATATATATATATATATATATATATATATATATATATATATAATTTATGATCATTTTGATCATTTCTTCCCTTTCAAACTCAAGAACTTCCAAATCCTCTCAAGTATCATCAAGTTCATCACCCTAGACCATCAAAAATGTAAGTGTTCTTCCTTTGATTTGTTGATACATCTCATTATCTAGTAACACCCTTATGATTCATCCATGAAAACATCCTTTTCTTCTAGATCTTCATAATCTTCAACTTTCACCAAGAACACCAAGAACACATAGTGGTTTTTGGGCCGTGAACTCCTCTTCAAACTTCCAAATTGTAAGTATCCTTCCATATACCTTAGAAACTCTGAGTATGCACCAAGAAACAACCGTTTTGCATGATTTTCCAGGAGTTTACGGTTGTAAACACCATGGACCGTAAACAACATAGACCATAAACACCCTAGACTGTAAACCTCTAGGACCGTAAACTCTATGATCATGAACTCAGTGGCCGTTAACTCCCATTTGTCAATCACATGTGATTTAACACCTCATTTCATGTGTTTCCTTGTCCCTAAGGTTGTTTCCTTGCATGTTAGTTGCTTTTAAACACTAAATTCATGCCAATATATGCCATTATATGTCAGTTAGGACTCATTTGTGATTCGTAGAACTTCTCATCCTTACGCGCGTATTCGTTTGAATCACCCACATCAGGTGAGTTCATACCCTTATATTTTCTGAGTTTTTTTAATGTTTTCGGGGGGGGGGGGGGGGGAATACAAGTAAAATCACAAGTAATCTTGTGTTTAAAAAATATAATTAGGTTTATTATATTTACCTATCATTAATATACACTCAACATAGAACTTACTAAACATGATGAACATAGTTACTACTAGAATTGCGGATAGCTTTATAAACATGTTAAGATATAAACATTGCAAATATAGTTTTCAGAACAAAGAAAACAAATTTCTGAATTATAAAATAAAAGATATTATTTTATTAGATTTCATGTAAATAACAAAATGGATTTTCATAGTATTATTAGTGAATTCTTTGAGGGAACTACAGTGTGAGATGCCTTGTAACCAGAGTCTCCTGGAGGGAGAGCGTGAGTTTGTGTATAGATCTATACGGGTGTGACAATCCCACACCCTGACTATTCGCTACAATCAACCTAGGGTGACAAACGTCACTTTTCACGACTCCGAGTCGGTTATAAGAATCCACAGGTGAAACAACGACTCCTTCACGTAATGATATACCTAACAAACAGTGAACAGGGTTAGTAACTATGTGATTACCTTGTATGTACATTAGGGTAATATGAAATTAACATCCGACTTACAGTGGGATGTGTGATTTCCGTATCATTTCCGGTTCCTTGTTTGGTTGTGGGCTTAGGGCAAAATCACTCAATCGAATGTTTGTTCGATCTAGATATCTATAACTCGTATGTACTAAGTGATCACAGGAGAGTATTAACAACACTTTTAGGATACATAACAACACGTTATCATCTAGTTTTATTTATGTAATAAGACTACTATTCAATGGTTTTCATGCAAAGGTTTTCAAATAGAAAAATGCTTAAACAACATAAGTACGGTAGATACTGATACACCACGATTTGGAACAGATAATTCAAATGACATACACTTAAGGAAAATATAGGATTTTTTTCAGGGTAAACCTCGATACTTTAAAAATAATTGGTTCATTATTCAGCTAACGAACATTCAATAGTAATTCCATGATTGCTTAGTTTATGCATCCAGGTTACGTATGAAGAATACCTGATAGACTGTGGAATGTGTGTTTTCCGCCTCATTCCCTGTTCCTTGTTTGGTTGTGGGTTTAGGGCAGATCCACACAATTAACTATCTATCCGATATTGGTTTATACACAACTAGTATGAACTAAGAAGTCATAGAAGGAATGGGTTAATCATACTTTACATAAGAAAATATAAGGTTTTCAGGAGAAACATAAACGTACTTTTCGAAAGAATAAAGAATAGTTTTCTAAAACATAACGCTTGTGAACTCACCAACTTTATGCTGATACTCTTTCAAAACCTACTTGTATTCTTAGGACATTTGTAGACAGGTACACGCACCAGGTTCAAGAAGATGAAGCATAGTAGCTTCGAGTCTTTACTATTATCTACTTTTGGAGTCAGATCCACACAATTAACTGTCTATCCGATATTGGTTTATACATAACTAGTATGAACTAAGAAGTCATAGAAGGAATGGGTTAATCATACTTTACATAAGAAAATATAAGGTTTTCAGGAGAAACATAAACATACTTTTCGAAAGAATAAAGAATAGTTTTCTAAAACATAACGCTTGTGAACTCACCAGCTTTATGCTGATACTCTTTCAAAACCTACTTGTATTCTTAGGACATAGTAGACAGGTACACACACTAGGTTCAAGAAGATGAAGCATAGTAGCTTCGAGTCTTTGCTTGTTATCTACTTTTGGAGTCAATCGTGTATGATTCAAATGTAATGTAAATCTTATACTATTAATACAAAGGTTGTGGTTTCTTTGATTACTATTATTCAATTGTTATGATACTACACATGATGTCCTCTACCCCCGAACGTTTTCGCTGTTTCGGTTTGGGGGCGTGACATCAAACCTTCGAGTACTCGTGTGAGGAGTACCAAGCTTTTCATAGTTTTCCTCCACAAACCTTTCAAGAATACCACGCGTATAGCAAGTCAATTTCGAGGGTAGCGATAAGTGGGCCATATGGTTAAACTATCACCACTTGGGGCATGAATCGTGGTGGTATATAATTAAGATCCTACGGATTTCGGATGTATGATTCCGCCTTATCTCCTGTTCCTCATTTGGTTATGGACTTGGGGCAGAATCACACAACTAACAATCTAACCAATCTTAACTATATAAGAATTGGATATACTAATTGATGATAGAGGAACCAGGTATAGGAACCTACCACGACATCAGGACGCAACTGCCGGGAGTATGGATGGACTCGACACCATTAAGGTAATCATTCATAGACTAATCAAAACCGCACACCTCCTACAAGTAAAAGAGACAAACGAAATGGAGAAACTGACAAGGACTTACATTAAGGAAAATTGTATGACTACACAGAGTACTGATATCCATTATATTCGACAGAGATAGTCAGTTCGTGTCATGGTTCTGGCAGTCACTACAGAAATCTATGGGAACTAGACTGGACATGAGTACAGCCTACCACCCACAAACTAACGGGCAGATTAAAAGAACCATTCAAACGTTAGAGGACATGCTAAGAGCTTGTGTGATAGACCTTGGTAAAGCTTGGGATGCTCATTTACCCCTTATCGAATTCTCATACAATAATAGTTATCACACTAGCATCAAAGTTGCTCCATTCAAAGCCCTCTATGGCCGTAAATGCAGATCACCCCTATGCTCGGCTGAGGTGGGCGATACGTAACTAGCAAGAGGGCAAGTTCCTAACAGCGCACTCACTGGATCGGAGATCAAAAGGGAAACAACAAAAAAGATCGTCCAAATTCGAGAATGAATGAAGGCTTCGCAAGACCGACAAAAGAGCTACGTGAATAAGAGACGGAAGCCCTTGGAATTCCAAGTTGGGGATCTAGTACTACTAAAAGTATCACCTTGGAAGGGATTAATACATTTTGGAAAATGAGGGAAACTAAACCCAAGGTATATCAGGCCATTCGAAATCCTTGCCAGGATTGGCCCGGTGGCATACAAGCTTCAATTACCGCAGGAACTTAACAACATTCATCCTACCTTTCATGTGTCTAATTTGAAGAAATTCTTGTCCAATGAAACCCTTCTCATTCCACTAGTCAAAATTGAGATCAACGAGAACCTCCACTTCGTAGAGGAGCCTGTTGAAATCATGGATCGAGAGATCAAAATGACAAAGCAAACCCGCATACCCATTGTAAAGGTCCACTGGAACGCCAAGCGAGAACCCGAATTTAATTGGGAACGCGAGGACCAATCGAAGCACAAGTAGCCACATCTATTCCCCAAACCCTTCAAGTTCCACTCAAAATGCTAATTTCGGGACGAAATTCCTTCTAACAGGGGGATAATGTGTCAACCGTCAAATTTTGGTCAAAGTTAAGGTCAAAGTCAACAAGTCAAGGTGAAAGTCAACAAGTCAAACTGGTCAAACTTAACTAGTACTTCTATGTTAAAAGTTATTCTATGTATGAAAATGTGCATTTTTATGTCAAGAATTCAAGTGTCTCGATGAATCTATGTGTTTATCAACGTTAAGCCCTAGGAAGAGAGTTAAATGCGTCAAAACACGACTATGGACCCTTTTGGGGACTTAAAATAATCATAAACGACGTATAACGGGGTTCACGAACCTTGCATTGCGAGGCTATACAATAATATTGACTAAAAATAAATCTCTCCTAACTCTCCCAAATCTCTCTCAACTTTTTATAGTCATCCGGGTCATCCCGACCCTTAACTTGGCCAAAAACCACTCAAAACGGGAAGTTTACTTGAAAAACAGCCCAACTTAAATGTCACACCCCCAAACCAAGGATGGCGGAACGTCCAGGGGTGGAGGACTTCATGTTCAGTATCACAACAATATGTATAACAGTGCTCAAAGTAAATACAACCATCATAAATATAATTGAAAAAGTTACACCAAAGTATTTGTTTACATGATTCAAAATCAATTACAATATGATGACAAAAATAAATTGTTGACAGGTTAACGTCCCATCCTCAAAGCGCTGAAGTTTTCCTGTTTCACTGATTTCCTGAGAATACAAGTAGTTTTGAAAAGTGTCAACAATTAAGTTGGTGAGTTCATAAGAGTTTTGTTTGGAGTAGAAACCGTTTTCCTCTTTTAAAATCGATAGAGTTTGATCTCCAGAAAATCCAATAATTTCTTAATTAAGTGTATACAGAATAATCCTATATGATGCGTTGATGTATTCTAGATTTACCCGTAGATTTCCCCTATAATTGTCCAGCATATATAAGTTATATAAGATTTAGGTTAGATAAAACGTCGAATATAATGGGTCCGCCCTAGGTCCACAACCAAACAAGGAACAGGAGATGAGGCGGGCACATCAATTCCAAGCCAATCCAGACTAAATTCTTGTATGACTCAAGCATACACGCTCAACGATTATAGTTGAAGTCTAACCATACGAAAATCTATTGTGAATATAACCTATACATATCATAGTTCACCGGGGAGTAATAGGGATTAGTGAACCTGAACTATGCATATGATAGCTTATCAAAGGTGGTGGTGATGGTGAGTTCCTTTCTTGTAATTAAGTTCCTACGGTAGATGAAACATAGACTATACCTATTATAGTTTATTACTTTGTTTGTAATATGTATTTACCATAACTATACCGATTATAACTAACGCGTTCGTTTGTGGGGGTATAATGGCTTAACTATACTTGTTATAGATTATCTTAATCGTCCATAGCGGCAATAACTCTTTTGTAAGTGTAAGACCTTTAATATTGTGTTTGTTATAGGAATAACCCTAAACTATACCTATTATAGTCTATCGATTGATTTCGTGGGAAATGAGCATAGGCCTTACTTGTCATAATTTATCAATGTTTATATTTTAATGGATATAGCCTCTTAATATCGTATATATATATATATATATATATATATATATATATATATATATATATATATATATATATATATATATATATATATTTGTCATACTTGTGAAGGTGTAAATCCATTTGTTTTCTGACGTATGTCTATGTAAGAATACAAAATTTGTCATATATTGCAACTACACATAATCACATAACGATGTATACCTTGCTCAACATGTTACAAGGTGAAATGAAATTTATTGTGTTTTTCTATTAATAACATTTTCTGTAACTGTTATTGGAAAAATTGTAGAAAAATCATAAAATGTCCAAATCAGGTTCTGTAACTTCTGAGAGTTTGGAAAATGAGTCTAGTTTGTTCATAATTTTTATTATAATTTTTAATGACCTCTAACTTGGGTGAAAAAGTCCATAATCACAGACTGGTCCGGATTGATGTTTGAAATGATAGGCAGTTTTGTAAAAATCACCATAAATTGTAGAAAAATCGTATGGAGATGTACAAGTAGTCATTTTAAATCTAAGAAGTGGAACTACATGCACCTAAAATAGTTTTGAAAACAAAAATATTTAAGATGTCCAAAACAGTCCGTGAATGGAGTGAAACTTTTCTGATGAAAGCTGTTAGAAAAATGTAGTTATGTTCTAAGTATTTTAACTTGTATTCCCCCCCTAAAAACTTGAGAAAACGTGAAAATGTAGGGGTATGAACTCACCTTAAGTGTTTTCAGTAGGTAAGTGTTGAAGAAGAGAAGTGTTCAACCCAAGAACACTTGAAGAATCACTTGAAGATTCGAAGCTCTAACACAAATATATTGGAGTTTGTGTAAGATATCCATGATTTGAGTGGAAATAACTGAGATAAACATAAAGAGAATGGATTATGCTTACCAAATGTGGAGGAAAGACTCAAGATCAGCCCTTGAATCTCGAATTTCTAGAGAGAGAAAGTGAGAGAGAAAAGAGTTTGATCTTCTTGTGAAATGAGAGCAAATGAGAGAAAATGAGGAGAGAGGATGATTATCCAGCTCTCAAAAACGTGGGGATGGCTTGTGAGGGAGGTAAAAGGTACAAGGTATGGTGGAAAGGAGTGTGGGTGGTCATGGAGTGGGTATGGGGGTTGCTTGCGTCATAAAATAAGGTAAAGTCAACACTCTACCTTTGTACTTTACCTACTCTTATTTGGATAAGATTTTACCCTTAAAATATGATTAAATTATTAATTTAGGGGTCTTATATTTTAAAATAAAGTTTTGGGTGAAAATCCCATGTTAAAATAATTAAAAATGGGTTTAAAACGCAAAAATACGCAAAAACGGGTGAAAAATGAACTTTCCAGCGAGACCCTTCGGATCTCGGCCGAGGTTCGGTCAGGGGAGGTGCTGGTCTCGGGAGTGAAGGCGCGAGCCAGAAGAAGGAGCGAAGGCGGGGTTCGTCCGAAGGCTCGGTCCGATGAGAAGCAGTCCGAAGCGAAGGCGAGGGTTCGGTCCGAAGTGATGCTAGAACCGAAGGGACTGTTGTGAACAGTAATGAACAGTACTTTCGGTTCGGATTTTCCCTTCTATGCGAGGTTCGGTTCGGACCTTCCTTCTTTGCGTGGTTCGGTTCGGATGAACAGTAGTCTCGGTTCAGCTCATCAGTCAACACCTCGGTTCGGATAATGAACAGTACTCTCGGTTCGGACCCTCATGAATAGTACTTTCGGTTCGGTTCGGTTCATGAATAGTACTTTCGGTTCGGAGGGTTCGTTTCCTTAAGTCCGTTTTTCGCGTAGACTTCCGTTCTTGGGCTATTTTCGCCAAATTCGGGGGTTGGAATGCCCCGAGTGATTATAGAAAGTTGGGGAGAGATTTCGAGAGAGATTTGAGAGAGATTCCACATACTCAGAGAGATTTGGGAGAGATTTGACATACTTGGAGAGATTTCTCATACAAGGAGATATGTGGGAGAGATTTCACATACTTAGAGAGATTTGGGAGAGATTTGACATTCTTAGAGAGATTTCTCATACAAAGAGATATGTGGGAGAGATTTCACATACTTAGAGAGATTTGGGAGAGATTTGACATTCTTGGAGAGATTTCACATACAAAGAGATATGTGGGAGAGATTTCACATACTTAGAGAGATTTGGGAGAGATTTGACATAAGAAGAGATAGAGTGAAAACGATTGAGAGAGGTCTCATTGGTGTCCTTTTTGAGTGTCCGGCTACGCACTGCAAGGTCCGTAAATCCCGTTACGCCTTGTTTAGGGATCTTGCATACTCCCGATGCGTATGTAACATTGTTTTATCGGTTTGGCTCTCCACGTACCATCGTTTTAGGTTAAGGAGATCTAGGTGTACGCACTTTTTGATTTAGGATCTCTCGTTAGAATAAAGGGTCGCTTAGGAGTTTCTTATCATAAGCTCTAGCACTTACGGCCAGATGAGTGGTCCGGCTTGACTTGTTGACTTTCGTTGACTTTGACTTGACTGGAAATTGACGGTTGTCACATCATCCCCCCGTTAGAGGGAATTTCGTCCCGAAATTCGAAATCAGGCAAGGAGTTTGAAAATGACTAAGGTCGGCTCTACATTATTTTGATTCTGACTAAGAGATGAGTTATCATACATGAAAACTTAGCTTATACACATTATGATATAACCAATACTGGGCGGATAGTAAAATGTGTAATTCTATTTCAGTTTCACATCCCAACGAGGAAAAGAAACTAAGTCAGAATTCTCACATTTTATTATCTACCAGGTATTTGTTATATATAACTGGGGAATGTATAAGCGAGGAAATCATAACAAATAACTTAGTAATTCTTCTTAATGAATTAGAGTTCCTAGTCAGGGCTAACATTGAACCTAGATGTATTTTAACCGCTCACCTATAGAGTAGAAGCATGTTCTCGAAAGTTTGACCTACATCCCTATGATGCAGTCCCATTGCGGAGTCGAAGCAAATTCATAGAATGGTCTTTTGACGGCCTTGGAATTTCCTATTGTTTATGCTCTCAGTTTAATCTTTGGCATTACTACTATGCGTGCTTAAATCGATGTTAGACTTAATTAAATAAATAAATTTGGAATTTAAACGTCGGTGTTAGAAACACGTACTAATATTTGCAGGCAGTTCCAGGGTGGTCTCTCCTTCGGTGATCGCAAGTACCCTTCCACCACCACTGGCATCCCTTGCTCTTGGGCAGTTCCTTTTAAAGTGGCATGTTTCTCCACATTTGTAACAGGCTGGGCTTACTCCAGAGCCGGGGAACTGGTTGATGGGTCGTACCGGTGCCTTACAGAAACGGGTAGTGTGCCCTTTTCTATTGCAGTTCATGCAATGCAATTCTCTACAAGCCCCAGTGTGATGGAAGCTACACTTGTTACATTTCGGAAGGGTTCCAGCGTATTGCTTTATGGGAGTTGGCGTGGTGAGGGATGTGGCAGCATGAATCGCAACAATTGGCATGGTTGTCGAAGTGTCACGGCTGGCTCGATGGTCGATGAGTTGTTGTGCCAACTCCTTGGCGCTGTCGAAGGTAGTTGGTCTTGAGGCCAATACACTATCATCGATCTGGGATGATAGCCCCCAAAGGTATCGTTCTATCTTTTTCTCCTCTGGGGTGACCATTGCAGGACAGAGGAGTGCTAGGTCATTGAATCGAGCAGTATAAGCTTCGAGATCCATTCCCGACATTTTGAGGTTCCAGATTTCCTCTTCCAGTTTTTGCACTTCGCCTCTTGGGCAATACTCTTTTAGCATTAAAGCTTTTAGATCCTCCCAGCTTATAGAGTTAGCCACTGCAGGAGTAAGTGACTTAACTCGGCTATTCCACCAAGTAAGAGCTTTTCTTGTAAAAGTGAATGCCGCATACTTGACTTTGCTCGCTTCGGGACAAGCGCAGATTTCGAAGACTGCTTCGGTCCTTTCAAACCATTGCATCAGCGCGATGACGCCCCCACTTCCGTCGAAAGGATCGGGTTTGCCATTTGTGAAGTCTTTGTAAGAACACTCCTTAGTGCGTCCTGTGCTGTCCCCCTGATTCGAGTTAGTATTCCCGGATCCGAAGCCGCCAGAACCATTTGTACCCATTTGCGACATTGCTGCCGCCACTGGTGCTGTTACGGCAACTTGAAACATTATGGGATCAAACTGCGGAGGGAGCGGTGCTGTGCTCCCAGAGGGTCTGGACTTTTTCTTTGGCGGCATAGTCCTGTCATAAGTTGGTAGAGACGTACAAACGATAAGCTTTTAATAGTAGTGACAAGTCAGATGTTATCAAGCCAGACTTGTCTGTATTATGTCCTGACTTAAAAGTATTTTGTATTTAATTCATAACAAAGTCCCTATGAATGAATTTTAGTGGTAATGACTCAAATGCAACTTGTGATTTGTTTCGCCTGATCCCTTTCTAAAATTTCTTGGTATATATTAAGAATTTCTTGGAGTTACCATATGTAAATTGTTTGTAGTATAGGGTTCGAGGAAAATAGGTCTACATCTCATTAACGTAAGGAAGATTTTGGGCAATGCTACGGTTCCCTTGAATAGTGTAGTCTCCGGATTTTGAAGGATTCGAATGTCTCCACTTAACAACCTAGGTTGGTCGTGTTCTTCTTTCCAGGTTTCCAAGCACTCTACCCAAGGAGGCGTTGGGCCTTGAATAATCGGACGAGGGTTAGGATTTGGAACAAGGACCATCAGAGTAGGTTCTCCACTTCAGGGTCGGGGTCAGGACCATCAGCAAAGCCTTCAGCTTGGTGACCATCCAAAGGGATTCGGTACTCACTCTATGGCTCCTCTCGGAGCCATTCAGTATTGCCGTGGTTAGGGTAGTACGGGTCGTCGTGGAGAAGGAATTCAGCCATAATATCTTTGCGAGAAATGGGGATATAAGAAATAACTAAGTAGACATACTAATTAGATAATTATAAGGTGATCTTTATCAGGTACTTCAATATATGATTTAGTGCATACTAGTCACATGTATTTGGGACAGGATAGACCTTCGAATAAGCGATCCTAACTCTAAATCCCCAATCCAACGAGAACAGGAAGTAAAGCAAAGATTCACAGATTCTAAGCCTATGACGTCCTGGATACATATAGTTTTAATGTATCCACTAGGCAATTATTGACTTGTTGGTAAAAATCTATTTAGTTCTCAAATAAGTAATTATAATAACACCAAATACCCCTATGGTATTTCATTGTGGTAGTGTTGGTAAGTTTTTAGACTTGTTGCAACACCTACGACCATTCCTGGACATATGATAATCATTTCTGGGTGAGACATAGTTGATCAGGCTATGTCATTCCCAGTCCTGACTATACATCCCCAAGCCTACTTGTATTGTTCAACAATTACTACTTTTGTCCCATCCCATCGTGATACTGACCCTAGTGTGTGTGCACATGCTCCTACTTTTACCGGGGAATTATTTGTTTCTAAAAGTATAGTTGTTTTGAAAACTTTAAATCAGAGACTTTCGGTCCCAATGTATTTATAGTTTGTATATCTTATGTGGTTCGATATACTGAGTTCACTATAAACAATGCTCTGATACCAATCTGTCACACCCCCAAACCAAGGATGGCGGAACGTCCAGGGGTGGAGGACTTCATGTTCAGTATCACAACAATATGTATAACAGTGCTCAAAGTAAATACAACCATCATAAATATAATTGAAAAAGTTACACCAAAGTATTTGTTTACATGATTCAAAATCAATTACAATATGATGACAAAAATAAATTGTTGACAGTTTAACGTCCCATCCTCAAAGCGCTGAAGTTTTCCTGTTTCACTGATTTCCTGAGAATACAAGTAGTTTTGAAAAGTGTCAACAATTAAGTTGGTGAGTTCATAAGAGTTTTGTTTGGAGTAGAAACCGTTTTCCTCTTTTAAAATCGATAGAGTTTGATCTCCAGAAAATCCAATAATTTCTTAATTAAGTGTATACAGAATAATCCTATATGATGCGTTGATGTATTCTAGATTTACCCGTAGATTTCCCCTATAATTGTCCAGCATATATAAGTTATATAAGATTTAGGTTAGATAAAACGTCGAATATAATGGGTCCGCCCTAGGTCCACAACCAAACAAGGAACAGGAGATGAGGCGGGCACCATCAATTCCAAGCCAATCCAGACTAAATTCTTGTATGACTCAAGCATATACGCTCAACGATTATAGTTGAAGTCTAACCATACGAAAATCTATTGTGAATATAACCTATACATATCATAGTTCACCGGGGAGTAATAGGGATTAGTGAACCTGAACTATGCATATGATAGCTTATCAAAGGTGGTGGTGATGGTGAGTTCCTTTCTTGTAATTAAGTTCCTACGGTAGATGAAACATAGACTATACCTATTATAGTTTATTACTTTGTTTGTAATATGTATTTACCATAACTATACCGATTATAACTAACGCGTTCGTTTGTGGGGGTATAATGGCTTAACTATACTTGTTATAGATTATCTTAATCGTCCATAGCGGCAATAACTCTTTTGTAAGTGTAAGACCTTTAATATTGTGTTTGTTATAGGAATAACCCTAAACTATACCTATTATAGTCTATCGATTGATTTCGTGGGAAATGAGCATAGGCCTTACTTGTCATAATTTATCAATGTTTATATTTTAATGGATATAGCCTCGTAATATCGTATATATATATATATATATATATATATATATATATATATATATATATATATATTTGTCATACTTGTGAAGGTGTAAATCCATTTGTTTTCTGACGTATGTCTATGTAAGAATACAAAATTTGTCATATATTGCAACTACACATAATCACATAACGATGTATACCTTGCTCAACATGTTACAAGGTGAAATGAAATTTATTGTGTTTTTCTATTAATAACATTTTCTGTAACTGTTATTGGAAAAATTGTAGAAACATCATAAAATGACCAAATCAGGTTCTGTAACTTCTGAGAGTTTGGAAAATGAGTCTAGTTTGTTCATAATTTTTATTATAATTTTTAATGACCTCTAACTTGGGTGAAAAAGTCCATAATCACAGACTGGTCCGGATTGATGTTTGAAATGATAGGCAGTTTTGTAAAAATCACCATAAATTGTAGAAAAATCGTATGAAGATGTACAAGTAGTCATTTTAAAGATAAGAAGTGGAACTACATGCACCTAAAACAGTTTTGAAAACAAAAATGTTTAAGATGTCCAAAACAGTCCGTGAATGGAGTGAAACTTTTCTGATGAAAGCTGTTAGAAAAATGTAGTTATGTTCTAAGTATTTTAACTTGTATTCCCCCCCTAAAAACTTGAGAAAACGTGAAAATGTAGGGGTATGAACTCACCTTAAGTGTTTTCAGTAGGTAAGTGTTGAAAAAGAGAAGTGTTCAACCCAAGAACACTTGAAGAATCACTTGAAGATTCGAAGCTCTAATACAAATATATTCGAGTTTGTGTAAGATATCCATGATTTGAGTGGAAATAATTGAGATAAACATAAAGAGAATGGATTATGCTTACCAAATGTGGAGGAAAGACTCAAGATCAGCCCTTGAATCTCGAATTTCTAGAGAGAGAAAGTGAGAGAGAAAAGAGTTTGATCTTCTTGTGAAATGAGAGCAAATGAGAGAAAATGAGGAGAGAGGATGATTATCCAGCTCTCAAAAACGTGGGGATGGCTTGTGAGGGAAGTAAAAGGTACAAGGTATGGTGGAAAGGAGTGTGGGTGGTCATGGAGTGGGTATGGGGGTTGCTTGCGTCATAAAATAAGGTAAAGTCAACACTCTACCTTTGTACTTTACCTACTCTTATTTGGATAAGATTTTACCCTTAAAATATGATTAAATTATTAATTTAGGGATCTTATATTTTAAAATAAAGTTTTGGGTGAAAATCCCATGTTAAAATAATTAAAAATGGGTTTAAAACGCAAAAATACGCAAAAACGGGTGAAAAATGAACTTTCCAGCGAGACCCTTCGGATCTCGGCCGAGGTTCGGTCAGGGGAGGTGCTGATCTCGGGAGTGAAGGCGCGAGCCAGAAGAAGGAGCGAAGGCGGGGTTCGTCCGAAGGCTCGGTCCGATGAGAAGCAGTCCGAAGCGAAGGCGAGGGTTCGGTCCGAAGTGATGCTAGAACCGAAGTGACTGTTGTGAACAGTAATGAACAGTACTTTCGGTTCGGATTTTCCCTTCTATGCGAGGTTCGGTTCGGACCTTCCTTCTTTGCGTGGTTCGGTTCGGATGAACAGTAGTCTCGGTTCGGCTCATCAGTCAACACCTCGGTTAGAATAATGAACAGTAGTCTCGGTTCGGACCCTCATGAATAGTACTTTCGGTTCGGTTCATGAATAGTACTTTCGGTTTGGAGGGTTCGTTTCCTTAAGTCCGTTTTTCGCGTAGACTTCCGTTCTTGGGCTATTTTCGCCAAATTCGGGGGTCGGAATGCCCCGAGTGATTATAGAAAGTTGGGGAGAGATTTCAAGAGAGATTTGAGAGAGATTCCACATACTCAGAGAGATTTGGGAGAGATTTGACATACTTGGAGAGATTTCTCATACAAGGAGTATGTGGGAGAGATTTCACATACTTAGAGAGATTTGGGAGAGATTTGACATTCTTAGAGAGATTTCTCATACAAAGAGATATGTGGGAGAGATTTCACATACTTAGAGAGATTTGGGAGAGATTTGACATTCTTGGAGAGATTTCACATACAAAGAGATATGTGGGAGAGATTTCACATACTTAGAGAGATTTGGGAGAGATTTGACATAAGAAGAGATAGAGTGAAAACGATTGAGAGAGGTCTCATTGGTGTCCTTTTTGAGTGTCCGGCTACGCACTGCAAGGTCCGTAAATCCCGTTACGCCTTGTTTAGGGATCTTGCATACTCCCGATGCGTGTGTAACATTGTTTTATCGGTTTGGCTTTCCACGTACCATCGTTTTAGGTTAAGGAGATCTAGTAGCACGCACTTTTTGATTTAGGATCTCTCGTTAGAATAAAGGGTCGCTTAGGAGTTTCTTATCATAAGCTCTAGCACTTACGACCAGATGAGTGGACCGGCTTGACTTGTTGACTTTCGTTGACTTTGACTTGACTGGAAATTAACGGTTGTCACATTAAACTTAATATTTTTCAAGACTGTACAATATGCAAGTAGTTCAGGTTTGTACCTTTCTAGGGACTACTCGCACGAGTTTATACGATTTTTCTATAATTTATAGTGATTTTTACAAAACTGCCGGTCACTGCAGCAACGAATTCGGACCTTTGAAAATGAACATTTTCACACTTGTTTGAGACCACCAAAAACTATAAGAAAATTTATGAACACAATAGACTCTTTTTCTAAACTCTCAGAGTTTACGGATTTAGTTTTTGACCTACGATGATTTTTCTATAAATATTCTAAAACAGGGACAGTAGAGAGTAAACCTGTCAAAAACAAGCTTAAGAGTTATTCACACATTGTAACATGTCGAGCAAAGTACGTTATACTAGGGTCAAGTATAGTTAGTATTTTTATTCCATTTTATTTCTCTAAGGAATAAAAATCATATTTATAAAGGTTTTACGTCATTACAAAACATTCACGTTAAACTATAATAGGTATAGTTTGTTAGTCACATTCACCTACACAAAAAGGAAAACACATACTTTTACAAACAAAAAGGGATTTTGGTTGCTTAATATGTAAACTTGTTAATGAATAAATTTGTGAGGCATCGTCTTCTGGGTACTCTTAAGTACCACAGAAAAGTCCTGTAGTTATAACCAGTATCTCTTGTATGGAGAGCGTGATAGTTGTGTATAGATCTATATTGGGTCTGACAAACCCGCACCTAAGTTGCTTGCAACAGCTAGACCGGCAGGTCTGTGGTGACAAATGTCATAACACTCCGACGCCTGAAGAACGTCAAGTACGAGGTCTTCGAGTTTTTAGCATGGTTATAACAACTCACATGGGGTATTAACAAAACATAAAGTTTACGGAGACTTAAGAACCACACTCACACTCACACACACTCACCAAAAGGGGTTTTATGCACATTTAAAACTACGTATACTATTTTAAGTATGGGAATTTACTTACAAAAATGGAGTCTTAATACATTAAAGGCTACAAGCCATCTTTTTGAAAGCACAGAATCCACCAGGTTAAACGTCACCATTGGCAAAGTGAGGACATCTTCAACCTAGTTTTCTTAATAGTAAAACTACACATTTGTAAACAAAGTTTGGTATTTATACTTACATATTTTGGCCTTGGTTCAATTAAGGCTATAATACACTTAACGGAAAATATAGGATTTTCTGGAAACATTAGAGACTTAAGAACCACACAAAAAAGGGTTTTTATGCACATACAAAACTACATATGCCATTTTGAGTATGGAAATTTACTTACGAAAATAGTGTCTTAGTAAATACGTAGTGGATCCGTTCGATCTAAAAACTTTACTAACATGTACACACCAAGAAATCGCACCAGTAACATATTTTGTTCACAAGTCTTTCGGATTTTGAAACGTTCTTTAAAAACATGAGAAACACATATATATTTTGGTTTTAAGACTCAAAGGCAACATTCCATTTTTCCAAAGAACAAAACGACGTACCCATTTTACAACAAAAATGCTTATGAACTCACCACCTTTAATGCTGATACTCTTTCGAACTACTTGTATTCTCAGGAAATTAGTAAGCCAAGTATGCATGCAAATTTCGAGAAGACGGAGCATCATAGTACCAAGGCTTAGTTTTGCTATTTACTTTTTGATGTTAGACCTATGTAAATCAATCACAATGTAAACTATATGTTATCAATGAAATGGTTGTTGTTGCTTTGATTACTATTTTACAATTGTGGTGATACTGTGCATGACGTCCTCCGCCCCCGAACATTTCCGCCATTCCGGTTTGGGGGTGTGACACGAAAAACCATGGAGTTCCAGGTTGGTGACCGTGTTTTATTGAAGGTCTCACCCTGGAAAGGCATGATACGCTTTGGGAAGCGTGGAAAGCTGAACCCGAGATACATTGGACCATTTGAGATCCTCACTAGGATCGGTCCCATAGCATACAAACTTCGTCTACTACGAGAACTTAGCAACATACATCCCATCTTCCATGTGTCGAACCTAAAGAAGTGTCTATCCGATGAGACACTTGTGATACCCCTTGACGAGATTTTACACTGCGTGGAGGAACCCGTAGAAATCATGGATTGGGAAGTCAAACGGACGAAACAAGTCGCATACTAATAGTGAAGGTCCGCTGGAATGCCAAGCAGGGACCTAAATTCACTTAGGAGCGCGAAGAGATGATGAAACAGAAGTACCCGCATATATTTCCGAGTCCATAATTGTTTTCTACATTTGAATTTCGGGACGAAATTCCCTGTGTTGGGGGATGATGTGACAACCCGAATTCTTTATATGTAGATAAAAATCATCCAATAAAATTCAAACTTGTTTTTGTTATCGCTTTGTTGTGTTCAGGGTCAGTTTGAGATCTTTAATCCTAATACACTTAAGGGTTGGATAGTGAGAAGTGTTAGCTTGGGATTAGAGGAATGGAATCGAATCAGAAAACCCTTCAAAGGGTGTTTACGGCCGTGAACCCCTCCCCATATATATATATATATATATATATATATATATATATATATATATGTTTCCCTTCATTTTTCCTCATTTCTTCCTTCCTTGGCCAAAAAGTCCTCAAGACTCATCCAACAAAAGCTCATTTCCACCCACAAACATAAGTAATCTATCCCTTTTCACTTGTTATTCATCTACTCCATGTAGAATGCTGCATATTCATCCATTGAATCATCACTTTCATCACCATCTTCATGATCTTCAAGTGTTCACAACCGTGCACCCTTCATAGGGCTGTGAACTCTTCATAGGTGGGCCGTAAAACCTTCAAGTGTTCATGTGTTCATGGGCCATGAACACATTTTGGGCCGTGAACCCTTCATGTGTTCATGGTTCGTGAACCCATGGTGGTTTGGTCGTGAACTCCTTCTTGTCCCTCATTCTTGGTTCTAACACTTCATTGTAAGTGTTTCCTACATCATAAGGGTGTTTCATATGTTTGGTAGTGGGTTTTAGACACTGAATATATGCCTATACATGTTAATATGTGCTTATTAAGACCGTACTGTGCTCGAGACTTCACTTACCATACTAAGCACATTGTCCTTGTTATTCATCCAAGTCACTCACAACCAGGTGAGTTCATACCCCTATTTCTCTATAGTTTTAACGTTTTCAGGGGGAATACAAGCTAAACATCATTGATCTTGTGAAATTATACAAAACGGAGTTTAAAACACTTAGAACTGATACAATTGACACAACCACATAGTTTTCATACTTTTATCAAATATTCAAATATTTCATCCCTTTTGTAATTTGCTAAGCATCAGGGAGGTTTTCAACACAAATCATAGAGTTTTTCAGTGTTTAACATGAATACATTATCGAACATATAAGCTATAATAGGTATAGTTTATGGAACAATTGACTTATCAACGTACAAACGTAGATTCAATGTGATCAAACATACAAGCTATATAGAGTACAGTTTCTGAGACATATATTCAGCTAGTTAAATTCAAGAATACATTTTATACTACATGTAATCGTTAGTATTGCATTTTATGAGTGAGCATTCTTCGTGTACTTACTTAAGTACTAACAAAAGTTCTGAGATTATAACGATACCCTCCTTGCGGGAGAACGTGAGTATGTGGATAGATCTAAACGGGATTGACAATCCTGCACCATAACTGTTAGCTATAGTTAGGCCGGCAGGCAGGGGTGACAAAGTCATTTCGATTCCAACACCTGAAGAACGTCATTCCGAATTTCCAATGGTCAAGGTTATAACAACTCATAAATTTGGTACTAAGAATATACAATTAATGTATGAATGGTAATAACTTTAATTAGTTTTATTATAAAGTAATAGAACTACTATCCGCATTAAAGTTTTCAGAGCTTTACGAACTTACTATACATACTGGTGATAGCCAGGGTTTCTCATGTAAAAAGGGGTTTCTCATTCATACAGACAATGCACAACACATACAATGGTTACTAGACATATGAACTAATACATTATGAGATTCATTAACAAAATACACATGATAGAAAATAATGGATTTTCTTGGAAACATACAAATATTTTCATGGATTCATTAACCGATTTTCCTTACAAAAACATGCTTATGAACTTACCAGCTTTATGCTGATACTCTTTCAAAACTGCTTGTATTCTCAGGAAATCAGTAGACAGGTATATCACCCAGATTTTGAGAAGGTGAAGCATATAGAGTCACGTCTTTTACTTTTGTTATAATTTTGATGTAAATAAACATGAATCAAGCCGATGTAAATATTTTACTTATCCAATGTAATGGTTGTGTTTACTTTGATTATTATGATGCAATTGTTGTGATACTATACATGAAGTCATCCACCCTCGAATGTTTCTGCCGTTCCGATTTGGGGGTGTGACAGTACTACAATCAGGAAAAAAATGACCTTGTTCCAAGGTCATATGAGGAAGTTATGTTCGTTTAAAGCTGAGAAAAAAATTAAAGAATGCCGAGACGAAAACCAAAAAACTCAACAGCCCCTGTTTAGAGCTTTATAAGTCTATGAATTCGTAACCGATTAAGATGTTTTTTGAACACAAATATGATTCTTTAATGTCTTGATTATCTTCTAGATTCCTACTTGGTGGAATCTAAAGCTACCGGAACTAACCATTATATATTTTTTTCCCATTTTTAGCCATGTTATTAGTTTATATTTTAGTTCAGGCATTTAGTCACACTTCATATGCAAGTCAAATTACTATATATTGATTTTAAAAATCTCAATGTACACAAATCCACAAGAAACTGTTTTATTAAGAAAATGAAATAATAAGAAGTAAATTTGTAGAAATCATAATAGTTACTTGAAAATTGAAAATAGTTTAAATCATAACAACCCCGTCAGGTCAAGGAATCACATAAAAAAAAGGTTACATTGTGAATTTTAATTCAATTTTTCCCAAATCAAAACAGATTATGTCTATATTTAAGAGGTGTTGAAGAAGCTAACATTAAGGACTTTAATTGTTGTTGTACTCTGTTTTTACTTAACTTTTGTTTTTCAAATAAACAAATGCATCAGATTTATGCATTCATTTTTTTCACATGATTCTTTAATGTCAATCGTCATGATAAAAAGGGGGAGATCCTTTAATCCAATATCAACAAGTACAAAATCAGATAAAGCAATGGAAAAGATCAAAAAACTAAAGGGGTTTATTTTATGTTTTGGATTTTTGAGAAGTAGCATGCTACCTGAAATTGGTTGAATAGGTTATCGATTAAGGGTAAGGGATATCGATTTTTGATAGTGAGTTTGTTCAACTCACGATAGTCAATGCACATGAGAAAACATTCGTCTTTCTTCTTAACGAACAGAACTGGTGCTCCCTAAGGTGAGAAGCTTGGTCAGATAAATCCTTTGCTCAGTAGTTCATTTAGTTGACTGGATAATTCTTGCATTTTGGCCGAAGCTAAATAGTATGAGCACTTGGATATGGGGTGGCTCCAGGAATTAAGTGAATTCAGAATTTGATTTGTGGCACAAGAGGTGCTCTTGGAAGGTCTTTTGGGAATACATCGGGAAAGTTACAGACTTCCGGAATATCCTTGATATCCTTTACCTCCTTATTTTCAATAATGTGTGCTACGAATGTGTGGAACTTTTTGCGCAGATAGGTCTGAGCCTTGATGCACGATATGATTTTGAGACTTGTGCTAGGTTTGTCACCGTAGATGACTTAGGTCTTGTTATTTGGTAAGTTGAGTCAAACGAATTTTTTGTAACATAAGATATCGACGTGGTGAGGGCTTAACCAATCCATACCAACGATGACGTCGAAACTCCTTATTGTGACCGACATTAAATCAATTTGAAAGGAATAATGGTTTAGAGTTAGAGTGCACCCGATGTACATGTTTTTAGTGCTTTCAGTTTTACCATTTGTCATTTCTAAAGTGAATATTTGATTGTGTGATTGTGGTTTTTGGTTAAGTATGTGTTTAAATTTATGGCTCACGAAACTTCTCTCCGCACCACTATTAAAGAGTATGCATGCATAAGAGTTATTGAGAAGTAACATACCGGTAACCACCGTGGGATCCTTCAGGGCTTCCTCGTGCCCTAATGTCAGAACTCTTCCTGTACACCCAACATTCCTGTTATTGGCTTTTGGGTATTCTGTAACGCCCGGGTTTCAGGGCTAAGCATTTTTGTCAATGTAATAGTCTAGGTCAACTCTTGTAACTCTTTTTGAAGTAATAAAGATGAAATATTTGAGTATTATGTGAATTATGTGTGTTTATGTGTTTATTATTTAATTATAAATGTATAATTAATAAAAAATAAAAATGAACATCAAAATTAAAGTGTGAGATAATCCCTATATCTCTACATAAAGTTGTAGAATATGTCTCAAGGTTTCCGTGCATATAAGGAACGCCGAAATCCGAGTTATAACGAAGAAGTTATGACCCGTCGAAGTTTCGCGACAGAACCGGCACGATACCGGGAAGCGTAAATAGTGAATTTACAATAGAGCGAGATTTAGCCTTAGCGCTCTAAACGAAAGTCGTAGAATATGTTAAACTAAGAACATCGATAAAAAGAACGCCCAAATCTGACTTCGTACGAGGAAGTTATGATTTTTCTAAGATTTAGCATAGCAGTGCACAGCCCGAAATCTGAATTTTAGATCGGTCGATTTTTAGCCGACGGGATCTAAATGAAAGTTGTAGTACTCGTAAATACCAACGCGTGGATATAAGGAACGTCGATAATAGAGCTCGTATGCGAAAGATATGGACGAAGCTTAGTCCCTACTTTTCGAGCGCGGCGAATTCGATACAGTTTTGTAAATCCGAGATAAAATGAGAATTAGCCAACGAGGTCTAAATGAGAGTTGAAGATCTCATTAATAGGAACTCAACGGTAAAAAGACAGACAAAAACGGAACTCGTATGCGAAAGTTATGGACGAAGCTTAGTCTCTACTTTTCGAGCGCGGCGAATTCGATACAGTTTTGTAAATCCGAGATAGAATGAGAATTAGCTAACGAGGTCTAAATGAAAGTTGAAGATCTCATTAATAGGAACTCAACGGTAAAAAGACAGACAAAAACAGAGCTCGTATGCAAAAGTTACGGACAAAGCTTAAAGACTACTTTACTATAAAACTCCTATAAATACAAGGGTGAACTCCTCATATTTTCTTCACACCATAAGCCTCTCTTTCTCTCTCTAACTTCTCTCTAGCCTCCCTAAACCCCTCCCAAGTCTAGGGAACCTCCCTATCACGAGAAGAAAGCCCCGGAGTGCCCGACGGCTCCGAGAAGAAAAGCTTTCGGCTCGGAAACGCTGCTCCAGCGAAGCCCGATTTTTAATAAAAACCCATTGTAAGTGAGTTACGCCTATACTATATTTAATATAGATTTTATTTAATTATAATAACATTATTAGGACCTTAAAATAACTATTTGGGCTATTATTATGAGTTATATTGAGTGTTATTTAACGCTTATATAATAGTAATAATAGCTAGACTATTAATTAGTCACGATTAACGTTAAAACTAAACTCTAGTGGTATTAATACAAGGTTTTGGTCAAGGAAAAATTGTTTTAAGAAGTAATGAAGAGCTGTCCGAGTGCCGAGTCACCACCTTACCAGGTGAGTGCATAGTTACTTTCAGCTTACACATAGATATGAAGTATTTATATATATTACGTGTTGTGAGTGCATAGTTACTTTCAGCTTACACATAGATATGAAGTATTTATATATATTACGTGTTGTGAGTGCATAGTTACTTTCAGGTTACACATAGATATGAAGTATTTATATATATTACGTGTTGTGAGTGCATAGTTACTTTCAGCTTACAAATAGATATGAAGTATTTTATATAAATTACGTGCTATGTGTGCATATTACCTGAATACTTGCTATCTATGCTAGATGAACATTTTTATACATGTTTTCAAAGATTTAAACTGTATATTTATTTTATATCTACGAAAATGTTGGGGTAAAACATGGGTAGATGTATTAGTTGCTGTGTGATAAAATGAAATAATGAGAGGTCTCGTTATAGATGTTTTTAATGATCTAGTCATCTAGCGGAGTATAGATGACGACCACGGACTATTCTAGACAGTCCAGTGGAACACTAGCAGGCTCGCAACCTGTAGGTGTTTATTCAAACTGTGTGTTTATTTGAATTGTGTGCTCACCAGATGTACTCCATCCCCCACATGGTTGCCTTAAGGACATTTATTATTGAGGAATCCCCTTAACAGTAGTGTCCGTCCCGATGATAATCCTTAGGATAGGTCCCTTATGATAGATGCTTACGGACGTAATGTGAGGATAACGGGAGCGGGTAATCGGGTTTGTTTAATTTAATGAAGTTAATAAACTTATTTATTGTGGGTTGAAAACCCTATGTGCTCACCAGGCTCCCAAGCCTGACCCACTCAGTTTTATGTATTACAGGTAGTGGCGCTTGAGCATAGATATGATGTTGGACGAGGGATTACGGATATAGGCCTGTAGATATGAAATAATGTAGTAAGGCTTATATTGTACTGTTTATGCTTTTGATCTGTACGAACATGACATCCCAAGTCTTTTAATGAAATACATTTCTACGGAAATGCTTTTGATAAATCTTTATCATATTTTGTTTTGGGACAAATTCCGCAACACTTTCATTTAAAATGTTACTCTGATTTTTAAACAAAGCATAAACAAACCGGTCTTTTCTGGCCGTGATTTTGGGGATGTCACAGTTGGTATCAGAGCATTAGTTTAAGCGAACTAGGAATATGGATTTATTTCTAGACTTAAACTTAGAATGCTAAGCGATGATTGTGAGGTGTGAGCACTAGATTATTTTAGGAATTGTGCCTAAAATGCTTTTATGTGCTAAATGCTTGTGCCTGATATGCTGTTATTTGTTCGGATCTATGGTCTATTGCCGACCATATCTGGAAAGCTTATGTGTTTAGGATTCTAAGCGTTTAACTACGATATTAGAACTAGCATATAAACGTTTCGGAGTGATAAGAATGATTTAAACATCAATCATAAGTAAAGGTCTAGATTCACCTTATTCGGTGTATAGATCAAGATGGCAAGGACCCGTAGCGGAAACATGAATTCAAATGGAAACAGAAACCAACCCCCAATGATTGAGCAAATACCGGTTGTGGAAGCCGGTGCTGAGCCAATAACGATCGCCGGAGTGCAAGCGATGATCCAGGCAATGTTGGATCGTAAAATGGAGGAAACCAGACGTTTGATCCAGCAAAATTGAGAGGAAGCGACTATTCAGATCGAACGGCCCGAGTTAAATGAAGGGCAGACTGAGGAGGGGAACTACAGTGGGACTGTTGGTCAAGTCAACCCACCAATAGTTCGACAAAACAATCAAGATGACGAAGTCGAGAGGAATGGATGCAAGTACAAGGATTTTCTGACTTGCAAGCCATCGACTTTCACTTGAAAGGAATCATTTATGGTGTATGGGGACAAACGCAGAGTAAATTCTGGAATCATATCCCTGATGAAAGCCATGAAATGTTTGTCCAAGGGATGTGCATCATACTTGGCATTCGTAATCGATGCTAAGAAGGAGAAGAAAGAGGTGCAGAATATACCGGTTGTGTGTGATTATCCGGAAGTCTTTCCCGAAGATCTTCCCGGATTACCACCTGATAGACAAGTAGAGTTCTGAATAGACTTGTTACCAGGGAAGACACCAATAGCGAAAGCACCTTACCGATTAGCACCGACGGAGATGAAGGAGCTTATGACGCAACTTCAGGAGCTGTTGGACAACGGTTTCATTCAACCTAGTTCATCACCCTGGGGAGCTCCGGTGTTATTCATGAAGAAGAAGGACGGAAGCATGAGAATATGTATAGACTACCGAGAGCTAAACAATGCAACAGTGAAGAACAAGTATCCCTTGCCGAGGATTGACGACCTATTCGATCAGCTGCAAGGTTCGAGCTACTTCTCAAAAATCGATCTTAGGTCGGGATATCATAAGCTGAAAGTGAGAGATCAGGATATCGAGAAGACTGCGTTCAGAACGAGATACGGACACTACGAGTTCTTGGTTATGTTGTTTGGACTAACCAATGCTCCAGCAGCATTCATGGATTTGATGAATAGGGTTTGTAAACCATTCCTCGATAAATCCGTGATAGTGTTCATCGACGACATTCTCATCTACTCTAAAAGCCAGGAGGAGCATGGCAAGCATCTACGAGAAGTGTTGGAAGTATTAAAGAAGGAGAAGCTTTACACTAAGTTCTCCAAATGCGACTTTTGGATACGAGAGGTCCAGTTCTTGGGTCACGTGGTTAACCAGGAAGGGATAATGGTTGATCCCGCAAAGATCGAGGCTGTAATGAAGTGGGAACGTCCAAAGTGTCCCACGGAGATCCGAAGCTTTCTAGGATTAGCCGGATATTATCGACGATTTATCCAAGGCTTTTCTTCGATAGCTGCTCCATTAACAGCATTGACCCACAAAGGAGCTACGTATACGTGGAGTGAGAAGCACGATGAGGCATTTGAGAAGCTAAATAAGAAGTTATGTGAAGCACCGATACTTTCTCTACCCGATGGAGTTGAGGATTTCGCGGTTTATAGTGATGCATTTGGAGTTGGGTTGGGTTGTGTTTTGACCCAAAGAGAAAAGGTGATAGCATACACATCTCGACAATTGAAAGAGCACGAAAAGAACTACCCCACTCATGATCTGGAGTTGGCAGCGGTAGTTTTTGCCTTAAAGATATGGAGGCATTACCTCTACGGCACGAAGTGCAAACTCTTCACTGATCATAAGAGTCTCCAGTATCTCTTTAATCAGAAGGAGTTGAACATGAGGCAACGACGCTGGCTAGAACTTCTCAAGGACTACGACTGTGAGATACTTTACCACCCTGGTAAAGCAAATATTGTTGCTGATGCTCTCAGTCGGAAAGTCAATCTTGAAAGGAAAAGGCCAAGAGCGTTAAGAATTGAAGTCGTCTTGACGATTGTGGAAAGTATCAAGAAAGCTCAAGAAGAAGCTTTAGAGAAAAATGACCGAAAGGAAGAACGTTTGGGAAGAACGTTAGTGTTCGGTACAAACAGTCGAGGACTGAAGGTATTCCAAGATCGAATTTGGGTACCTAAGACGGGAGGAATAAGAGATCTTCTGATGGAAGAAGCACACAAGACCATGTACTCGATTCATCCCGGTAGCACTAAAATGTATAGGGACCTAAAACCCTACTACTGGTGGCCGACGATGAAGCTCAATGTTGCGAAGTATGTGGCCGAGTGCGTAACATGTGCGAGGGTTAAGGCACAACATCAGAAACCGTATGGGAGTTTAGAACCTTTACCTGTACCCATGGGTAAATGGGAAGACATCACCATGGATTTTGTGACTAAACTGCCCAGGATGAAGAACGGTCATGACATGATTTGGGTAGTCGTGGATCGTTTCACCAAGAGTGCACACTTCATAGCAGCCAATGAGAAGTGGTCTATGGATAAGCTTGCAAATGCTTACGTGAAGGAAATTGTAAGACTTCACGGTGTCCCTCTTACGATTGTATCAGATCGTCATAGTCGTTTCACATCGAGGTTTTGGAGGAGTCTACAAGAGGAGTTGGGTACAAAGTTGTGTTTGAGTACTGCTTACCATCCGCAAACCGATGGTCAGAGCGAAAGAACGATTCAGACGTTGGAAGATATGCTGAGAGCATGTACCCTCAAATTCCAAGGAAATTGGGACGAGCACTTACCTCTGGAAGAATTCTCCTACAACAATAGTTTTCACTCGAGCATCAAGATGGCTCCTTATCAAGCCTTGTATGGGCAGAAGTGTCGTACGCCGTCTTGTTGGCTTGAAGCCGGAGAGAAGCAGTTTATGGGCCCCGAGATAGTCCATGAGACTGCTGAGAAGTTGAAGGTGATTAGGGAAAGAATGTTAGCAGCTCAAGATCGTCAGAAGAGCTATGCTGACAAGAAAAGACGACAGATGACTTTCGAAGTTGGGGATTCCGTTTTCCTTAAAGTCTCGCCGTGGAAGGGACTTATACGATTTGGGAAACGAGGAAAGTTGAGTCCAAGGTTTATTGGACCATTCAAAGTTCTTCAGAAGATTGGGAACCAAGCTTACAAGCTGGAATTGCCCGAAGAACTCGATGGTATTCATAACACCTTCCATGTGTGTTATTTGAGGAAATTCACGGGAGATGTTCCCGACATAATTCCAATCTCAGAGTTAAGGATGGATGAGAACAGAAGGTTGATCGAGGAGCTTGAGGCAATTGTTGACCGTAAGACTAAGAAGTTACGACGCAAGATGGTCGACTTGGTGCTAGTCCGATGGAAACATTCGAATGGGCCGAATCTCACTTGGGAAACAGAGGATGACATGATGAGTCGTTATCCACATCTGTTTGCTGATGCATGATTCCGGGACGGAATCATCCTAAGGGGGAGAGAATTGTAACGCCCGGGTTTCAGGGCTAAGCATTTTTGTCAATGTAATAGTCTAGGTCAACTCTTGTAACTCTTTTTGAAGTAATAAAGATGAAATATTTGAGTATTATGTGAATTATGTGTGTTTATGTGTTTATTATTTAATTATAAATGTATAATTAATAAAAAATAAAAATGAACGTCAAAATTAAAGTGTGAGATAATCCCTATATCTCTACATAAAGTTGTAGAATATGTCTCAAGGTTTCTGTGCATATAAGGAACGCTGAAATCCGAGTTATAACGAAGAAGTTATGACCCGTCGAAGTTTCGCGACAGAACCGGCACGACACCGGGAAGCGTAGATAGTGAATTTACGATAGAACGAGATTTAGCCTTAGCGCTCTAAACAAAAGTCGTAGAATATGTTAAACTAAGAACATCGATAAAAAGAACGCCCAAATCTGACTTCGTATGAGGAAGTTATGATTTTTCTAAGATTTAGCATAGCAGTGCACAGCCCGAAATCTGAATTTTAGATCGGTCGATTTTTAGCCGACGAGATCTAAATGAAAGTTGTAGTACTCGTAAATACCAATGCGTGGATATAAAGAACGTCGATAATAGAGCTCGTATGCGAAAGATATGGACGAAGCTTAGTCCCTACTTTTCGAGCATGGCGAATTCGATACAGTTTTGTAAATCCGAGATAAAATGAGAATTAGCCAACGAGGTCTAAATGAGAGTTGAAGATCTCATTAATAGGAACTCAATGGTAAAAATACAGACAAAAACGGAACTCGTATGCGAAAGTTATGGAAGAAGCTTAGTCTCTACTTTTCGAGCGCGGCGAATTCGATATAGTTTTGTAAATCCGAGATAGAATGAGAATTAGCTAACGAGGTCTAAATGAAAGTTGAAGATCTCATTAATAGGAACTCAACGGTAAAAAGACAGACAAAAACGGAGCTCGTATGCAAAAAGACAGACAACTATAAAACTCCTATAAATACAAGGGTGAACTCCTCATATTTTCTTCACACCATAAGCCTCTCTTTCTCTCTCTAACTTCTCTCTAGCCTCCCTAAACCCCTCCCAAGTATAGGGAACCTCCCTATCACGAGAAGAAAGCCCCGGAGCGCCCGACGGCTTCGAGAAGAAAAGCTTTCAGCTCGGAAACGCTGCTCTAGCGAAGCTCGATTTTTAATAAAAACCCATTGTAAGTGAGTTACGCCTATACTATATTTAATATAGATTTTATTTAATTATAGTAACATCATTAGGACCTTAAAATAATTATTTGGGCTATTATTATGAGTTATATTGAGTGTTATTTAACGCTTATATAATAGTAATAACAGCTAGACTATTAATTAGTCGCGATTAACGTTAAAACAAAACTCTAGTGGTATTAATACAAGGTTTTGGTCAAGGAAAAATTGTTTTAAGAAGGAACGAAGAGCTGTCCGAGTGCCGAGTCACCACCTTACCAGGTGATTGCGTAGTTACTTTCAGCTTACACATAGATATGAAGTATTTATATATATTACGTGTTGTGAGTGCATAGTTACTTTCAGCTTACACATAGATATGAAGTATTTATATATATTACGTGTTGTGAGTGCATAGTTACTTTCAGCTTACACATAGATATGAAGTATTTTATATAAATTACGTGTTATGTGTGCATATTACCTGAATACTTGCTATCTATGCTAGATGAACATTTTTATACATGTTTTCAAAGATTTAAACTGTATATTTATTTTATATCTACGAAAATGTTGGGGTAAAACATAGGTAGATGTATTAGTTGCTGTGTGATAAAATGAAATAATGAGCGGCCTCGTTATAGATGTTATTGATGATCTAGTCATCTAGCGAAGTATAGATGACGACCACGGACTATTCTAGACAGTCCAGTGGAACACTAGCATGCTCGCAACCTGTAGGTGTTTATTCGAACTGTGTGTTTATTTGAACTGTGTGCTCACCAGATGTACTCCATCCCCCACATGGTTGCCTTAAGGACATTTATTGTTGAGGAATCCCCTTAGCAGTAGTGTCCGTCCCGATGATAATCCTTAGGATAGGTCCCTTATGATAGATGCTTAGGGACGTAATGTAAGGATAACGGGAACGGGTAATCGGGTTTGTTTAATTTAATGAAGTTAATAAACTTATTTATTGTGGGTTGAAAACCCTATGTGCTCACCAGGCTCCCAAGCCTGACCCACTCAGTTTTATGTATTACAGGTAGTGGCGCTTGAGCATAGATATGATGTTGGACGAGGGATTACGGATATAGGCATGTAGATATGAAATAATGTAGTAAGGCTTATATTGTTCTGTTTATGCTTTTGATCTGTACGAACATGACATCCCAATTCTTTTAATGAAATACATTTCTACGGAAATGCTTTTGATAAATCTTTATCATATTTTGTTTTGGGACAAATTCCGCAACACTTTCATTTAAAATGTTACTCTGATTTTTAAAAAAAGCATAAACAAACCGGTCTTTTCTGGCCGTGATTTTGGGGATGTCACATATTCTCTCCTGAAGTGCCTGTTTCCCCGCACCCGTAGCATGTTCGGCTTACTCCGGTAGTTGTGGTTGGGACTGTCTGTTGGGCTGGCTCCTTACAAAAACGGACAGTGTGTCCTTTCTTGTTGTATTTTGTCCAATGCATTTCCCAAAAATCTCCAACATGGTGGAAGCTGCACTTGTTCCATTTGAGTAGGGTTCCAGCATATTGCTTTGCTGGTACTAGGGCGGCCGGGATGGTGACAGTGTGGGCTGCCACTATTTGTTGTTTCTTGGCGGGCTCGTGCGTTGATTTGCCCTTTCTCTTGTTCCAGGGTCTCCTTTTGTTGTCACTCTCTGGTACTAGGGTGGCCGAGATGTTTCACCTTTTTGCTTTCCGAGGTGACCATCCCGAGAAAAAGCATTGTCAAGTCACTGAACCTGGTGGTATATGTTGTTATATAGGAACCCTCCATTTTGAGGTTCCAGAGTTCTTGCTCCAGTTTTTGTAATTCACCCCATGGGCAATACTCTCCAAGGATCATGTTTTCAGGTCCTCCCAGCTAAAAGTGTTGTCCACGGGGAGTGTTACTGATTTGACCTGGCCATTCCACCAAGAGAGGGCCCCGTTGGTGAATGTGCAGGCTGCGAATTTGACTTTACTTTCTTCCAGACAGGCACATATTTCAAACACTGACCCAGTCTTCTCGAACCAGCTTGTAAGGCCATGACACCTCTGTCGCCATAAAATGCTTTGGGTTTGAAGTACAAGAAGTGCTTATAGGAGCATCCTCTTGGTCGACCATGGTCGTCACCTTGGTTAGAACTATTAGTACCAATTCCAACCACAGTGGCACCGTTGGAGCTAATCTGGGCCATGACACCAGTTACAACAGCTTGAAAGACAACAGTATCCATCATTGGGGTTGGTGGTGTCATTATTGTTGTTGTGTTGTTGAAACATGTGTTAGATTTGTGCGGAGGCATTTTTCTTCTATAAAGTTTAAAGATGAAATGATGATGAGTTTCCAATAGTGGTTACAAGTCAGGTGCTATTGAACTATATTATTTTAGTTCTAAGTGTTTTGTGTTCCGACTTTTATGTATCTTAGAAGCAATATGTGATGGAAATATACCATAGTTAGTAAAACAATTTCAATCAATTCATGAATTTAATAGTAACACTTCATTGGAATAAAATGCGTGCCAATTTCATTGATATATTTTAGTACATATTGTTGTGAAAAATTGACCTTTTAAGCAGGTCTACAATACATCAATGTAAGGAAATTTTGGACATCATAACAACTCCCAGGAATAGTGTAATCACTTATACGTAGAGTCATAGTTACATACGGAAAGAAAAACACCTAATCTATAACAAAACATGAGTAGTATAGGAAACTACTCGTGGCGATCGGCCTTCCTTGAGCCCTGAGGTGACGTTATGAAGTTCTGCATTTCCTTCACTTGGTGCTCAGCCTCAAATACACGCTTCTCCATTATGGCCTGACATTCCCGATATTCTCTCATCTTAGCCCGAGTTGTGGTAACTTTCCTATGAAGGGCCTTAGTATGATATTGAGTTCGATCATGATCTTCGTCCAGATCACGAAGATGGACTGTAGTGACCTCGGTGTTCGTGCCAATCTCCATGATGTGGTTAGCGGATGCCCTTGCTTGCTCGCCATGACGGGCGATGCGACAGACAATGACAGGAGCAGCCCTGTCCGCTGAACCCCCTCGATCGAGGTTGTAGAACCCTCGTTCTTGACCATAGGGTAGGCATTTTCCCTGTTCTTGGCTCCATCTCCTTAAATCCACTGCCCATTGAGGCGTCGGGCCATGAAAGTTCTTTGTGGAGTTTTTGACGACTTGTAGGGGGTTGTACACTTTGGGTTCTGAGTCGGTGTCTCCCTCAACTTCTTCTTCGTCCTCTTCTTCTTCTGAAATATCTTTAGAATCTTCCTCTGGATCTTCCACAATCTAGCCTTCGTTTCCATGGTTAGGGGGTAGGGATCTCCGGGTAAGTGGAATCCTACCATATAGTCTATTCAAGAATGGGTGTAAGAGGCACATAAATAAATTAAGTGTGTGGTTTTATCTTGTTACAAAATATTGCTATAGTATTTAGGTTTAGAGGTTCTTTGTATGGTTTGTTGGTAAGTTTAGACTCGTCGTTCACTACGACCATTCCTCTTCATACATTAGTCACATCCAGGATAAATATAGTTGATCAGGCTATATTCATCCCAGATTTGATTACATACCCTAATACCTACTCGTGCTGTTCAACTTATCTTAATACTTTTTGTTTTGTTATTGTTATGACACCGAACTACTAAATATGGTTGTACTTATACTTTTATAAAAATATCATAATATTTTTAAGTATACTTGTACGAAGATGTTACGTCAGAGAGTTTTTGTCCCATTGTATTTATAGTTTGTATTATGTGGTTTGATATACTTAGTTCACTATAAACATTCCTCTGATACCAATCTGTCACGGCCCCAAACCAGGATAGCGGAAACATCCAGGGGTGGATGACTTTCTTGTATTGTATCATAACAATTGAGTAATAGTAAAGAAAGCAAACACAACCATCATATATATATATATATATATATATATATATATATATATATAATTGAAAAAGTTACATCATTGTAAGTATTACATGTTTCAAAAGTCAATTACAATATGATGTCAAAATGATTTGTTTGACGCCTTAGCATCTCCTCCTCAAAAGCTGGTGGTTACTTGTCTTACTGATGTCCAGAGAATACAAGTTGTTTGAAAAAGTGTCAACAATTAAGTTGGTGAGTTCATAAGAGTTTGTATGAAAAATAGTAAGCCTTTCCATGAAAAGGTATCGTGTTTGTTTCCAGAAAATCCGATATTTTCTAATAAATGAGATGTAAGCCGTTCAATCGAAAAATGATGATGTTTATTCCAGAAAATCCGATATTTTCAATAGCAATGAGTTGTAGTCATAATTGTTCCAAGACCGAAATGTACAAGTGTTTTCCATACTTAAGTAGTAATATATAGCTTTATTCATGTATAAAACCATTTGAAGAAAAGTGTTTTCATATAAAATATACGTATAGTCGTTTCACTATGTGAGTTTTTATAACTGTGCTTTTAAGATGAGGTGGCTGCCTTGTCATTCTTCAGGCACTGAGATATTTATGACGTTTGTCACCCATAACCTGTTGGTCTGGCTGTAGCTAACAACCAGGGTGTGGGATCATCACTCCCGTATAGATCTATACACAAGTATCACGCTCTCGTATCGGAGATTCCGGTTTCCGATTCCGGTTATAAATACACGACTTTCGTGTATACCTCAGTTAGGTATAACATAGACAATGTCTCAAAAATTTATTCAATGAGTGTACGTGTTTTTGTAATGAAAACATTTATAAATGTAATTATCCCCCCATTCCAGGATAATAATGAATATTACGTAAACCAATTATATATGTACTTTATATAATTTCACCCTTTGCTCAACGGGTTACAAATGTGGTAAAGTTTCGTAAACTATATTTGTAAAGTTTTAACGAAATGAACGTTTTGTACTCAAACTATATATATATATATATATATATATATATATATATATATATATATATATATATATATATAAGAATAATGTAATGTATTTTGTAATCGTTTTTCCTATCTTTTCGTTTTTATCAAAACGTTATGTGTAAAAATATAATGGGTTGGTAGTAAAGTCGTTTTGCGTATTTAACACTTTTCGTAAAAATGGTAAAATAACGTATTTAAGTGTTTGCGTTTTAACATAAATTTTCTAGTGTGTTAGTTGTATTCCCCCCCACCCCCCTCTAAAACATACAAAAAGTCTTGAAAAGTGTTGGGGTATGCACTCACCTCGAGAGTGATTGTGGTTAGGTAACCTGATAAAAACGATGAATTCGAGCTAGAACACGGGAAGATAGTCGTATCCTAATTGTTTAAACACATATTAATGTGTGAACATATGAAACTAGATATGAAATTGTTGCATAAACACTAGGTTATATAAAGATTACATACCAAATGATTATAACTATTGTGAGGAAAACGTCTCCTGGAGCTACTTGATCTTGGGTATTTGAAAGGAAATGGGTTTGAATTTGAGAGCAAATGTGAAGTGAATATGTTAACTAAGAAAATGAGATCGCATGGTCTCTCATTCATAACTTAAATAGGAAGAGTAGGATAAGGTTATGAGTTGATGTTTACATCGAAATGCACAATTATCACATTGGGAAGATAATTATCCTCCTCTAACCAACCTTCATTTCTTTGATTCGGAAGAAAAGGATCTCTAGGTAGATGAAAACCGGCCATAGCGTCTGTACGAGAATATATATAAATACAAGAAAGTAAATAACATGCTAAAAATACTCTTATAGTATTTTAATGGCTTATATTCGGTTCTTAAAACTTTTGGGTATTAGGTGGATAAGCTTTAGATTCGCTGTCCATCCCGATCACTCCCAAATACATGTTGGTCATATTTTGAATAAATATAGTTGATCAGACTATATTTACTCCCAAAACGGTTACATAACTGCCTGGGTTTAACCGCAATGTCCAACTCTTCTAAAGACTTTTTATTGTTTCTTATTTTTTTTTCATAGCGTTTTAGTCCTGTTGTATTTATAGTTGCATATCTTGTATGGTTAGATATGCTAGTTCACTATAAACAATGCTTTGATACCAATCTTTCACACCCCCGAACCGGGATGGTAGAAACGTCCGGGGGCAGATGACTTCATCTTGTAATATCATAACAAATGAATATAATTGAAACATAGCAACCATCATCGTCATACATTAATGATATCAACATTCATTGTTTACATCTTTGTGTTTGTTTACAAAATACATCCAAAATAACATAATGTATGATAATTCAAAAATACAACAAATATCCAAATTTCCTTAGCTGCCAAACTGCTTATTGAGTTCCTGATAATACAAGTTGTTTTGAAAAGCGTCAACATAAAATGTTGGTGAGTTCATAAGCATGTTTGTAAGAAAACTTTGTAATAGTTTGTGACTTCCAGAAAATCCAATATTTTCATGTAAAAACATAGTTTATGAGTCTCATTTCAAATCATGTATAATTGCATGTGTATTCTTTGTTTACCTTGTTTGAAATTGTATAGAGAGTGTTCCCAGAAAATCCTATATTTTATGTTTTACAAAAAGTTGTGGTCTTAAAACCCTAAGACCCGAATAGTGAATTTAGATGCAAAATGTAACATCCTAAAAAATTTAATTTAAAAATAGAATAAGGATGTTTATGGTTAAAATGTATCTAATAACATGTTAGAGTTGGAAAATGCAAGTAATGGTAAGAACAAAGAAAATTCTCAAACTAGAGGGACCATAAGTGAAAACTTGAGGAAATAAGATGCAAGCACACTTCCCTGATTCTTGTTGGACGTCTTTTAAATGGAATAGAGAGATCTACTGGTGAATGCTTCATTTCTTGATATTGAGGGCTTGATTCAAGAGGAGAATTGGGCAATAAAGCAAAGGAGAGAATGAATCAAGGTCGGCAAGGTAAAACTCTTCTCTATTACCCTTAAAATTTGAAGTTGTGAAGAGGGTGAAACCCTAATCTCAGGTGATAGTTAAAGATGTGAAGTGATATAGAATTAATAAAGTCCATGGGAGACTTATTGGAGCATAAGTTACATTTGAATTTGATGTTGTAAATCTTAGTTTGCTTGCTATGGTTTATTTGGTATAATGCTAGTAACACCCAAGAGATTGTTTTGAAACTATGTTTAAACTCTGATGATTTGGTAAATGTTTTTTTAAACCTTGCCTTTGGGTTAAACCATAGCATTAAATTTTGTTTGAAAAATATTGGGGTGTTACATTTGGTATCATAACCATAGTTTAAGCGACTTAGGATTGGATCATTCCACTCATAGTCTTAAACTTTGGTTATAGAAGATATGAACAAGAAATTGGATTTATATGCTTCAAGTTAGACGGATTTGTAGGATTCTACCTTGAGTGCTCTTAAAGTAGTAAAGAAAGTGATACTAGTATATTAGTGGTTAAAACCAATGGAGCAAACCTTCTAAATAGTGAAATCAAATTTGATTATGTATGATGTGAGTATAATAGTATAGGGCCCGTAGTGTTATAAACACATAACACATACTCTAACTCGTGGAACTATGAAGGGCGTTTGTTAAATATGGGATAGACCTTTGCTATGTGTGTTGTTACAGGTTGCATGTCTTAGGAAATGTCATGCTAATGGTTGAAATATACTAATATATATAAGTGAATAATGATGTATACTAAAGTGGTGAAGTATTGTAGTGTGATGATGCGAACAAGGAGTCAAACATCCTTTGAAGAAGGACGAGGACAAGCCCCAAATGAAGGGCCTCTTGTGAATAGGCCACCAAGAGTGGTTAACCAAGGCAACAATGATGATGAGCTCAATCGGTCACTCTTGAGGCAAACCAAAAGCTTCTACATGACCACCGAGAACAAAGCCAAATTGAAATGAGGCAATTGATTGACGAACGAATGAGGGATTTATCGAGAACTTTATCGGACTCTCGGGATCAAGGTGACACCCTCGAGGGTGTTGCCCAATCCGAGTCATCCACTCATGGGCCTCCTCCACCACCCTAACGTCCGGTGATTTCTCTAAAAGCACCCTTAGTTGGACATAAAGGAGCGCAAGAATGTGGAATCAAGTAGTTTATGACGTGCCGCCTTATGGAATTCAAAGGTGACAAAGACCCAAAGGTCCTGATGAAGCGGATTGCCGAAATGGAACATGTCTTCTACACTTGCAAGTGTGAAGATGGATTGAAAGTAGGATTCGCTAGCCACATCTTCAAAGATGACACTCTTGGATGGTGGAACAATCTTCGCGAGACAATTGGAACCGAAAGGATTACGTCCTTCACTTGGGAAGAATTTGTGAAGCACTTAAAAGCCAAATTTTGCTCCCCGAGATGCCAAGATAAGTTGTTGAATGAGTTCTTTGCTCTTCACAAGGGCAATATGACAATTGATGAGTACACTAAGAGGTTCACTGACATGCTTCCTTTCCTTGGGAATACTCTACCCAATGAAGATGGATGAGTGAACCGCTAACTTAGTAGACTTCCAGGGGACTATTCCTTGGAAGTGGGAAAAGCCACTACATTTGATGATGCAATCGAAGTGGCATCTAGAATGGTAGACATGATACTCAAGAAAGCAAGTGAAAGACAAGTGATTGGTGAAAAGAGGAAATTCCTTGGATCTTCGAGATCTCAAAAGAGGAGTCACTCCGAATCTAGCTACTTCAAGAAGAAGAAGGGAAGGAATGTAAGAAGTGTGGAAAGCGACATTCTGGTGATTGTAAGTTGGGGACCTTCGATTGCTACAAGTATGGTCGACACAGTCACAAGGCTCGAGACTGCAAGGTTCGGGATACGAGTGATGTGGAGTGCTTCTCTTGCCATGAGAAGGGGCATTATAGTAAGAATTGCCCAAGGCAAAAGGGTGAAACCATGGGATCAACGGCTAACAAGAAAGAAAATACAGGCCTGGTAGCGGGGAAAGGGTACTTGATGAGTGAAGAGGAGGCAAAGGAAAACCATGATGTTGTTGCAGGTACAATACTTGTTGACTCTAACATTGCTCGCATATTATTTGATTCGGGTGCTAGCTACTCTTTTGTATCTCATTCTTTTTGTCTTAAACTAATCGGACCCCTAGCTACCTTGTCTCGATCCTATAGTATTGAAATAGCCGATGGTACCCATGTTTCAGTGGGCCTCATGTACCCGGATTGTTCACTCGAAATAAATGGTCGAAATTTCTCTATTGATTTACTCCCGATGAGGATTAAAGGGTTTGATGTGATAGTGGGAATGGATTGGATGAGAGCTAATGATGCAAAAATCTTGTGTGGAAAGCAGATGGTCTCCATCAAGACCACTAAGGGTAAAAAGTTTGGGAACCGGGACAACAAATTTCCTTGTGTGATATCGTCCATCAAATCTCAAAAATGCCTATCAAAGGGATGTGAATCACTCTTAGCCTATGTCATTAATGGTAAGGAAGAAAAGAAAAAGATTGAAGAAGTGAAGGTAGTTAGTGAGTTTCCCGAAGCCTTCCCCGAAGATTTATATGGTTTACCTCCCATAAGACAAGTTGAATTTGGCATTGATATAGTGTCGGGTGTAAACCATGTTTCTCGTGCACCTTATCGTCTAGCTTCAACGAAAATGTGGGAACTTATGTCCTAGCTTCAAGAATTACTTGAGAAAGGATTTATCCGTCCTGGTTCGCCCCCTTGGGGTGCTCCCGTGATATTTGTTAAAAAGAAAGATGGGTCAATGCGTATGTGCGTTGACTATATGGACCTCAACAAGATCACAATCAAGAATCGATACCCCTTACCTCGTATTGATGACTTGTTCGACCAACTCCAAGGAGCAGATTACTTTTCGAAGATCGATCTTCGTTCCGGTTATCATCAGGTCCGATTGAGAGATGAATACATTGGCAAGACGGCATTCTGAACTCGTTACGGGCATTACGAGTTCCTTGTGATACCCTTTAGACTTAAAAACGCCCCAACTGTGTTTATGGATTTGATGAATAGGGTTTGCAAGCCTTTTCTCGATAATTTTGTCATTGTCTTCATAGATGACATTTTGATATGCTCAAGGAGTGAATAAGAACATGAAGATCACTTACGCAAGGTCCTATAATTACTCAAGAAGGAGAAAATCTATGAAAAATTCTCAAAATGTGAATTTTGGTTGCGGGAATTTCAATTTTTGGGACACGTGGTGTCTCGTGAAGGCATAAAATTTTTGGAGGATATCTTGAGGTCATGCATGATTGATTTTGGAGGAAAATGGGACGACCACTTACCCTTGGTGGAATTCTCTTATAACAACAGCTATCACTCAAGTAATGGAATGCCACCTTATGAAGCATTGTATGGAAGGAAATGTAGAACACCCTTGTGTTGGCTTGAAGCTGGAGAGAAGAATCTCACAGGTCCCGAACTCGTGAGGCTAACAAATGAAAAGATAGAAGTTTTTCAAGCTAACATGAAGGCGGCTCAAGATAGGCAAAGAAGTTATTCAAGTTTGAAGCAAAGACCTTATGACATAAAAGAAGGTGAATTAGTAATGTTGAAAGTCTCCCCATGGAAAGGAGTCATGAGATTCTGTAAGAAGGGTAAATTGAGTCCAAGATACATTGGACCCTTCAAGGTGTTGAAAGTGGTTGGAACCCAAGCCTTTAAGTTAGAGTTGCCCCAAGAACGCTATGGAATAGATGATACCTTTCATGTAAGCTACTTGAAGAAATACTTTGGAAATGAGGAGTCGACAATTCCATTGAAGGAATTGAGAATTGACGAGAAGAAGAGACTAGTAGAAGAACCGGATGCAATTTTAGAAATAAAGACCAAAAAGTTAAGGAACAAGGAAATTGACTTGGTGCTAGTCAAATGGAAGCATGCGCTCGGATACAATCTCACATGGGAGAGAAAAGAAGAAATGATGAGGAGGTACCCTACCATCGTAGACTACAAGGCGATTCTGAGGACGGAATCCTCTTAAGGGGTAGGTAATTATAACATCCTAAAAATTTTAATTTAAAAATAAAATAAGGATGTTTATGGTTAAAATGTATCTAATAACATGTTAGAGTGGGAAAATGCAAGTAATGGTAAGAACTAAAAAAATTCTCAAACTAGAGGGACCATAAGTGAAAACTGGAGGAAATAAGATGCAAGCACACTTCCCTCATTCTTGTTGGACGTATTTCAAATGGAATAGAGATATATAATGGTGAATGCTTCATTTCTTGACATTTAGGGCTTAATTCAAGAGGAGAATTGGGAAATAAAGCAAAGGAGAGAAGGAATCAAGGCCAGCAAGGTAAAACTCTACTCTATTACCCTTAAAATTCGAAGTTGTGAAGAGGGTGAAACCCTAATGTCGAGTTTAGTAGGATTTTATGATTAAGGTTTCAATTTCTAACACCCTTTGGGTTGTTTTGATGGTTCTAATCTCAAACCAATCATTCCATTGATGGTTTTGATGATTTGAGTGAAAACCCTCATGAACCCTAGAAAACCCAAATTGAGAATATGGCAATTGATAATGAAATGAGATTAGATTCTATGACCTAGATGATATTTGATAGCAAAAAATCCAATTAGAATGCTCAAATTCATCCATGATGGTAGAATCATGTATATGCTAGAATTGGAATGGAATTGAGTGAAATGTGATGAAAACAATGGAATCTTTTGTTTGTGAGCATTTGATGAGTATATGATACTCCTAAGCATGAGTTGATACTAATAATATGATTTGAATGCCATAACATGAAGACTTGAATGATTCCTAGTTGAAAATATGGAGTTATTGGCCATAAGGGGAAAATGGGAATGTTGGAATGGAATTTGACATTCCATAACTCCATTAAGGAATTAACATGAGATTATGTAATGTTAAGCACTTGACAACACCCAATGATGTATTAGATGATTTGGGAATAAGTAATATTGGTTAAGGAGTATTATTTTTCAACTTGAGCCCTTAACCCTTTCACATGAGTGTTTGTAAGCATTATAAACTTAGTATTTTGATTGAGAACTTAATAAATTAAGTTGAATGTTTGACATGTTGAAACACCCTCTAGTGGTGCTTGGAAACCTTTAAAAGTGTTACAAATCATTACCTAAAAAGCCAAAACCATCCAAGGAAGTTTAAGACTCAAAAAGTGAGTTTTTGGGGGTGTTTGGGCTGCTACGCACGCGAACCGTGTGGCCAAGCACGTGGCCCGCGCACATACAGCAGTTTCCCCAAGCTCGACCAAAAATTTGAATTTTAGTATTGTAGTCATAACTTTTGCATACAGACTCGGATTTACACACAGTTTTTGCCTACATTCATATTTTTTAATGAGGAATACTATGAAGCAATAAAATTTAGTAATGGAACCTATGAGGGGTATTTTGGTTATTTTGATTGACCTTTACTTGTATTGAATAGGGAGTACGTAAAGGAGAGTTACTTATGGAAAGGAACTTGGTAACAACCTACATCGGAGAGCTAGGTGAGTACGCGTGGACTTTTTTTCCCCACTTTGGGGTGCATGGCTAAATATTAAACTATCTTATGAAAAAAAATGTTTTGAAAAGTAAAGTGTGTCTTTTGAATATGTTTCAATGATTATATGTTAATAGAAAAAGGAAATTATGTAATGATGCAATGAAGAACCATCCGGACCATGATACCTCATAAGAGGCACTAGAGGAATCTACTGGGGTGGTACCTCCCCGTCGCGAAGTAGATGCCCTATTATGATACCTTGGTGGATTGATTTGTTCTTTCCACCTTGGCCTTGGGAATGAGAAATGAAATTAATGTTATGATATGAAATGATAATTTATGTTATGTAAGAAATGAATTTCATTGAAAATACTTGAAATGTTTTAAGGTCTAAAACCCACGTAACTCACGAGAAATTTTGTCTTACGTATCTCTTTTTAATGTCATGTATCTCAGGTGATAGCTAAAGGTGTGAAGTGATCTAGAAGTAATGAAGTTCATGGGAGACTTAGTTGAGCATAAGTTACATTTGAATTTGATCTTGTAAATCTTGGTTTGCTTGCTATGGTTTATTTTTTACAGTGCTAGTAACACCTAAGAGATAGTTTTGAAACTATGTTTAAACTCTAATGATTTGCTAAATGTTTTTTTTAAACCTTGCCTTTGGGTTAAACCATAGCATTAAATTTTGTTTGAAAAATATTGGGGTGTTACACAAAAATAGTCAACACATAGTTCTGTACTTCGTAAATTGAGTGGAGTGTAGTTTTTGCTTAAATATTAATATAATATTGTTATTCTCTATGTGAGTCGTTACAACCATACTAATATGACGAGAGCGCCTATCTTGACGTTCTTCGGGCGTCAGTTTCTAAAGATAATTGTCACCCTAGACTGGCATGTCTAGCTGTAGCGAGCAGCTCAGGTGTGGGGGTGTCAATCTCGTATAGATTTGTACATAGTATCCCCCTCTCCCTCCAGGGGACTCTGGTTATAACTACTACATGACTTATTATGTACACTAGGTAGGTACGAGTGAAGCAGTGCCCAACAAGAGCCTTAATGAAAATTTACGCGAGTATTGAATTCCATTATTTCACGTTATAAATAATGTTAATAGAGTATATTTTCAACCTATAAATTATAAGTGACAAAAATAGCCATTTTTACCATATGTATCAAAAATAGTCCATTTTGATCATTATTGTTAAAAATAGCCCAATTTTACCAACATTGTCAATAAAGGCCCAATTTTACTAAAATTATAACCAAAAGGCCCATTTTTACTAAACTGTTCAAAAATGGCCCTTGTTTACTAAAATGTCCATTTTACGGCCCATTTTCACTAAAATGTTCAAAAATGGCCCATGTTTACTAAAAAGTCCATTTTCAGCCCATTTTTACTAAATTGTTCAAAAATGGCCCATGTTTACTAAAAAGTCCATTTTCAGCCCATTTTACCATAGAATCAAGAATAACCCAATTTTTACTTTTATTGCCAAAAATTGTCCCTCTTTACCGAAAATGTCCAAAAATACCCCATTTTTCATTTTATTGTCAAATAGAGTCCATTTGTACGTTTTCTTTAGTCTCATGGTGAGTTCTAAAACATTTCTAACATTTCAACCAAACATAAGAAGTTACACAAGGTAACTTGTTTGCAACAACTTAAGACTTGGATGAATCTCGAGTTTGTGGACCTTTAGAATGATGTCACAACATTTCACACACATAACAAGTCAAACAAACACATGCAAGCAAATATACAAAGATTTTACATAAGACTAGACTTGTATCCTCCCCCTAAAGAAAGAAAATCTCGAAAATAAGGGGTATGTAGCTCACCTTAGGGCTTTTCGGTTTTGAAGAGGAAGATGGTGGAGATTTTTGGTCCTAACTTGCTTCCGTGAGGAGATTTTTGAAACCAAGGTGGTTCTAGGAGGAAAAACATGAAAATGATGTTGTGTAAGAGATGATCTTAGTAGATTATGTAAGTATGACTTGAAGAAACTTCTTCTTGAAAACACACACACGACTCACGATTATGAAGAGAGAAAAGAGAGACTTTTTCTTCTTTGAGTTTTAGAGAGAGGATGAGATAAGTGTGGGTGAGTTTTGAAATGAGAAGTGGAGAGGAGTTAGGGGGTGTTCGGCCGATGAGAGTGGAAGGGTGAGGGAGTGATAGTGTTTGAATTTAGGCTAGAACTGATGTGAGTGTCTTAGATACATGAAGGGTATTGCATAGTTACATGAAATATAATTTTGAGGTGGCATCACATTTATCCAAGGTAGTTTTTTTATTGGATGGGCTAACCTATCGGCCCAAAGGAGAAAGGAGAAAAGAGATTTTTGGGCTTGAAGGGCAACCGAGAACCCCTAGGCTCAATAGCGTTTTCAAGTTTTTGGGCTTGGTTCAGGCCCAAGAATGGTTTCGGTTTAGGTGAGAGAGCCCAATAAAGAGTTTTGATGCATTAGGGCCCATATATGGGGTTTTTGGCCCAAAAAAATTTAAGTGAAAGAGGTTTCGGCCCAATAGGAGCCTAATAGTGATTTTCGGCCTTACAAGGCTCATTAGAGGGTTTTCGGCCCAAAATAATACCTAATGGAGGTATTTGGCCCACTATAGTCTAAGAAAGATGTTCACGGCCCAATAAGGATCATGTTGAGGGTTTATTGGCCCATTAAGGCCCAATAGGGGAGTCTTGGCTTAAATAGGGACTTGGGCCGAGAAGCTTGGGCTACGGCCCAAATTTGAGTGATCATAGCTTATTGGGTTGGATTCTGGGCTTACACGAGGAAGTTTCGACTTGAAACACAATTTTGGATGTATAAACTTGTGTAGTATTGAAATTTAGCTTATACCAAAGTAGGGTTACAAGATTACACAAAGACATTATCTTGTACAAAGGTAGAAATGCTAGCCCTAATTCGCTAGTTGTGACACAAAACGAATACAAAGTAGTTCAATTAAACCGTATATTTGACACGAACTCAATTATTTATTTTGAAAGTATTGTTGTTGGTATTTTACCTTTTGAATGTATCTATTATTTTATTTAACAAGTTAATTTAAGGAAAAATCAATTATCATTGTGATTGGAACAAGATAAGTACTTATTACTTATATAAACAAACGAAAATAACCACACAAAATTTTTGAATTCAAAATTTCCAAGATGTTATTTCTTTGAGACATTAGGTCGAACACGTTGAGAGCATTATATTATTAAGCCTCACATTGATGCTTTTATATAAAATTTTCATCCAGAAGTCTTTTCAAAACTAAAAAACTAAAAAAAATTGATTATAGTATTCAATCTCATATATATTGAAGATCAATTCGACATGAAGATGAAACTAGGGTTTGAAAAATCATAAATCGTAACCATATTTAGGATTTATCATAACAAATTGCATATCATTATAAACATAAAAAAAAGCATATCATTATACTCATTAACACATCTAAAGTTACCAAATAACAACAAATAAAAGAAAAATCAAACAATAAACATCATGAAAAAACTCAGATTGAACCAAAACAATGCTAAAAACAATAGAAATTAGAAACAAAAGTTTACCTACTTCCATAACTTGAAATATAACCAAAACGAAGCCTGAACACTATGAATTAGAATCCATTGCGAAATCATAAGAAGGCTTACATGAAGGATTCATAGTTTGCGCTTAGAATTCTCCACAAACTTAGACAAAATTGGGGAAGAACAGCTTTGATGTTCACCCGCATAATTAGAACATAACTTTGACCATAAAGCTCTTCAAACGTTGGCCCTTAAGAGGAAAACCACAAAAATCTAGGGTTATTTACAAAAATTTCACCGTGTTCACAACGAAATAAAATTCAACAATAAGAAAAAAGAACATCCACTCATTTTAGTTGATGAAACGCTCATATTTGTCCTTTCAATCCTCACCGAAAATGAATCATTTCCCAATATTGTTTCTCTATGAGTGTGTGTGTGTGTGTGTATATATATATATATATATATATATATATATATATATATATATATATAATACATACATTTTATATACATATTCATATTTTTTTTGGGTATATGCATATTTTTAAAAAACATATGCATATGCACATGCATATTTAAAAAAAATTAATGCTTGTATATGTATGCCTAAGAGTAAACATATACAAATACATATGAATAAATATATGCAAATACATATGCATATGCATATGTATATTCATATGCATATTCATATGTTTATCGATATGCATATGAATAAGAATAAATATATACATATGACAATTAAATACATATGATTACCCTTATGTATTAGCATATGCATAACAATAACTATATTACATATTCATATACATATACATATACATATGCATATGCATAAGAACAAGTATATGTATATGGATATGCATATGCATAAGAATAACTATATGTGTAGGAATGGGTATATGACATATGCATATTCATATGGACAAGAATGAGTATATGACATATGCATATGGATATACATATGCATAGGAATGCGTATATGACATATGCATATTCATATGTATACGAATAAACATGTGCATAAGCATAAGAATAAGTATAAACATATTCATAAGCATGTGCATATACATATGAATAAGTTTATGTATATGCATATACATATGCATAAGAATAACTATATGCATATCCATATGAATAAGCATATGCATATCCATATGAATAAGCATATGCATATGCATAACAATAGATATATGTGTATGCATACGAACTTGTATATGCATACGCATAAGAATTAGTATAAGTATAAGGCAAGTAAATACGTATAAATATGAAAGAAATGGCCTTGTTTCGAGATCATATGAGGAAGATATGTGTGTTCAAAGTTGAGTAAAAAATATATAAAATGTTGAAACAAAAACTAAAAAAACCCAACAGCCCCTGTTCATAGCTTTATAAGTTTCTGAATTCTGAAATATTAAGATGTTTTTTGAGCTTAAAATGAAGCCCGCATAGAGTACTATAATATATTAAAAAATAACCTTGTTTTGGAAGTCATATGAGGAAGTTATGTAGGTTTAAAGTTGAAAAAAAAACCAAAAAATGCAACAATTCTTGTTTAAAGCTTTATAAGTCTACGAATTCTGAACCGATTAAGATATTTTCTGATCTAAAATGAAGCCCACAAAGAGTACTACAATCTTGAAAAAAATGACGTTGTTCCAATGTCATATGAGGAAGTTATGTTCATTTAAAAATGAAAATAGTTTAAATCATCACAACCCCATAAGGTCAAAGAATCACAGAAAAAAGGTTACATTATGTATTTTAATGTAATTCTTCTCAAATCAAAACAGATTATATCTATATGTCAGCGGTGTTGAAGAAGCTAACATTAAGGACTTTCATTGTTGTTGTACTGTGTTTTTACTGAACTTTTGTTTTTCAAATAAACAAATGCATCCGATTTATGCATTTGTTTTTTCACTTGATTCTTTAATGTCAATCATCGCCATAAAAAGGGAGAGTTCCTCTAATCCAACATCAACAAGTATAAAATAAGATAGAAGAATCAAATGGACTATAAACTTTATTTATGATAAAACAATGGAAAAGATCAAAAAACTAAAGGGGATTATTTTATGTTTTGGATCATAATAACTGAATATATATATATATATATATATATATATATATATATATATATATATATATATATAATTCTATTTTGATATTTCAAACCTTTACTACACTAGAATAAAATTATTAGCAAAGAGATTTCATATAACGAAAAGCATAAGCATGCATCCTGGTATAGTTGAATAACTTTATAAAATTAAAACATAACCACTAAATGCCAACTACAATGGCATCTAACTACTAGGACATGAAAAATTATGCCTGATCACAAGATGTAGCATTTGACCATTAGACCATAAATCATGACCAAGAACACCAACTGCCATTATCAGATTTAAGGATTTTAAAAGTTAAATATCAACATGATGAAGAATAACCATAGGTACTCATTATATAATTATGATTCCAAAACATATAAGGATATGCTTGAAATGATATATCGATATGATTCCAAAACATATAACATTATATAATTAGTTAATTTACCTTTTTCTACATGTTGAAAGTATCTATAAGATGATATAAACAACATTGTAGACAAACAAAACTATTTTAATTCTTATTTACTTTTAATTTATTATATCAAAGACATTTACAAAATCCTTGATAACAATATTCAACTAAATCAGGTGGACAAAGACCAAGACAATCTCCTCTCCATATACATGGACGTTCCATATTTGAGCCTTGAAGTTTTGCTCCAACATTAACAACATCCATTTCAGCAAATACTGTAATTAAGAAAAAGAACAAAATATTGTTAAGTGCAATTCATAAGCTTTCAAACCTTATAAGGAATAAAATATGCCAAAATTTCATATCAAGGACAAAGATGAAGAATAACCGTAGGTACTCAGCATCAATATGGCAAAAAACGAAAATTTAATCAAATGATTCATCGTATCGTGGTATGGTAACTTTGAGAGAGCTATGTTGGTGTTTTGAAGTTTAAATGTAAATTCCACAAATTTATACTACTCTATACATATCAAAAACGTTATTTTTAATTAATGGTAATTTAATGCTCTAGTCTAAATATAAATACAAATATGTTCATAAATGTTTGAATCTTTATTGTATTTCGTAAAAAGTACAATCACTTTAAGGAACTTTAATAATCGTTTATATATATATATATATATATATATATATATATATATATATATATATATATATATATATATATATATATATATATATATATATATATATATATATATATATCAAGTTTTGAGGCACAAGATTATGTTGCTAAAATAACTATTTTATTGAAAAAAGAAATAATAATTTATTAAAGACCTTCCAAAAATTGTAGTATTTTGTAACGGTTATGAATAAATTCCCATAGATTGGTAATGTTCATAATTTTTGAAGAAGTTAAAAGATGGTCATGTTAGTAACTGAACATGTATGAAAATAAACTATATGCATTTTATCGTAACTGAAAATATATGAATATAAATTATATGCATTTTCTTATGTTATGTTGACACGTAAACATATGTTAACAAATGAACGTATGCTCATTCATAGATAGGGGTGAGCATTTGGACCGGTGGACCGAACCGGACCGGACCGTTTTTTTGGACCCCCGGGCCGGTTCTCGGTTCTAAGATTTCTCGTCGGTCCGGTCCGGTTTTTTTCCCGGTCCGGTCCGGTTTTTACCGGGTTTAGAACCGGTTGGACACGATTAAGATTTTTGTGACGTTTTTTAAACGCACATAACTCATTCGTTTTAAGTCGGATTGACCTACGGTAAAAACCGGACCGGACCGGGAAAAATCATAGAACCGAGAACCGGCCTGGGGGTCCAAAAAAAGGGTCCGGTCCGGTCCGGTCCACCAGTCCAAATGCTCACCCCTAATTCACCGTGTTACAATCCTTCAAAGTAGAGCTATCAAAGCTGAAAAAATTCAGCTTTTCAGCAACATTTTGTAAGCTGTGACGTTTTTTAAACACTCATAACTCATTCGTTTTAAAAAAAAAAATTTAAAAAAACTCCATTTTCAATACGTATTCATATTTTTTTTTTGGGTATATGCATATTTTTAAAAAAATCGTGCATATGCAAAAATTAAAAAAAAATATATTTTAATGATTGTGTATATATGAATAAGAGTAAGCATATATAAATACATATGAACAAATGTATACATATACATATGCACATGTATATGCATGTGCATATACATATGCATATACATATGCATATGCATATACATATGAATAAGTATATGCATATGTATAAGAATAATTAGATGCATAACGTACTAGGGCTTTTTGTATATATCCGGATTGGGCCTATCCATCCGTGATTATCTCTTAGGGTTAGACTATATATATATATATATATATATATATATATATATATATATATATATATATATATGTGTGTGTGTGTGTGTGTGTGTGTGTGTGTATGCATGCATGTATGCATTATGTTTTTAGATGTCTTATTAATTACGCTTGAGTTTTGTAACCCTAAACACCTCTACAGTGGAAGTTCTTAATCGAGCTCTTTTCAGGTGTTGAAGCATTAATCATTCAACGTATTCAAGCCATATTCTTGTTCACTTTACGTTCTTTCTTGTTTGCGTACTTAGAATTAATCGATCCTGATAAAACTTTGTTCTAACAATTGGTATCAGAGCATGAGTTTGTGTGATCAATACGCATTCCTTTTGTATTCAGAATTCCTTAGGGTTTCCGCTTTTATCGTATAATTAACTAGTCGTCTTCTTCGTTTCAAAGGCTACTTTGTTTTAGATAAAACCCTAATCTCGAGTTTAAAAGTCTGATTCTAAAAACTCAACATGTCTCACGATGATTCGCAAACAAATCCCATTAACATCTCAAACAGCATTGGATCTACAACTAGGGTACCCATACTCTATACTCAAGACTATGAAGTATGGGCACTTCACTTTGAAGACTGCGTGATAGGTTCTGAAGATCATGGCTATCTCATCTGGGAAGCCATCACTCTTGGACTGTTTGTTCATTCGGGAATGAACACTACTGTCAAGACTCAACAGGAGTTCAACAAACTGGTGGCAGATGAACAGAAGATGCCACAGGATGAGACAGACAAGTTGCTATGTAATGTGAAAGCCATGCGAATGATAAGATTCGCCTTGCAATCTGACACCTTTTCAGTTAGTGGGTTCTTGCACGACTGCTAAACAAATTTGGGACAGATTGAAAGAACTCTATTCAACTGATGAAGATCTGGAACACTCAACTCAAACCTTGTTGCTGTCAAAATTTGGAGCTTTCAATCAGAAACCAGAGGAGAAACTCGTACAGACGTTCGATCGGTTCAATCATCTTCTCAGCAGAATGGTCAAGCATGGAATAGAAAGAAAGTTAATTGAGCAAAATGTGACTTTCATGAACGGACTAAGAACCGAATGGATGACTATGGTCTCTACCGTAAAAGCGCATGAGCAGTTCAAATCTTACTCGCTTGCAAAACTTGTGGGAATCCTTAAGTCCCATGAAAGTGAAGTAACCAAAGAAACGAAAGTGGTCTCTGGCATGGGATCACTGGCTCTCATATCAAAAGGAAAAGGTGTTGCAGAAGAAGAAGAAGAGTCGGATATATCTGAATATGACCTTACAAGCGAAGAATATGCTATGATGGTCACCAATCCAAAGAAGTTTGCTAGAAGAAAATTTCCTGTCAACAAGAACCGAAACTAGCAAGGAAGTTATAGTTCCGAGAAGGCGAAGGATGATGCGAAGATCGCCTCTCAAAATACTAAAGTCAAGAGTGAGAGAAAACTTATAGGAGACTAGGGATACGACTGCAACTACTGCCATGGCAAGAACCACTTTGCAAAGGATTGTATGTTAAGGAAATTGGCTGAGAAGAGAGACAGGGAAGATGATGAAGCATATTACATGCGAAAGATGGAAGAGATCAAGAAAAAGAAGACAACTAACAGCGCAAAAGGTACGATGAATGCTTTAATTGTGCAGGAAAAGGCTGATGAAGACGAGTTTGGTGGCGTGGAAGTATGGTCAACCGACTCTAAGGATGAAGAAGTAAGAAAGCCCACTCATGGAAGGGCGTATGTGGAAAAGGAAGCAGGTTCGGCTGGGAAGTGCTTGATGGTCACCGTTGGATCATCAACCGAAAGTGCAGATAAAGAACCAAACCAGAGTGAAGACAAATGCTTCGCGGCAAAGCCTGTCAGTGAGCAAATCAACGACTGCGATCTATTGATCAAAAAGTTACAAACCATCCTCGAATCACTTAAAATTCCATTAACAAATTATGAAGAAGAATTAAACGAATTAAAATTTAAATTCTCTAACTTAAGTGGTAGTCTCATGCAAACTCGCTTAGCAGATTCTAATCTAACTGACCAACTCAGCAGGGTGTCTTCAAAGAGTGAGGAGAGAAGGATGTGGATCAAGTTAAAGGAGGCGGAGTTAGTTAAAGCTAGGGACGAAAGTTTTTATTTGCAAAAAGACAATTTGAAATTTTTGAAACAGAGAAATGTTTTTTGTTTAATTGCTAAGCGTTTATACACTAATATAGCTCAATTGCATTTAAACTGTGAGATAGGAAAGAAAATCCATAAGATGATTTTGCCTTTTCTTGAATTCAAGGAAGATGAAGTAATAGCAGAATGTGAATCAGTAGTATCATCAGAAGAGACGTCCATGTCATACAAAATTGGTTTGGACAAAATAGAAACCTTCATAGATTCAAAAGAACACAAATGCATGTTAAAAGACATTTTAGATAAAAATGACAAATTGAAAATCAAATCGGACACTATTCACTCATTTGATCAATCCAATGCCAAACTAACCTCTGAAAGTAAAATAGACTTAGACAACGCATCTGAATTTGATGAGATGAGTGAGATATCTGTAGAAGATGTAGTTGATGATGGGTTTTGGCCATATGAACATTCCTATGTGCACATGCAAACCCTAATGCTTGGATCTAGGTTTCTCTAATCAAACATGCATTGGATCCAAGACTTCTAATGACTAATGGAGTATAAGAACAATACAAAATCAGAGTTAGAATCTTACCTTGAAATACTAGTTTGATCTTCTTATTCTTGGAGCTTTAGAGTCACAAATGTCACTCCTCTAATGGCTTACAAACACCAACTAGCAAGAGGATGATTTGAGAGAGAGGAGAGGGAATAGAAATCGGCCAGGGTTTCTTTGCTTTAGCAGAGGTGCCGATTTTCCTTGCCCTAGGGGTCTATTTATACTTGTAAGGCTCCTAGAGTTTCACCCTTAAACCCTAGTTGGATAATCTTTACTCAAAGCAATCCAAATCCTTTCCATGATAAGCACTTGGACGATTTGTGGCTTATCCCAAGCCCTAGAAATCGTCCAACCCTATCCAAGAAGGATTTACAGCCCAAAGTGTAACTATCAAACAATTGACAGTTTATACCTTCTTATTTAATTAATCTCTTTAAGTCACCAAATTAATTCTAATTAATTTATGACTTTGATTAATCAAATAACAATATTATTATTCCTTATATTATTCTCATAATATATTAATAATATTTATTCTCTCATAATAAATCATCCTATCAAGTTGCTATGGTGAAGGCAACCCAAAAGGACCATGCACAATCGGATCAAATACTTGCCTAATATAGTTGCAGTGTTAGACACTATTCCAACAGTCTCCCACTTGGATAAGTCTAGTAACTATATGCACAAGTACAATTCGATTTGCAATCGTAGCTCTCAAAGACGCTGTCAAACTCTGATCTAATCAATCTTGTCCTTTAGATAAGGGATCGTACAGTCCTCTGTTAGATATCATGCTGACAATTCTATGGAATAATTAGTCTAGCATTATGGTTTCTCGATCTCAGATTTATTTGACATAGAACTTAATCGAACACATCAATTCAGTTCTGACCGGGCCCGACACATAAGTCAAATCATATCATCGAGTGGCCGAGATATCGCTTTTACCCTCTTGGGATAAAAGTAACAGATAAACTTCGACTTATATGCATTTACTTATTCATTAATCAACTATACACAACAATGCGTTTTATGACACCGAGTTACTGATGCGTTTTCGCATTATCAATGTACAACCAATTAACAAATAACAAACCATATATCTAGGTTTTACGACTATATGATATTATCGTCTTGCGATTACCCTTTTATATCATATTCCACAAGGTAATTCTAGCAAGTGCGGGTTTGTTCCAATTCTCAAAACCAGTTCATAAGCACTCATGAACGTTGCAGCAACCCTTTTCTATGTCTAATACCATTTAGACAATCTACACACCAATTCATGACAATCTTCATTCATATCTACTTCCAACATATGAACGATTGTGGACAATTTGAATAATTCGATTATTCTTAATAAATTCAATTATTCTGGAAGTCAAAACATGCAAAATGAAACAATAGTTAAACAATTAACATAAGACAGTAACATTACTCATAAATAATACTCTTTTATTTAATCATCAAATGTTAATTACATTTATTTATTACACGTTTCTACTACTATCTAATCTATGCTAATATCATCCTTCAGCCCAATACTCCTAGCATGCTGCAAGTGCTTAACCCTGCTCAGTCCCTTCGTAAGCGGATCTGTTGGGTTATCTTCTGATGATATTCTCTTCACTACGAGTTGTCCTTCTTCTACACGATGTCTAATAAAGTGATATTTTCTATCGATATGTCGAGATCTACCATGATCCCTTGGTTCCTTGGTCAAGGCAACTGCTCCTTCATTGTCACAGAAAATCTCCATGGGCTCCTTTATGGCAGATACAACTCCAAGATCACCGATGAAGTTCTTCAACCATATTGTCTCCTTCAACGCTTCGCTCGCTGCAATGTACTCTGATTCGCACGTTGAATCAGCTACGGTTTCCTGCTTGGAACTTTTCCTAGTTGCTGCTCCTCCGTTTAGGGTAAAGACCCAGCCCGACTGCGAACGGTAGTTGTCCCTGTTGGTCTGAAAGCTGGCGTCACTATACCCTCGCACCTTCAAGTCATCACTCCCTCCGAGGACTAAGAACCATTTCTTCGTCCTCCGAAGGTACTTAAGGATATTCTTCACCGCAATCCAATGGGCTCTGCTAGGGTTCCCTTGATATCTACTAACCATGCTCAAAGCAAAGGCTACATCAGGGCGAGTACAAGTCATAGCGTACATGATTGAGCCAACTGCGGAAGCGTATGGTACTCGGCTCATTTCTGCTATTTCTGCTTCGGTACTCGGACTTTGAGTCTTACTCAACTTGGCATTACTTTGTATCGGTAATTCTCCCTTCTTTGAGTTTTCCATACTAAAACGTTTCAGTACCTTCTCTAAGTAAGTGTTCTGACTAAGTCATATTAGTCTCTTACTTCTCTCTCTTACTATCCTTATTCCCAAAATATAGGAAGCCTCTCCGAGGTCCTTCATAGCGAAGCACTTCCCGAGCCAGGACTTAACCTCCTACAGAGTCGGGATGTCATTTCCTATGAGTAATATGTCATCGACATATAGAACGAGAAAGCTAACTATGCTCCCACTACCTTCGACATATACACACGATTTATCTTCGCTTCGTACAAATCCAAACTCTTTGACTTTCTCACCGAAGCAAAGATTCCATCTGCGAGATGCTTGCTTAAGTCCATAAATGGACTTCTCAAGCTTACACACTCTATTCGGATGCTTCGGATCCACAAACCCCTCTGGCTGAGCCATGTAAACATCCTCAGCCAACTTCCCATTAAGGAAAGCGGTCTTGACATCCATTTGTAATCATGAAATGCGGAAATAGCTAGCATCACTCTAATAGACTTTATCTTCGCAACTGGTGAGAAGGTCTCATCATAGTCAACTCCGGAAGTTTGAGTAAAGCCCTTCGCGACCAATCGCGCCTTATAAGTGTGTACGTTTCCATCCACATCAGTCTTCTTCTTGAAGATCCATTTGCACCCAACGGTCTTACGTCCGGGCACATTATCAACCAAATTCCAAACTTGGTTGTCATACATGGATTGGATCTCGCTATCCATTGCCTCTTTCCATTTCGTAGACTCCGGGCCTGCCATGGCTTCCTTATAGCTATTAGGTTCATCAAGGTCTATTAGTGTACCATCACTAATATACATGTCCCCTTCGGTAGTAATATGAAAACAATAAAACTGGGGTTGAACTCTAACTCTTTCGGAACGTCTAAGAGGTAAGGATTCGTCAATCGGTTCAACCGGAGTTTCCTCCTCGAGTTGAGTGCCAGTGGTAGAGGTTCCTTCATCTATCGATTCTTAAATCTCTTCATGCTCGATTTGCCTCCCACTGTCTCCTTGGCTTATGAGTTCTCGCTCTCGGAAAACTCCTCTCCTCGCAACGAAGACAACATTGTCCTTCGGTCTATAGAAGAGATATCCAAAGGATTTCTGCGGGTAGCCGATGAAAATACATCGCTCACTACGAGGTTCGAGCTTGTCGTGAGTATCTCGTCTTACGAAAGCCTCGCAACCCCAAACCTTGATATGTGCCAACGAGGGAGCTTTCCCTGTCCACATCTGGTGAGGTGTTTTGGCAACAATCTTAGTAGGGACTCGGTTAAGGATATGGGCGACAGTCTCTAAGCCATACCCCCAAAAAGAGATAGGTAGTGAAGCACGACTCATCATAGAGAGAACCATGTCTAACAAGGTTCGATTACGCCTTTCTGCCACACCATTCAATTGTGGTGTCCTAGGTGGCGTCAATTGTGAAACTATTCCACACTCCTTGAGATAATCGTGGAATTCAAGACTTAGGTACTCTCCTCCTCGATCGGATCGAAGCATCTTGATTTTCCTGCCCAATTGATTCTCCACTTCATTCTTGAACTCTTTGAACTTTTCGAAAGTTTCTGACTTTTGCTTGATTAAGTAGATATACCCATATCTACTATAGTCATCGGTAAAAGTCACGTAGAAGTGGTTTCCATCCTTCGTGGTTGATCTAAATGGTCCACATACATAGGTATGTATTAGGTCCAATAGACCCTCACCCCTTTCACACGTACTTGTGAAGGGTGACTTAGTCATCTTTCCAAGTAAACAAGATTCGCATGTGTCATCTTCCCTAAGGTCGAATGACTCCAACACTCCATCCTTTTGGAGTTGGGCTATGCATTTCTTGTTGACATGTCCAAGACGACAATGCCATAAGGATGATCTATACATACTATTGGAAGAATCCATGCATAAAACATCATTTCCTAAGTTATCTACAATCATAACGGTTTCATAAATTCCATTACATGGTATAGCTTCAAAATAAACGACACCATTTAGATAACCCAAAATAGAACCATTCTCATTATTAAAAGAAAATCTAAAACCATGTCTAAACAAACCATGAAATGAAATGATGTTTCTAGCCATTTCTGGCTAATAGCAACAATTGTTCAAATCTAAAGACAAACCATTCCTAAGCACTAAAGAATATACTCCAATCATGGTCACAGGCGACGATCTTCTGTTCCCCATGATTAGATTTATTCTTCCAGCCTCCACATCCCTATTTCTTCTTAGTCCCTGCACATTAGAACAAATGTGGTAACCACAACCGGTATCAAGAACCCAAGAAATAGCATGGGGTGAATCGTTAGATTTAATTGTGTATATACCTACAAAAGACGGCTTGATCTTTCCTTCCTTGATGGCTTGCAGGTACTCTGGGCAACTTCTCTTCCAATGTCCTATCTTGTGGCAGTGGTGGCACTCTGTCTCCTTTGGGTTAGGGCAGGGTTTAGCAGGATCAACTTTGGTCCCACTAGAAGAGGCACCATCTCGGGACTTAACCTTGCGATGATTCTTAGATGAAGCCTTCTTCTTCTTTCCCCTTCCTTGTCCAATAGCCAAAACAGGAGCAACGGGTGGATTGGGAGTTGGTGCAACAGACTTATCCTTGAAGTTGCTCTCATCGACCCTCAAGAGACCTTGGAGTTTGCTTAGGGTGACCTCTTCTTTGTTGATGTGGTAGGTCATCCTAAATTGATTGTAACTTGGTGGAAAAGAGTGAAGCACCATGTTGATCGCCAAGTCTTCCCCGAAGTCAACATTCAACTTGCGAAGACGGTCGACATACCTTTGCATCTTTTGCAGGTGCACGGTAAGAGACTCTCCATGACCCATTTTAGCGGAAATCATGTTAGTGAAAATCTCATAATGCTCTTGTCTCGCGTTTTGGTGGTATCTCTCCAATAAGTCTTGGTGCATCTCGTACAAGTACATGTCCTCATAGGACTTTTGGAATTCGGAGTTCATAGTGGCTATCATGATGCAATGTACCTTCGTTGCATCACGCTCGTGAGTTTCAAAAGCGGTCATCTCAGCCGGAGTAGCGATTTCAGGGTTGATTTTCTCGAGCTTCTCATCGAGGACATACTCCTTATCCTCATAGCGAGCAACAGTGCGAATGTATCTTATCCATTCGCTAAAGTTCGTCCCATCGAAAGTGACCTTTTGACAAAGGCTCATCAATGTGAATGAACTAGCAGCAGCGTTGTTTGCGTTCGACATCTACAACTAGAAAGGACAAAGATAGATTAGAATGTGAATCCCTAATTATCACCCAATAAGAAAACATAGGGCTAGGATCATATAACAATAATTACATATTAGAAAAGGGATGTCGTAATCTAACATGCAAACAATTTGAAGGTTAGTGAATGACGATTCACTAATTCTCCACCATGAAAACCTAACTTTAAGTTCTAAATGTTTTTGAGAATTCCTAGGTTTAGATGAGATTCATTGAAACTTTTCAATGGCATGTTTAAATCTCGATATGCCCATCTTGTTTGTGACTGGGATACCGAGGATCACAAAGCGGGTGTGAATTACCATGCAAATTTACATGGTGCCTTCATTGTGACGATCACCTATTCGATGTGCCGGTAAACCACACACGCTCCATCGAACTATGATAAACAATGAATCGCCCTTTGCCACCTTTGCTTACAACCAATTAGTGTGCCGGTAAACCACACACGCTCCACTAACTTCTTAGCAAGGGTGCAAAGTGTAATTCCATGGGATTGCATCAATTCACTTTTCCTAAAGTAACTAAGATTGGGAAATTTTGAAAAACATGTAGTTACTTTGTATTTCATATTATACTTTTAATGAGATGAGGTTGCCTTATCCTACCCATTCGGCTAACGACCCTCCACCGATCAAGCAAGCGGTGGGTGTGAGTGTACACCCATTAAGCGCCATTTTATAGGCCGCAACCTTATACCCACCTTATAGATCGGCTTCGTGAATGAGGTCTACTAACGGTAAGACTAGCATTTTAGTTATACATACATATATATATATATATATATATATATATATATATATATATATATATATATATATATATTAATCATGTAATATTATATTAGTATAGGGTTGGATTTTAAACTTGTAAAATTCTAGGGTTTGAAATTTAAAATTGTCTAAATGAAACTTTTAATCACAAAACACAAATTTCAAAACTTGGAGGACAAGTTTTAAACATTTAAAACATGGAGGATCAAATAACAAATAATCTCAATTAACAATTAATTCCATAATTATCCATATTTGATTTATTTAATGATTTCTTGCAAAATAATTTACCAATTTAATCAAAATAATTAATTAATTATCACATATGGAAATTAAATATTTTACTAATTGATAAATATCTTTAATTAGATCAAGATTATAGTCATATATATATATCAAGAAATCGGATTAGGGTTGATCTAATATGATAAAGGCAAGTTTCCATAAGATAAACATCAAAAAATCCCGATTTTGGCCCTTCCTGACGCTCGGACTCGTCGAGTTCCCAACTGGACTCGTCGAGTCAGGCCAACTCGTCGAGTCCACCATGGGACTCGTTGAGTTCATGACATAGAAACACAAAATTCGAATTTTGCAAGTAAGAAACAAACAATCAAGCATCAATTTAATAGAAACCAACCTGGCTCTGATACCACTGATGGGTTTTAGCCATATGAACATTCCTATGTGCACATGCAAACCCTAATGCTTGGATCTAGGTTTCTCTAATTAAACATGCATTGGATCCAAGACTTCTAATGACTAATGGAGTATAAGAACAATACAAAATCAGAGTTAGAAGCTTACCTTGAAATACTTGTTTGATCTTCTTATTCTTGGAGCTTTAGAGTCACAAATGTCACTCCTCTAATGGCTTACAAACACCAACTAGCAAGAGGATGATTTGAGAAAGAGGAGAGGGAATAGAAATCGGCCAGGGTTTCTTTGCTTTAGCAGAGGTGTCGATTTTCCTTGCCCTAGGAGTCTATTTATACTTGTAAGGCTCCTAGAGTTTCACCCTTAAACCCTAGTTGGATAATCTTTACTCAAAGCAATCCAAATCCTTTCCATGATAAGCACTTGGACGATTTGTGGCTTATCCCAAGCCCTAGAAATCATCCAACCCTATCCAAGAAGGATTTACAGCCCATAGTGTAACTATCAAACAATTGACAGTTTATACCCTCTTATTTAATTAATCTCTTTAAGTCACCAAATTAATTCTAATTAATTTATGACTTATATTAATCAAATAACAATATTATTATTCCTTATATTATTCTCATAATATATTAATAATATTTATTCTCTCATAATAAATCATCCTATCAAGTTGCTGTGGTGAAGGCAACCCAAAAGGACCATGCACAATCGGATCAAATACTTGCCTAATATAGTTGCAGCCTTAGACACTATTCCAACAGTTGATTGCTTTGAGTTTACAAAGTGCGAAACTGAGAATGATAAACCATTAATCTCAGAAGATTCGGTTGAATTTGCTCGTCTAGCAAAGGATAAGGAAAAGAAGCTTAAAGAAAAAGTTGTGGTTTATCAAAAGGTTCTTACTATTCCAAGTCTGAGAAGAACTGAAAGCTCAAATCAAAACAACCGAAACCCAAAGAGAGAAGCAAAAGGCAAGCTTCAATATGCACAAATCGTAGAGAGAACTAGTTGAGCAAAAACGCTTAAGAAATCAAAGATATGCTAAGAATTTAAATGAGCGAAAGAGTTACTGGAATTCACAGAATCCCAACTATGCTCCTCCAAAGAAGATTTCAGAGGACAAAGGAAAAGAAAAAGTAACAGACAAATTCAGCCCCAGTTCTTACTATTCCAAGTCTGAGAGCCAAAAATCCACTTTCGGTCCCCAATCCAGTTTCGGTCCTAAGTCGAGTTTCGGTCCTCCTAACAGATGCAAACCCAGTTTCGATCCTCAATCTAGTTTCGGCTACAACAAACCTCAAAGCAAAGCAACATTCAAAGGAAAAGAAAAGCTAACTGCTGATCCTAGGAGTCAAAAATCATCAAACAAACTAATCAATGAATTCAAATTTAAACTAGATAAAACAAAAATTAAGGTGTATACAATTAAAAGAAAATATCAAACCACATTAGTAAAAAGAACATACTTGGTTGATATCTCTACTGCAATTCCTTTTTCTGTGAAAAACTCACAAGGACCCAAGAAACTTTGGGTTCCGAAATCTGCTTAAATTTGCAGGTAATGAGTGACGAATAGTTCGACGAAGAATGGTACATAGACAGTGGTTGCTCGCGTCACATGAGAGGAAGGAAGGAAGAACTTAGAGAATTTCGTTCGCTGAAAAACGGCGGCTATGTGAAATATGGGAATAACTCTTTTGGAACAATCAAGGGATATGGCATGATAACAAACGGTGACTTCACGATTCGAAAAGTGGCTTACGTAGAAGGTTTGCAGCACAACCTCATTAGTGTGTCACAATTAGTTGTGGGCACAAATTTGAAAGTTTCATTTGATGATGAGGGGTTAGAAATAATCGAAAAACAAACCAAGAAGGTTTAGTTGAAATCTGAACGTAAAGGAGAGATGTATCCATTAAATCTCAATCCCATACGAGGAAAACCGACAATATGCTTGCTAACAAAGGCAAATACGGATGATAGCTGGTTGTGGCATAGACGACTATCGCATCTAAACGTTAAAGAAATTAATAAGTTGGTGCTTGGTGATCATGTTCGTGGAATTCCTCTTCTCAAATTTGACAAGGACCATCTGTGTGCAGCATGTGAAATGGGGAAACAAAGCAGAAAGAGCCACCCTACACGAATCAACACAAAGATAGTTGAAGCTCTTGAACTCTTGCATATCGACTTATAAGGACCTTCGGCTATTGAAAGCTTTGGTAGAAGTAAGTATGTTCTTGTAATTGTAGATGACTTTTCACACTTCACCTGGGTTTTCTTTCTTAAACAGAAATCAGATGCAACTCCCAAGCTGAAAACATTCATTAAGAAAATAGAAGTACAGCTGAGGAAAAAAGTGAGGAATATCAGAAGCGACAATAGTCTGGAATTCAAGAATAATGATTTTGATTGTTTTCTGGCTGACATGGGAATAAATCATAACTTTTCGGCCCCTTATACACCACAACATAATGGTATTGTTGAAAGACGAAACCGTTCTTTGTGTGAAGCAGCCAGAACCATGCTAAGCTTTGCTTCACTTCCATTATACTTTTGGACTGATGCTGTTGCTACTGCGTGCTATACTCAAAATCGATCCCTATTGAACAAGAGATTCTCAGTTACTCCATATGAGATCCTGAACAACAGAAAGCTGAATGTCAAGTTCTTCCATCAGTTCAAGGTGTTTCATTTTTAACTCGAAAGAGAACCAAAATAAGTTTGATGTCAAAGCCGATGAAGGAATTTTTCTGGGATACTCACTAACGTCGAAAGCGTACAGAGTATTGAACAAACGCTCAAAACGAATTGAAGAAACTTACTATGTCACCTTCGACGACAGCTACATGAAGAAGGTTCAAAGAAAAGAAAGTGATCCGGGAGACATTTTTCCAGAATCAGGACAAGTCTCGGTTCCTATAGCCAACTTGTTTGAAGAGTACATGCGTCTGTTTGATGAACTAGAAAAGGCAACAACCTCAGAAGCGAAAGCCACAGTTAACAAAGTTGAAAATCTTTAGAAATTGATAGATGAAGCTGCTAAAGAGATGGAAAATGAACCTCCAACCGCTAAGAGTAATCCACCATTACACGGGAAAGTTCAACTCCAACAGAAACAAAAAAAGCATCTTTCGAGGGGGAGGATTCAGTTTCATCTCCATCTCTTAAAGGCTCAGAAAAAGAGGAAAGTTCGGCTCCAAGTCCACCTATTGGAAGTACAACCGAGGGGGAGAACTCTACTCCCACGGTGAATGTAACCTTGAGTGAAGACACAGGTAATACTTCACCAGTCGAGGGGGAGAAAGAGACCGAAAGCACAACTGATGAAGGCGAAGGTGATTTCTCTGAAGCTGAAGTAGAAGTGAATGCCGAATTGGATCCAGTATATGATCCAAATTATCCTCCATTGGTGAAATGGACCAGAGACCATCCCAAGGACCAAATAATTGGTGAAATATCTGAAAACGTTCTCACTCGGTCTCAAATAAAGGCGAAACAAACTGCATTATTCTCTAAAGTTGAATTATGTATGTTTAATTCATTTGTTTCAAAGATCGAACAAAAAACGGTAAATGCTGCCCTTGATCATTCAGATTGGGTCCAGGCAATGCAAGATGAACTTCATGAGTTTGAACGAAACCGAATTTGGAGGTTGATACCTACACCAAAGGATGCCTCTGTAGTTGGATTGAAGTGGGTTTTTAGAAATAAGTTGGATAAAGAAGGGAATGTTATTCGCAACAAGGTTCGGTTGGTTGTGAAAGGATATTGTCAAGAAGAAGGGATAGATTACGAAGAAACCTTCGCTCCGGTAGCTAGGTTGGAATCAGTAAGGATCTTCTTGGCATATGCAGCTCATAAAAATTTCGAAGTTTTCCAAATGGATGTCAAATGTGCCTTCTTGAATGGAGAATTAGAAGAAACAGTCTATGTTGAACAACCGCCTGGTTTTGTAAACGAGAAATTCCTTGATCATTGCTATGTGCTAGACAAATCAGTGTATGGATTAAAGTAAGCACCGAGAGCTTGGTATGAAACCTTAACTCATTTTCTAAAAATGTAAAAATTTAAGCAAGCTTCGGTTGACCCTACCTTCTTTCGAAAGAAAGAAGGCGAACATCTAATGATTGTTCAAATTTATGTTGATGATATCATCTTCGGCTCTACGAATCCTAGCTTAACAGCTGAATTCAGAAAGTTGATGGAGACTAAATTTGAAATGAGCGCAATGGGTCCAATTAATTTCTTTCTTGGTTTAAACATTAGACAAGGAACAGAAGGTATATTCATCAACCAGGAGGCTTATACAAAAACCTTACTGACAAAATTCGGTATGACGGGCGACTCAAAAGTAAAGGTTCCAATGGCATTTGGCACTAAACTTACACAATCTCTGGAAAAACCAGTTGTTGACACAAAAAAATATCGTCAAATGATAGGTTCACTTATGTATTTAACGGGTAGTAGACCAGACATTATGTTTTCTGTGTGTTATTGTGCCAGGTTTCAAGCTAATCCAAGAGAACCTCACATGTTTGCTGTGAAGAACATTTTCCGCTACCTAAAGTGAACCTCTTCTCTCGGTCTCTAGTACCTTACAAGATCTAGATTCTTCATTCAATCTTATTCTGATGCTGATCTAGGAGGATGTGGACTGGACAGAAAGAGCACCATAGGTGGATGCCAATTTCTTGATGGAAAACTTGTCAGCTGGCAGTCCAAGAAGCAAACATGTGTGTCATTATCTACAGCCGAAGCTGAGTATATTGTTGCAGCCTCTTGCACTTCTCAAGTAATCTGGATTCAAAGTCAACTGAGAGACTATGGGCTAAGCATGAAGAAGATACCTCTTTATTACGACTCAGAAAGTGCGATAAGGATCTGTCACAATCCAGTGCAACATTCAAAGACTAAGCATATTGCACTTAGATACCACTTTATTAAAGATCATGTTGAAGATGGGAACGTAGAAGTACATTTTGTTAGATCTGGTGATCAACTGGCCGACATATTCACTAAGGCATTACCAGAAGCACTCTTTAACAGAATCTTACAAGGCCTGGGTATGATGGAAGCAGAGTCGGTACCGAATCCTTAATCCTCTCACTAAAAATTAGACAAGCGAAATGGAGCGACTGCTCGGTCTATTTCGGCTCAATAAATTTTGGGAACCGAAATACACCGACCGCTCGGTCTATTTCGGCTCCTCAAATTTTTGAGAACCAAAATGAACCGACCGCTCGGTCTATTTCTCTTCATTCAACTAAGATAAGGTTTCAGTTGTAAACTGTTTACGTTTCTTTTTCTGTTTTTATTCTTTAACCAAAAATACTTTCTTTTTCTGTTTTTATTCTTTTTCAAAAAACCTCAAAAATCCAAAAATATTTTCTTTTTCTGTTTTTATTCTTTTTCAGAAAACCTCAAAAATCCAAAAATATTTTCTTTTTCTGTTTTTATTCATTTTCAGAAAACTTCAAAAAACCAAAAACATTTTCTTTTTCTATTTTTATTCTTTTTCAAAAAAATTTAAAAACTCAAAAATATTTTTTTGTGTGTGTGGTATATTTGTTTGTTTTTGTCTTATTTCGATCTCAAGGATACACGAAGAACAGAAAATGGAGCTGGTACAGGTATTATGTGTATTTTCTGAACTAGTCAAGGGTCCCTAGAAGCATGCTGTTGCATGTTGACTCAAGCCTCTACGACCTAGAGCAAGGCCTTAATGATTCGATCCAACCTATCGTTTCTTCCCAAATAGGCAATTCTTATTTACTCGGTCTAGAGCTACCTTACTCTTCTCACATGAGTTAAGAGTTTCTCTGCTTTGTCCTCTTATATAGCAGAAGGTGCCTTCATTTCTTTCACCATCCTCAACCCATTCTCCATCAACTATCGGTTCACTATTGTAACCCTTGAGTCTCTCAGTTTTTACCACTAAGGTTTATGGTTGCACAACATCTGTGTTTATGATCTTAGATATGTATACCACGTACTGAGTGAAACCCAAAATTCAACACCCATAATGAATTAACGGTGAATTTCTATATTCAAGCTCTTACTTGGTACCGAATGAAATCTTTTTTTGCGAGGACTTTTATGAATAAGTCTAATACAAAGACTATTCTTCCCATAAAGATCTAATTTTATTTTTTTTCAGATTTCTATATATTCTTTTGTCATCACAAACTACCACCTGCCTACTTGTTCAACAGACCACATCGGTCTCACAAGTACTTCTTCCGACCCTCGGTCTTATTTTGAAGTATTGATGTTCGGTTGAAGTTAAGCCACCATAAACCTATGTCATGAAAAGAAACCTTTCAATGTTTATTAACAAACACTTGATCGTATTCTCAGGAATCCACACAAGCACTTTGAGTCTCTCTTGACTTCGAAGGAAGCGATTCTTGCCCGGAATCCTCTGTTTTTCGTCTGATTGTCAGACATCACTCACAACCCATACACATTTTATTTATTACTTTATCTTTTGTCACTCTAATGCACGAAATTTTTTAATTGTCCCCATTCTATTGATGATATGTTTGAGTATATTTGTCATCAAGTGAATCAAGGGGAATTCAAGTTCCGATGGTACATTCTAATTCAAATGCAGATTGCTGAAATCTTTTTGGGCGCTTGAATTTGAACGGTCGCTATACGCACGCGTGCTGATGCCTACCTAGGAACATCCAACCTGTCAAATCGCGCTTTTTCAGTCTACTTTTTAGAAGATAACGTCACAATCGTCACGATTTTCTCTCCCCTACCAATGGTATATAAAGGGATTGTATGATTCTTTGTCTTCTACTGCTTCAAAGAATTCTAAACTGTAACGGCGATTTACACTGTTCATCTTCTTCCTTTGATCAACAATGGCGACTTCTTCTTCTGCACAAGATCAAACTGCTTCATTTGCTTTTCTTACCATCAAGCCTAATCAAAATATGATTATTGAACTCACTCCTTTCGTGTATGATTCCTACATGTTGTACGTTGTGGAATGTTTAAAGTATTCCCCGCTAGTGGTTGCCCTAACCCAGTTCGAGGTTGTTCAATATCATTGTTATCTCAAGTTTAATCTTCTAAATCATATGACAAGAACAAGGAACGAATCTATTTTCAAATCCACAACAAGAAGGCCTCTATTTCCAAAGGGAGGTTTTGTTCGTTGCTTCATCTCGCAGTTGATTCTTCGGTGGTTTCTCCTGATTTTATCACCACCGCATAACTCTTCTCAATGATGTATGAGATGGGCTACACTGATGTCTTGACAACCACTGCTAAAGTCAAGAAGTCATGTCTACCATCTCAGTGGAATGGTCTTCTCACCTTGCTGATAAAAGGCTTGGTAGAACGAATTGTTGGATCCGATGGCACTATCAAGGGGTTTCTGGCCATTCTCTACGGTTTGTATAATGGGTTAAACCTGGACTATGGGTCAATCATATGGTCTCAGGTTGTGCAAAGTCTGAACACATCCACTCGTCATTCCGAAATCTCTTGTGGACGCTTTTAGACCATTATTACTCAAAGATCCATTGACACTTTGGAAATTCCGGTGATGAAGGATGCTCTAATTGCGTCAATTGCAACCTTCCATATGAAGAAGATCATCATCTCTGACCCAGTCAAGTTTCGTCACAATGGTTCGATTCCGGAGTCAACATACCGAAGTGTTACCCCACACAGTAAGGTGATGGCCGACTATAGCAAGATTTATCCCACAAAGTCGAGAGTTCTAACTATCGAACAACAAGCTGCTTTAGACGCTCTTGACAAACCGAGTAACCGAGGCAAACGGGTGACTACTAAGAAGGAGACAACAGAGCATAAACCTTCAAAGCCTTCCAAAAGCAAGAAGCGAAAGTCAGAGACAGAAAGTTCTTCTAAGCCAAAGAAGATCAAACGAATGGCACGAAAACCTAAGGGTCCATCTCCTTCACAATCTGACAACGAAGATGATGAAGAAGCCGCATCTCCACATGTGTCTCCAAGAGGTGATACTCCACCTAGATCTCCTTCCCAACTCAAGAAGTTAAAATTCCAACTCCACCCCCTTCACCAAAACAAACAACCCCACCACCGAAACAGCCAACTCCAACACCAACACCGAAAGTTCCAGTTTCGGTTGTTCCCACTTCTACAACCGAAACTTCTCTACCACTCCCACCAGTATCTTCTGTTTCTATTTCCACAACACCTTTCTCTACTCCAATCATTACCCCGGTCACAACCACTATAATCCCTGAACAAACAGCAAGGGTCAACGTATCTAATACGGGGGCACCTATTGTATCCGACACCCCTGTCATCACTATACCTCCCTCGCCAACCCAATCAACCGGTTCCGGTGCTACTCTTGGAGGCGAAAATGATGAGTATGACTCCACATACTTTAGTCCCTATCAGTTATAATCTGATGAAGATACTGAAGCTCCAATCAACCGCCAACACTTACATAGTATTCATGAAAAGTTGGATAAATTGCTTGCTGATACTTAAGCCTATGGAGGAGTTGTTCTTAAAGCTTTTGTGGAGACAACTATAGAGCAATATACACAAGCTATGGATAAATCAACCGATGCCATTAAAGAATCGACTTCAGTTTGCCAGAAAGCTTATGCTGATGTGACTGAAGTTATTCACACCACACAGATCTTCTTAGATTCTTTGAAAGGGCATGTAGATACAAATGCTGCTACACTTCGTGAATCGGTTGCCTCTCTTTCTCAGTCTTTAAAGGAAGAACAAAAGAACTTTGAATAAGTTCGTTCCTCGATACAAGCTGATAATGCCTCTCTTATTAGTTCGGTTTCCTCCAAACTGGACTCTCTGCATGCAGATATTGCCAATGAGGGTGCACTAAAAGAAGAAATTGCAAGACAAGCCTCTACAATCGCAGTTCAGCACGTGCAGCTTGCTCAGGCAGAGAAGGAGATTTCATTGTTGAAAACCGAAAGAGCTATCTTTCGTAGTTGTGCCAACGATGTTAAGTACATGTTGACCAACATACTTGGTGCTCATGATCCGATTCTGACTCTCACCATTCGCAAGCATCTCACAACCAAACTTATTCCCGCCCTTGCGATTCTTCATGAAATGAAAGGTGTTTCGGAGCCTTTTGTTACTCCAAAACAAAGGGGAGAGGAATCTCAGAAAGAAGTCATCACAAAAGAACTGAAGGATAATGTAGCCTCAGGTTCTGGCCCGAAAGAAAAGCTGAAACAGATTGTACATGACAGCGATAGTGATACAGATGAGACTATTGCCGAGGCTCTGCAAAGAAAGAAAAGGGATAAAGAGCTGGATGAAAATTTGAAAAGCACAAAAGCGGTTGAGGAAACAGAGCAACGAAAAAAAGAAACCAAAGATATCTTACAATGTAAGAAAGCTCTTTTTCCTTAATGGACTCGGGATGTGTTGATCAGTCAGACAATTGAATCACCGAGTTTCTACTGGTTAGAACCGATTGCTTCGTTTGACCGCGACAATTCCAAAGACTCACAGTTTAATATGCCGATTACAAGGAAGGCATTTACTTTTCATTGTTTTGATTCAACTGTTGAGGTTCCTTTTCCAAGTCCAAAGGTTGACCGAGAGCTTATCGAATGGTATTTGAAATATGGTCAACCTCAATATCTGACATGGAGTGCACAAAAGATTACAATTGTCAAGGTATTAAAGCCGACTCCAGCTAGCAAGTTTGTGAACGTTCATTTCAAAGTTACACGAGGAACAACAAACTCTGTTTTGTTGATATCGCTTGCTGACCTTCCCAATATTAATCCACGCGATTGGATTTTGCTTGTCAACATTCTTCTCAATAATTCCAAGGAGTATGAACCAATTATAGAACATCTAAAAAGAATGTTGGGATCCTATATTCATGAAGTTGCAACAATGGATCAGGAGATAGCAAGAGTAATGAACAAGAAACCAACAGTGAAGCCTACCCAAAAGCCCTGTGATGTTAACATGATGAAGATTGGGCAAATTGACTCAACTCACTTAACTGTGATGTTTACGAAGGGTGATGCTCATAAGTTCTTGTTCGCTTTGGTAGATAAACATCTGTTTTCTACTGACTGCTTAGAGCACATCATCAATTTGATACATCAGTGCAAGCAGAACTCGGATGTTGATAAGAAAATTTTTACTGATATGCTTCGGTGGTATATCACCTTTCGGTACCATTTGATAGCTATCATACCGAGAGTGTTCAAGACGGTGAAGAAGCCCTCGGTTCCTAAATAGAATTGAAGTCTCGTTCCCAAAGACGCAAAGGGGGAGATTGTTGGGACTTATCGTGTTGCGTCTTAGAGCTTTTTGTATATATCGAGATTGGGCCTGTCCATCCATGATTATCTCCTAGGGTTAGACTATATATATATGCATGCATGTATGCATACTGTTTTTAGACGTCTTATTAATTACGCTTGAGTTTTGTAACCCTAAACACCTCTACAGTCGAAGTTCTTAATCAAGCTCTTCTAAGGTGTTGAAGCATTAATCATTCAACGTATTCAATCCATATTCTTGTTCACTTTACGTTCTTTCTTGTTTACGTACTTAGAATTAATCGATCCTGATAGAACTTTGTTCTAACATGATGTATATGCATATGGATAAGAATAAGTATATGAAATATGCATACGAATAAGCATATACATATACATAAGAATAAGTATATACATATTCATAAGTATATGCATATACATATGAATAAGTTTATGTATATGCATATACATATGCATAATAATAACTATATGCATATGAATATGAATAATCATATGCATATACATATGAATATGCATAAGAATAAGTATATGCATAAGAATAAGTATATGCATGTGTATAACAGTGGGTGTATGTGTATGCATATGAATTAGTATATACATAAGCATAAGAATAAGTAAATGCATAAGGCAAGTAAATACATTTAATCATGAAAAAATAACCTTGTTTAGAGTTCATATGAGGAAGATATGTGTGCTCAAAGTTGAGTAAAAAAAATATAAAACGTTGAAACAAAAACTAAAAAACCCAACGGGCCATGTTTATAGCTTTATAAGTTTGTGAATTCTTAATATATTAAGATGTTTTTTCAGCTTAAAATGACGCCCACATGGAGTACTAGAATATATTAAAAAAGATGACCTTGTTTCGAGGTCATATGAGGAAGTTATGTACGTTTAAAGTTGAGTAAAAATTTCATAAAATGCTAAAACATAAACCAAATAACTCGATTGTCGTTGTTTAAAGCTTTGTAAGTTAGCAAATTCTTAACAGATTAATATTTTTTTTGAGCCTAAAATGAATCCCACACATAGTACTACAATCAAGAAGGAAGTTATGTATGTTCAAATTTGAGTAAAAAATTTTAAAAATGCTGAAATAAAAACCAAAAAACTCAACAAATCTTGTTTAAAGCTTTATAAGTCTATGAATTCTTAACCGATTAAGATTTTTTTGAGCTTAAAGTGAAGCCCACATACGGTACTACAATTTAGAAAAAAAATGACCTTGTTCCAAGGTCATATAATTCTTTAATGTCTTGATTATCTTCTAGATACCTACTAGTTGGAATCTAAAGCTACTGGAACCAACCATTAGAATGTTTTTCCCATTTTTAGCCATGTGATTAGTTTATTTTTTAGTTCATCCATTTTGTCAAACACTTCATATGCATGTCAAATTACTATATATTGATGTTAAAAATCGCAATGTACACAAATCCACAAGAAACAATTTTATTAAGAAAATATAATAACAAGAAGTTAAGTTGTAGAAATCATAATAGTTCCTTGAAAATTAGAAATACTTAAATCATGACAAACCCATCAGATCAACGAATCATAGAAGAAAAGGTTACATTTTGTATATTAATGCAATTCTTCCCAAATCAAAAAAGATTATGTGTATATGTAAGCGGCGTTGAAGAAGCTAACATTAAGGACTTTCGTTGTTGTACTGTGTTTTTCTTGTAGTTTTGTTTTCCAAATAAACATATGCATCAGATTATTGGATTTGTTTTTTCACATGATTCTTTAATGTTAATCATCACCATAAAAAGGGGGAGTTTCTCTAACCCAATATCAACAAGCACAAAATCAGATAGAAAATGGAGTATAAACTTTATTTCAGATAAAACAATGGAAAAGATCCAAAAACTAAAGGTGATTATTTTAGGTTTTGGAACATAATAATTGAATATATATATATATATATATATATATATATATATATATATGTGTGTGTGTGTGTGTGTGTGTATGTATATAATACTATTTTGATATTTCAACCCTTTACTACACTGGTCTATGATTATTAGCAATGAGATTTCAGATAACGAAGAGCACAAACATTCCTCCTGGGATAGTTGAATAGCTCTATAAAATTTAAAGCTAACCACTACATGCCAACTACAAAAGCATCTAACTCCTAGGACATGAAAAATTATGTCTTTGCGCAAGATGTAGCTTTTGACCATTAGACCAGAAACCATGACCAAGAACACCAACTGCCATTATTAGATTCAAGGATTTTAAAAGTTAAACATCAACATGATGAGCTCAAGCAAAAATATGATGAGCTTTGAGATCGGAACAGTTGAACATTGATGACCAGTATACTTTCGCATGAACACATAATGGTATTTGATTTAAAATTATGAACATCGATCCTGTCCCCAAGATAAACAAGACAAAACCAATACAAAGTATTTCACTTAAACTGTATATTTGACACGAACTCAATTATTTATTTTGAAAGTACTGTTGTTGGTATTTTACCTTTTGAATGTATCTATTATTTTATTTAACAAGTTAATTTAAGGAAAAACCAATTATCAATGTCATAGGAACTAGATAAGTACTTATTACTTATATAAACAAATTACAATAACCACACAACATTTTTAAATTCAAAATTTCCAAGATGCTATTTCTTTGAGTCATTTGGTCGAACACCTTGAGAGCATTATTTTATTAAGTTTCACATTGATGTCTTTATATAAAACTTTTATCTAGAAGTCTTTTCAAAACTAAAAATAATTAATTCTAGTATTCAATCTCATATAAATTGAAGATCAAATCGACATGAAGATGAAACTAAGGCTTCAAAAATCATAGATCATAACCATATTTACGATTTATCATAACAAATTGCATATCATTATATATTATACTCATTATCACATCTAAAGTTACCAAATAACAACAAATTAAAGAAAAATCGAACAATAAACATCAAGAAAAAGCTCAGATCGAACCAAAACAATGCTAAAAACAATAGAAATTAGAAACAAAAGTTTACCTACTTCAAGAACTTGAAACTTAACCAAAACAAAGCTTCAACACTAGGAATTAGAAACCATTACGAGATCAGACGAAGGCTTACATGAAGGATTCATAGTTTACCATTAGAATTCTCCACAAACTTAGACAAATGGGGGGAAACAACAGCTTCGATGTTCATCCACATAATTAGAACATAACTTTGACGATAAAACTTTTCAATCCTTGCCCTTAAGAGGAAAACCACATAAAGCTAGAGTTATTTACAAAAATTTCACCATTTCCACAACTAAAAAAATTTAAAAATAAGAAAAAAGAACATCCACTCATTTTAGTAGATGAAAGGCTCATACTTGTCCTTTCAATCCTCACAGAAAATGAATCCTTTCCCAATCCTATTTCTCTATGAGTGTGTGTGTGTGTATGTATGTATGTATGTATATATATATATATATATATATATATATATATATATATATATACATAAGCACATTTTCTATATTAAAAGGATATAAAAATTTGAGAAATGTTATATTTCTATCCGATTATAATCATTAAAAGATCATGAAGTTTGAGATAATATAATTTTTCTTTATTACTTTTTAACTAGGATTGAAATAGTCCTTCGCAGTCACTTCCGACATTAGAGCCAAAGCTCCTCCTAAGCTCAACTTTCCGTCCTTGACAATCTCACTAATCTCACTTTCATGGGCTTTTAGAACGTTGTACAAATCAGCCAAAGAATAACCATCAAAACTCTGTTAAGTTTTCATCATTAGGCTTATGTTTCTCGATTCTTTTCGCAACCCCATCAAGAAAGTCAGATTATACTCAAGAGTGGAACAAGTAACACCATAACAAGTACATTTGAAGATCAACTCATTCAAGAGATAATAGTATAACTCGATGGTTTCGCTTTCTTTATGTTTGAATTCACTAATTCCAGCAGGCGTTGCTTCATTGAACTTTTCTTGGTCTTCTCGCTACCCTGATATTTCTCTTTCAACGTATCTCAAATTTACTTCAGTTTTTTGCAACCACAAAATTAGTTATAAACTACAGGTGCAAGAGTACCATATAGTTCTCGAAGGCATTTCTTATCATTTGCTTTTTGTTTCTCAATATTCAAAGCAACATCAGCAAAAGAGCCAGCAGTTCCAACTTGTGCATGCCTTCCTAGAAAATAGTTTCCACTTGTAATGCACCTCCAAAGATCTTCATCGATGCCGTTGAGATAATCCTCCATTCGATCGGCCCACTGCTCATAATATTCAGGTATTTGAGGATCATAATCTTTGTAGATGATTCAAGCAAATGAGAAAAGCTGGACATCGTGTTCATTTTGAAGTTCACCATTTTCGTACGGACAAAAGTGATTTTTGACTTAGAAAAGAGATCTAACAAAAAATTATATCAAAAATGATCAGGAAACACTCGATTTAACACACAAAGTGCAGAATCTAAACAACTCAATCAATTGACACAAGTTTTCTTAATCAATAATGCGGAAAACTTTGAATCAGTGAGGGCGATTCAAAAATATTGAAAAGGTATGAGAAAACTGAAATTGACTGAATGAATCCCGCTCTAATACCAATTGATGTGATTACGAATCGAGTTATGAATATGAAATCAATCACTAAAAGCAATAAGAACACAAAATGTAAATAAGATTTGTTTTGCTTATTTTCGTCTGAAAAAGTACAAAGGTTTGGAGAGAGAATAAAATGACGAAAGCTTCCCAAAAAACAATTCTCTACCTCTATACTTACTCTATTTATAGAGTGATAGAGACGCACAAAAAATGTAAGGACTAATAGCTATAGTTCAACTTCGACATGCCTCACAAATACATACACAACGAAACTATGACTTCGCATCTAAACAGATAAAAACTAATTTCAACATCTCACTAGACATTTCGCACCCAACGGTAATCTATAATATTATTATATTTCTTATTATAAAATTAGTAACTTACTAAACTATGTTTGAAATGATATATCGATACGATTCCAAAACATATAACATTATATAATTAGTTAATTTGCCTTTTTCTACATGTTGAAAGTATATATAAAATGATATAAACAACATTGTAGATAAACAAAACTATTTTAATTCTTGTATATTTTTAATTTATTATATCAAAGACATTTACAAAATCCTTTATAACAATATTCAACTGAATTCGGCGGACAAAGACCAAGACAATCTCCTCTCCATATACATGGACGTTCAACATTTGAGCCTTGAAGTTTTGCTCCAACATCAACATCGAGTTCAGCCAATACTACAATTAAGAAAAAGAACAAAATATTGTTAAGTGAAATTCATAAGTTTTCAAACCTTATAAGGAATAAAATATGCAAAAATTTCATATCAAGGTAACTTTGAGAGAGCTATGTTGATATTTTAAAGCTTAAATGTAAATTGCACAAATTTATAGTACTCTATATATATATCAAAAGCGTTATTTTTAATTAATAGTAATTTAATGCTTTAGTCTAAATGCAAATACACATATTTTCATAAATGTTTGAATCTATAATAAATTTAATAAAAATTACAATGACTTTAAGGAACTTTAATACTTGTTTTCACACACACATAAAAACACACAAATACACACCCACACACACACACACACACACATATATATATATATATATATATATATATATATATATATTGTCACACCCCCGAACCGTGAAAACAAATGGTGGAAACGTCCGTAGGTGGATGACGTCATGTGTAGTATCACAACAATTGCATCATAGTAATCAAAGTAAACACAACGTGTACATTACATTTGAATATTTACATCTGTTTGAAAAACATAGTTTGTATATATTAGTATATGACAAGCAAAAGATGTGACTCCAAATTGCTTTGTCTTCTCCAAAAGCTGGCAAGGGCACCTATCTATTGTTGTCCTGAGAATACAAGCGGTTTTGAAAACGTATCAGCATAAAGCTGGTGAGTTCTTAAGCATGTTTTTGTAATGAAAACTAGTCATTGAATTTGTATAAATGATTTATTTTCAATGTATCTAAAATATGATTCGTATCAAAACCATGGTTACGACCAGTATGTAATGTATGTTTCGTTTGAAAACCCTGGCTATCACCAGTATGTAAAGTATGAGGTTTAGACTGGGAAAATCCCTTATTTTCCCTAGTATATGTGTGTTTATTGCTTTAATAGTTCTGAAACTGAAAGGCATAAGTTGTCACACTTGTGTTATTAAAGCAATTGTTCATGTGTGGTATATTATTACGTAAATATGTCGTACGATTGGCGAGTTTTATGACCATACTTAAACTTGATCCGACGTGAAACGGACGTCGATATCCTTTATGACATTTTTCACCCGTAGACCTATCAGTCGGACTGTAGCTAGCAGCCAGGTGCAGGATAGTCAGTCCCATATAGATCTTTAGACAAAAACCACGCTTTCCCTCTAAGAAATTCTGGTTCATAAGGGTAGTCCTCCACTTCGTTAATGTTGTAAGTGCCCAAGGACGTGACTCCCAATTAAGTTAGCGACCTTACGAGTAATAATACATAAGTGTACTGTCCTTTCGTATGAAAATCCGATGTATGTTTTTTAGAGTAAAAATAATTATACTAAAATAATTATTTACTGTTGTACTCTCATAGTAATGTATAATATAACTAAATTTTTCGTAGTTGATGCATTCAACCATGTATGTAGTTTGTATCTATAAAACCCCTAATAAAATCCCCAAACTATACCCATTATAGTTTGACAGTAATGTTATTTTCGTGAAACATTTGGAAAAGCTATGCAATTAAATTTAGAGAACGTCCCTTATGATCCGCATAATACAAAATGAATTGATTATCTAAATGTTTCATGAAAACCATTGATTTGTATAAATTGCATAAGTTTGACTTGTATTCCCCCTGAAAATGTTTCAAAAATCATAAAAGCGTAGGGGTATGAACTCACCGTTTAACGTTAGATTCAAGTGTAAGTCGATAGGAATTGATGAGTGTCAAATGAAGCCTTGGACACAAACGGATCATATTTAACATATAGAGGCACATATATGCATTAGATGGGGGTATACACTATTAGACATGAAAGGAAACCACCTAGGGATTGGGAAACACTTGAAACTAAGCTTTAGAATCATAAGTGATTGAAGGAGGGGAGTTTTGTGGTCATAGATCGGGATGTACAGTCATGGGTTAGCGGCCCAAATCTTTGTGGTCCATGGGTTTACGGGCCATGGGTTTACGGTCCATGAGATTACGGTCGTAAATACTTGATAAAAGGTGCGATTTTCGGTGTTTCAGGGTCCTTTCTAGCCTCTTGGAAGTGTTCTAAGTCCCATGCTTAGCTTAAGGAAGAGTTTAAGGCCAATAATCGACAAAAACTAGAGTTTGCGGCCAATGAGGGGTGTATGGCCGTAAACCCTTTGTGTTCATGTTTTTTGGGTCGATTTTTAGGTGAAAATCCAAGGTTTCTAGTAGGTATCAAGCATAGGAAGTAGTTACTTGTTGAAAGGGAGCTTGGAATGAGGTTTTTAGCCACCAAGAACTTGTATGTGTTCTTGGTGAGAGAGAAAATCTAGATAAAGATGAGATTAAATGAGATGAAACATGAATTCATCACTAGATAAGTGATTGAAACACAATCAAAGTGAAGAATCACTTACATTCTTGAGGATTCCTTGAGAAAAATCGATGAATATAGAGAGAGAGAGAGAGAGAGTATAGAGAGAAAGTCTTTGAAGTGATTAAAGTGTGAAATGAAGGCTAAGCATCCCTTTTATAGGGGTGAGTTTTCGGTCAAAGGGTTGGGTGGGGGTGTACGACCGTAAACTTGAGTTTGCGGCCGTACACCCCTCTTGAAGGGGTGTTTGGCTCAGATGTTATGCTTTGACTTAGAAAAACGCGTTCTTGGACCCAAAACTTGGTTGTACTGAGCTTACCATATTTAATTGGGCTAACAAAATAATGTTAACAAGAGCATAAACAAATTTCGAATTGATTTATTTTTAACTTTTTTGAACGGAAGAAATTTCGGGTTGTGACATTATCCCCCCATCAGAAGGAATTTCGTCCCGAAATTCGAACATAGAATACAAATCATGGATTTGGAAAATGATGCGGATATTTCTGATTCATCTGATCTTCATGTTCCTAAGTGAATTCAGGTCTCCGCTTGGCATTCCAACGAACCTTCACTATCGGGATTCAACTTTGTTTTGTTCGTTTGATCTCTCTGTCCATGATTTCGACCGATTATTCCAAGAAGTTGAGGATCTCGTTGATTTCAATCTAATCGGGAGGGATCATGAGGGTCTCATTGGATAAACACTTTTTAAGATTCGAGACGTGGAAGACGAGTTGGATGGTGCTATGTTCTTGCGGTAAACGAAGTTTGTACGCCACAAGACCAATCCTAGCAAGGATTTCAAATGGTCCTATGTATCTTAGATTCAACTTTCCATGCTTTCCAAAGTGTATCATGCCTTTCTAGGGTGAGACCTTCAACAGAACACGGTCTCCAACCTGGAAATCCAAGGGTTTTCGTCGTTTATCGGCATAGCTCTTTTGTCTGTCTCGTGAGGCTTTCAGTCGTTCTCGGATTTGTACAATCTTTTCTGTAGTTTCACTGATGATTTATGGACCAGTGAGAGTGTTGTCAGGGACTTGTCCCTTGGCTAGCTGCGTGTCACCCACCTCAACCCAGCACAAAGGGGATTTGTACTAGCGGCCATAAAGGGCTTCAAAAGGTGCAACCTTCGTGCTGGTATGATAACTGTTGTTGTAGGAGAACTCAACCAAGGGAAAATGGGTTACCCATGACTTACCAAAATCTATGGCACATGCTCTCAACATGTCTTCTAATGTCTGAATGATTCTGTCACTCTGCCCATCTGTTTGAGGATGGTAAGCTGTAATCATGTCTAGTTTAGTTCCAAGAGCTTTCTGTAGGGACTGCCAAAATCTCGAGGTGAACCTACTATCTCGATCGGAGATAATGGACACAGGCACACCGTGCAGTTGAACTATTTCCTGAATGTAGATCTGCATGAGCTTCTCCATCTTGAACCTATCTTTGATTGGTAGGAAGTGAGCGGATTTTGTCAATCGGTCGACTTTTACTCAAATGGAATCACACCCACTCGGAGATTTGGGTAATTTAGTGATGAAATCCATAGTAATCCTTTCCCACTTCCACTCAGGTATCTCCGGCTGCTGAAGCAAACCTGAGGGATTCTGATATTCAACCTTCACTTTGGCGCAAGTCAGACACTTGCCCATGAAGGTAGCGATCTCCGCTTTCATGTTAGGCCACCAATATAGTTTCTTGAGATCGGGGTACATCTTATCTGAACTTAGATGAATGGAGTATCTGGTCTTGTGAGCTTCATTCATGACAACCTCCCTGTATCCACCGAACTTTGGGGTCCAGATCCAGTCCATGAAATAGTAGACTCCGTCTCACTTAATCTCTAAGTTCTTCTCCATTCGTCTCAGAGCTTCATCCGCCTTGGTCTCTGGTTTTCGGGCTTCCAGCTGAGCCTCTTTGATTTGCGCGGATAAGTAGGAATGGATAGTCATTGTTAGTTCTTTCATTCTCCGACCTGAGCATTCCTTCCTGCTAAGGGCATCTGCCACCACATTGGCCTTGCCGGGATGGTAGTGTATTTCGCACTCGTAATCGCTAAGTAGCTCTACCCATCGTTGTTGTCTCAAGTTCAACTCCTTCTGGTCAAAGATTTGCTGCAGGATTTTATGGTCAGTGAAGATAGTGCACTTGTTCTGCAGAGATAATGCCTCCATATCTTTAATGCGAAGACCACTACTCCCAACTCTAAATCGTGAGTTTTATAGTTGACTTCGTGTGCCTTCAGTTTTCTTGAGGCATAGGCAATAACCTTTCCTCACTGCATGAGCACACATCCCAAGCCCTGTTTGGATGCATCAAAGTAGACAACGAAATCCTCCGTCCCTTTGGGCAGAGACAGGATAGGTGCGCTGCATAAGGCTCGCCTCAACGTTTGGAACGCAGTGTCTTGTTTTTCACTCCAACAAAAGGGTACACTTTTCTGAGTCATAATGGTTAAGGGTTTGGCAATTATGGAGAAATTTTGGATAAACTTGCGATAATAGCCAGCAAGACCCAAGAATTGACGAATATCCACGGGCGTCTTCGGTGCTGACCAGTTCTCTATTGCTTTGATTTTGAAAGGTTCAACGTGTATGCCTTCCTCGCTTACCACGTGACCTAGGAAAGTAACTTTTCGAATCCAAAATTCACACTTGGAGAATTTCGCGTATAGCTTCTTCGTCCTTAGAGTTTCCAGCACCAATCTCAAGTGATGTCTGTGATTTTCCTCGCTTCGGGAATAGACAAATATATCGTCAATGAACACTATTACGAACTTGTCCAGGAAAGGATAGCACACCCGATTCATCAGGTCCATGAATATCGCTAGCGCGTTGGTTAGACCAAAGGGCATTACTACAAACTCGTAGTGACCATATCGAGTCTGAAATGTTATCTTAGGAACATCGCTTTCATGGAATCGCAACTGATGGTACCATGATCTTAGATTTATTTTTGAGAAGTAGCTGGCTCCTTGAAGTTGGTCGAAGAGGTCGTCGATTCGGGGAAGAGGATAACGATTTTTGACGGTGAGCTTGTTCAGTTCGCGGTAGTCAATGCACATCCGAAAAGATTCGTCCTTCTTTTTCACAAATAAAACCGGGGCTCCCCAGGGTGAGGAACTCGGCCAGATGAATCCTTTGTTGAAGAGCTCATTGAGCTGGCTGGATAATTCTTGCATTTCTGCCAGCGCTAGACGGTACGGGGATTTAGCTACGGGAGTAACTCCGTGGATTAATTCGATATGGAATTCAACTTAGCACTCGGGAGGGATTCCCGAAAGCTCTTCGGGAAATACATCAGGAAAATTGCAAACTTCGGGGATGCTCTAGAGGTCTTTAACTTCCTGTTTCTCATTAAGAACATGGGCTAGGAATGCATGACACTCCTTTCACATAAATTTTTGGGCTTTGATGCACGAAATGATACAGAGGTTCGAGCTGAGTTTATCATCATAGATCATGAGAGCCTTGCCAGATGGAAGATTGAGACGAATAGCTTTATCATAGCAAAGAATATCAGCACGATTGGGGCTCAGCCAATCCATGCCGAGGATGACATCAAAGCTTTTTATGGAAACTGGAATAAGGTCGATGGGAAAGGAATGGTCGTTTAAGGTAAGAGTACAACCGATGAATATGTCGTTAGTGCTCTCTTTCTTTCCCTTAGCCAACTCGACAGTAAATGTTTCGGTCAAAGGTTGAGGTTTATGCTTGAGAAGATGTTTGAATGCATGACTAACAAAACTTCTCTCCGCACCAGAATCGAAAAGAATACATGCATAAGAGTCGTCAAGGAGGAACGTACCTGAAACAACGGTGGGATCTACAACTGCCTCCTCCTGGCCCATTGCTAGCACTCTCCCAGTGTTTCTAGTTTTCGTTGCCTTGGGGCAATTTTAGTTGTAATGCCCAACTTCACGACAGCCATAACAGGCTTGACCAACACCTGCTCCAGATGCTTGATTGGTTGGTTGGACTTGTGCCTTGCAGAATCGAGTCGTGTGTCCTTTCTTACCACAGTTTTTACACAACATCTATCGGCACTATCCATGATGATGGAAGTTGCACTTGATGCATAGGGGTAGATTTCTAGCATAACAGTTGGGGTTTGTTGGAGTAGTGGGAACTGCAGCAGGGGTAGTAGTGCGTGGATTGCCACTGTTTGTTGTTTCTTTGAAGGATCCTGTGAAGACTGCCCCTTGTGTTTGTTCCAGAACTTCTTTTCCCACCACTCTCCTTTGGTGGTTCAGGAGCGGCTGTCACCTTATCAAGATCAACTCTGTGATCTATGAGAGTCTGTGCCAGGCTCTTGGCGCTGTCAAAAGTGGTTGGCCTAGCGGCCAAGACATTTCCTTGTGTTGGGGGCGTTAATCCCCAAATGTATCTTTCTATTTTCTTGCTTTCCGGGGTGACCATTCCCGGACAGAGGAGAGCCAGATCACAGAATCTAGCCGTGTAAGAAGCAATTTCGGAGCCCTTTTTCTTCATGTTCCATAATTCGTGCTCCAGTTTCTGCATCTTGGCCCTTGGGCAGTATTCAACAAGCATAATTTCCTTCATACTTTCCCAACCCATGGCATTTTCCAATGTATAGTTAGGGATTTGACACGACCATTTCACCAGGTTAGTGCCCTGTTGGTGAAAGTGCAAGCAACGAATTCCACTTTGTTGGCTTCGGAACAGGAACAAATTTCGAAGATGGATTTGATCTTCTCAAGCCATCAAGTCAGGGAAATAATACCTTCATTTCCGTCAAAAGATGTGGGTTTTGCGTTCATGAAGTCTTTATAGGAACATTCCTTTTGATGTCCCTGACTTCCACCAGGACCTTGTGATTCAGGTCCACCTCCGGATCCACCAGAGTTGCCCTGGTTATCTGCGACATCGTTGTTGGGTTTTGAGCATTCTAACACTCCTAGGTGTACATGCAACCCTAAATACCTTGGATATATGTTTTCTCTATTATACATGCAAATATGAATATCCTAGGTATTATCCTAACTAGCATACCAAAATATTGATACATAGTAATGTAACAACTTAGAATACATACCTCTTTATTGTAATCTTCTCTTCATGAAGCTTGAGTGCCTAGTGCCCCAAGTGTGACACCTCAAATGGTTCACACAACACCATGAACACTTGGAATAACCTTGAGAATAAGGATACTTTGGTTCTCTCTAGTGAAATCAGCCTTGCCCTTTTTTGTACCCACACTAGTCCCAATTTCACCAACCAATGTCATCTTTATATAGTGTGGAGACTAGGGTTAAACCCATGACCTTTTATTTGATATGATCCATGGGTTAAACACTCCATGGACTATCCATGAAAGCTTAGCCCAATCTAAATGAACTTGGCCCATTCCACATATATAAGAGTCCATATTTAATTAGTTCATTTTGATCACTTAATTAATTAAGTCTTGATCAATACTAATTAAATAATACAATTCCATATTAATATATTATAACTTGTAATATACAAATATAAATCATAAATATACTATTCTCAAAAGACTATCCATATAAATTGTGTCGATGAAGTGCAACCCAAATGGACCATGCCGGGTCGGGTCAAATACATACCAAATATAGTTATGGACTTAGACATTAATCCAACAGTCTCCCACTTGGATAACTCTAAAACTATTATTGAGTATGACTTCAAAACCTAACTGGCAATCGTAGCTCTTAAAGCCGTTGTTGAACTGTGACCTTGTAAATGACTTGTCCATTAGATAAGGGATCATATATTCCTCCATTCTAGATATCATATGGACTGAGACATGGATTATAATCATTCTATCTGTCCATTTTCTGTTTCCCAATTTCCGATTCATGATGACTGTGACAGCCTGAAATTTTCATTTGTACGAGCTCTATAGTCAAACACTTAAATTAAAAAGTCAAATTCATTTCTGCAAATTTTTAGCGCGGTTTAAATTCCGTTTGGGTGTTTTAATATTAATTCGTCAAAAGAATAAACGAAAGGAATTATACTTTACGATTATTTTGTGCATCATTTGAGTCGTAAGACTCCAAGAGTTTGGAGTTTTCGGCCCAAAATAGTGTTAGGGCCGAAAACCCTAAAGGGTATACAAATGACACTTAGTCATTTATGTTATTTTTCCTATTTCCAGGTAAAGAACAATTCTCTCTCAAGTATCATCCAAAGATTTTTTGAGATCTTCAAGATTGTAAGTGTTTCCTTCCTTGTTTAGTGGATCTCTTCCTTTATCTAGTGATCTTACATGATTTCATCCATGAAATCATTCCGTTTTCTTAGATCTTCAAGTGTTCTCCAAGAACACACACTAGTGTTTTGGGCCGAAAACACCTTCTTTGCTTCCATATTGTAAGTATATATCTCCTATACTTGTTATCTAGTAAGGATGCTTAATTTAGGGCCTTGAAAACATCCATTTATCCAAGAACAAAGGTGTTTTCGGTCTAGTACATCTCCTTAGACCGAAAACCCTTATGAAAGATGCAAAATGACTTTAAGCCTTTCCTAATGCTTAGTATTGAGCCTAGAACACTTCTTTGCTTGTTTGAAATCCCTTCGAAATCACCTTATGTATCAAAGATCAAGAGTTTTCGGCCAAGAGAAACTTATGTCGTTTAATGGAGACCGAAGAGCAAGAGCAACTTATGCCGTTTAATGGAGCGAAGAGCAAGAGCAACTTATGTCGTTTAATGGAGACCGAAGCTTCTACAACATAAGCGAAGGAAGCTCAGCAGACAGAATTCTTCCAATTCTGGTCCGTAGAGTTTCTCGAAACGAGATTCAGGGCTGGACAGCTCTCCATCGTATCGCAGAGGTTGATGCCAATGCAATAATGCATACCATCCACACCAATCTCCTTGAACACACTCATGAGAGATCTGAGAGAGACCATGAGACCCTATTGCAAGCACCAGCTGAAACACGAGCCGAAGTCATAAAGCTCCGAGTACGCCAGAGGGTGTACGAAATACACCTGCTTGATATGGAACATCAACTGGCTGAACTGAGAGTTCACCAGAGTGATGACCGTCACTAGTAGGAAATGCTTTATTTTCCTTCCTTATTTTAGAGGAATCGTTTTCCTGTCTATGTCCTATGTGGCATTTTTCTATGTAACTATCTTGTATTGTAAGTACTTTTAGTTAGGCTTTTATGCGGCCAAAACCTTTCTACTCCGGATATGATGTAAGACCTTCTACAAGGTCAATTTTCCCAAACTTACTACGTCATGAATATCAATGATATTGACAGTCGGCTAATTTCTGTGTCGCGCTTCGTTCAAATACTTTCATCATACTATCGTTGGAGTCTATCTGAAACCCACTCTAGTCAAGTTATTGAACTAGGGTAATTTAGCTCAGGGATCATTCCCAATTCTCTTTTAAAGGTTGGATTATGTTATTCACCAACCAATGGAACCCCAGTTTGAATGACAAATGTCTTGTGACCATTCTACGAACTTACTTTTACTCTGTACTAGGACTGCATCATAGGGAGGTAGGTCAAAACCCCGAGAACATACTCCTACTCCTTACATGAACGATCGAAATACATCTAGGTTCAACCATAAAAGCTCACGAACTCCTTTTCTTTCGTGTTACAGAATCATGTCGCCAAAGAAAAGAAATCAACCCATCAGCCAAACACCAACTCTTCAGATTGATGCAGCTACGTTTCAAGCTGCAGTCTCAGCTATCGTGACAGCTGTTCTTGTTAGATATAGTGTCTAAGTCCACAACTATATTTGGTATGTGCTTGACCCAACCCGACATGGTCCATTTGGGTTGCACTTCACCCGAACAATTTATGGATAATCTGTTGAGAATAGTATAAGTTATGATTTATTAATATATTATAAGTTCTAATATATTAATATAAGATCATATTATTTAATTAGTATTGATCTATAATTAATCTAGGATTAATTTAGAGATCAAAAGTATTACTAATTAAATATGGGCTTCTACATTTATATACTGTGGGCTAATGCTTATTTGGAATGGGCTAGGCTTGCATGGAAAGTCCATGGATACTCCATGGAGCTTTAACCCATGGATCTCATGGAAATGAAGAGACATGGGTATTAGGGTTTACATGGATGTAACCCTAATCCACCACACTATATAAAGGAGGCTTTGGTTCTTAAAATCATACTAGTTGAGGTGAGTAAAGCAAGAGGGCCGATTTCAAGATAGTAGTGACTATTCTCTCAAAGTTCCAAGTTTGTGGTGATTTGTGATTTCCATTTGAGGCATCCACACTATTAGTGCTACGCTCTAAAACTCCAAGGAATCAACTACAACTACAAGGTAAGTATTTCTACTAGCTTTATTTGAATCATGTTCCCCATGCCATGCTAGTTAGGATATGAACCTTGGAAAAATAATTATTTGCATGTATCTTAGACAAACATAGATCCAAGGTTTATTAGGGTTTCATGTACACTTAGGAAGTGTTAGAATGCTCAAAACACATCAGTGGTATCAGAGCCTAGGCTTGTTTGTTTGATACTTGATGCAAAATATTGGAAAAAGTTGAAAAACTTGCTGTCTGCCTGATGAACTCGCCGAGTCCATGGGAGGACTCACCGATTTCATGTGTATCTTCAACCTACTCGGCGAGTAGGTTCGTGCACTCGACGAGTAGGAGCCACAGAATGCAGATTTTCGACTTTTGCTGCTGGAAATGGACTAGAAACATTACCCTAAATTGTTTTGGTGTTATAAAACTTGTTTTAGATGGTGTAATGTTTGTTCTAATCCATTTACAATGGCTAATATCAATTTTTCATGATTATATGTGTTCATATGATCTTGAAACTCTGATATGGATATTCATGTTCTTGATCTTATGAATTTAGATGATCATAGGAATTACTTGTAACCTACTTGGTAGTTTAATTCTTGATCATAATGTGTTTTAATGGAGTCCATAACTTGTCCTCGGGTTATGGAAAACCAAGAGTCACACTTGAATTAAAACCATTAAAAGAACACAAGAGTTAGAAAAATGAAGAGTCTTCATTTTTATTACTCTATTTAACTCATAAGTTACAAGAAATGAAAAGTTTTGAAAGTTTACAAAACTTTCCCTCAAGTTTTGGAACAAGTAAAGTCATATTAAAAACTTTAGTTCCAACCCTTAGAATTTTAAAAGTTAAAATTCAACCCTTATACTTATAATATTATAAGTTAATAATAATATATATATGTATAAGATCAAAGTCGTCTTACCGCTAGTACGCCTCATTCACGAAGCTAGTCTATAAGGTGGGTATAAGGTTGTTGCCTATAAAATGGCAACTTAATGGGTGTCCACTCTCACCCACCGCTTGCTTGACTGGTGGAGGGTCGTTAGCCGAACGGGTAGGACAAGGACTTATAAATTCTCATTAAAAGTATGATGAATATTATAAAGTAACTAAATGTTTTATTAAATTCCCAATCTTAGTTACTTTAGGAAAAATGTGAATAAGGTGCTAATCCATGAAATTACACTTTACACTTTGTCTAAGTCGTTAGTGGAGCGTGTGTGGTTAACCAACACTTTAACTTGAACTTAACAAGGTAGGTAAAGGGTGACTTAATGTTTATCGTAGTATCGATGGAGCGTGTGTGGTTAACCGGCACATCGATTGAGGGGTAATACATTAAGGGTACCAAGTAATTTGCATGGTTACTTCACACCTCGTTTTGTGATCCTCGGCATCCCAGTCACAAAACTTGGAGGGCACACTCGAGATTGAAACATGCCTTTGAAAAGTTCATTGAATCTCAAAAGAATCTAGGGGTTTCTAAGAACCAAATTAAATATTTTTAATATTTCGTCTTTGGTGGAAATTGGTGAATCGTCATTCACCTACCTTTCAAATATGTTATTACTTAGATTACGACATACCTCTTCTAAGTATAATATATTGTGATTGGGTCCTAGCCTTAATACTACATTTGGGTGTTTTATTAAGGACTATCTCTATATCTAAACTAATCCTTTCTTTCTTCTCTTTTTAGATGTGTGTAAACAACGCTGCTTCTGGCTCTAATCCTAGTGGCTCCTTTTCTCTTATTAACTTGTGTGGAAAAGTCACTTTTGAAGGATCCAACTTTAATGAATGGATCAGAAACATCAGAATGATCACTCGCTACGAGGACAAGGAATATGTCCTCGATAAGGAGCTTCAGGAGATTGATTAGACAGTTGCTACTCCTCAAGAGATCGCTGAGTTTAGGGTACATGAAAGGGATGCCTCCAAGGTGGCATGCATTATGATGGCCACTATGACCGCGGATCTCCAAAAATCCTATGAAGATTTCTACCCCTATGAGATGCACCAATACTTGATGGAAAGATACCATCAAAGTGCTCGTCAAGAGAGGTATGAAATCATCTCCTCCATGATAACAACTCGCATGACGGATGGTGAACCCATCACGGGCCCCATGCAGAAAATGCAAAGATTTGTGGACCGTTTGCTGAAGCTTAATGTGAACTTCCCCGAGGAGCATGCAATAGATATCATTTTGCACTCCTTACCTTCATGTTATGATCAATTCTGCATGACATACCACATGAACAAGGAAGAGGTCACACTCAGCAAACTTCAAGGACTCTTAAAGACCTTGCAAAGTGGTCTTAAGGGTAAGGCGATTGTTACTCCTACTCCTACAAACTCCGCCCCTGTCTTGGCAATCGGGAAAGGACGAGGGAAGAAGAGAAAGAGTTCTTCGAAGGGTACCAAGGTTAGGACCCTTGATGGCTCTTCTTCAAGTGGAACCAAGAAAGGTTTCATCACTCCTTCGTCTGACCCTAAAGAGGCTGAATGCTTCTATTGTCATGAAAAGGCACATTGGAAGCGGAACTGCCCAAAGTACCAGCAAGATGTGAAGGATGGGAAAGTTAAACCCAAACATGCAGGTATTTACACTATCATTTCTAATAACTCACCCAATTCTAACTCTTGGGTCCTTGATACCGGTTGTGGTATTCATATTTGTTGTGACTTACACCTTTCACCAAGATTGGAGTTTATACTTTATCGCTAAGTAGTGGGTTTAATTTAGATTTGAATAAATGTTGTTACTCGCCACAAATGGCAAGAAATATTATTTCCTTTCATGCATTGTATAAACAAGGGTTTACCTTTTCATTTAATAATAAAGTTGGTTCTATTGATGCTTTCTTTAATAATGTTCTTTATTTTAAAGCATTACCTTGTGATGGGGTGTATGAAGCTGTGTCTGTTGTAGATAACTTAGGAAATAATGTGATGTGTATTGATTCTATAAATAATAATAACTCGGATAAAGCATCATTATGGCATTGTTGTCTTGGACATATAAGCAAGAAACGCATAGGCCAACTCCAAAAAGATGGAGTCTTGGAGTCGTTTGACCTAAAGTCAGATGATAGTTGCGAATCATGCTTACTTGGAAAAATGACAAAGTCACCCTTCACAGGCTCTTGTGAGAGGGGTGAAGGTTTGTTGGACCTTGTACACACGGATGTGTGTGGACCATTCAAACATGCCACAAGGGATGCCAATCATTATTATTTGACTTTTACTGATGATTACAGTAGATATGGATATGTCTACTTAATCAAGCATATGTCAGAGACTTTCGAAAGGTTTAAGGAATTTAAACAGGAAGTCGAGAATCAATTGGGCAGGAACATTAAGATGCTTCAATCCGATCGAGGTGGTGAGTATCTTAGTTCAGAGTTCCTTGACTATCTTAGGGAATGTGGGATTGTCTCACAATTGACACCTCCCAGGACACCGCAGTTGAATGGTGTGGCTGAGAGGCGTAATCGAACCTTGTTGGATATGGTTCGTTCCATGATGAGTCGAGCTTCGCTACCAATCTCATTTTGGGGGTATGCCTTAGAGACTGCCACCCATATCCTTAATCTAGTCCCTACAAAGAAAGTTGCCAAAACTCCTCACGAGATGTGGACTAGTAAAGTACCCAAACTAGACCACATCAAGAATTGGGGTTGCGAGGCTTTTGTGAGGCACGAGACTCATGATAAGCTAGAACCCGAAGCGAGAGGTGTATTTTCATCGGTTACCCACAAAGATCCTTTGGTTACCTCTTCTACAGACCTAGTGATAATGTGGTCTTTGTGGCAAGAAGAGGATTCTTTCGAAAGAGAGAGTTTATAAGCCAAGGAGAAAGTGGGAGGCAAGTTGACCTTGAAGAACTTCAAGAATCAAGTGGTGAAGGAACTTCAAACCCTAGCCCTCAACTTGAGGAGGAAACTCCTGTTGAGCCAATTGACGAGTCTGTACCTCTGAGACGTTCCACGAGAGTTAGGAATGCACCTGAGCATTACTATGGTCTCCATATTACTGCGGATGGTGAGACACTTATTAGTGATGAGACACTAGTAGGTCTGGATGAGCCTAACAGCTACACGGAAGCCATGGCAGCCCTAAGGCTGCTAAATGGAAAGAGGCTATGGATAGCGAGATACAGTCCACGTATGACAATCAAGTTTGGAACTTGGTTGACCATGTACCTGATCGTAAGGTAGTTGGGTGCAAATGGATCTTCAAGAAGAAGACCGACATGGATGGTAATGTACACACTTATAAGGCACGACTGGTTGCAAAGGGTTATTCTCAAACTCCGGGAGTTGATTATGATAAGACTTTTTCACCAGTGGCCAAGATAAAGTCTATTAGGGTTCTGTTAGCTATTGTTGCATTTCATGACTATGAAATATGGCAAATGGATGTCAAAACTAGGGATGAGCAAAAGAACCGATCCGGCCGGAACCGGCCCGAACCGAACCGGACCGGGGAACCGACTTCGGCAAAAATGAAGAACCGAACCGGCCCGTCGGTTCTACCGGTTCCGGTTCCGGGTCCGGTTTTTGCCGGTTTTCGATTTTGGACCCGGCTAAATTTTGATGTATCCAATGACTAAATTACTTTGCGATTTATTGGTTGTTTGTGAAGAAATGGATATTTAAATACTAGTAAATAATCAACATTTTAATAATCAAAATTTAACTTCAACATAAATAGAGGTTTTAGTGACTTTTCAAATAACTACTACGGTATAATAATGGTACCACTACCACTCCTCCCTGGACTAGTTTTTAACTTTATATCCATGTCATATCAATTCGTTTTCATTTTTATAGAAGTCTCACTTAACAACTATTACTAGAAGTATATTACATGTCTTTCATATACAAAGTTTACAACCTTTAGTTCATATTCTATTTATTATATAAACTATTTACGACTACTTTCGATTCTAAATAATTTATAACACTTCTTATTTTCAAATGTCTAAAACTGAGATATATCTTCTTTTGAAACGATATTTTGAGAGAACCCAAATAATTTGGGCCAAATTTGTTGATCAGCAGTAGTTATACGATATATGTGAGAGTAATGGTATAACCTGCGTATTTTTCTATTAATTTTAACTTTGTCTTTGTCGAATGCTTATTTGAAAACCCAAATAATAGACTTAATAGTTAACAGTGATAGTCATCATTAGATGAACCTGTTGCTGCTTTCGGTAGATTCGAGTAGGAGTAAATGATGCCCAAAGTGTAAGGCAGAAGTTCTTATCTTCGTGACTTTGGGAGTTGGGATCGGCGATCGTTTTTTTTGGTCGATTGTGTTTTTTTTGTTACGTCCGAAGTGTAAGGCAGAAGTTCAAGCGACAAAGCCAAATGCATGGGGTTTTTTTATCCGGTCCGGTTCCCGGTTTTGGGCCGGTTCCAACGGCCGGTTCTTACCGGGTCCCGGTTCCAAAAAATCACGAAATTATAGTATAGGTCCCGGCCCGACCGGTTCCATCGGGTGCCGGTTCCGGTTCCAGTTCCCCGGTCCTTTTGCTCATCCCTAGTCAAAACCGCTTTCCTTAATGGAAAGTTGGCTGAAGATGTTTACATGGTTCAGCCTGAGGGTTTTGTCAGTACAGAGTACCCCAATAGAGTGTGTAAACTTGAGAAATCCATTTATGGATTGAAACAGGAACCTCACAGATGGAATCTTTGCTTTGATGAGAAAGTCAAGGAATTTGGCTTTTCAAGGAGTGAAGATGAATCGTGTGTTTATATCAAGGCTAGTGGGAGCATAGTCGTCTTTTTGGTACTGTATGTGGATGACATACTACTCATAGGAAATGACATCCCAACCCTGCAGGAAGTAAAGTCTTGGCTTGGGAAGTGTTTCGCTATGAAGGACCTTGGTGAAGCTGCCTATATCCTAGGGATAAGGATTTTGAGAAACAGGAGTAAAAGACTAATTGGACTTAGTCAAAGCACCTATGTGGAGAAAGTGTTGAAAAGATTCAACATGCATAACTCCAAGAAAGGTGAGTTACCCATTCAAAGTAACGCCAGATTGAGTAAGACACAAAGCCCTAGTATTGAGGCTGAGATAGCAGAAATGAGTTGACTACCTTATGCTTCAGCTGTAGGATCTATCATGTATGCTATGACGTGTACTCGACCTGATGTAGCTTTTGCTTTGAGCATAGTTAGCAGGTATCAGGGGAACCCTGTCAAGGCACACTGGACTGCGGTACAGAATATCCTCACATACCTACGAAGGACTAAGGACTGGGTCCTTACCCTTGGTGGGAGTGATAGCTTGAGAGTTGTAGGGTACAGTGATGCTAGCTTTCAGACTGACAGGGATAATTTCCGCTCTCAGTCGGGCTGGGTCTTTACCCTAAACGGAGGGGCAATTACTTGGAAAAGTTCCAAGCAGGAGACAGTGGCTGATTCCACTTGTGAATCAGAGTATATAGCAGCAAGCGAGGCAACAAAGGAGGCTATATGGCTAAAGAACTTCATCGGAGACCTTGGAGTTGTACCAGCTATAAAGGAGCCAATGGAGATTTTCTATGACAGCAATAGTGCGGTTACCTTAGCCAAGGAACCAAGGGATCATGGGAGATCCAGACACATTGACAGAAAATATCACTTCATCAGACATCGAATAGAAGAAGGAATCCTCGTGGCAAAGAGGGTATCATCGGATGAGAACCCAGCAGATCCCCTCATGAAGGGACTGACTCGGACTAAGCATCTCCAGCATGCACGGAGCATAGGGCTGAAGGATGATATTAGTTTTAGTAGTTAGATAATCTTGAAATTTGTAAAATGTAATTGACATTTGATGATAAATAAAAGTTGTTATTTATGAGTAAAGTGTTGCTATCACTTGTCAATTGTCTACTATATTTCTTTTGCATGTTTTGACTTCCAGAATAATTATGTTTGGTATATCATATTATTCGAATCTCCACAGTCGGTCATACGTCGGAAGTAGGTATGAATCAAGACTGTCATGATTGGTTGCAGAGGTCTAAGGTGTTGGACATAGGCTACAACAATCATGAGTGCTCATAAGTTCTGAGCATTGGACTCAACCCACGCTCACTGGAATCACTTCATGGAATTTATCTCGAGTGATCGTGAGACAGTAATATCATATAAGTCTTCAAACCTAGAGATATGATTTGTTACTTACAAGTTGGTTATGCATTGATTGTACGAAAATGCATTGGTAACTCGATGTTATAAAACGTGCTTTTACAAACATATGAGTCGAAGTTTATCTGTTCCTTCTAGGATTAGAAGCGATATCTGGGCCCCTCGATGATTTTGTTTTGACCTATGTACCGGGCCCGGTCAAAACTAAATTGATGTGTTCAGTTAAGTTCTATGTCAAACAAATCGGAAATCGGGAAACAAATGCTGGACAATAAGTAAGACCATGTTCCATGTATTTGTCCGGCTGATATCTAGAACATAGGATTATATGATCACTTATCTGAAATGGCGCGTTCTAGTTCAACAGAGTTTAAAGAGCTACGATTGCTGATCAGTTTCTGAAGTCATACTTGCAACTATAGTTATTAGACTTATCCAAGTGGGAGACTGTTGGATATAGTGTCTAAGTCCATAACTATATTTGGTATGTGCTTGACCCTATCCGGCATGGTCCATTTGGGTTGCACTTCACCTGAACAATTTATGGATAATCTTTTGAGAATAGTATAAGTTATGATTTATTAATATATTATAACTTCTAATATATTAATATAAGATCATATTATTTAATTAGTATTGATCTATAATTAATCTAGGATTAATTTAGAGATCAAAAGTATTACTAATTAAATATGGGCTTCAACATTTATATAGTGTGGGCTAATGCTTATTTGGAATGGGCTAGGCTTGCATGGAAAGTCCATGGATACTCCATGGAGCTTTAACCCATGGATCTCATGGAAACGAAGAGACATGGGTATTAGGGTTTACATGGATGTAACCTTAATCCACCACACTATATAAAGGAGGTTTTGGTTCTTGAAATCATACTAGTTGAGGTGAGTAAAGCAAGAGGGCCGATTTCAAGATAGTAGTGACTATTCTCTCAAAGTTCCAAGTTTGTGGTGATTTGTGATTTCCATTTGAGGCATCCACACTATTGGTGCTAGGCTCTAAAACTCCAAGGAATCAACTACAACTACAAGGTAAGTATTTCTACTAGCTTTATTTGAATCATGTTCCCCATGCCATGCTAGTAAGGATATGAACCTTGGAAAAATAATTATTTGCATGTATCTTAGACAAACATAGATCCAAGGTTTATTAGGGTTGCATGTACATTTTGGAAGTGTTAGAATGCTCAAAACCCATCAGTTCTGACTCACCTTAACGCTAACAACGCAAATGTTAGTGGGATGGTTTTCAAAAATTCCAATCCAAGTAACAACCAAGTACGCCCACGAGTAACAAACTACCACGACACTCTGAACCTCAAACCAAAGAGCAATAAACGAAAATTCTAGGATAGAGTTAAAGACAAATCACCTCGAGGGACGAACAAGAAACAATCACCGGTGGCAGCCTTCGCGGCCACGACATCTGCAACTCCTACCACCACCCCTGCTAGTATCCCAGTTATCCCTAACCCAGTCAGACAGTATGCTGGTAACCTCCCAAAGTGCAATAAGTGCAACTTCCATCATCTAGGTAGTTGTCATTTGTTGCACTGCAGGAACTGCAACAAAAAGGGACACACTACCCGCTTCTGCAGGACTCGGATTCAACACATTACTTCAACCACCAATGTTGAAATTTCTCAGATATGCCATCCGTGTGGCGTAATGGGACATTTCAAAAGGGACTGCCAAATAGAGAAGGGTGACGGGGGAACAGGAGGAGTTTGACCCCAGAACAACAAAAGAGAGCTAAGGACCCTACTATAGTATAGATTCACTTCCTTTTCGTCAGTATAAAGTATGCGTTTAAACATGTTTAAAACTAGTGAAATTAGAGTCTTATCTTTTGCGAGATCTCGTCAGTAAAGGGACCTTTGTGCTGTGTATACTTGCCTTTTGTAGTATACCTTGTTCGTAGCAATAATCTTGTAGTTAGTCTAAAGTACTATAACTCTGTTAAAAGTTGCAATGTTGTGTTTTGTATGTAACGCCTTTATGATCAAATCTAGTGCCTTTATTTTCCCAGTGATTCCGATATTATCATTCAACCTGAGTCCCTTCGATCCTCACAATACTAGTTCGTGCGTACATCTCTTTCTCCGTAAACGTCTTTCTAGCGAAGCCGTCATTTCAGAACTCTGAAGTACTCATGCGTAGAGTACCTCATGTTTCTTATCCTTTCCAAAGAAACCTCAGCAAACCTCCCCGAAGTACCACTCGTACAGTACATCAAGTTCAATCCAAAGACTCGTACGGTTAATCTATCGCTGAAAAATGTATACACAGGAGTGTTATATAATCAAGGTTCTACAGGTTTAGAATTGATTATTCCACTTTAAATTCTTTTCCTCGTTGGGATGTGAGCTTAAAGAAGAATCATTTATTCGACTACCTTTTCAGTCATAATTATATACGACTCGTATACACGAGACTGTGATTGATAAACCAAGTATGACTTCTAATATGAACTTCAGGACGGAGACTGCCCAAGACTACGAGTAATCTCATCGTCATGCGAACAAACTTAGAACCCAATACGACTCCTGTAACCAGATCGCCCTACAGTCTAACAACCACGGAGATACAAGAACCATATGGACAGCTTAACGACTACTCAACAATGGAATGGAAACACCAAGCTTTTCACCCTGGAGAGCTCCGGTCTTATTCTTCAAGAAGGTAGACGGATTGTTTCATAATAGCATCAACTTCAGAGACCTCGATAAGATCTCCATTAGAAACCATTACCATCTGCCTCGCATAGATGAATTGGTTAACCAACCGCAAAGAACGACTTACCTTTCAGAAATGAACCTGAGATCCAAATATCACCAGTTGCGAGTATTAGAGAAGGATGTTCCGAGGACAATCTTCCAAAACTCGATATGGACGCTACAAGTCCGTAGTGATACCCCTCGGATAGGACCAATACGCCTGTAGTATTCAAAAACTTAATGAATAGGGTGCGCCATTCTTACTTGGATTAGTTCGTCATTGTCCTTGTAAATGACTTACTTATCTACTCTCGTAGTAAGGAGGAAATCCTGAAGAGTATCCACAACAAACCATGGAAACAATACGATCAGAGAAGCTTTACACGAAGTTCTCTAGATGCGAGTTTTGGATTCGAAGAGTCAAAATTCCTAAGGCACGCTATTAGTGTTGTGGGAATTTTTTAGGACTCTTCCAATAATCAAAACCATTGAGAATTTGTCAGCACCGAATACGCTGACAGGAATTCGCCAAATCCTAGGTCTCGTTGACCTACTGTCGTAATTCATTTAGAACTTCTCGCAAATTACGGAACCTCTTACAGCTTTGACCCAGAAGGGAGTGGCCCTTGACTGGGAAGAGAATCTAGAGAAAGAAACCTTTGGAATTCCAAGTGAGAGACCAAATTCTTTTGGAAGTCTCACCCTGGGAAGGCTTGATACCCTTAGGAAAGCATAGAAAGCTAAATCCAAGATAGTTAGGACCTCCGAGATTCTTGCCAGGATCGGCCTTGTAACTCACAAATTCAACTTAATTGCGAACTCAGTAACGCACATTTTACCCTCCACGTCTCGAACTTGAAAAAGTACCTTTCCGTCAGGACTCTTGTAATCCCACTCGACGAGATCGAGTTCAACAAGAGCCTCACCTTCGTGGAAGAACCTTAGTGACCATGGACCGAGAGGTCAAGCGGACGAAGCAACGCCACATCTCATTAGTGAAGGTTTGCTGGAATGCCAACCAAGGACCTGAATTCACTTGGGAGCATGGGAATCAGTCAAACAGGAAGTATCCCCACCTTATTTCTCGATCATACATATCGACTTCCTTACCTAAATTCTAATTTCGGGACGAAATTGCCTCTAACGGGGGGATGATGTGACAACCTGAAATTTTCATTTGTACGAGCTCTACAGTCAAACACTTCATTTAAAAGTCAAATTCATTTCTGCAAATTGTTTGCGTAGTTTAAACTCCGTTTGGGTGTTTTAATATTAATTCTTCGAAAGAATAAACGAAAGCAATTATACTGTAGCATTATTTTGTGCATCATTTGAGTCCTAAAACTCCAAGAGTTTGGATTTTTTGGCCCAAAATAGTGTTAGGGCCGAAAACCCTAAAGGGTATATAGATGACACTTAGTCATTTATGTCATTTTTCCCATTTCCAAGTAAAGAACAATTCTCTCTCAAGTATCATCCAAAGATTATTCGAGATCTTCAAGATCGTAAGTGTTTCCTTCCTTGTTTAGTCGATCTTTTCCTTTATCTAGTGAACTTACATGATTTCATCCACGAAATCATTCCGTTTTCTTAGATCTTCAAGTGTTCTCCAAGAACACACACTAGTGTTTTGGGCCGAAAACACCTTCTTTGCTTCCATATTGTAAGTATATATCTCCTATACTTGTTATCTAGTAAGGATACTTAATTTAGGGCCTTGAAAACATCCATTTATCCAAGAACAAAGGTGTTTTCGGTCTAGTACATCACCTTAGACCGAAAACCCTTATGAAAGGTGCAAAATGACTTTAAGCCTTTCCTAATGCTTAGTATTGAGCCTAGAACACTTCTTTGCTTGTTGAAAGCCCTTGGAAATCACCTTATGCATCAAATATCAAGAGTTTTCAGCCAACCATTTGGAACGAAAACCATATGGACCGAAAACCACTAGAAACATACCTCTTGGACCGAAAACTCCCTTAAGTGGCTATACAACCCTTAGATGCAACCCTTGGTACTTCTAGCACTTGAATCAAAGTGTTTTTCCATGTCCTAGGGTGTTTTTAATTGCGTAATTAGTGTTATAATCACTAATTAGATACATATATATGTCTTGATATGTTAATAGGATCCTTGTGTGTGTTCAAGTCCTCACTTGACACCTATCACCTTGTCCAACACTTCCATCCAATCCACTCACTACAGGTGAGTTCATACCCCTTAAAATAACCCTGTTAAATGTTTTTAAATGTTTATGAATGCTTTTATGGGGGGGATACAAGTTGAATCATGCTAGTTAGTACATCAATCACATGTGATTAATAACTACCATACAAAAGGATTTACTACACTTTTAGCTGTTTACTCAGGATACTTCTTCCAAATGACTTACTAAAACGTTTTTACATGTTAAAGCTCTTTATCAAACTGTCTTACATATTGTATGTTTCCTTTCAAACTCTGTTACAATTGTGTTTCAAACAAAGGTTTTACTTATACTTAAAACTGTTCTTATCAAACAAACTGCTTTCAAATCATTTTACAAACTGACATCAAGTCATCATTTCTTAGTTATTAAACTTTTCGAAGGTTTTACAAAACTTCTTTTATAATTTTATATTGTCAAATGCATGCCCATATATGTATAGCTATATAAGTAATGTTTAAAGGACTTAGGACGGCTAGCTCGCTTTATTTCCTTTTCCTAGTTGGGACGTGGCCTTAGGGCATCGGTTAATTGTCCGAATGTCGTCTAAATATTAGTTATATATCATGTATACATATATAGACATAAAAGTTCCATCAGTCAGTTTAGTACCTTTGGGTAGCAAAGGCATACTTCGGTTATACACGTACATTAATAGTAGCTATAATAGGTATACTTAGGAGATACTACTTACTATTCCAAGTATAAGGAATCACACAAGACTCAGTTCATTCATGAGTCTATACTAATACAACACTTACTATATGAAGAGATACAATTACAGAAATACAATTACAAGAATACTAATACATTACATATTATATGAAGAGATACAATACACGATAACATAACATACATAATAAGGTGTTATAACATGGAACAAGTACAAGATCTAACTATACCAATTAATCACTAACGCATTGTTCTAAACAAAAGGTGAAAGTTATATTGGGTATACATGATCATATAATCATAATGTGGATGTTCACGACTTGCAATCATTGCAGGGGTCGCGTTCGGTTCCCAGAATCTTTTGACAGGAAGAGCGTTTAGTATGGGATCTAGCCATCACATTATACCTTAATACTCATTTAAGACAATTAGTACAATAGTAGTCACTTATTACAAATACTATAGTACTTACACTTTACATACGACAAATACAAAAGGATACAATTCTAGTTATTATATTCTTTTCCTTATTACCTTTACTTTGTGTCACATTCACATAATCGATGAGGTAGATTAGATTTGAATAATAATAGCTGTATAAGGAAAAACCTTCACTTAAGTAGAGGTTCATACTTTCAAAACAGTCGGGTCTTGGTAGAAGGCTACTTTCAAAACAGCCGAGTCTTGTTAGAAGGCTACTTTCAAAACAGTCGGGTCTTGGTAGAAGGCTACTTTTAAAATAGTCGAGTGTTGGTAGAATACTAATTTGTATACTAGTAGGAAATACGAGATTTTCTAGGGTTTTCAAACGTTTACAATTACTTCAAACATTTTCATACTTATACAAACATTCATTCAAAAAATTACAAGTCTTTTCTTTACAGTTTTACAAACCAACGACATTAAAATACTTATGAATTCACCGGCTTTATTGTTGATACTCACTTTCAAAATAACTTGTATTCTCAAGTCACAAATAGACAGGTACGACGACCAGGTTTTGTGAAGACGGAGCGGTCAAGACTCGTCTTTTATTTTGAATATTCATTATGTTGTTTTATACTTTGAGAGAACACAATTGTATTTAAAATTATACTATTAATGCAATGGATGATGTTGTTGCTTGTTTACTACTTTTCATTGTTGTGATACTTTACATGACGTCCTCTGCCCCATAACGTTTCCGCCGTTCTCGGTTTTGGGGTATGACAACAACTGACTGATTGAACAAATCAAATAAGTCCTGGCTTGGCCAAGCACTCACATGTGTCATCATTAAATCATCGAGGGGCCCACAGATACCGCTTTTATCCCGAACGTAAAAGGAATGGATAAACTTCGACTCATATCGCTTATTCTACTACTTATTGAATCATACACAAAGAAACGTTTTATAACATCGAGTTACCGAATGCAGTTTCGTGCAATCAATGTACAACCAACTCATAGTAACAACTCATATCTCTAGGTTTGAAGAATATAAGATATTATAGTCTCATGATCACTTGTGATAAAATCCATGAAGTGATTTAAATGAGCATGGGTTGAATCCAATACTCAGAACTTTTGAGCACTCATGAGTGTTGTAGCACAACTTTTTCCACCAACTTGGACCTCTACAAGCCAACCCATGACAGTCTTGATTCATATCTACTTCCAACATATGACCGACTATGGATGGTTTAAATAACTCAGTCATTCCGAAAGAATAACCTAGTTATTATGGAAGTCAAAACATGGAAAGTGAAACACAAGAATAAATGAATCTAATATGGTATCAAAACCTATGAATATAAATAAAACACTTTCTATTTATCACCATACTGATTACTCATTATTCATTGTTTCGGCTTTATCAACTTTATACTTGAATTAAAACACTAGGTGTCCCATGCTCCAAGCATGTACACTATGTTTTCTAAACAATAGCTTTGCCATACACAAGTATGAACTCTATGTTTGTCTATGATCCTTTTCTTTGTGAACTAGATCAATTGAACATAATTTCAATGATCCTCTTTTCACACTCCCAATTCCTTGTCTTAAATGTAAGAATTCCAAATTCCTATCATTTATCGAAATTTGTTTAGATTTTAAACTTATATGCATTGTTGCTCTTGTAATGATTATGCACAAAGCCACAAAGGCTTGGCAACAATCATTACAAAGTATCCCAATGGAGAGCAATTCCATGGAAACGATGTCTCAGATTCAAAGCGCATTACTTTGAACATGCTTATTGCATTAAGTTTCTTTAACCTTACACAGATTGCTTCCACCAATGAAGACAACTCTATATTCCCATTTTGACTACCACTTCTGAACAAGAGGTGCCTCTTTTCAGACTATGTCAATATGGTCCTTCCAATACTAACAGTATACTTCCAACTGTCCTTGAGCAACTAATCTTTGGTAAACCTTAGATTGTCCTCGACAATTGCTTAATCACTTTAGTCATATCCAATTCTAGACATTTTCCTCCTTAATGCCCCAAGGCATTTGGAAAATTCAGAAAGGATAAATATTATAGCACATGTAATCAATCTTGTACCAAAAGTAAATGGGACACGATTCATGATGTTTCACATAAAGACATGGTTCTAGACCAGTCTTTTGCCATAATAAATTTTTTTGCCATATTTTCAAAATTTGACTATGAAAAAGGATGCTATAATCGTAATCGAATTTTGAGCACGCAATATATAGAATTTTCTTAAGTTGAACCAATCCAACATGAAATTCATATATATATATATATATATATATATATATATATATATATATATATATATATATATATATATATATATATATATATATATTCTTGACTAAAGGTGATTAAAACCTCGATATAATCTCTTTATAATGATTATGAACTCAATCTAAGCTTTGTAGAATTGAAATAAGGTATATTTTCCTCTCCCTTAATTATAGCAAAACAACTTTTTCAACCCCTGCAACCTCACGAATTGAAACTTTTGTTTTCTATAATTAACATTGCTAACTTGCAATTCTTATCATAATTATCATGCTCCCACTAACATGATGATTATTAGCATAACACTTATGCTACCACTAGCTTTGACATGTATCCAGAAAACAAATGGACCTCTAGAAGTCAATACTTTATTGACATTCTTACCAAAGTTCAGATTTATGATACTAGATTGCTTTGATAAGTCTTTATCAAAATTATACACCTTATCTTAGATAGCTCACAGGTGTGTCTAAACAATTTCAAAACTATGAAAAGGGATTCCATAATCATAGTCTCAATTGTTTAGACCTTTTTCCATTTCTCATAAGTCAATGTTAGTGTGCCAGTTAACCACGCACGCTCCATTAACAACTTTGAGAACTGCAAATATCACAATTGCTATCTACTTAAAATCTACTTAGTGAAAGAGTTTCCTTACAATCATTTTCATGAATCGAAGAGAAACCTTATGACACTTAGATTTTATGGTATATATGTTCTTATCCACGTGAATTTGTCAAACCATAATCACAAGACTAGGTTAGTGACAAATCCTAACTCATATGGATTGAACTTCTGCAATCTTAACTTCTTGCCACCTGGTAGCTCAAGGGCCTGTCATTGCTTCCAAGTAGCTATGCGAACAATTGAGAACATGTAGAACTCAAATTTATAGCCAACTTAACTGGAATGGGCACAGAAATGTCAGCACGATAGGTTATAAACCTCTAGTTGTGTGCTAGTGATGAAATACAGTTTATTCTTGATTACCTCTTGAAACCCTTTCAGCATCTTTTAGACTCCCACTGTCTCCTTGACCTATAAGACTTTATTGCCATATATTCAAGAGATAGTGTGGATTCTAATCAAGACAGACACTTAACACAATTGGCCTTAGTTGGTCTTTGTTTTATCCAAAACATCACAAATTACCAATTTCAAATGTACAAGAGTAGAAAACTTTTACTCTTACATTTGACAAGTGTTTTAAACCTTCTTTAAGACATGTCAGTCAAGTTACAATCTTAGAGTATAACTCTAAGAATTGTTTTTGGAACGATGTATGAATCATCTTCTTGATTTAACCACTTCAACAATTTATAACTCCTCTTCTTAACTATCAGAATGCACTTAGAGGATGAATTGTGATAAGGTCTCAAAATCTTTAAGATGATCTTAAAACATGATACTAAAGTACTCTCCCATCTTTTTAGATTTGAGAAACTTTTATCCTTCTGCCTAATTTGATTCTTATCATTCGTTCTGCCATACACTGAAATTTTTCCAACGCCTCAGAATTATACTTAAGGCTGTAAGTATAACCATATTTACTAAACTTTAGTAAATCATGATGAATAGTCTTATAGATCTTTTGTGGTGGACTTAATCAGTGCACAATAATGTGTACTTGATCCTTTAGCCTTTCACTTGACTCACACATCCATGTGAACAAGTAATTAGTCTTAATTTTCCAATGCTTGAAAGTTCTCATTCATCATACTATACAACTTGCATGATTCCAAGTTTCAGTCCAATTGAAACTTGGGTGATGAGAAACTTTCCTTATTTGGTAAATTTAGACACTACAATAAATGAAAGCATCAAAACCATTTTCCTATATTACTAGCAATGGAATCATATAAACAACAATTTCTTTCACAAATGCCATTGTAAGGATACTTAAAATAAATAAAATCAAAAATTTCCTTTTATTTTAAAAACTTTGCGGAAAAACTTATCCTTACAATCCATATGAAAACCTTATTGTTATATATTCCAAAGCAATGTGTCATAACTCCTAAGTAACAGCTTCAAAATTCTGATGCGATCGAAGTCCATCTTCATGATCAGAAGCATCATATACTTCCTTTAAGCTTTCTTTCTTTTCTTTGATTCTTATAACATCACCATGTGACTCAATCACATTATGTAATAAGAATCTCCAAATAGGAGCTTAACAGAGTTAGACAATGGACTTTACCTTAAGTAGAGTCAAACTTATTGACTTTAACATCCTTAGGTAAATTTGGCAGCTTCACAACCAGTGCCTCTTCCTTTGGCAATTTTAACAAATGGACCCTTTGTTAATGGTACATGGGACTATCACAGACTTAGCTTTTCTCTTTACCATTTGGTCAACAGAGTTAACTATGGCTGATCCCTTTCCATTGGGAAGAGAATGCTTTTTCTGGATTTCCAGTGTCATCATTGTCAATGTCCATAAAGTTTTGGGAAGTCGATCTTCTAATCAAATTTGCTTTACTAGCTTTCCAAATCATTGTTGATTCAGCAGTACCAAGAAAATAGATAAGATCATTAAGGGTCTTGTCATAGTCTGTTTCATAGGAGTCCCAAAGGAACTCACTATGTGATTTAGAAAGTGATTGAACCACCAACTTTCTCAAGACTTTGACCCCCAACTCTCACGGATTGTCAATATGTGACTTCATCTCCAAGATGTGATCACACCTAGACCTTGCCTTGACAATAGGGCTTGAGTGACCTTGAACTTGTGGGTTAGGGAGAATAATTGGAGGAGGTGGAGAATGTGAAGTTCTAAGAGATTTGGGAAGATCATAGATGTCTGAACTAGACATCTTTTGGGAGATATTCAAGTTTAGTTGAAGTAAAGTCCTCAATATAACACCCAATATGAAATATTAAGGCTAGGACCCAACAACCTATTTATAACTGGAAGAGGGATGCCGTAATCCAAGTTATAAAATAGTTGAAGGTAGGTAAATGATGATTTACCAATTCCCACCATGAAAAACGAAATATAATTAAGTTTTAATTGGATTTGAAACTCCTAGATATTTTGAGATACATTGAACTTTCAATGGCATGTTTGAATCTCGATCATGCCCTCTCAAGTTTGTGACTGGGATGCCGAGGATCACAAACAAGGTGTGAATAATGTCACACCCCCAAACCAGAATGGCGGAAACATTCGGGGGTGGATGACTTCACGTAGTATCACAACCATTGAATATTGTAAAGAAAGTAACACAACCATCACATATATAACGAAAAACGTATGTTGTTGCGTTATACATATTAGCAAAAGAATATTACATTAAGATGATATATGTTCAATAATAAAACATCCTTAGTGTTTCCTTCTCCAAAAGCTGGTGCTTACCTGTATTACTGATTCCCTGAGAAATACAAGTGGTTTCGAAAAAGTGTCAACAATTAAGTTGGTGAGTTCATAAGTGTTTTGCATTGAAAAGTATGTCCTTTTTGATAGTAAATCGATGAACGAGGTTTTCAGAAAATCCAATATTTTCTATAAATGATTTGAAAAGTTTCCCGTGTTGGAGTGCGTTAGTGTTTTTCATACTTGAATAATCATAACGAAATTTGTATTAAAAATAAAATGGAAAACTGAAATGCATATATGAATCTCGTAAATCAAACTTGTTTTTATACTTTTATGTGACTTTTATAACCATACTATTGACACTGATGGCCTGTAACAACATTCTTCAGGTGTTGTAGTGTTATGACATTTGTCACCCCAGACCTGCCGGTCTAACTGTAGCTAACAGTTTAGGTGCGGGATTGTCAATCCCGTATAGATCTATACACAAGTATCACGCTCTCTCTCCAAGAGATTATGGTATATAATACAGGACTTGAATTGCATACATACGAGTACGTTGAAGTTTAAATGTCTCACATTACTTGGTATAAACAAATTTACGATAATAAAGACCTTACTTCTTTTGAAAGCATTTCATTTGTCGAGATGTATATATGTAAAATGTATGAATCACTTGAATACTAGACTCATTATAATTTCTCAAAAGTATGTTCCCATTTGGTAATAACAACTTGGTGATATAATAGCCCTTTAAACATAAAGTTATTTTTGTATCAAACCCTATAAGAACGATATTATAAAAATGATACTTTGATTTGTAATGTACTTGTATTCCCCCCCCCCCCCTAAAACGTGAAAAGAATTGAAAAGTAGGGGTATGAACTCACTCGTTAAGTTTGAAGAGAGAGGCTAGGGTTGAGCAGAACTTCGACCGCGGATGGTTGCGTCGTCGGGCTCTTCGGGGATCTCTGCAGCGTAAATCTTTCGTCGGGGGCTCGAGTGTGGAAACCAAGGTCGTCGGGACAGCTTCTTGTGCTTGGAAGGGTGTGAGAGTATCTGGATATTTGTGAATGTGTGCTTAAACTCGCAGTTGATGCCATCTATTTATAGTGCTGGAAGAGTGAGTACGCGGGGCGTAATTTTGGAGTACGCGGCGCGTACGTCGTTACGCTGGGCGTAATATGGCGTCATGTCTTACGACTCCTGGCTAGCTAAACGTAGCTTGGGCGGGCCGATGGGACTCGACTATGGGTCTAGTACGCGGGGCGTACTCCCAGAGAACGCGGGGCGTAACCCGGCCTGTCCTCTTCTAAATTCCGTAACTTTCGCGTACGAGCTCCGTTTTTCGTGTTCTTTATATCCACGCGTAGGTGAGATTATGCTCTACAACTTTCATTTAGACTCCGTCGGCTAGTTTTGATTTAATTTTAATGATATATTTTTAATAGGCTAGGCCTTCTAAAGTTCGTTAAAAATTCATAGGTTCTTTATTCGACGTCGGTTTTCGTTTGTCTTTTTATTGTTTTATTACCACTGAGGAGATCTTCAACTTCCGTTTAGGTGGCGATAGCTAAGTAACACTCGATCTTCAATCCGAGTTTTTAGCCCTCTACTACTGTTACGAAACTTTGAAATTCCGTAACTTCTTCATACGAGGTCCAGTTTGGGCGATCTTTTTATGTACGCTCACCTTTCAACGAGATCTACGACTTTTGTTTAGATACTTAAGGTTAAAATGCATTTTATTGAGATTTTACTTTTTACGTCAAATAATGTTTTAACGTCGTGTCGTAAATATACGAGTGGTTATAATTTCTTCAATATAACCCGGTTTTGAGCGTTCTTTATGTTTTTGGAAACCTTGGCATGATATCTAATATTTGATGCATCCCAACTTAGAGACTTGAACACTTTATTTTCGAGGTTAATTTCGTTGTTTTTAGCTTTCGAGTGTTTAGAATGCTTTTGGAAAATATAGGGTTTTCACAAATAACCATGCAAATTGACTTGGTACCCTTAATTTTATCACCTAATCGATGTGCCGGTTAACCACACATGCTCCACCGATCTATGATAAAACTTAAGTCACCCTTTTCCACACATTGTCAGTCCCATGTTAGTGTGTCGGTTAACCACACACGCTCCACTAACGACTTAACAAGGGTGCAAAGTCTAATTTCATGGGTTAGCACCAAATTCACATTTTTCTTAAGTAACTAAGATTGGGAATTTATGAGTGTTTAGTTACTTAATATTTATCATTAATATTTTTAATGAAGGGAGAATTATAGTCCTTTCCCACCCATTCAGCTAACGACCCTCCACTAATCAAGGAAGCGGTGGGTGAGAGTGGACACCCATTAAGTTGCCATTTTATAAGCAACAACCTTATACCCCCCCTTATAGACCGGTTTCGTGAATGAGGCCTACTAACAGTAAGAAGACTTGCTCTTATACATATATATAAATATTATTAACTTATAATATTATAAAATATAAGAGTTGAATTTTATCTTTTAAAATCGTAAGCGCTTAACTTGGAATTAAAGTATTCATTCGAGAAAACTTTTCAAATTCCAAAACTTGAGGGCAAGTTTTGAAACTATTCAAAACTCTTGGATTTTCATAACTTATGAGTTTTAATTAAAGCTTTAAAACTTTTAATGAAGAGACTCTTGGACATCCATAACTTGAGGACAAGTTATGGAGCTATAAAAACTATTTATAAGAAAAGACTCTTCATTTTTTGTAACCTAAGGCATTTTTATGAGTTTTTAAGATTCATAAATGTGACTTTTCATATAACCTGAGGACAAGTTACAAAAACACATTTTCTGAACAACTTTTAGATTAATTTGGATTGAAAACAACTAACACATATTTTTCATTAATCTAAAAAATAACTCATAAAACAAGGTAACAAAAAAAACTTTTGATAATCCATAACTTATGCAGTTAAATGCTTGTTTTATGATGAAACTTTTCATGTTACATAACTTAAGAATAAGTTATGGAATTCTTTAAAACATTAACACCAAATTTTGTAACTCCATAAAAACTTTGAATCAAATTTTTTTAAAACCTTTTCATATCCATAACTTATGGAGGTTTCAAAAAACTTTTTAGATCAAACTTTTAAAACTAATAAAATAATCATATCGTTTTATCTTTTACTAAATTTGACCTAATTCAACTCATATAGCAAATGATTTAAATTTTACAAATAATTAGTTTTTTCACAAAAACAAGTAATTATCTTAAAAATTGACAAATGTCATGTGTTTTTTCCTTTTTTTCAACTTTGAAAATAAAACATTTGCATCAATATAACAGAAAACAACCCATGACTCTAATACCACTATTGGTTTTTGAGCATTCTAACACTCCTAAGTGTACATGCAACCTTAAATACCTTTGATCTATGTTTTCTCTATTATACATGCAAATATGAATATCTAAGGTATTATCCTAACTAGCATACCAAAATATTGATACATAGTAATGTAACAAGTAAGAATACATACCTCTTTGTTGTAATCTTCTCTTCATGAAGCTTGAGTGCCTAGTGCCCCAAGTGTGACACCTCAAATGGTTTACACAACACCATGAACACTTGGAATATCCTTAAGAATAAGGATACATTGGTTCTCTCTAGTGAAATCGGCCTTTCCCTTTTTTGTACCCACACTAGTCCCAATTTCACCAACCAAGGATATCTTTATATAGTGTGGAGACTAGGGTTAAACCCATGACCTTTCATTTCATATGATCCATGGGTTAAACACTCCATGGACTATCCATGAAAGCTTAACCCAATCTAAATGAACTTGGCCCATTCCACATATATAAGAGTCCATATTTAATTAGTTCATTTTGATCACTTAATTAATTAAGTCTTGATCAATACTAATTAAATAATATGATTCCATATTAATATATTAGAACTTATAATATATAAATATAAATCATAAATATACTATTCTCAAAAGACTATCCGTATAAATTGTGTCGGTGAAGTGCAACCCAAATGGACCATGTCGGGTCGGGTCAAGTACATACCAAATATAGCTATGGACTTAGACATTAATCCAACAATCGCATCAGCCAAAACAGCCGTGACTGCTGCATGGAATATAGTTGGGTCGAACTGAGGAGGTGGTGGCGATGGAGGGTCGTTGTTCTTTCTGTTGAGTCTCTTTTTGGGAGGCATCCTATTCTATAAATAATCAGGAAGAAGAGGAGGGTAAGTCCTCTAGATTTGGATCAAGAGTTATGAAGCAACATATATCTCAGCCTAATAGATAGAGTGTTCTACTAAGCGATAAACAAGGAAAAGTTACTAATGCAAGTAAATTATCGCTAAAAGGAATGAGTAGCAACACTTGGAAGTGAATCTCTGTAATGTATTTGACTCTAGTAAAAATACTCCTATAGTATTTTAATGTTGTAGGTTTTGTTATATCGATACCTTGTTGTATGGATACTTGGGAAGTTTTAGGCCTGCTGTAACATCACAGTCACTCCCAAGCACATGTTGGTCATGTCTCGAATAAATATAGTTGATCAGGCTATATTGACCCTAGACATGATTACATAACTACCCAGTTTTAACCGTAGTGTCCAACATCCAATTACTTTTGTTGTGTTCTACTCATGATATTGCTTGTGGTGCGTATGTATACTTGTATACTTCTTGTAAAATACTTATATTTTAAAGTATACTTTTAGTTCAGAGCGCTTTGGCCCCTTAGTGTTTATAGTTGTATACCTTGTAAGGTTCAGTATACTTAGTTCACTATAAACAATAGCTATGATACCAATCTGTCACACCCGCGAACCGTGAAAACGAACGGCGGAAACGTCTGGAGGTGGATGACGTTATGCGTAGTATCACAACAATTGCATCATAGTAATCAAAGTAAACACAACCATTACATTACATATGAATATTTACATATGTTTGAAAAACATAGTTTGTATATATCAGTATATGACAAAAATAAAAGATGTGACTCCAAATTGCTCCGTCTTCTCCAAAAGCTGGCAAGGGCACCTGTCTATTGTTGTCCTGAGAATACAAGCGGTTTTCAAAACATATCAACATAAAGTTGGTGAGTTCATAAGCATGTTTTTGTAATGAAAACTAGTCACTGAATTTGTATAAATGACTGATTTTCATTATATGTCAAATATGATTCGTATCAAAACCCTGGTTACCAGTAGTATGTAATGTATGTTTCGTTTGAAAACCCTGGCTATCACCAGTATGTAAAGTATGAGGTTTAGACTGGGAGAATCCGTTATTTTTCCTGGTATACGTGTGTTTATTGCTTTATTAGTTCTGAAACTGAAAGGCATAAGTTGTTACATTTGTGTTATCAAAGCAATTGTTCATGTGAGGTATATTATTACGTATATACGTCGTACAATTGGCGAGGTTTATGGCCATACTTAAACTTGATCCGACGTTAAACGAATGCCGATATCCTTTATGACATTTGTCACCTGTGGACCAGCCGGTCCGACTGTAGCTAGCAACCAGGTGCGGGATAGTCAGTCCCGTATAGATCTATACACAAAAGCCACGCTTTCCCTCCAAGAAATTCTGGTTCATAAGCGTAGTCCTCCACATAGTTAATGTTGTAAGCGCCCATGGACATGTCTCCCAATTAAGTTAGCGACCTTACGAGTAATAATACATAAGTGTACTGTCCTTTCATATTAAAATCCGATGTATGTTTTTTAGAGTAAAAACAATTATACTAAAATAATTATTTAGTGTTGTACTCTCGTAGTAATGTATGATATAACTAAATTTGTCGTAGTTTATGCATTCAACCGTGTATGTAGTTTGTATCTGTAAAACCCGTAATGAAATCCCCAAACTACACCCATTATAGTTTGACTGTAATGTTATGTTCGTGAAATGTTCGGAAAAGCTATGCAATTAAATTTAGAAAACGTCCCTTATGATCCGCATAATACAATAGGAATTAAGTATCTAAATTTTCATGAAAACTATTGATTTGTATAAATTGCATAAGTTTGACTTGTTGAAAACTTTTGTGTTTGGCTTGTATTTCCCCCTGAAAACGTTTTAAAAATCATAAAAGCGTAGGGGTATGAACTCATCGTTTGACGTGGGATTCAAGTGTAAGTCGATAGGAATTGTTGAGTGTTAAATGAAGCCTTGGACACAAACGGTCCCTATTTAACATATAGAGGCACATATATGCATTAGATCGTGGTATACACAATTAGATGTGGAAGGAAACCACCTAGGGGCTGGGAAACACTTGAAACTAAGTGTTAGAATCACAGGTGATTGAAGGAGGGGAGCTTGCGGTCGTAGACAGGGATGTACAGTCATGGGTTTGCGGCCCAAATATTTGCGATCCATGGGTTTACGGCCCATAGATTTACGGACCATGAGATTACGGCCATAAAAAGTTGATAAAAGGTGCGATTTTCAGTGTTTCGGGGTCCTTTCTAGCCTCTTGGAAGTGTTCTAAGTCCCATGCATAGCTTAAGGAAGAGTTTAAGGCCAATAATCGACAAAAACTAGAGTTTCCAGCCAATGAGGGGTGTACGGCCGTGTAACGCCTGTGTTTCCAGGCTTTCCATTTTTAGCAATGTAATAGTCTAGGTTAACCTTTGTAACCCGTTTTAAAATAATAAGAGTGTATTATTTGAGTATTATGTGTTTTGTGCTTAATTGCTTAATTATGTGGTTTGATTAATTAAGAATAAAAATAAGCGTCAGAATTTAAGTGTAAAATAAACTTGATATCTTTGGATAATGTTGTAGTAGTTGAAACGAGGTTTCCGAATATATATAGAACGCCCAAATCTGACTTCGTATGAGGAAGTTATGATTTATCGAAGTTTCGGCTTAGCGGTGTGCAGCCTGAAATACTCGATTTGAGATCGAGCGGTTTTTAGCCGAAGCAATCTAAACGAGGATTGAAGATCTCGTTGTTGGTATCGAAGCGATAAAAAGTTAGGCGAGAACGGACGTCAAACGAAGAAGTTATGAATTTATAACGAAGTTTTCTGTCCCGGCCTATTAAAAATAAATAATAAAAATAAAGTCAAAATTAGCCGACGGAGTCTAAACGAAAGTTGTAGAGTGTAGTATCACCTACGCGTGGATATAAAGAACGTCGAAAACGGAGTTCGTATGAAGACGATATGAATTTTCGAAGTTTATTAAATAATTAATAATTAAATTTAATTATTAAATCCGGCATTATCCGAAGAGGAGTCATCGGACTCATCCGAAGTACGCCCAGCGTACTAGCGTACGCCCCGCGTATAGCGAAGCATGACCTCGAGTTCTTCGGATACGTAAGCAATGACGATTCTGAGGCAGTACGCCCCGCGTACTCCGAGGCTCCAGCCTCCTATAAATAGGATGCGAGGGCAACCGGTTCTTTTGTTCATTTTCTCTCTTCTCTCTCCCGTTTTGCATCGATTTGCGTGCCAGAAATACCCCGAAGCCCCGGTCTTAGTCTCGAGCCCCGAAGCAAGTCCCGAGATCCCGAAGATCCCGAGAAGTGCGGTTCCTGAGCCGAAGCTCTGCCCGCGAGAAGTTCGATTTTTGTAGAGATCTTCCAGATCTGCTGAGGATTACTACTTCTGCAAGTCGTAGTGTTGTCCGATCATCTTCTGATCAAGTGAGTGTATACTACCTTTCATAAACACGATAATAATACAAGTATGGTTTGAGTGTATTAAGTATATTGTGGTTTATACGTGTGAGTGTGTAGTTACTTTCTTCTAACGCATGATTATGAAGTATTTTATACGAAATACGTGTTATGTGTATAATTTTGTTGTTATGTGCGTGAATATATATTCATTCTCTTCTATCTCATAGATCCGATTTACTTTCTATGAAATACGTGTTGTGTGAGCGTGCCTCATCTGTTCTGTGGAATATGTATTGAATGAAAATGATATACAGGTTTTAAACTATGTATGAAAATATATATTTTTATCTACTAATATGTTGGGTAGAACATGGGTAGATAGTTGGTGTGTAATAAACAGATGAGAGGCCTCGATGTTGTTGTTGTTGTTGATCTAGTTATTCAGCGGAGTATGGATAACGACCACGGACTCTTTCTAGACAGTCCAGTGGAACGCTAGCAGGTTCATAACCTGTAGGTGTTGTGAACGATGTGTTCACCGGTGTACTCTATCCCCCTCATGGTTGCCTTTAGGATATCTATTGTTGAGGAAACCCCTTAGCAGTAATGGCTGTCCCGATGAAAATCCTAGATTAGGTCCCTTGAGATAGATGTTATTTTAGGGACGTAAAGTGAGGACAACGGGAATGGGTAATCGGGATAGTGATTGGTTAGTGAAATTAAATATAATTTATTTATTGTGGGTTGAAAACCCTATATGCTCACCAGGCTCCCAAGCCTGACCCACTCAGTTTTATTTGTATTATAGGAAGTGGCGCAAGGGCGTAAGATGGATGGATCATCGAGTTCTTTTGTTTACAAGTTTGTATATGTATATATATTTGTTGAATGACTTGTAATGTCATCGTTTATGATTTATGGTCTGTATCGGAACATGACATCCCGAGTTTTGATTATATAATGAAAATGCATCTCTTGATGAAATGCTTTGATAAATATTATTTTATCATGTTTTGTTTTGGGAACAAATTCCGCAACACTTTTAAATCAAAAGGATTTACTCTGAAATTATTTTAAAAAGCATAAATGAAATCGGTCTTTTCTGGCCGAGATTTTGGGGATGTCACAGTTGGTATCAGAGCATTAGTTTAAGCGAACTAGGAATTTGTAGGATTTATAGACTTAAACTTAGAACAATAGTCGCATTATGAGTCAAGTTGGGACTCAAAGAGAACGAAGGAACGATCCGGAAAGGAGAAACAACAAGGATGGGCGAATGTACAAGAACTTCTTGGGCGCCAAGCCACCAAGTCTTTCTGGGAGCCCAAAGCCTGTTGAGATAATGGATTGGATCTCCGAAATGGAGATGGTATTTGAAAGTTGCGACTGTAGCAACAAACAGAAGACTGTCTTTGTAGTCAGACAACTGAAGACTGGAGTCTTGAGTTGGTGGAAGTTGTTGGCAGATACTATGCCACGAGGAGAAGCTCTGAAAATGTCATGGGAGGAGTTCTTGGAACAACTAAGGGTGCAGTATTGTTCAGAGATAGATCTGATTGATCTGAACAATGAGTTCAAAAACTTAAAGAAGGGGAGGATGAGCATAGATGACTATGCTACTGCATTCACTGAGAAAATGAAGTTATTTCCATACCTAGTGCCAACAGAACTCTCCGAGATTGAGAGGTTTGCTAATGGACTGCCTGTCGACTTTGGTCTGACAGTCAAGATGGCAACTACTCTGAAAACGGCTGTTCGTGCAGCTAAGAATGTGGAGGCCCAGCAGAAGGAAAAGGGTCTGGAAAGGATAGATGTTGGTGAAAAGAGGAAGTTCGATGGAACTTCAGGGTCCAACAAGAAAAACAAGTTCTCGAAGTCTGCTTCGAGGGGAAGTGGAGGCGAAGTGAAATGGTGCGACAAATGTAAGAAGAAGAATCATGGAAAATGTGAGGTAGTGTCCATGTGCTCCAAGTGTGGAAAGCCAGGGCACTATGCCAATGAATGTACCCTCTCTAAGAAGGTTTTCTATGGTTGTGGTGAGGAGGGACACATGTCGAGGGACTGCCCGAAGAAGAAGGAGGCAGCTAGACCCAACATTCCGCCAAAGCCAAAGGCGAGAGCATTCCAGATGACACTAGAAGCTGCTAAAGATGAAGCTGATGTCGCTTCAGGTACCTTTCTCGTTAACGAATTGTCTGCCCAAATTTTATTTGATTCTGGAGCCAACTACTCCTTTATATCGCATGAATTTGGTAGAAAACTAGCTTTGCCTGTTGATAGACTAGATAATGCCTTATTAGTCGAAGTTGCTAGTGGCAAGTTTGTACCTGTTAGCCATCGTATGAAAAACATCTTAATTGATCTGAATGGGAATAAGTTCCACGAGGAATTATTACCTATTGAACTTAATGGTTTCGACATCGTGCTTGGAATGGATTGGCTTAGCGCCAATGATGCTGAAATTTTATGCAAGAAGAAGATAGTTAAAGTGAACCCGCCTGGGAAAGATTCGTTTATGGTGTATGGAGATAAACGTAGAGTAAATTCTGAAATCATTTGTCTAATGAAAGCCAGAAAATGTTTGACCAAGGGGTGTACATCATACTTAGCATTCGTGATCGATGCTAAGAAGGAAAAGAAGGTGATGCAGAGTATTCCAGTGGTGTGTGATTATCCGGAAGTATTTCCCGAAGATCTTCCTGGATTACCGCCTGATAGACAAGTGGAGTTTAGAATAGACTTGTTGCCAGGGACAACGCCAATAGCAAAAGCACCTTATCGATTAGCACCGATGGAGATGAAGGAGTTAATGATGCAACTTCAGGAGTTATTGGACAAAGGTTTCATTAGACCTAGTTCATCACCCTGGGGAGCTCCGGTGTTATTTGTGAAGAAGAAAGATGAAAGTATGAGAATGTGCATTGATTACCGAGAGCTGAATAAGGCAACAATAAAGAATAGATATTCGTTGCCAAGGATTGATGACCTATTCGATCAACTACAAGGTTCAAGTTATTTTTCAAAGATCGACCTAAGGTCAGGATATCATCAGCTGAAAGTAAGGGAGCAGGATATTGAGAAGACTGCATTCAGAACCCGATATGGACACTACGAGTTTTTGGTTATGTCGTTTGGACTAACCAATGCTCCGGCAACATTCATGGATTTAATGAACAGAGTTTGTAATCCGTTCCTAGATAAATCTGTGATAGTGTTCATAGATGACATTCTGATTTATTCGAAAAGCCAAGAGGAGCATGGCAGACACTTGCGAGAAGTGTTATAAGTCTTGAAGAAGGAGAAGCTGTATGCTAAGTTCTCCAAATGTGATTTTTGGATTCGTGAAGTCCAATTCTTGGGTCACGTGGTCAACCAAGAAGGGATAATGGTTGATCCAGCGAAGATCGAAGTTGTGCTGAAATGGGATCAACCGAAAAGTCCCACGGAGATCCGAAGCTTTTTGGGATTAGTCGGATATTACCGAAGGTTTATCCAAGGCTTTTCTTCGATCGCTACTCCATTAACAGCTTTGACCCATAAAGGAGCTACTTATGCTTGGAATGATTAGCATAAAGAAGCATTCGAGAAGCTAAAGAAGAAACTATGCGAGGCACCGATACTTTCTCTACCCGATGGAGTTGAAGACTTCGCTGTTTATAGTGATGCGTCTGGGGTTGGATTGGGTTGTGTTCTGACCCAAAGAGAAAAGGTGATAGCATATGCGTCTCGACAGCTGAAGGAGCATGAAAAGAATTACCCGACTCATGATTTGGAGTTGGCAGCAGTAGTTTTCGCTCTGAAAATATGGAGGCATTACCTCTATGGCATGAAGTGCAAACTTTTCACTGATCATAAGAGTCTCCAATATCTCTTTAATCAGAAAGAATTGAATATGAGGCAACGACGCTGGCTAGAGTTACTTAAAGACTACGACTGCGAGATACTTTACCACCCCGGTAAGGCTAATGTTGTTGCTGATGCTCTCAGTCGGAAAGTCAATCTTGAAAGGAAAAGGCCAAGAGCGTTGAGAATTGAAGTTGTCTCGACCATTGTGGAAAGTATAAAGAAAGCTCAAAGCGAAGCTTCTGAGAAGAATGACCGAAAGGAGGAACGTTTGGGCAAAACATTGGTGTTCGATGTAAACAGTCATGGACTGAAGGTGTTCCAAGATCGGATTTGGATACCTAAGACAGGAGGAGTCAAAGATCTTCTGATGGAAGAAGCTCACAAAACCATGTACTCGATTCATCCCGGTAGCACAAAAATGTATAGGGACCTAAAACCCTACTACTGGTGGCCGACGATGAAGCTTGAATCGTTCTGCGCTATAACTCGTCTTGTGCGCAGGGTTAGTCTCGATGAAAGGGACTTGAGTGACAGGTCGTTTCGGTGCTCCACAGTCACGAGCATGATGCCCTATGTTCAGGCAATTGCAACATTGCATCTCATGGAAAGTCCCATGATGATGGAAACTACACTTCTCACACTTCGGGAGTTTTCCCTCATATGACCTGCGTGGTATGGGAACGGCAGGGGTTTCCACTTGCTGTTGTGGTATAGCCAGCTTTTGGGCTCTCTTGCGTTCTTTCCGGGCTTGACGCTTTCGTTTCTTGTTCTCTGCTTTCTGGCTTTGCGAGCCTGGGACTGTTACTGTTGGGTGACTTCCTGGATGGATATCACGATTGGGAACTTCATTCCCATCAACAGTATCGACCGTATTGATAGTGCTACGGTGCGCAATGACCGCGGTTACTGCAACCACTACGGCAGCTGTAAATACCGTTTGAAAGGTAGCGGCGTCCATAGGGAAAGTAGAGGTCTCGTTGCTTGGATGGTTGTTTCCGGATGACGACATGATTCTGTAACACGAAAGAGTAAAGATTTGTGAGCGATTCTGGTTGACCCTGATGTACTTAGATTGTTCATGAAAAGAGTAAGTGTATGATCTTGAAAGTTTGACCTACATCCCTATGATGCAGTCCCGGTAAAGAATGAATGTATGTTCGCTAAGTTTTGACCTACATCCCTATGATGCAGTCCTGGTAAAGAATGAAAGTGTGTTCGCTAAGGTTTGACCTACATCCCTACGATGCAGTCCTGGTACTGTAGGGTAGTATGTTCTTAGAATGGTCTCAAGACGTTTGTCGTTCGAGCTGAGGTATCGTGGTTTGGTGAATAACAAGATCCAACCACTGAAAGAGACTTGGATGTGTCTCTTGGAATAAATCACCATAGTCCAATGACTTGACCAAAGTATGATTCAGATAGACTCCAATGAAAGTAAGATAAAAGTACTTGGATGAAGAATGACACAGAAGTTAGTCGGCTGTCAATATCTTTGATATTCACGATGTAAAGATTCGGGAAAATGACCTTGTAAAGGTCTTACATCATATCCACAGAAGATAGTTCCTGACAGCATAAAGACCTAACTAAAGTACTTACGGAACAAGATAATTTCATAGAAAATGCTACATCGGGCATAGACAAAAAACACGATCACTATTAATAAGGAAATAAAGTAAAGTGTCTACTACTGGCGACGGTCATCCCTCTGGTGCACTCTTAGTTCAACCAATTGGCATTCCATGTCAAGTAGGTGTCTTTCGAACACCATCTGGCGTACTCGGAGCTGTATGACTTCGGCTCGTGATTCAGCCAGTGCTTGCAACAGGGTTTCATGGTTTCTCACTGATCTCTCGTGAGCATCCTCTAGATGAATGGTGTGGAGGGTATGCATTCTAGCATAGGTGATTACTTCTGTAGTCTGATGTAGAGCTGTCCTGCCTTGAATCTCATTTCGGGCCTCTCTGCGGACCAAGATTGGCAAGACTATATTTGCTAAGCCCTCATTGCTCAAGTCGTAAAAGCTTCGGTCTCTATTAAATGGCATAGGTTGATCTTTTCCTTGGCTCCATATTTCCAAGCATTCCACTCACTCAGGGTCGGGCCATGAAAAGTCGGAAGAGGGTTAGGAATTGAAACGGGAGCTGCTCGAGGTAGGTTCTCAACCTCTGGTTCGGGGTTAGCATCATACGAAAAGTCTTTATCACGGTGATCATCCAAGGAAATAGGATGATCATTCTCTGGTTCTTCTCCAAACCAACCAGCTTATGACTTCATTCGGAAGATACTGGTTGTCAAGGGGATGGAGTCCAGTTATGATCTCTATGCGAGAATTTAAGGTAAGAAGATAATTATTAGACGAACTATCTAGATAATTATTTAGAAAACCTTCATTAGTTACATCGCTATTTGTGAAGTGCATACCATCTATGTGTAATCTAAATAGGATAGACCTTCGAATAAGTGACCTTAACTCCTTATTCACACAGAATAGGGGTAAGGCAAAATTATCACAGATTCTGAGTCTATAACATCCTAATTACATGTAGCCTCAGTGTATCCACTTAGCAACTATTAACTTAGTAATGAAGATCCCATTTTAATTCTCAAGTATAAAGTACTTATAGTAACACCAAATACTCCTATAGTATTTTAAATTTTTAATGTTATGTTCTATTGTTCTCATTGTGGTAGGGTTGGTAAGATTTTAGTATTGTTGCAACCACACACTTAAACTTAGGCACATGCTAGTCAACCCTCGGATAATATAGGTGATCAGGCTATATCTTCCCAGTTTTGACCATATGTCTCTAAGCCCACTTGTGTTGCCCAACAATCGTAATTCTTTTGTACTGTCCTAACGACATTGATTTTAGTATGAATGCAGCACGTATACTTACTTAAATATTTTACTATTTAAAGTATAAACTCTTGGTCAGAGTATTTTTAATCCCTTATGTATTTATAGTTAGTATATCTTTTATGGGTTGATATACTTAATTCACTATAAACAATGCTCTGATACCAATCTGTCACACCCCAAAACCAAGAACGGCGGAAACGTTCTGGGGCGGAGGACGTCATGTATAATATCAACAACAATGTAAAGTAGTAAACAAGCAACAACATCATCCATTGCATTAATAAAATAATTATTATACAATTATATTCTGTCAAATCTTGATATATACTGAAGCATAAATCAAAATGAAAGATAAGTCTTGAATAAGCTCCATCTTCCGTTCTCCTTGCATCGGTACCTGTCTATGATGACCTGAGGATACAAGTAATTTTGAAAGCGAGTATCAGCTATAAAGTTGGTGAGATCATAAGTATTAATGTGTCTTAATTTGTGAAAACTTATAATTTCTAAGACTTGACATTTCTTTGAAAGAAAACGAGTATAAGTATGAAAATATTTGTAGCTCAACTGTAAATGTTTGAAAATCCCTAGAAATCCCTATGATTCCTATTAGTAACAAAAGGAGTCTTCTACCAAGACTTAACTGTTCGGTGTGTGTGTGTGTCTCTTGTAAGAGTATGTATTTTTCCAAAGTATAACTATCATTACTCAAAAATATAGTTTGTACATTTATGTTTAAGTGAGGTTATCACTGAAATATGTACTGGAAAAATTAACGTAGTACTAAATCGTAGCTCTAAAAGGGCTACTATTTATCAACAGATAGTATCTACATTACCGTGCTTCCTATGAAAAATTCACGAAGTGAATGTAATGGGAAGTAAATGGTACTATGGTGTAGTGTCGAACTACAACCGTACCTATTACCTTAAATCTAGGGTAATACTTCCAAGTACCATAGTATTTGGATATATACATATATATCAATACATCGATACTCAACTTGCCTTATTTGAGGGATAAGGTATAATGTGATGTCTAGATCCCAGACTGTTACGCTCCCCTATCAAAAGGATTTTAGGACCTACCCACGACCCCTGCATGAATGCAAGCCGTGAGCATCCACATTACTATGATCATGTATACTCGATATAACAATCACAATTGTAGTGTGATTTATCAGTATAGTTAGATCCAGAACTGGTTCTGAGCTATAGCCCCTAGTGACGTCTATCCTTTGTATATGTAAGTGTACTCATGTATGTGTGATCATGTAATTGTACTTATGTAAGTGCGATCATGTAATTGTATAATGGTGTACTGTAATGTTCTACGTGTGCTAGCTGTAATGTGTGTTCTCTCTATCTAGCAAGTATAGTAATGTAAGCGTTTTAGTATAATTGTATATGTTCTCGTCCTAGTATAGATGTATATGTAATGTACAGTAATGTCCTAGAAAGTATTGACTCATGAATGAACTGACTCATTGTATGATATCGCGTTCTAGTAATGGTTCTAGTATCTTCCTAAACTACCCATATGGTAGCTTACTAGTAATCTAAGTAGTACATATGGACGTGGATGTATACCCTTGCTACCCAAGGGCATAGGATGAATTGGAAGGACCTTTTATGACTATATATGTACACATGATATATAACTAATATTTAAACGACCTTCGGACGAGTATCCGATATCCCACCAGACCACATCTCAAGCGCGAAAAGGAAATAGGGTGGATAGCCTTCCTAAGTCTTTTAAACATTTCTTATATAACTATACATATAGAGGCATGCAATTTATAAAATCAAAGCATAAATAAGTTTAGTAACATTTGAAATATAAATATTAGTCTAAGGAAAGATCGACTTGATGTCAATCTATAAAACAATTTGAAGGCATAAGTCTGATAAAACGATATAAGTACAAGGAACATTTGTTTGATAAAACACAGTTGTAAATAAGTTTGAAATATGATGACAGTGTAAGAAGTAGTTTGAAAACATATAAAATGTTTATAAAAATCATTTGAAGGAAACTGTTTGGTAAAACGGCTAATGAGTAGCCAAATCTTTTGAATGTTGTATATTAATCACATGTGATTGATGTAATAAGTAATATAATCCTACTTACTAATCACATGTGATTGACATAACAAGTAGCATGATTCTACTTGTATCCCCCCCCCCCCCATAAAACATTTAAAACAGTTTAAAACATTAGTTAAGGGGTATGAACTCACCTGCAGTATGTGACTGGAATTGAACGGCTGTTATCGTATAGAAGGATCGGACAAGTGCTTGGTGTCAAGTGGAGACTTAGACACACACAATGATCCTAATTACATATGAAGACATATGTATATAAATAATTAGAGATTAAATCACTAATTATACAAGTATAAACATTTAAGCGCGAGGACAACACTTTTGGTCAAGTGCTAGGAGGCTAATGGGTTGCAACAAAGGAGTGCAATGCCCCTAATGGAAGTTTAAGGTCAAAAGACCATATTCATTAGAGTTTACGGCCCAGGGGAGTAAGCTCCTGGCCGTAAACTCTCAAACAAGCCATGTAATGGAGTTTAGAAGTACTACAACCTTAGAGGGGAAATGCTTCAAGGCTAGACAAGAGTTTAAGGTACCATATTGACTCCTAAGGGGAGTTTACGGCCCAAAGACCCTTTTCCCTTGGAGTTTACGGCCGTAAACTCCCTTGGGAGGGTTCTTATTGTCCTTTCAAGTCTCTAATATTTCTAGGAACAAGTCTAGGCTTCAATACTTGGATTAAGGAAGGTTTAAGGCACTAAATGGGACCATTTGATGGAGTTTACGGCCATAGAACTCTTTGGGCCGTAAACTCCCTCACACATGAGGTCCTAAGAATTTTAACTAGTCCATATCTCATCTAGGTACTTGCCCTAAAAGTTTCTTGGCCTATGGAAGTGTCTAGGGTGCTCTTTGTCCCCATTAAAGGAGTTTACGGCCCAAGAAATACTCTTGGCCGTAAACTCTCCAACACTTATGCTTTTCATGTGTTATCTAGGTCCTAAACACATTAAGGTACATGCCAAAAATGAATACTAAGCCTTAGGAAGAGTTTGAAGGCATTTTGGAACCTAAAACTTGGAGTTTACGGCCCAAGGAGTTTCTTGGCCGTAAACTCCCTTATAGAAATGATTTCTAAGGGTTTTGATGGCATAAATCATGAGTTTAAAGCTTCTAGGTTTTTGTTCTAAGGCTAGGGATCACAAGGCACTCATTTGTGCCCTTTACTTGGAGTTTACGGCCCAAGAAGTTGTTCCTTGGCCGTACACTCCTCAAACTACTTGCTTTTGATTTGTTTCTAGCCTCTAATGATCATACACTAAGTCCTTAGTTAGATGCCTAACACGGAAATGGGACTAGGTGGCCTTTAGGCTTGATTTTGGAGTTTACTCCCCAAGAACGTTCTTGGGCGGTAAACTCCCGGATCTTGTGTTTTGGACATGTAAACAATGTTATAAGGCATATAACAAGTATTAAAACACATTTAGGGAAGTAGACTCACAATCTGGGATGAAAACCCGAAGATCCGTGAGAGAGAAATTGACTTTTCTCTAATTGGAATTCAACTAATGAACCAATTTGGTTCAGAATTCTATTTATAGTCCTGAGATTTTTGGCAAAAAATATTTCTATTCTCGGAATGGATTCTAATGACCTAGAGAAATGGATTTACAGTGTTGCACAAAATCCTAGTGCAACCACTCTCCTAATAACTCCTTAGGTGTAAAACCCTAAAGCTGCCAAACTTATTCCAAAAGTTTGAATTTTCACTGAAACTGTTCTACTTCTATTGGATTGATGTGGTTTGATTTAGAACAGAAATTTCGGGTTGTCACATCATCCCCCTGTAAAAGGGAATTTCGTCCCGAAATTAGAATTTAGGCAAAGAAGTATGCACGAATGATTGAGACGTGAGGAGGAAACTTCCTAATCGTTTGGTTCTAGAGCACTTAAGTGAAATCGGGCTCTCGGTTGGTATCCCAACGAACCTTCACTAATTGGCGACGGCGTTGCTTCGTCCACTTGACCTCTTGGTCGAGGGTCACCACGGTCCTGATACGAAGGCAAGGATCTCGACGAATGGACTTGTAAGAGTTCAAACAGAAAGGTATGGTTTCGGGATCGAGATGCGAAGAGTAGAAAGTACGATACTGAGTTCGCGGAGTAGGTCTAGTTTGTGCGAGGCATAGGACAGATTCCGATAAGAATCTCGGAGGTCCTACTATATTGGATTTAGATTTCTACGCTTTACGAAGCGTATTAAGCCATTCTCAGAGTGAGTTATCCTGAAGAACTTGGTCACTCACTCGGAATCTCGAAGGTTCCTTTCTTGCGTAACTTCCCAGTCAAAGGCCACCCCTTGCTGGGTCAAAGTCGTACGAGTTTCTGTAGCTTGCGAGGAGTTCTGAATGAACTAAAGCGGTAGGTCGGTAAGACCTAAAATTTGGCGAAAGCTGTCGGCTTCTCTGGTGTCGATGAATACTCAAATGTTTTGGCAAATTGAAAGAGTACTCAAAATTTCCCACATTACTAACAGTGTGTTCTAGAAATTTGACTCTTCGATTTCCAAAATCTCGTGCTTAGAGAACTTTGCTAAAAGTTCCTCTGTAGGAATTGTTTTCATGGGTTTTCTTCTTACTACGAGGGTAGATAAGTAAGTCATTTCATGGAGAAATAACGAATCGATCCAAGTAAGAAAGACATAACCCTAATCATTTATCTCATGAAAACCATGGGCGTACTGGTCCTATCCGAAAGGTATCACTACGGACTCGAGGCGTCCGCATCGAATCCGGAAGATAGTCTCCCAGACATCCTTCCCTAACACATCGAACTGGTGATATTCGGATCTTAGGTCCATTCCTGGAAGTAGTTTCTTTCCTTACGTTTGCTCAACCATTTTGTCTATGCAAGGCAGAGATCACGATTTCTATGAAAATCTTGACGGAGTCCTCGATATCCGAGGCACATACGATGCGATCCATCGATCTCTGGAAGAATCTGACCGGGGTTCTCGAGGGTGAGAAACCTAGTCTTCTAATTATATTTCTGTGTAGTTCGCTGAGTTGTTCGTACTATTCTTGTATCTCCGTGGGTGTTTAAACTATAGGGTGATCTGTTGTTGGGAGTCGTACTGGGTTCTAAGTTTGTTCACATAACGATGTGATCACTCGTATACTTAGGCAGTTTCTCCGTTCTGAAGTCCATTTTAGAATTCATGCAGGGCTTCACAATCACAATTTCGTGTATACGAGTCGTATATAATTAAGATTGAAAAGGTAGTCGAATAACTGATTCCTCCTTACCCTCACATCCCAAGGAGGAAAAGAGTTAAGGCGGAATCATCAATTCTAAACCTGTAGAACCTTGATTATATAACACTCTTATGTATACCTTCCTCAGTGATAGATCGTCCGCATGAATCCCTGGATTGAACTTGACGTACTGCACGAGTGGTACTTCGGGGATTTCTTCAGAAATAAATTAACTAGGAGGTACTCCTGGAATGAGTACTTCGGGGATTTCTTCGGAAAGAAATTAACTAGGAGGTACTCCTGGAATGAGTACTTCGGGGATTTCTTCGGAAAGAAATTAACTAGGAGGTACTCCTGGAATGAGTACTTCGGGGATTTCCGATAAGACGGCTTCGCTGGAAAAGTGATCTAGAATAAAGAGACGTACGCAAGAAGCTGTTTTCGTGAGGATCAATTTTAATCGAGTCGTATGATAATGTCGGAATCATACAGAAACTTTAAAGACATTAGAATTAACATAAGACGGTTACAGACAAAACACAACTATGCAACCACGAACAGAGTTACAGTACTTTAGATTTACCACAAGACTATTGTTGCGAATAAGATATACTACAAAAGACAAGTATATGCAGCACGAGAATTCCTATACAGACAGGATCTCGCAAAAGGTAAGACTCTAGTTGCACTAGTTCTAGATAGTTTATAAGTTTGTTACAACGAAACGCCTTAAATACATTAACGTGGTTCTTGAGCAGGCTCTCCCGCAGCTGTGATCCTAAGAATTTTCCCATCTGCGCCAGAATTCTGCGTTATCGGGCAATCTCTCTTGAAGTGCCCTGTCTCACCACATTGGTGACATGACTGGCTAGTACTAGCTTTGGTGACGGGATTACGGTGCTTAGCTAGTGTTATGTGGACACGAGTGCCTTCCTCGTTACTCCACCTCGAAAATTGCTTCTTGAATCGTTCTGCGCTATAACTCGTCTTGTGCGCAGGGTTAGTCTCGATGAAAGGGACTTGAGTGACAGGTCGTTTCGGTGCTCCACAGTCACGAGCATGATGCCCTATGTTCAGGCAATTGCAACATTGCATCTCATGGCAAGTCCCATGATGATGGAAACTACACTTCTCACACTTCGGGAGTTTTCCCTCATACGACCTGCGCGGTATGGGAACGGCAGGGGTTTCCACTTGCTGTTGTGGTATAGCCAGCTTTTGGGCTCTCTTGCGTTCTTTCCGGGCTTGACGCTTTCGTTTCTTGTTCTCTGCTTTCTGGCTTTGCGAGCCTGGGACTGTTACTGTTGGGTGACTTCCTGGATGGATATCACGATTGGGAACTTCATTCCCATCAACAGTATCGACCGTATTGATAGTGCTACGGTGCGCAATGACCGCGGTTACTGCAACCACTACGGCAGCTGTAAATACCGTTTGAAAGGTAGCGGCGTCCATAGGGAAAGTAGAGGTCTCGTTGCTTGGATGGTTGTTTCCGGATGACGACATGATTCTGTAACACGAAAGAGTAAAGATTTGTGAGCGATTCTGGTTGACCCTGATGTACTTAGATTGTTCATGAAAAGAGTAAGTGTATGATCTTGAAAGTTTGACCTACATCCCTATGATGCAGTCCCGGTAAAGAATGAATGTATGTTCGCTAAGTTTTGACCTACATCCCTATGATGCAGTCCTGGTAAAGAATGAAAGTGTGTTCGCTAAGGTTTGACCTACATCCCTACGATGCAGTCCTGGTACTGTAGGGTAGTATGTTCTTAGAATGGTCTCAAGACGTTTGTCGTTCGAGCTGAGGTATCGTGGGTTGGTGAATAACAAGATCCAACCACTGAAAGAGACTTGGATGTGTCTCTTGGAATAAATCACCATAGTCCAATGACTTGACCAAAGTATGATTCAGATAGACTCCAATGAAAGTAAGATAAAAGTAATTGGATGAAGAATGACACAGAAGTTAGTCGGCTGTCAATATCTTTGATATTCACGATGTAAAGATTCGGGAAAATGACCTTGTAAAGGTCTTACATCATATCCACAGAAGATAGTTCCTGACAGCATAAAGACCTAACTAAAGTACTTACGGAACAAGATAATTTCATAGAAAATGCTACATCGGGCATAGACAGAAAACACGATCACTATTAATAAGGAAATAAAGTAAAGCGTCTACTACTGGCGACGGTCATCCCTCTGGTGCACTCTTAGTTCAACCAATTGGCATTCCATGTCAAGTAGGTGTCTTTCGAACACCATCTGGCGTACTCGGAGCTGTATGACTTCGGCTCGTGATTCAGCCAGTGCTTGCAACAGGGTTTCATGGTTTCTCACTGATCTCTCGTGAGCATCCTCTAGATGAATGGTGTGGAGGGTATGCATTCTAGCATAGGTGATTACTTCTGTAGTCTGATGTAGAGCTGTCCTGCCTTGAATCTCATTTCGGGCCTCTCTGCGGACCAAGATTGGCAAGACTATATCTGCTAAGCCCTCATTGCTCAAGTCGTAAAAGCTTCGGTCTCTATTAAATGGCATAGGTTGATCTTTTCCTTGGCTCCATATTTCCAAGCATTCCACTCACTCAGGGTCGGGCCATGAAAAGTCGGAAGAGGGTTAGGAATTGAAACGGGAGCTGCTCGAGGTAGGTTCTCAACCTCTGGTTCGGGGTTAGCATCATACGAAAAGTCTTTATCACGGTGATCATCCAAGGAAATAGGATGATCATTCTCTGGTTCTTCTCCAAACCAACCAGCTTATGACTTCATTCGGAAGATACTGGTTGTCAAGGGGATGGAGTCCAGTTATGATCTCTATGCGAGAATTTAAGGTAAGAAGATAATTATTAGACGAACTATCTAGATAATTATTTAGAAAACCTTCATTAGTTACATCGCTATTTGTGAAGTGCATACCATCTATGTGTAATCTAAATAGGATAGACCTTCGAATAAGTGACCTTAACTCCTTATTCACACAGAATAGGGGTAAGGCAAAATTATCACAGATTCTGAGTCTATAACATCCTAATTACATGTAGCCTCAGTGTATCCACTTAGCAACTATTAACTTAGTAATGAAGATCCCATTTTAATTCTCAAGTATAAAGTACTTATAGTAACACCAAATACTCCTATAGTATTTTAAATTTTTAATGTTATGTTCTATTGTTCTCATTGTGGTAGGGTTGGTAAGATTTTAGTATTGTTGCAACCACACACTTAAACTTAGGCACATGCTAGTCAACCCTCGGATAATATAGGTGATCAGGCTATATCTTCCCAGTTTTGACCATATGTCTCTAAGCCCACTTGTGTTGCCCAACAATCGTAATTCTTTTGTACTGTCCTAACGACATTGATTTTAGTATGAATGCAGCACGTATACTTACTTAAATATTTTACTATTTAAAGTATAAACTCTTGGTCAGAGTATTTTTAATCCCTTATGTATTTATAGTTAGTATATCTTTTATGGGTTGATATACTTAATTCACTATAAACAATGCTCTGATACCAATCTGTCACACCCCAAAACCAAGAACGGCGGAAACGTTCTGGGGCGGAGGACGTCATGTATAATATCAACAACAATGTAAAGTAGTAAACAAGCAACAACATCATCCATTGCATTAATAAAATAATTATTATACAATTATATTCTGTCAAATCTTGATATATACTGAAGCATAAATCAAAATGAAAGATAAGTCTTGAATAAGCTCCATCTTCCGTTCTCCTTGCATCGGTACCTGTCTATGATGACCTGAGGATACAAGTAATTTTGAAAGCGAGTATCAGCTATAAAGTTGGTGAGATCATAAGTATTAATGTGTCTTAATTTGTGAAAACTTATAATTTCTAAGACTTGACATTTCTTTGAAAGAAAACGAGTATAAGTATGAAAATATTTGTAGCTCAACTGTAAATGTTTGAAAATCCCTAGAAATCCCTATGATTCCTATTAGTAACAAAAGGAGTCTTCTACCAAGACTTAACTGTTCGGTGTGTGTGTGTGTCTCTTGTAAGAGTATGTATTTTTCCAAAGTATAACTATCATTACTCAAAAATATAGTTTGTACATTTATGTTTAAGTGAGGTTATCACTGAAATATGTACTGGAAAAATTAACGTAGTACTAAATCGTAGCTCTAAAAGGGCTACTATTTATCAACAGATAGTATCTACATTACCGTGCTTCCTATGAAAAATTCACGAAGTGAATGTAATGGGAAGTAAATGGTACTATGGTGTAGTGTCGAACTACAACCGTACCTATTACCTTAAATCTAGGGTAATACTTCCAAGTACCATAGTATTTGGATATATACATATATATCAATACATCGATACTCAACTTGCCTTATTTGAGGGATAAGGTATAATGTGATGTCTAGATCCCAGACTGTTACGCTCCCCTATCAAAAGGATTTTAGGACCTACCCACGACCCCTGCATGAATGCAAGCCGTGAGCATCCACATTACTATGATCATGTATACTCGATATAACAATCACAATTGTAGTGTGATTTATCAGTATAGTTAGATCCAGAACTGGTTCTGAGCTATAGCCCCTAGTGACGTCTATCCTTTGTATATGTAAGTGTACTCATGTATGTGTGATCATGTAATTGTACTTATGTAAGTGCGATCATGTAATTGTATAATGGTGTACTGTAATGTTCTACGTGTGCTAGCTGTAATGTGTGTTCTCTCTATCTAGCAAGTATAGTAATGTAAGCGTTTTAGTATAATTGTATATGTTCTCGTCCTAGTATAGATGTATATGTAATGTACAGTAATGTCCTAGAAAGTATTGACTCATGAATGAACTGACTCATTGTATGATATCGCGTTCTAGTAATGGTTCTAGTATCTTCCTAAACTACCCATATGGTAGCTTACTAGTAATCTAAGTAGTACATATGGACGTGGATGTATACCCTTGCTACCCAAGGGCATAGGATGAATTGGAAGGACCTTTTATGACTATATATGTACACATGATATATAACTAATATTTAAACGACCTTCGGACGAGTATCCGATATCCCACCAGACCACATCTCAAGCGCGAAAAGGAAATAGGGTGGATAGCCTTCCTAAGTCTTTTAAACATTTCTTATATAACTATACATATAGAGGCATGCAATTTATAAAATCAAAGCATAAATAAGTTTAGTAACATTTGAAATATAAATATTAGTCTAAGGAAAGATCGACTTGATGTCAATCTATAAAACAATTTGAAGGCATAAGTCTGATAAAACGATATAAGTACAAGGAACATTTGTTTGATAAAACACAGTTGTAAATAAGTTTGAAATATGATGACAGTGTAAGAAGTAGTTTGAAAACATATAAAATGTTTATAAAAATCATTTGAAGGAAACTGTTTGGTAAAACGGCTAATGAGTAGCCAAATCTTTTGAATGCTGTATATTAATCACATGTGATTGATGTAATAAGTAATATAATCCTACTTACTAATCACATGTGATTGACATAACAAGTAGCATGATTCTACTTGTATCCCCCCCCCCCCCATAAAACATTTAAAACAGTTTAAAACATTAGTTAAGGGGTATGAACTCACCTGTAGTATGTGACTGGAATTGAACGGCTGTTATCGTATAGAAGGATCGGACAAGTGCTTGGTGTCAAGTGGAGACTTAGACACACACAATGATCCTAATTACATATGAAGACATATGTATATAAATAATTAGAGATTAAATCACTAATTATACAAGTATAAACATTTAAGCGCGAGGACAACACTTTTGGTCAAGTGCTAGGAGGCTAATGGGTTGCAACAAAGGAGTGCAATGCCCCTAATGGAAGTTTAAGGTCAAAAGACCATATTCATTAGAGTTTACGGCCCAGGGGAGTAAGCTCCTGGCCGTAAACTCTCAAACAAGCCATGTAATGGAGTTTAGAAGTACTACAACCTTAGAGGGGAAATGCTTCAAGGCTAGACAAGAGTTTAAGGTACCATATTGACTCCTAAGGGGAGTTTACGGCCCAAAGACCCTTTTCCCTTGGAGTTTACGGCCGTAAACTCCCTTGGGAGGGTTCTTATTGTCCTTTCAAGTCTCTAATATTTCTAGGAACAAGTCTAGGCTTCAATACTTGGATTAAGGAAGGTTTAAGGCACTAAATGGGACCATTTGATGGAGTTTACGGCCATAGAACTCTTTGGGCCGTAAACTCCCTCACACATGAGGTCCTAAGAATTTTAGCTAGTCCATATCTCATCTAGGTACTTGCCCTAAAAGTTTCTTGGCCTATGGAAGTGTCTAGGGTGCTCTTTGTCCCCATTAAAGGAGTTTACGGCCCAAGAAATACTCTTGGCCGTAAACTCTCCAACACTTATGCTTTTCATGTGTTATCTAGGTCCTAAACACATTAAGGTACATGCCAAAAATGAATACTAAGCCTTAGGAAGAGTTTGAAGGCATTTTGGAACCTAAAACTTGGACTTTACGGCCCAAGGAGTTTCTTGGCCGTAAACTCCCTTATAGAAATGATTTCTAAGGGTTTTGATGGCATAAATCATGAGTTTAAAGCTTCTAGGTTTTTGTTCTAAGGCTAGGGATCACAAGGCACTCATTTGTGCCCTTTACTTGGAGTTTACGGCCCAAGAAGTTGTTCCTTGGCCGTACACTCCTCAAACTACTTGCTTTTGATTTGTTTCTAGCCTCTAATGATCATACACTAAGTCCTTAGTTAGATGCCTAACACGGAAATGGGACTAGGTGGCCTTTAGGCTTGATTTTGGAGTTTACTCCCCAAGAACGTTCTTGGGTGGTAAACTCCCGGATCTTGTGTTTTGGACATGTAAACAATGTTATAAGGCATATAACAAGTATTAAAACACATTTAGGGAAGTAGACTCACAATCTGGGATGAAAACCCGAAGATCCGTGAGAGAGAAATTGACTTTTCTCTAATTGGAATTCAACTAATGAACCAATTTGGTTCAGAATTCTATTTATAGTCCTGAGATTTTTGGCAAAAAATATTTCTATTCTCGGAATGGATTCTAATGACCTAGAGAAATGGATTTACAGTGTTGCACAAAATCCTAGTGCAACCACTCTCCTAATAACTCCTTAGGTGTAAAACCCTAAAGCTGCCAAACTTATTCCAAAAGTTTAAATTTTCACTGAAACTGTTCTACTTCTATTGGATTGATGTGGTTTGATTTAGAACAGAAATTTCGGGTTGTCACACGTACGCCCCGCGTACAGCGAAGCATGACACGCCTCGCACTCGAGTTCTTCGGCTTCGTAAGCAATGACGATTCTGAGGCAGTACGCCCCGCGTACTCCGAGGCTCCAGCCTCCTATAAATAGGATGCGAGGGCAACCGGTTCTTTTGTTCATTTTCTCTCTTCTCTCTCCCGTTTTGCATCGATTTGCGTGCCAGAAATACCCCGAAGCCTCGGTATTAGTCTCGATCCCCGAAGCAAGTCCCGAGATCCCGAAGATCCCGAGAAGTGCGGTTCCTGAGCCGAAGCTCTGCCCGCGAGAAGTTCGATTTTTGTAGAGATCTTCCAGATCTGCTGAGGATTACTACTTCTGCAAGTCGTAGTGTTGTCCGATCATCTTCTGATCAAGTGAGTGTATACTACCTTTCATAAACACGATAATAATACAAGTATGGTTTGAGTGTATTAAGTATATTGTGGTTTATACGTGTGAGTGTGTAGTTACTTTCTTCTAACGCATGATTATGAAGTATTTTATACGAAATACGTGTTATGTGTATAATTTTGTTGTTATGTGCGTGAATGTATATTCATTCTCTTCTATCTCATAGATCCGATTTACTTTCTATGAAATACGTGTTGTGTGAGCGTGCCTCATCTGTTATGTGGAATATGTATTGAATGAAAATGATATACAGGTTTTAAACTATGTATGAAAATATATATTTTTATCTACTAATATGTTGGGTAGAACATGGGTAGATAGTTGGTGTGTAATAAACAGATGAGAGGCCTCGATGTTGTTGTTGTTGTTGATCTAGTTATTCAGCGGAGTATGGATAACGACCACGGACTCTTTCTAGACAGTCCAGTGGAACGCTAGCAGGTTCATAACCTGTAGGTGTTATGAACGATGTGTTCACCGGTGTACTCTATCCCCCTCATGGTTGCCTTTAGGATATCTATTGTTGAGGAAACCCCTTAGCAGTAATGGCCGTCCCAATGAAAATCCTAGATTAGGTCCCTTGAGATAGATGTTATTTTAGGGACGTAAAGTGAGGATAACGGGAATGGGTAATCGGGATAGTGATTGGTTGGTGAAATTAAATATAATTTATTTATTGTGGGTTGAAAACCCTATATGCTCACCAGGCTCCCAAGCCTGACCCACTCAGTTTTATTTGTATTACAGGAAGTGGCGCAAGGGCGTAAGATGGATGGATCATCGAGTTGTTTTGTTTACAAGTCTGTATATGTATATATTTGTTGAATGACTTGTAATGTCATCGTTTATGCTTTATGGTCTGTATCGGAACATGACATCCCGAGTTTTGATTATATAATGAAAATGCATCTCTTGATGAAATGCTTTGATAAATATTATTTTATCATGTTTTGTTTTGGGAACAAATTCCGCAACACTTTTAAATCAAAAGGATTTACTCTGAAATTATTTTAAAAAGCATAAATGAAATCGGTCTTTTCTGGCCGAGATTTTGGGGATGTCACCGGCCGTAAACCCTTCATTTTCATGTCTTTTGGGTCAATTTTTAGGTGAAAATCCAAGGTTTCTACGAGGTATCAAGCATAGGAAATAGTAACTTACTGAAAGGGAGCTTGGAATGAGGTTTTTAGCCACCAAGAACTAGTGTGTGTTCTTGGTGTTCTTGGTGAGAGAGAAAATCTAGACAAAGATGAGATTAAATGAGATGAAACATGAATTCATCACTAGATAAGTGATTGAAACACAATCAAAGTAAAGAATCACTAACATTCTTGAGGATTCCTTGAGAAAAATCGATGAATGTAGAGAGAGAGAGAGAGAGAGTAGAGAGAGAAAGTCTTTGAAGTGAGTAAAGTGTGAAATGAAGGCTAAGCACCCCTTATATAGGGGTGAGTTTTCGGTCAAAGGGGTGGGTGGGTGGTTGAAGTGATAGAAAATGAGAGAGAGTGAGAAAGAAGTTAGAGTGTAAATGTGGTGAAAATGATTAGGTGTTGGGAAGGGGAAGAGTGTATTGGGAGAGGGGAGGCCGAATTTTTCGAGTGTATTAGAGAGTCTCCCTCTCACTTATTTCTTATAATTATAATCTCTCCTATTTTTATAAATGTTTCCATATTTTTATAACTATGCATTAACCTAGTTTTCTTTTCATAAAATCTTGACATTTAACTTGTAGATTAGGGTTAAATGTTAATAATTAAATTTTCTTTCCATAATTATATTTACTAATTTTTTTTAACTTAAATTGATCTTATAAGGTTCATAATAAATTTTATGGAGTTTAGGGGTTAAATTTCATAAAATTTAGGTTTTTAGGGCTTTTTAAGGCTTTGTGATTTTGTTAGATATTTAACAATATAATGAAGCGAAATTAGAATATTTTAATTTATTTTAGGGTTTCATACCCTTTTTCAATTATATCAATGTTTGTATTTTGTTCTCATAAGTCCGAGAATGACCTGAATTTGACAGTTGTCACAAGTGGGAACAGATCACGATGGACTTACTAACCAAGTTGCCCAAGACAACGGGTGGACTCGATACCATTTGGGTGATCGTAGACAGGTTATCAAAATCCGCACACCTCCTGCCTATCCAAGAGACTGACAAGATGGAGAAATAAACAAGAACTTACATTAGGGAGATTATACGACTGCACGGTGTTCCTATATCCATTATCTCTGATAGAGATAGTAGATTCACTTCGAGGTTATGGCAGTCGCTACAAAGTTCCCTAGAAACTAGGCTGGACATGACTACAGCCTACCATCCGCAAACCGACGGACAAAGTGAGAGGACTATTCAAACTTTGGAAGATATGTTGCGAGCCTGCATGATAGACTTTAGGAAGGTATGGGATACTCAGTTACCCCTTGTCGAGTTCTCTTACAACAATAATTATCACATGAGCATAAAGGCTGCTCCATTTGAAGCCCTCTATGGCCATAAGTGCAGATCCCCTCTCTGTTGGGCTGAGGTGGGCGATACTCAGTTAGCTAAAGGATGAGTTCCTGACAGCATTCTCACAGGTCTGGAGATCATTCGGGAAATGATAGAGAATATCGTTCAGATTCGTGAACGATTGAAAGCCTCTAAATCCAAGATACATAGGGCCTTTTGAGGTTATCGCTAGAATCGGTCCTGTAGCTTACAAACTCAATCTACCTCGCGAACTCAGTAACGTACATTCTACTTTCCACGTCTCGAACTTTAAAAAGTGTCTGTCTGACGAGACTCTTGTAATCTCACTCGATGAGATCGAGATCGACGAGAGCCTCAACTTCATGGAAGAGCCAGTAGAGATCATGGACCGAGAGGTCAAGCAAATGAAACAAAGTCGCATCCCGATAATGAAGGTTCGTTGGAATGCCAAGCGAGGACCTGAATTCACTTGGGAGCACGAGGATCAAATGAAACTGAAATATCCTCACCTTTTTTGCTTAGTTATTTGTAACTGCTTATTTGCTTAAACTCTAATTTCGGGACGAAATTCTCTCTAACGGGGGGATGATGTGACAACCCGAAATTTCTATCTTGTACAACTATTCAACTCAATCAAAATCAGTCTTGGTTCTGCTACCTTTTAGCACTGTTTAGAGTCTGTGCGAGCACTCTCAGCGTAGTACATCCAAGGAATGAGTGATAGGAAGTGTCTGTTGAAGTTCTAAACCACAAATCAAGCCTTAAACTTCATCATGTGGAGTTTACGACCACACCATGTGATTTGACGGCCGTAAACTCATGGTGGCCATAAACTCACGTCATAACCATGATTTTTCCTTCCTTATTCTTCATTATTCTCCATTTCAAGTCAAGAACCCGATTTCTCTCTCAAGCATCATAGGATCTTCGTTTTATTCTTCAAAAATGTAAGTGTTTCATCCCTTGATTAGTTGATACATCTTCTTATCTAGCATAACCCTTTGATTTCATCCATCAATTCATCTTTTGGGTTAGATCTTCAAGAAACACCAAGAACACATACTAGTGTTTTTGGCCGAAATCAACTATATTTGCTTCTATATCGTAAGTATCACTTCCCTATACTTTATATCTAGTAAAAACACTTGATTAGCACCTTGAAAACATCCATTTCCCTAGATCAAAAGGAGTCTACGACCAAGAGCATCTCCCTTGGCCGTAAACCCTTGATAAGGGTGCAATTGTGGTCATAACTCCTGTTAGAACACTGAAAGTGACCCTCTTGAACTTTCCTGGAACCGCAGCCAATTCGCTACCACAATGAAAGCCTCTACCGCAGTCATCCGGAGTCAGAAGACAACAAGCTTTTGTACTTAGTCTATTTTGTCTTTTCTTTACGCTTTCTATTTTCCAGTATGCCTTGCATGGCTACTTCTAGAAGTTATCTTTTGTAATGTTTGAGCCTCTATAAATAGAACTCACTTGTTCTAAATCAAATACGCATCTTCAAGTATTCTTATTACTTATCTCAGAAATTCTCTCCTCTCTCACTTCTTACTATAATATCTGATCATAACCTCTCTTCGGAGAAAGTCCTTGTGACTTCTTCACTAAGTTTGATCTCACTTACTAACATTGGTTTGAATGCATTCCAAGTTATGAATCAACTTACGTGTATTCTTGATATAACAATTGCTGTCATTTACATTGCTTTACTTTCCGTATCTAACTCACTAACTTCTAACTATTAATATTATTGTTGAGCTAACAGATCCTTCGAGATTAACTATTCTGCTATATACTTGTTCTAACCGTTCTTGTTCAAGTGTGTCTCAAAGTTTTTCTCTCAACAATTGGTATCAGAGCCAGAGTGGTTGCTTTTTGAAAATCGGAACTCTGATTTTTCAAAGAGCCCTCTATACCACTAAAGCTCATCTCTAAACAAAAATCTTCAATGGCACAATCATTATCACTGAATGTTTCCAACAATGTTGGTGGTTCCAATCGAGCCCCAATACTGGTTGCAAATGAGTATCACCACTGGTCTCAAAGGATGGAGAGATATCTCAGACGACTTGGTAGAGATGTCTAGAGATCTATAGAAGAAGGACCCCATGTTCTAGTCCTTACCCCTGTTCACACTGATGGAGCCACAACAAGACTTGGAGGAGGTCAACCAGCTTTGAATCGTCCCACAAAAGATGATCTAGACAAAATGGAAAGTGATGCTATTGCCTTTTATGAAATCTCTTGTGGAGTTGCTCCTGCCAACTTTGACATCATCATAAATTGCAAATCAGCAAAGGAGATTTGGGATGTTCTCAAAAACTTGTATGAAGGTTCAAAGCAGGCTGAAGACAAGAAGCTCACTACAGCACTCAACAAATTCAATAACTTTAAAGCCCACTCCGGTGAAAGTTTGGAAGATTCACTTAAAAGTTTCAACTTGATTGTCACAAAACTGTCCAATGCGGGTACCATCTGCAGCAATCATGAAACAAATCTGTAGTTTCATAATGGCTTAGGAAGACACTGGACAACAGCCAAAATGATTGTACAAGGTGACAGGAAGATTCACTCCTTATCCCTCTATAAGCTTTATGGAGAATTGCAAGCTCAAGAGTCCATTGTACTCAAGGACTGCTCAGACTTCGGAGGACCACTCGCATTAGTAGCCCAATCACCTCACACTCAAACCTATCCCACCTCATATGACTCTCCACCACAGTCATATGAAGGTGACTCTGAATATGACGACGAAGAAGAGTTTCAGAATGCCATTGCTCTTATCATTTAGAAATTCAATCGCTTACCACCTTCATTTCGCAAAAACCAACAATTCAATCGACCACCTTTCAACCGTAACTTTTAGAACAATCACTTCCGTTCCACCAAAAACTCTCTCCCTCCACCGCAGTCTCAACAGACTTAGTCAAAAGAAGTACCACCGTAGTCCCAATCAACTGACTCTGGTACCTCTATAGAAGACAAGAGTGATGTGATCATATGTCACAAATGCAATAAGGAAAACCATTTTGCCAAAGATTTCAAGGCAAATGTAGTTAAAGATAGGGCCTTCTATCTTCGAATGGCTCAAGAACTGGAAGATAAAGAAAAGGGAAAGGCCTACGTTACTCAAGCGAAAAGGAATCATCAAGTGTGGTCACCAGTAGATGAAGATGAAGAAGTCCTTAGCAAAGGGAAAGGCAAGATCTGTATGGTAGCAATTGCTGATGAAGATGGCTCAACCAATCTAAAAAGGAACCATTGTTATATGGCTAAAGATGGAACTCTCAACATTGTGGAACAGGTAAAACTCATGATTCAAACTTTAAATTACAACATGCATGATTGTCAACCTTTCATAGACACACTCAATGACACTTGTGTTGCCGTCCTTACAGACTACAATAAAGCCCTAGATGAGAAGAACATCGCTTCGCAGGAGATGTTCCATGTTAGAGGACGTTTGGACAATAAGAGACTCAAAATGGCAATGTTAGAGAAGGATCTAATGTTAGAAAAAGATGCTAGAATGCTTAGTGAAAGTCAATTAGAAATAGCCTTAAATCAAAGAGATCTAGCACAAAATGAAATTGTATGTTTAAATCTTTTAATTGAAAAGTTGTTTAATGAAACTGAGGCCATTGAGAATCTTGTCAATAATGGGAATGTTGATAACACTTTTAACTGGGGTTGGTCCAATGGTTACCCAACCGCAACGGACTCATCACCTCGGTTCACACCGGAACGTCCCTATGTCCCACCAGACCACAACTTCTTATTTCCAGTCAATAACAAAACATTTCCTGAGGACATCCAAGCCCACTTTGGAAAACTCCATGATCTGAGTAATAATTGTGTTATAGAAGAAATTCTCCCTGAATCTTCTACTCATGTCAACAACACAGATTCTCAGACATCATCCGTAGTTGATGAGGAAATTGTAATTGAAAGTCTTGAAGTCTCTTTAGACTTCCCATCCTTACAGTCTGACCACAATGTCTCTGACTGCAGTCACATACCGCAATCTATCCCATTACCGAATATCAATTTTCCCAAAGAAATATTCACCAAGACATACTCTGCGGTAGTCCAAAACACTACTCCACTGATCGAAGTCAAGAGTTATGTGACCATTGAACCAATTAATCATGAATTACCAATTGAAAATTTTGAATTTGGTCAATGTTCTCAAAGTCCTAATTTCTCAAGTTCGGATTAATCGAGTCACTGTTTTTCAAAAATTACAAAAGATTCTAGGAAAACGCAATTAAATATCACTGACTGCGGCAAAAAGAGTTTTTAAAGAAGAATTTCGCTCTCGTGGCAAGCAACGAGAAATTTGCTCAAAAGCCAAGAAATCTGTGAAATGTCTTAAATCAAAAAGTCCTAAGAAGCTTACTTTTTCAAATTATCACTTCAATAAAACTGTTTCCAAGAAAACAAACAAAAAGGAGTTCACTATTTCTGACAATACTCAAAAAATATCCAAACATGAGGATAAGTCTTTTTATTCAAATGGATTTCAAATCTATTCTATCAATGATCCAAAATGGAAAGGTATCTTACCTATTCCAAACTTTTCAGTGTCAAAGTCTCAAAAATGGAAAGGAATTTTGCCAACTCTGGCACCTAAAAGGTCAACTCAAACGTTTAAGAAATCACATCACAAAAGCTCTGCACGTGCCTTCACACCTGCCAAACCTGCTCAAAACACCTTTTCAAAACACACAAACAAAAAGGTAAAATATAACAATCCTCGGAATTGACAAAAACATACTTTTTCTTCAAAAACTCAAAACAGGTCAAATGTTCTAAAAATGACAAAAAGTTCTATTGTCAATGTCAATGTAAAAGAATTCAATGAACTTCCAACACCCAGGATTTCAGGGTCAATTCTAATATCTTCACAAGTACTCGTAATTACTCACAATCTCACAAAACTCCAAAGATCTTCAAACACCCAGGACTAGGTTTGAAAGTTGACTTAAAATCTGTCCCTGCCACCTCGCATCATGCATCGATTAACACATCGTATGTAACCTCGGGCTCCAAACTCACTTGGGTGCCCAAATTAACCACTTAACTTTTGTAGGCATTGTGCAAGGAGGATCAAGAAGAAGAATGGTTGATCGACAGTGCCTGCTCCTTGCACATGACCGGAGGGTTAGAATACCTTCGAGATTTCAGGCCTATATGCAATGGTGGAAATGTCACCTTTGGAAACAATGCAAATGGCATCATACGAGGCTACGGTGTTCTCACCACGGGGAACTTTTCCATTCAGAAGGTTGCTTATGTAAAAAGTCTTAAACACAATCTCATCAGTGTTGGCCAACTATGTAAAGTAGGCCATCGAGTGGAATTTGATGATCAATTCTGTTACATAATGACGGGTGACCGAAGCACTTGCTTAATTAAGTCTCGCTCCGAAGGCACAATGTATCCTCTGGATATCTCTCTCATCATTGGTAAACCGCAGTTGTGTTTTCTTTCTAAAGTTGTATCCGAAGTCAGCTGGCTATGGCACCGCAAGCTAGGTTATCTCAACTTCAGATACATCAACAATTTAGTCATTGGAGAACTTGTCCGCAGTCTCCCTATTCTCAAATTCAGCAACGATACTCTCTGTCCAGCTTGTGAATGTGGAAAACAAGTCAAAGCAATTCACCCTCTGATAATGGATTCGTCTATTTCAGAACCTTTGGAATTATTAAACATGGATCTCTGCGGTCCTTCAACAATAGCCAGTCTCCATCACAAGAAATACATACTGGTTATTGTTGATGATTTCACTCGCTTCACATGGGTCTTCTTTCTCAAACTCAAATCAGAAACACCGCATATACTCATAAACTTCATCAAAGAAATAGAACTTCAAATCAAGCTTCTTGTAAGACGCATCCGCAGTGATAATGGAACCGAGTTCACTAATCATCATCTCAACAGTTTCTTGGTGTCCAAGGGTATTTCTCACAACTTCTCAGCACCTTACACTCCACAACAAAATGGTGTCGTCGAACGAAGAAACCGTACATTAGTAGAAGTAGCCAGATCCATGCTTAACTTCGCCCATATTCCTCTCTACTTTTGGGCTGAAGCTATAGCAACTGCATGTTTTGTCCAAAACCGAAGCATTATGTGCAAACGTCTCAACAAAACACCATACGAAGGTCTTAATAACCGCAAGTCGAATGTTCGTTTCTTTCATATCTTTGGGTGTATATGTTTCGTGATCAACAACAGAGATCAGCTTAATAAATTTGCACCTAAGTCTGATGAAGGCATCTTCCTTGGTTATTCCACTAACAAGGTTGCTTATCGAGTGCTTATCAGACATACAAGACTGATCATTGAAAGCTTCGATGTGAAATTCGATGATTCTCACATCCGCGATGCCCCTTCATCCACTGAAACCACCGCAATCATGGAATGTGACATTCCTGCATCTTCTGGTCCTTTAAATCTAGTAGAAGTCAATTATGATGATCTCTTTGAACCTGTTGAAACAGCAAAACTATCAGAAGTTCTTGTGTCTCCCGCAGCTCAACAACAACATGCTGACATTTCTGGACCATCTCCATCCAAAGTAGTATCTCTCAATACTTCCACCTCTCCGGTTGAGGGGGAAAGCTCTACTCCAGATCTAGCCGCAACCATCGAGGTTCCAGTACTTGATGTTGTTCAAGTTCTTGCTCGTAGAGAAGCATTTTCATCAAATGTATCTTCGGATTTAGATGATGAACTCATAGAGAATATTGATACTCAAACCGACCCAAGAATTGTTACTCTCCCATCTGCAGTCTAGGGGGAACCCTCGCCTACATGTATGGACGAAGGATCACCCACCAGGACAAATTATTGGCAATCCGTCTGCAGGTATCCAAACTCAATATGCCAAAGATTTATCTGATCACTATCACTATGCAGCATTTATGTCCGCAGTCGAGCCTCGGTCTATCAAAGAAGCCTTATTGGAACCAGATTGGATTTCTGCAATGCAAGAAGTACTGGAAGAATTTGAAAGAAACAAAGTGTGGCAACTTGTTCCCATCCCACAAGGTCATACTATTGTTGGTACAAGATGGGTTTTCAAGAACAAGCTATATGAGTCTGGTGCAGTCATCAGAAATAAGGCAAGGCTAGTTGCTAAAGGTTATAGCCAACTGGAAGGTGTTCACTACGATGAGACATACACTCCGGTAGCTAGAATGGAAGCAATCAGAATATTCTTAGCATATGCCTCTCACAAAAACATCAAAGTGCACCAAATGGACGTTAAGAGTGCTTTTCTCAATGAGGAATTAAAAGAAGAGGTTTATCTTTAACAACCTCCTGGATTTGAAAGTATCGAGTTCCCTAATCACTGCTACAAGCTTCAAAAAGTTGTCTATGGTCTGAAACAAGCCCCTAGAGCTTGGTATGAAACTCTTTCTGAATTCTTAGTCTCTTCAGGATACAAAAGAGGAGTGATTGATCCCACACTATTTAGAAAAGCAAATAGGACTCACCTTATGCTTGTACAAATATATGTGGATGATATCATCTTTGGGTCATCTGTTCAAGGAATGGTGGATGAATTTGCTAAGCTCATGATAAACAAATTTCAAATAAGCATGAATAGAGAGATTAACTTCTTTCTAGGTCTCCAAGTCAAACAAATTCAGCAAGGAATATTCATTCATCAAGAGAAATACACCACTGAACTTCTGAAGAAATACTCTATGGACAACTATTCTTCTGCTAAGGTCCCTATGGCCTTCGGATATAAGATCTTTGCTGATCCCTCTGGTGAATCTGTGGATCACAAGACTTATAGAGGTATCATTGGTTCGCTAATGTACCTCACCGCAAGTAGACCTAGCATTGTCTTTGCAACTGGTGTGTGTGCAAGGTACCAGGCTGATCCAAAAGTGTCTCACATGACCGCAGCCAAACAAATTCTTCGGTACCTAAAAGGAAGCAAATCTTTGGGTCTATGGTACCCCGCAGACAATGACTTCAGTCTTCAAGCATTTACTGATGCAGATCATGCCGGATGCAAACTTGATCGAAAAGTACATCTGGTGGATGTCAATTTTTAGGAGGAAGACTTGTCAGCTGGTCCTCGAGAAAACAAAGTTGTGTATCTTTATCTACCGCAGAAGCAGAATACGTGGCCACAGCCAGCTGCTGTTCCCAAGTCCTTTGGATGAAGACACAATTGCTAGACTACGGGTACAGAATGTTGCGGATACCAATTTACTATGAATCTGAAAGTGCCATAGAGATCTCCCATAATCCTATTCAGCACTCCAAGACAAAACATATTGAGTTACGGTATCATTTCATCAAAGATCATATTTTGAAAGGTAATATTGAACTCATCTTTGTTCCTACTCATGAAGAGATTGCTGATGTTTTTACAAAAGCTCTTGACTCTACAAAACTCAATGTAATCCTACAAATGTTGGGAATGATGAATCCAGACCCGCAATTCTTTTTGAATTGTTAGCTACCGCAGACCATCATTGGTCTCCGTTGCGGTTCTAACTGAGAATTACATATGATAGATGATTTTGGTACCGCCGTCTAGGTACCGCAACCATATGTCATACGTATCTCTCAGGGGTCCTAATGGTCTGTTGTTACTAATTTTTGTTCAAAGTGTTTTCCTCTCAGTTCCTCACTGCAGTCTTTCCTTTGTTCATCCGAAATGACATCTCCAACCGCAATGAAGTTTTCATCAGTAATCTTCGTGACAATTTCTCAACTGCTATTTTCAACTTAAAAAAAACTTTGTGTGCTATTTAATGATCCTTCATTAAATAAAATAAAACATTCTCATTGAAACTGTCATCTTCTCTTTCAAAAAAAACAAAAACCTTTTATCAGACCTATTTTAGGGATGATGACAAAAAGAACGTATTTCCATCCAACTCATCCTTAATTTGTCCTTTCCTCTCCCAAACACGTCCCATCCATTACCACTTCATCTTCCATCACCCCCACGATTACCTGACATATAAACATGCGCCAGTCTTTACATTAACTGCAAACCCTTTTTGGAAATCTCCCAAAATCTTTTTCAACCCGTTTTTAACATCTGTGGCTGAGATTCAATCCACAATTCATCGATTCCCCCTAAAAACCCCAATGGTCGTTTTATCATCTCATTACCTTTTACCTAGGGTAAAACCTTTTTCACCCTCCTTTATAAACCCATCTTCTTCCCCATTAATCCTTTACGCTTTCTGAATATCGATTGTCTCTTTCAACCTTCTAAAACCTCCATAACTCTCAAGAACTTTTTTTATCACAATGGTGAAATCCGGTGCATCCAAGAAGCAATCCAAGGCTTCAGGTTCTGCAAATCCAACAGGTTCAGACTCTCCATCAATCGCCTCAAGCAATTTCAGAGCTGTATTTGAAGATCATCCTTCTTACAATGCTCCCATCAAACTCATGATCAAGTTCCTCAAGAATCACCCTCTGTTTGGACCTTTTGATGCATTTACAGAAATCGTACCAATTTCCACCTTGTTCAAATGTGCATTCTCGGCATATCGACCACTCCAAAACCCTCAAGAAGTGCATCTCAATCTTGTGAATGACGCATTGGTCATTCTGACCAATGAGAAGTTTCTAAGGTCCATCAATCTACTGGTTCATCCGTCGATCAAGTTCTTCTCTCCATCAATGGCGGATATCACTGTTTCACTATACCAAATGGGATACCAGAAAAGAACCAAGGGTATCGGCAAATTCAAGAAAAATCAACTACCCGCAATGTGGCAATATGTGTGCCACTTCATCATCCGAAGCCTATCCGGCAGAACCGGAGGAACCGATAATATAGGGCTTAAGCTCCTTGAGTTGGTTTGGAGCATATTCACAGGGCATGATGTGAATTACGGGCAAATCCTATGGGATGACTTCCTTCAATACATCCCTAAGGAACACTGCAAGGAAAACCCAACAGAACTCACTTTTGCTAGGTTCTGGTTACTATGCATCCTAGATCTTCATGCCGATGCGGACATCCCCATGGGCAATGACACCAATCGTTTTGCTACAAAAGATCTCAAAAGGTACAATCCTTCATCTGATCAAACTCTTTTTGGACCAATCCGCAGGCTTCCTATCCATATTCTCTCTACTCTTGGTCCTAAGACTGCTGATGTCTCAGACCATATTGAGGCTACAAAGGGTATTGCCCCATACCCTTCTACCCCGCCTCTTCCATCCGCAGCCATTATCCCTGAGGGTACCGCAATCCCCTCTGCCACTACTTTATCCAACCTTTCCCAAAGAAGAAAGAAGGTGGCATCCAAAAAGAAACAAAAAACACCACAGAAGGATGCTCCCAAACCAACCGCACCCACCAAGAAACGCAAAACCAAACCCACCATTGTATCGAGCAGTGATTCTGAAGAGGACATGCAACCAATATCAATCCTCAAGAAAAGAAAAACCATCAATACCTCTAGCCAAATGCGTGAACGGACTGATACCTCAGCCTCTCCATAGGCTAAGGTAGTCCTTGGGATTGCCGCAGCTCCATTCAATGCCACCATCGAATACCACTCAAGCTCATCATGTGAGCTTGATTCATCATCATCATTATCCGAACGTGGAGATAACCCCCCAGTTATATCTCAAGCAGATAAATTTTGACATCGCCCTAAGGTCTCCAGGGCTTCCCGACTGCATTTATTTTCTCCCGAGGAGTTAGACTTCATCCTCTTGAACATATCCCAAACACTTCAAACACCTGACCATCCACAGGGCACTTCTTTCGCTCATGCCAGAACGGAGCCAAGGCTAAACGTGACCACGAGTCACAGAGACAAAGGAAGCTCTGGATATCCTACTCTGCTTCCATCATTTACAGGTGGTTTAGGCACGGTGAGCACACATGTGCAAGGATCCTTGAACCCAAGGGACACCTTGGTACGCACTCAAAGAATTGACGGAGACGACTCAAGTGATTCATGGAGTCGGTATCAACCAACTACTAATGCCGAAATCGAGAAATATGTTGCCTTTCGATGGGCATTCCAAGCCCGAAAGGATCAACAAATCAAACAACAAGAACATAAGGAACGAGAAATTCAGATGGTTGCTAAGTATTGGGCTGATGTCATCAACAATGCTTATACTGTATCAGGGATTCTTCATTTTCAAGACTGGATGTCTCAGATGGCCGATTCACTCCTCAAAGCTCAAGCAACAACTGCGGCCCAACATACCTCCCAAGTTCCTCCCACTACGGTTCTTGAAACGTCACAAGACGAAGGTCCTGAGATCGCAATTAGCTCAGCTCCTACCTTTGGTCTTGATGATGACGAGGTACAAGAGGTAAACAAACCCTCTCCTTTTGACGACGATCTAATGATGTTTGATGAAGGTGAAGAATCAAGTGGTTCTCACTACTCCACCTCAAAGCCCAAGAAGAAGAAGAAGAATGCAGTCACAAGAAAAGAGTTTCTATCTCTCCAGGCCAAAGTCGATCAAATCCTGGTTGCGGTCAAGCCAACTCAACCGCAACCAGAGGATGTTCCTGGACCACAATCGTTGATAGAAAGGATTGAACGACTGGCTGTGGAGCGCATATCTTTGAAAGTCGAAATGGGAATCCGGTCCCTCGACAGCAATCACAAAGCAGACCACAAAGACTTCATGGAATCCACTGAACGTCTTATCTTCGAAGTCACCGCAATCAAAAATGAGCTTCAAACCGCTATCAAAGATCAAGCCTCTCAGTCTCAAAAGATAATCGATGAAACTCATACAACTTATGAGTCTACCATCTCGGTTCTTCACTCTACCATCAACCGCCTTCAACAATCCTTAACAACCAACTTTCATGGCCCTGAAATCCTTCAACTCACTAAGTAGATTAATCGCCTGCTGTTCAATTCCTCCTCTCCAACCAATCAACAACTCACCGACGCTATCAAGGCTCAATTTCAGGAGGCCTTCTCCTAAATTGATGGCCTTCGGACATGGCTTGAGGAAGCCCCGGTTTCGACTTCCTCAAGAGGGGGAAGTGAAAAAGATCAAGCCCATCAATCTCATCAATCAGATCACTTTCATCAATCTCAGCAATCAATTTCACCACATCAAACCCCACTCATCATCACTGGTAAAGTTCCCTCACCGCAACCATCATCTCACACTACGCCTCACATTCTGGAGAAACCTGAAACTCCCCCACACTTCAAACATCTTGAGGAACATATGTCATCTCCAAGCTCAACAGATTCTCCCACCACCGCCCAAAGGAAGAAAGACTAGAGAGCAGCCAAACTTGGTGAAGAGATCTGGAGGCTATGCGGGTTTGACACAGTCATCGATGAAACGCTTATCAACTCTTGGGTTAATCCCCACCGAAGACTGCTAGATGAAGATTATGTTCCTCATCTTACATATGTTGAGCCTCCTACTGATGGTTACTGGGATATCCCCATCTCACCCAATGCCAAATACATCACTGTATTTGATCCATTTGATCAAAGCCTTCCAGATGCCAAACGACTGCCTATGGAATTTGAGAGACTTTCTCAATTCTATGCAAAGCATTCCTCTCCCTTTGAGCACATTTGGTCAAATGATAGACCATCCGCAGTGGTGAACTACAGAGCCAGAAAATTTATGAAGGCAGAGTTTTTCCAGTACACTCTAACCTGAAGGGAACAAGATTATGTCCGGAACCAAGCTGATTTTCCTTGCATGAATTCGGAGGAGATTTTCCTCATTGCAAGAGTGTTCCAGGGCAAGGCTGAGAAGTATCCGAAGATGCAAATTGCACTTGATAGAGTCAACAGTTTTCTGATGGATACTGTATGTGATTTTGCTAAAATCGATGCAGATATCTATCCCACCATTGCGAAGAAGCATGAACTACCTCCACTTGATCCAGCACCGATGCCCTCCGAAGGCTTTGAAGAAAGACCCTTAGGTGCATCCAACTTCCCTGAACTCGGTTTCATCTTCAAAAGAAAAACTGATAATGTCAAATATTTCATCCCTACCTCTGTTATACATCGTCTAACAAAGAAGCAGCTTGACATCTATCGGACCGCAGTTGAAAAGTCAAAATATACCACTCCCGAAGTAAAGTTCGAAATTCTAAGGAGAATCACTTGGTTAGAAAGTGTCAGGAAGTTTTGGTGGATCCTAATCAAGCATCTCCGTATTGATAAGTGATAAAAGTTAAAGAGGTCACTTAGGGGGAAATTGTTAGAACACTGAAAGTGACCCTCTTGAACTTTCCTGGAACCGCAGCCAACTCGCTACCGCAATGAAAGCCTCTATCGCAGTCATCCAAAGTCAGAAGACAGCAAGCTTTTGTACTTAATCTATTTTGTCTTTTCTTTACGCTTTCTATTTTCCAGTATGCCTTGCATGGCTACTTCTAGAAGTTATCTTTTGTAATGTTTGAGCCTCTATATATAGAGCTCACTTGTTCTAAATCAAATACGCATCTTCAAGTATTCTTACTACTTATCTCAAAAATTCTCTCCTCTCTCACTTCTTACTATCATATCTGATCATAACCTCTCTTCGGAGCAAGTCCTTGTGACTTCTTCACTAAGTTTGATCTCACTTACTAACATTGGTTTGAATGCATTCCAAGTTATAAATCAACTTACGTGTATTCTTAATATAACAATTGATGTCATTTACATTACTTTACTTTCCACATCTAACTCACTAACTTCTAACTATTAATATTATTGTTGAGCTCACAGATCCTTCGATATTAACTATTCCGCTATATACTTGTTCTAACCATTCTTGTTCAAGTGTGTCTCAAAGTTTTTCTCTCAACAACTCCTCCTAAGGCTTGAAGATGAGTCTAGAACACTTCCTTGTTGTTTGTAAGACCTTAAAACACCATTTGGCATAAATCAACATGAGTTTACGGCCGTAAGCTCATGAGGCCGTAAACACCTTCGCCGTAAACTCATGTAGTCGTGAACACTTAGCCATAAACACCATTGTGTGGCCATACACCCCTTAGATGCAACCCTTTGTACTTCAAACACTTCAATCTAAGTGTTTCCTAAGTACTAGGGTGTATTTCCTTTCATGATTAGTTGTATAAACACTAATTACTGACATACATATATCATTATATGCTTATAAGGATCCGTTGTGCTCAAGTCTTCACTTGACACTTAGCATCCTACAAAACGATCTTTCATTCGTATCACTCACTGCAGGTGAGTTCATACCCCTTAACATATCTTTTAAATGATTTTAAATGCATACAAGTAGAAACATTATAGTTATTATATCAATTACATGTGATTAATAACTATCAAACACACGGATTTACTATACTTCAAACTGTGTTATCAAACAAACTACTTCAAATCGTTTTACAAACTCTTTTATATGCAGAACTCCTTATTAAACTCTTTAAAACTTATATATTGTCAAAATCATGTCTATATAGATATATTTATATAAGTAGGATTGAAAGGACTTAGGACTGATAACTCGCCTTATTTCCTGTTCCTTGTTTGGTTGTGGACTTACGGTATAGGTTGTTTGTATGAAGGTCGTGTAACGACCAAAAATTTCAACTAATTGAAAACATTTTATTTCATTCAAACACCATTAAGTTCATACATCTTGTTTTCAAAATAGTTTAAACATCAGAGTATCCCCCAGAACCATATCACGTAGATCATAAAACATGAGGAGCGATACGATCATGCCTTCGCCTTGCCACGATCTCCTGAAGCACCTGAAACAATAAACCACAACTGTAAGCCCGAAAGCTTAGTAAGTTTCCCCCAAAGTACCCATACACACATAAACATATGCATACATCAAAGAACATACTACGGGTCCAATCAACATTCCAGTTGGAATACCCCAGGCCCCTCAACCATCGGGTTGGAATCCCAACCTACTATGAGTCCAATCATCTTACCGGGATGGAATACTCTCGGCCCACAACCATCGGGTTGGAATGCCCATACACCTATACGTACAACTATAACTACTATGGATCCAATCATCACTCGGGATGGAATACCCCAGGCCCCTCAACCATATGGTTGGAATTCCAACATACTATGAGTCTAATCATCCTACCGGGATGGAATACTCCTGGCCCACAACCATCAGGTTGGAATGCCCCACTTCCTATACATATAGTAACTACTACTGCTATGGGTCCAATCATCCCTCAGGATGGAATACCCCAAGCCCCCCAACCATCGGGTTGGAATGCCAACCTACTATGAGTCCAATCATCCTACCGGGATGGAATACTCCTGGCCCACAACCATCGGGTTGGAATGCCGTTCAACACTAGCAAAAATGTATACATAACATGAAACCACATAACACTCTATAGAATCAAAATACTAGGGCCCTATCATCATACTGGGATGGAATACCCTCTGCTACTGCCCAACATACATATACCACATGTAACCTCCTACCAGCATACATAAGGCAAGACCAACTATAGGTCTATACTCATAACCACTACTCAACTACCAGGGTGCTGACCCAACAGAACTAGCCATTACTAAACTATCCATTCCTCTAGGATACTAAGCTAACAAAGCATATCCTCATATCATCATCCTATCTACCAGGATACTACCAAGCATATCATCGCATAAACATAACAAGCTCTAAAAAACAATTCAAAGGGTCGGACTTGCTGCCTTAGAACCTTGAGTACAGTGAGGATAACTCACCTAAAATGAAGAACCGAACCATGAAAGCTCACACCCAAAACACTACTCCAGACTCCAACACCTATTGCCATCAATGGACCATTGACATAAATAACCAATTACCATAACACCGTTGAAGGTCAAAGTCAAAGTCCAAGCCAAATTCAAACTTCATGACTGACTCTACTCGCCGAGTCAACCTGTTAACTCTTCGAGTCCTTATACTATGAAAACTCATAGAACACGACTCAACTCACCGAGTCACACCAAGACTCGTCGAGTTCAACGATATCCGAGTCCCATTCCACTCAACTCACAGAGTCACCTCTAGACCCACTGCTTCGGGGCTTAACCAGAAGAGATTGGGGTTCTGCGACCAGACTCGCCGAGTCCAAGGCAATCTTCAACAGACTCGTCGAGTTGTTCTTCAACTAGCCAAGTCCATGCATATGTTCATACAACTCGTCGAGTACACCCATGTGACTCACCGAGTCTCTCCAGTTCTCAATCCATACAGTGGCTTTTCGAGCCATGCAGGGTCTCTAATCCATAGAACCACTCTTCTACAGTCTAACCCTCACATAAAGTTGCAAACTTTACATGAAACCAAGGAGATATAGGCCCAAAACACTCTAGGGATAGGGTTAAGGATTAGGGGGCTTCACCAACAACTCTTAGACAGAAGCTTTATGACATTTTGGACCATCACAAGCCTAAATCTGAGGTAGTAACCTCAGATCAAAGCCTCTAACTTGAAATAGCTCTCAATCATACCCAAAAATGCCCCAAATCTCAAATGATAATAGATCTAGATGCAAAAAAACTCCAAGCAACAAATTATTACCTCCAATATAAGCTCCAACTAAAGTAGATCTCGGATCTACACCACCCCTTTGTAACAAACCTCTTGATCTTCAAGCCCCTTTCCAAGATTTCCTCCTCCAAATGTCTATTCTCTCTATTAATGGAGGCTCAGTCGATTCTAGGGTTTCTGTATCTCAAAAGAGTAGTAAAGAAGTTGAGGGTGGGTTATAATGTGCTTTATATAGGGCACAAACCCCGGGATTAGGGTTTTCTCTCTACAGCACCAACTCGTCGAGTCCAAGCTGCCGACTCGGCGAGTTGGCCACTTAAACCCGCGACAGAATCCCGCTCCGACTCGGCGAGTAAGCATGCCTACTCGTCGAGTCCCTTTCTTTAATTTACACTTTAAGTCCTTCAATGGTACCTCTGGAATTTAGGGTGTTACAACTCTCCCCCACTTAAATTAGGCTTCATCCTCGAAGCCTACTGCAGCATACGCTTCAGAACAAACCCCTTGCACTGCAGACTCTGATTTCTCATTCAACTCAGGTTCTTACAAACCCTAATTCTGCATCTCTCTTAAAATGGCTTATTCTCACGTGGCATCCTTGCCACTACTCCAAGACGACCATTGGTCTTTCAACTCAATAGCACCACCTATCAACCACGAATCACCCGATAATACTAACCCTTCATATCAGGGACACACTTTTGCACCCTACGAATGCTAGATTCCACAAACACCCACTGAGCTCCGCCAAGACATTAATCTATCTTCCTACGCCCAAAAATTGGTGATAACCCTAATAACTTGCAACCTGGAACAAATCCTGATTTCCCCCTTTGATTCTATACTATGCTTGCGCTGACAGGATATTACATCCTTCAGCTCCCATAACCCATCAACCAACCATATCACATAACCACTCGTACCTAGCCCAATCAACCTCGGGCTGGAATACCAGGCACGCCTATAACGGGTCCAGTCATCCCTAGGATGGTATACCATCGCATCCTCATGTATGTTTGGCCCAATCAACCCTCAGGTTGGAATACCAAACACACCAGGTCCAATCAATCATAGGTTCCGGTCATCCTCATGATGGAATACCCCAGATTGGAATACCTCCATATACATAACTCAAGCCTACAACCATACTCGGAACCAAGGACCATGTCCTAGCATCACCCTCGAACCCTTCAGTTTGACACAACTGAGTGTAACTCACTCACACCTCCTCAACCATCTCTAGGTCCTCAACCTCTGATTGTAATATCCTTATACAGTCCTCATCACCGGTCCAGACTACTCTCGAGTCTGTCAACCTGCCATCTCACTTTCCTCTGTCCAAATCTCCAATCTGGAATTACTATCTTTCTCCTCTCCCAAGGAGACTGAAATCATGTATATGTATCATCCAATCATTATCACAACGACAACACCTCACTATACATCATCCCTCAGCGGCGCACACCGCTATCTCATAACATGCATACATACTCAGAGACTGATCACATAACCAGCAATCCATATATAGCCTGCCGCATTTCCTCAACATCTCCGACCCTTGGAAATAATCCCACTTATTTCCATTGCATAGCAACACTTCACTCCTTGCTCAAAGATCCACAATACATGCCAAGCCCTTACTACAACTGAACCGCCTCATTGCACCACTCCAAAGACCTCATTCGAACCGCATCAGACAATCATCCTTCAAACAACGGCTCATTCGAGAATTTCCAATTCTCCCCCACTTAGAGTGCCAACTACTATCCACTAGCGGCGAAACTGGCATGCTGCTCGAACCAAACCAATACATCGAACTTTCAGGAACCTGAGTTCCTGCGGCTGACACCTCTAGCAATGACCTGATCTCCTCAGTAACAAGCTGATAAGCACGCCCTAGAGCCTTCGGAGGCTCTGCTCGAACATGACTCCTGTTAGTAATTCTCAAAGTGGTTGGCGCTAGGTCCTGCACTGACCTGACAGCCAGCAGAGGACACTGGGCCTTCATACGGCCCACCTGATCACAATGATAACAAATTCGGACTCCTGAAACTGGAATCGACTACCTGCAATCTCTGGCAATGTGGCCCTCCTTGCCACACTTGTGGCACCCCGAAGAAGAACGAAAACTTCCCTCGTGCACCTTGTCGCGCTTTCCGCAAGTGCGACTCCTCTGACCTCCTTGTCGATAATCAACGGGCCTCATCCGCTTCGGTGTAGGATGCGACTGCATCGGGTCTTGCCTCTGCTCTCTCAACTGGAGCTCAATCTCTAACTTGCGTCGCCTAGCGGCCTCCTGTAACTCCAACAAGGTACTACACCTCTACGTGGATACAAGCTGTCTGATGTTCGTCTTGAGCATGCTTTAATATCGGGTCATCTGATCCTGTTCTGACACAAACTCAGGGCAAAACATCGCCCTCTCCGTAAACATCTTGGTGATCTCCGTCACTAAATCAGAATCCTGCATCAACTCCAAAACTCCTGAGCCAATCTCTCTCGCTCCACCCGCGGAACATAACGAGTATTGAACATGTCTCGGAACTGTTCCCAAGTAACCACAGCTCTCTGCGCATCAGAATATGATCCCATGGTCAACCTCCACCAGTCCTTCGCCCCGAGCCTCAACAGGTTCAGAGCACACCTCACCCTCTGATCAGCAGGGCATGAACATGTGAAGAAACATCCCTCCACGTCTGACAACAACCTCATAGCAACAATCGGATCCTGAACTCCATAAAAAGTAGGGGGCTTCATATTGTCGAAATCCCGGTACTGAAAGCCCCGACTGGCTCCTCCCCCTGCCGCTGCCACAGCCACTACAGTTGCCGCGGCCGCTGTCTCATCCAGAGCTGCATAGCGCTCATCAAAATACTCAACCATGGCGGTCTTGATCGACCCAAATAGTTCCGGTAACTCGGCCCGGAACATAGCAGCAACCTCCCCATGCAGGATCTCCCGAATCCTAACATCCAACTCATCCGTCCTCATCTGACTAATAACCTCGGGTGGTGCTGATCCATCCTGACCACCCTCTCCCGATCCCGATCCCGATCCCGAACCGGATCCTGACTCGAAACGTCTCGCATCCGACATACTGAAACAAAGAACCTCAGATACCCCGCATAACCGTCGAGAACTAACCTCTAACCAACAACCTAGGGGTTGTGACTTCCTTGACACGCGTATGGGTCCTGTGCTTTCAGTAGTATGGGCCCATACTACCTTCCACACCTACCCATATTTGTCTCAAGTGTCATCACAACACCCTAACAACACAAATAAACATAGCGAGCGCTCAATCCTTACTCCTAGAGGAAAGCTAAATATCTCATACTGACCTATCGGTCCCACAACTCACCCAACCATGAAACTTCCACCAACCTTGCAGCACTAGTGTATGCTAGTCATACATAATGTTGGACCCTATAGACTTTCGAATATCAAATCCTTCCCTAAGCTCCCAATCAGACAAGAACAGAACATAAGGCCAAATCAAACATTCTCAGGCTATAAGATCTTAGTTATGTATAACCGCGATGCGTACACTAGATAACTATAGTAATGATGTCAATTTCATACAAAGAGAACCCTAGGCTAGCAGGCATCATATAATCAGGCAATTCTATTATGCAATTCCTGAAGATCCCTAGCCTAGTACTAGCATGGTGTTCTAACATATCACATAAACAAATAACCTGTATGGTATTTTGGGGTAACTAACTGGCTTCGGCTGATTGTACCCTTTGCGTCCTCCTTTACTTATTTTGAAAACCTTTTGAAAGCTATTTTTGAAAATCTCTCCTTGATTTGAGACTGGATTCACACGAATGTTCTTCCAATTCACTCAAACCAAGGCTCTGATACCAACTTGTAACGACCAAAAATTTCAACCAATTTAAAACATTTTATTTCATTCAAAAACCATTAAGTTCATACATCTTGTTTTCAAAATAGTTTAAACATCAGAGTATCCCCCAAAACCTTATCACATAGATCATAAAACATGAGGAGCGGTACGATCACGCCTTCACCTTTCCATGATCTCCTGAATCACCTGAAACAATAAACCACAACTATAAGCCTGAAAGCTTAGTGAGTTCCCCCAAAGTACCCATACACACATAAATATACGCATACAACAAAGAACATACTACGGGTCCAATCAACCTTCCGGTAGGAATACCCTAGGCCCCTCAACCATCGGGTTGGAATGCCAACCTACTATGAGTCCAATCATCCTATCGGGATGGAATACTCTCGGCCCAAAACCATCGGCTTGGAATGCCCATACACCTATACGTACAACAATAACTACTATCGGTCCAATTATCCCTCATGATGGAATACCCCAGGCCCCTCAACCATCGGTTTGGAATGCCAACATACTATGAGTCTAATCATCCTACCGGGATGGAATACTCCTGGCCCACAACCATCGGGTTGGAATGCCCCACTTCCTATACATACAGTAACTACTACTGCTATGGGTCCAATCATCCCTCAGGATGGAATACCCCAAGCCCCTCAACCATCGGGTTGGAATGTCAACCTACTATGAGTCCAATCATCCTACCGAGATGGAATACTCCTGGCCCACAACCATCGGGTTGGAATGTCGTTCAACACTAGCAAAAATGTATACATAACAAGAAACCACATAACACTCTATAGAATCAAAATACTAGGGCCCTATCATCATACTGGGATGGAATACCCTCTGCTACTGCTCAACATACATATACCACATGTAACCTCCTACCAGCATACATAAGGCAAGACCAACTATAGGTCTATACTCATAACCACTACTCAACTACCAGGGTGCTGACCCAACAGAACTAGCCATTAATAAACTATCCATTCCTCTAGGATACTAAGCTAACAAAGCATATCCTCATATCATCATCCTATCTACCAGGATACTACCAAGCATATCATCGCATAAACATAACAAGCTCTAAAAAACAATTCAAAGGGTCGGACTTGCTGCCTTAGACCCTTGAGTACAGTGAGGATAACTCACCTAAAATGAAGAACCGAACCACGAAAGCTCACACCCGAAACATTGCTCCAGACTCCAATAACTATTGCCATCAATGGACCATTGACATAAATAACCAATTACCATAACACCCTTGAAGGTCAAAGTCAAAGTCCAGGCCAAAGTCAAACGTCATGACTGACTCTACTCGACGAGTCAACACGTTGACTCGTCGAGTCCTTATACTTTGAAAACTCATAGAACACAACTCAACTCGCCGAGTCCCCCCAAGACTCGTCGAGTTCAACGATCTTCGAGTCCCATTCCACTCAACTCACAGAGTCACCTCCCGACTCACTGCTTTGAGGCTTAACCAGAAGAGATTGGGGTTCTGCAACCAGACTCGCCGAGTCCAAAACAGACTCGCCAAGTCCAAGGCAATCTTCAATAGACTCGTCGAGTTGTTCTTCAACTCGTCGAGTCCATGCACATGTTCATACAACTCGTCGAGTACACCCATGTGACTCGTCGAGTCTCTCTAGTTCTCAATCCATATAGTGGCTTTTCGAGCCATGCAGGGGCTCCAAACCATAGATCCATTCTTCTACAGTCTGACCCTCACATAAAGTTGCAAACTTTACGTTAAACCAAGGAGATATAGGCCCAAAACACTTTAGAGCTAGGGTTAAGGACAAGGGGGCTTCACAAACAACTCTTAGACAGAAGCTTTATGACATTTTGGACCATCACAAGCCTAGATCTGAGGTAGCAACCTCATATCTAAGCCTCTAACTCGAAATAGCTCTCAATCATACCCCAAAAATGCCCCAAATCTAAAATGATAATAGATCTAGATGCAAAAGAACCCCAAGAAACAAATTATTACCTCGAATATAAGCTCCAGTTGAAGTAGATCCCGGATCTACACCACCCCTTTGCAGCAAACCTCTTGAGCATCAAGCTCCTTTCCAGGATTTCTTCCTCCAAAACTCTATTCTCTCTATTAATGGAGGCTCACTCGATTCTAGGGTTTCTGGATCTCAAAAGAGTAGTAAAGAGGCTGAGGGTGGGTTATAATGTGCTTTATATAGGGCACAACCCCTAGGATTAGGGTTTTCTCTCTAGAGCACCAACTCGTCGAGTCCAAACCGCCGACTCGGCGAGTTGGCCACTTAAACCCGCAACAGAATCCCGCTCCAACTCGTCGAGTAAGCATGCCTACTCGTCGAGTCCCTTTCCTTAATTTACACTTTAAGTCCATCATTGGTACCTCTGGAATTTGGGGTGTTACAGGTCGTTTGAATCTTAGTTATATACTATGTGTGTATATATAGATATTAAAGTTCTACATTCAAGTTCAATACCTTTGGGTAGCAAAGGTGTACGAACATGTTCATTTATACAAACAACTTTACTAGTAAACTATAATAGGTATAGTTTAGGAAGTCACTACTCACTATTTCTAGTACAATGAAACATACAATAGTCAGTTCATTCATGAGTAAATACGAACATACTATGATGAGATAGTAGGAGAACATACAACACACTACACTATACAAGAGAACATAATATGATGAGAAACTAAGAGAACATACAATACACTACACTATACAGAAAGAACATACTATGATGAGAAACTAAGAGAACATACAATACACTAGACTATAACATACTATGATGAGAAACAAAGAGAACATACACTACACTAGTACAGAGAGAACACACAAACACTAGAACGCTATAACATTAATGTGAGCCACTACTTCATGACACGGCAAGCAATTGCGGTGTCACGTTTTGCAACCAGAGTCTCCTAGAGGGAGAGCGTGAGTTGGTCTAACTGTTGCAAGCATACTTGACATGGACGGCCTCGTAATACGACGTTCTTCAGGCGTCACTGTTAAATGACACTTGTCACCTTACACCTGCCGGTCTAGCTGTTGCAAGCAGCTCAGGTGTGGGTTTGTCAAACCCAATATAGATCTATACACAACTATCACGTTCTCCCTACAAGAGACTCTTGTTACAATTTATAGGACTTTTTGACTTGGTTACTTTGGAAGTAACCCGAAGCGAATGACTCACAAATTTATTCATTAACAAATTTACGTGAACTAAACTGAAAACCTTTGATAAATAAGTTTGAAAGTAAATGATACATAAACTATACCTATTATAGTTTATCCAAAACGTTTCTAATGTATAAGACTCTTTTATGAAAATACATTAGTGCTATGAATCCATAAACTACGCTTATTGTAGCTTCATATATGTGTTCTAAATGAATGAAGAATCTTATCATGAATGACTAAGTTTTAAGCTTATGATGATAAACTAACAAGGAAACACATTCAATATTTAGAGCTTATTGTTATACACTTTGCTCAAAATAATACAAAGTGTTATGAAAGTTATAAGTTGTTACCTAGATTTTAATCTTTCTGCGTTGTATTAGAAAAATCATAGAAAAATCATACAAGGTCGAAAACTGAATCTGTAAACTCTGAGAGTTCCAAAATTTTGTCTAGTTTATTCATAATTTTTATCATGATTTTTGGAAGTCTTAAACTTAGGTTAAAATGTTCATATTCACAAACTGGTCCGGATTTGTTCTTGAAATGATAGGCTATTTTGTAAAAATCACCATAAATCGTAGAAAAATCATATGGAGATGTACAAGTAGTCATTTTAAAGGTACAAACCTGAACTATTTTCATCAAATACAGTTTTGAAAACAAAAATATTTAAGTTGACCAAAACAGTCCGTGAATGGAGTTGAACTTTTCTGATGAAAGCTGTTAAATGAGTTTTGTTGTGTTCTTGGTGTTTTAACTTGTATTCCCCCCCCCCCCCTCCTTAAAACATAAGAAAAACATGAAAAGATAGGGGTATGAACTCACCTTGAGTGTTTTCAGTAGATGAGTGTTGGAGGTGAGAAGTGTTAAACTTAAGAACACTTGAAGATGCCTAGAGATTTTCGAAAATCAAGAGTGTAAGAAAACTTGATGATCAGCCTTGAATCTCGAATTTGAGGGAGAGATTTTGAGAGAAAAGGTGTTTGTTCCTTGGGTGGAAATGAGAGAAATGAAGAGTGAGAGGAGATTTTTCCAGCTCATTGGATATGGATTTGTTGGGGAAAAGAGTAGGAAAGTACCATAAGGTGACTAGGAGTGGTGGGGAGTACAATAGTTGGTCAAAGGAATGGGTATGGGGTGGTTGTTTGTGTCAAATATTATGGCAAGATTCACACTCCACCTCATGATCTCCCTTAATGGATTTTTTCTTAAATAAATATTTCCATAAAAATATGTTTATATTATGAATATTTAGGGTCTTATATGTTAAAATATGATTTTTGGATGAAAATCCCGCTTTAAAATGATGAAAAACGGGCTTAAAACGAAGTCGTGGTTGAAAACCGGGTGAAAAATGAGAAATTCTGAAGTTCTGGGCGAGGGTGCGGTCATCAGCAGCCTTGGAACCGGAGTGGCTCGGGTTCTGAGGCGGATCCGAGGAGAAGGGACTATGGTCCGAAGGCTCGATGCGGTCAGACGGCGAGGCTCGCTGCGACTGGACGGTTGCGGTCTCCTTGGCTATGGCTTCGGATGGCTGCGGTCTCGTTGGTTGCAGCTTTGGATGGCTACCTCGGCCTGACCCCTTTGACCTCGGTTCAAGAAGGACATGGCCCCTATAGAGAGGCTTCGGCCCTAAGGGGCTATTTTCCTATGTATCACTCCTCCTTGAGTGATTTTTCACCAAGATAAGTGTCGGGATGCCCCAAATGATTATAAAACTCGAAAGAGGTTTTTTAGAGAGATTTGGGAGAGATTTGACATACTTGGAGAAATTTCTCATACGGAGAGAGCTTTGGGAGAGATTGAGTGAAAGAGGTTGAGAGAGACTTCTTTCGAGACCTTTTTGAGTGTTTGGATCTGTATTTTAAGGTTCGTAAACCTCGTTAAGTCTTGTTAAGACTGTCATATGCCCCCGAGGGTTAAGGAATAATGTGTTATCGAGTAGTTTCATCACTTGCCCTGATTAGGGTTTAGAGTTTCCGAACACGTGAAAACTCTAAGTGATACTTTGCATTAAGAATGCGAGTTGTTTAATAAGAAACATAATGAAAAACCCTAGTACACAAGGGTTAGATGAGTTGACCGGTTTGACTTGTTGACTTTAGTTGACTTTGACTTGACCGAGAATTGACGGTTGTCACATTATCCCCCCATTAGAGGGAATTTCATCCCGAAATTAGCACTTTGACTGGGACTTCAAGAATTTGGAGAAAAGATGGGGAAACTTTTCGTAGTAAAAGAAATTGATATGGCGGGGACCAATCCGCCTGATGTTAAATGACGACCTTGGAATTTCTTACCATAGCTTGAGCTAGGTCGATTTAAAAGGAGTTTATTGTTTCCGTATGATAGTGTATTCTACGCATGCCTTTATTCTCTCCATTTTATTCTCGTTATTCCCACTATGAATATTTCAGGTTGTAGTTAGTGAGTACTGGTATTACGAAAGCTTTAACAATTTGTGATGAATTTTGTATTATAAGTCCTACCGGCTCTTTTATAATCGCTTGGCGTAAACTAGTCGTATATCATTAAAATTGCAAGGGCATTCGGATGGGTGACCCCGCCTTAAGCCCACAACCAAACAAGGAATAGGAAATGATGCGGAATCACACATTCTAAGTCCATAGAATCTTAATAATATATGACCATAATGTTTACACTAGCCATCATAGATTCACTAGTAAAAACCCGGTGTTTTTATATAGCTGGTAAGACTTATTCGAGTTTTGTTGTGCTCTCGAGATATATGGTCGATAAACCCTAAGTCGACACTAGTCTCAGCAAGGGTTTAAAACCTACATGTGGTGGTTAGAAGCATGTACCGCTATTCACGGGTGGTTTCGGGGGAGTTTCTCCTGCGGTGATCATGAGCACCCTTCCACCGTCACCAGCATTCCTTGTCCTTGGACAGTCTCTCTTAAAGTGTCCTGCTTCACTGCACTCGTAACAAGTTGGGTTGGCTCCAATGCCTAGGACCTGGTTGATGGGTTGTGTCGGTGCTCTACAAAAACGGATAGTGTGCCCCTTCCTATTGCAATTTTTGCAATGCATCTCCCGGCAAACCCTAGTATGATGGAAGTTACACTTGTTGCATTTCGGGAGGGTTCCAACGTATCGATTCATGGGTGCTGGAGTGGCAGGAGTTGTGGCAGCATGAACAGAAACAGTCTATCGCTTCTTGGTGGAGTCCTGGGCTGATTGGTCCTTCTTGTTATTCCAGGAATTCCTTTTGTTGTTTCTCCCACCATCTTGCTTAGGGGTGGTTGCTACAGTGACATGGCTGGCCCTATGGTCGATGAGTTGTTGTGCCAACTCCTTGGCACTGTCAAAGGTAGTTGGTCTTGAGGCCAACATGTTGTCTTGAATTTGGGGAGACAATCCCCAGAGGTATCGTTCCATCTTCTTTTCCTCAGGAGTGACCATCGTGGGACAAAGGAGTGCTAGATCACAAAATTGATCGGTGTAAGTGGCAAGGTCAGAGTCTGTCATTTTGAGATTCCATAGTTCTTGCTCCAGTTTTTGTACTTCGCTCCTTGGTCAGTACTCTTTCAGCATCATCGTCTTCAAGTCTTCCCAGCTTAACGAGTTAGCCACTGCAAGCGTCAGTGACTTAACGTGGCTGTTCCACCAAGTAAGGGCTCGGCCAGAGAAAGTGCAAGCTGCAAATTTGACCTTGCTTGCTTCGGGACATGCATAAATTTCGAAGACCGATTCGGTCTTCTCGAACCATTGCATCAGTGCGATGACTCCCCCACTTCCATTGAAAGAATCGGGTTTGCCATTGGTGAAATCCTTAAAGGAACACTCTCTCGATTGCCCTTGGCTTTCTCCTTGAGTGGAGTTATTAATGCCACTCCCTGTCCTTCTGGTGCCGTCAGGGCTAATTTGGGACATAGCAGCTACCACTGCGGTCGTGACCGCAGCTTGGAACATGACAGGATCATATTGGGGAGGCGGCGGTGGCGGATTTGTTTGCGTTCTGCCAGTGCATCTAGCAGACCTACGAGGCGGCACGTTTCTGCAATAGAATTTAAGAGACGAAATAAGTATAAGTCTTTTAGTAATGGTTATTAGTCGTGCGTCGTAAAACTAGGATATTATTTTTCAAGTATAGCATTTCCATGTTGTTCGAAAGTGGCAATCAATTCATAGTAGAGGTCTATATAAACAAACTTATGAATTTAGTAGTAATGGCTCGAATGAAATCTTGTAATTTGTTCCATGCCTGATCCACTCCTAAGATCACCCGATGTATTCCGGTTGCGTATAATTAAGGTCCAATAGGCCGTTGAACTTAATGAGTCTGCCCTAGGCCCACAACCAAACAAGGAACATGACCCAAGGCGGACTCATCATTTCTAAGTCGATCGTCTCTTAATTATATCTAACCTAGGGGTATACATTAAGCCATCTTAGAGGCACCATAAACGAATCGTCTGTAATACCCAGTTATAAAATATTTGGTAAACTCTCAATGAAATAAAGTGTATGCTAATTTCATTTATATAGTTTAGTACATGAAGTTTTGGAAATTTTGACCTTATAGAAGGTCCACATCACACTATGGTACGGAAAATTTTTGACATTGACACGACTCTCTTGAACGGTGTAGTCTCTAAATTTGAAGGGTCAAATTCATGCATGTGAGGGGTAGTGTTTTAACGTATTCTAGTAGCCTGAGTCTTTATCGATTCGTCAGTAATGTACACACTACTCGCGGTGGGTGATGTTTCGTGGGCTATAGAATGAAGGTATGATAGTCTGCATTGGCCTAATTCCTGCCCTAGTTTCTGTCATTTGGTGTTCTGTCTTAACCACACGTTCTCTCCAACGTTGTTGACGTTCCTCATACCCTTTAGTCTCGGCTCGGGCTGCGATCCCTTTCCTCCGAAAGGTTTGACGTGGTTTCTGATCTCGTTCATGGCCTCTATCTGGATGACAAAGGCGTATTGCGGTGCTCTTGGTGGTAGCGCCGATCTCCATTATTCTGCTTGCCGATGCTTGTGTTGGTACTTTCTCATGAGTGATGTGGCATGCTATGACAAGGAGAATTCTGCCAGCTACTCTTCCCCCGTTGAGGTTGTAAAAACCCCATCCATGCCATAGGGAAGGTGTCGACCTAGTTCCTAACTCCGTTTCTATAAATCTACGGCTCATCGAGGTGTCGGACCATGGAAGTCTCGTCGGGCTCTTCCTTTATTATTTCTTCAGGATCCTCTTCGAGATCCTCTTCGTCGGGGTCTCTTGGTAGTTGAGATAATTAATAGATGTCTAATCCTATAATTACTTATAGGGGTGACCCTTATCAGTCACGTCTATAATCACATAGTGCATACCAATTATACATAATCTGAGATAGAATAGACCTTCGAATAAATGACTCTACTCTAAGTCCACAACCAAACAAGGAACAGGAAGTAGAGCAATAGTCATAGATTCTGAGTCTATAATATCTTTGATTATGTATAACCTTAACGTATGCACTTAGTCATTATAGGCCTACTAATAGGGGTCTTTAGTTTTCACATAAGTTAGTTATAGTATCACCAAATACTCCTATAGTATTTTAATGTTTGACTTATGGTTTCCAATGTTTCCTGGTAAGTTTTTAGACTTGTTGCAACACCACAACCATTCCTGGGCATATGCTAATCACTTCTGGGTCAGACATAGTTGATCAGGATATGTCATTCCCAGACCTGACTATACATCCCCAAGCCTACTTGTGCCATTCAACAATCATTACTTTTGTTTTGTTCTAGTATGATGCTGACCTTAGTATGTGTGCATACATGTATACTTTTAACAAGAAACTATTTATTTCTAAATGTATAGTTGTTTGGAAATGTTTAATCAAAGACTTTAGCCCGAATGTATTTATAGTTTGTGTATCTTATGTGGTTCGATATACTTAGTTCACTATAAACAATGCTCTGATACCAATTTGCCACACCCCCAAACCAAGGATGGCGGAAACGTCCGGGGGTGGAGGACTTCATGTGTAGTATCACAACAACGAGTATAATAGTGCTCAAAGTAAATACAACCATCATAAATATAATTTGAAAAAGTTACACTAAGGTATATGTTTACATGTTTCAAATCAATTACATTATGATGACAAAATGAACTGTTTGACGATTTAACGTCCCATCCTCAAAACGTTGTTGGTTTTCCTATTTCACTAATTTCCTGAGAATACAAGTAGTTTTTGAAAAAGTGTCAACAATTAAGTTGGTGAGTTCATAAGAGTTTTCTTTGAGAAAGAGACCGTTTTCCTTGAAAAAACGACAAAGTATGTTTCCAGAAAATTCAATATTTTCTTTATCACGTGTAAAATGAATGTTTCTATGATATGCGACAATGAACTCTAGAAGAAACCAAAGATTCCTTCTATAATCACTCAGCGTATATAAGTTATATAAAAATTTAGTTAAATAAACCGTTGAATATAATGGGTCCGCCCTAGGTCCACAACCAAACAAGGAACAGGAGATAAGGCAGGCCCACCAATTCTAAGTCGATTATGACTAAATTCTTATATAACTCTAGCATATACACTTAACAATTATAGCTGAAGTCTAACAATTCTAGATGAAATATACTTTTAACAGAGATATGATTCCAAAGAAAATCCTATATTTTCCTTACAAAAGTTATGTGGTCCTAAATCCCAAGACCGAAAGTAAACAAGTATTTGCCATACTCAAAGGTATAAAAGTGGTTTTAAATCGGCATAAAACCCTTTTTGATATGAAAATGTACAAGTGTTTTCCATACTTAAAGTAATTCATGTGAGCTAAATCGACATAACTCGCTAATTTAAAAGTAGAACCCGTAAATCTTATGATTTGTTAATACCACATGTGAGCTATTATAACCATACTTGACATGGACGGCCTCGTAATACGACGTTCTTCAGGCATCTCCGTTAAATGACACTTGTCACCTCATACCTGCCGGTCTAGATGTTGCAAGCAACTCAGGTGTGGGTTTGTCAAACCCAATATAGATCTATAAACAACTATCACGTTCTCCCTACAAGAGACTCTGGTTATAGTTTACTGGACTTTTGACTTGATTACTTTGGAAGTAACTCTGAAAACAAAAATGTTTAAGTTTACCAAAACAGTCCGTGAATGGAGTTGAACTTTTCTGATGAAGGTTGTTAAATGAGTTTAGTTGTGTTCTTGGTGTTGTAACTTGTATTCCCCTCCCCCCCCCCCCCCCCCGGTCCCTTAAAACTTAAGAAAAACATGAAAAGATAGGGGTAAGAACTCACCTTGAGTGGTTTCAGTAGATGAGTGTTGGAGGTGAGAAGTGTTCAACTCAAGAACACTTGAAGATGCCTAGAGATTTTCGAGAATCAAGAGTGTAAGAAAACTTGATGATCAGCCTTGAATCTCGAATTTGAGAGAGATAGAGTTTGAGAGAAAAGGTGTTTGTTCCTTGGGTGGAAATGAGAGAAATGAAGAGTGAGAGGAGATTTTTCCAACTCTTTGGATATGGATTTGCTGGGGAAAAGAGTAGGAAAGTACCATAAGGTGACTAGGAGGGATGGGGAGTACAATAGTTGGTCAAAGGAATGGGTATGGGGTGGTTGTTTGTGTTAAATATTATGGCAAGATTCACACTCCACCTCATGATCTCCCTAAATGGATTTTTTTCTTAAATAAATATTTCTATAAAAATATATTTATATTATGAATATTTATGGTCTTATATGTTAGAAATATGATTTTTGGATGAAAATCCCGCTATAAAATGATGAAAAACGGGCTTAAAACGGAGTCGTGGTTGAAAACCGGGTGGAAAATGAGAAATTCCGAAGTTCTGGGCGAGGGTGCGGTCATCAGCAGCCTTGGAACCGGAGTGGCTCGGGTTCTGAGGCGGATCCGAGGAGAAGGGACTGCGGTCAGAAGGCGAGGCTCGCTGCGGCTGGACGGCTGCAGTCTCCTTGGCTGCGGCTTCGGATGGTTGCAGTCTCCTTGGCTGCGGCTTTGGATGGCTACCTCGGCCTGACCCCTTTGACCTCGGTTCAAGAGGACATGGCCCCTATGGAGAGGCTTCGGCCCTAAGGTGCTATTTTCCTATGTATCACTCCTCCTTGAGTGATTTTTCACCAAGATAAGTGTCGGGATGCCCCAAATGATTATAAAACTCGAAAGAGGTTTTTGAGAGAGATCTGGGAGATATTTGACATACTTGGAGAGATTTCTCATACAGAGAGAGCTTTGGGAGAGATTGAGTGAAAGAGGTTGAGAGAGACTTCTTTCGAGACCTTTTTGAGTTTTTGGCTCTATATTTTAAGGTTCGTAAACCTCGTTAAGTCTTGCTAAGACTGTCATGCGCCCCCGAGGGTTAAGGAATAATGTTTTATCGAGTAGTTTCATCACTTGCCCTGATTAGGGTTTAGAGTTTCCGAACACGTGAAAACTCTAAGTGATACTTTGCATTAAGAATGCGAGTTGTTTAATAAGAAACATAATGAAAACCCTAGTACACAAGGGTTAGATAAGTTGACCGGTTTGACTTGTTGACTTTAGTTGACTTTGACTTGACTGAGAATTGACGGTTGTCAAATTCAAGACTTATCTCTTATTTTGGATTCATATTTTTGGTGTCTTATAAACTATACATAACACACTTGTATTAAATTATACTATTAGTGCAATGGATGATGTTGTTGCTTGTTTTACTATTATGCATTGTTGTGATACTGTACATGACGTCCTCCGCCCCCGAACGTTTCCGCCGTTCAGGTTTTGGGGTGTGACAAAGACCAGATGAACACTACCCGAAATTCTAGCAAAACTAATAACCTTAGCCGCTCTTAATGATATAATACCCAAATCTTGAAGCCTTCCTAACTGATGCTCAAACCAAAACCTCAACAATAGACCACTTCCCTTGGCACCCCCAAGAGCCAACCAAGCACAATTGTTAAAACCATTGAATTCTGACGATACTGGAGAACTATATCGCTGAATCCTGACCATAGACCTTCCACACAATACCCTTGAACCGATATCGACCAAAAAACAGAATAAAAACCGAACACTTTGGTATCTGCTACATGAGATATAACCCCTTACTAACCCACTAACGATTCATGGCATGCAAATTGCATATAACAATTCTTGAAGATATAACCCAAACATAAACGATGAGTTAAACCAAATATACGCTTACCCAAACTGATGCAAGATTTAAATCAACATAAATACCGATAAAAACCGAAAAGAAAGCAAAAGATAACATACCTATAATGTCGCTTGTTGGAGTCCTGACCTCCCCTGTCTGACACTGCAATGCCTGACTCCTCTCGGTTGGGGATCCTGCCTTACCCTCACGTCTATCGGTGATCCTCAAAGTAGCCAGAGCAGGCACACTCACTGCTCCTCCCCTCAACATTGGACAGTCGGCCTTCTTGTGGACCACCTGGTTGTAGTGATACCATAATGGGCTTACCCCCTGAGGACAATACCTATTGACGTGACCAACCCTGCCACACTTGAAGCAGCCCATACCCCTGGAATGACAAATCCATCGTGCAGTTTCCTACACGTGTTGCACTGACTCCGGCCCTACTGGCCTCTCAAATGCTGATCAAAAGTCATGGGTCTCTTCCCAGGACCGTCCACTATATGCACCTGATCTGGCCCTTCTTCCCAAGGTGCTCAAAATCGATCTCCCTATACCACCCAGAATCAGAAAGACCAAGAAAAGAAAGGAAAAGATCTAAGTCAAGAGTCAACTCGTCGAGTCCAGGGAGGAACTCGACGAGTCAGAGCGGGATCCAGGGCATAGAGTAAGTGACCGACTCGGCGAGTCGGCTAGTGGACTCGGTGAGTCTAGTCTGGATGAGAAAAACCCTAATCCCGGGGGTTGTGCCCTATTTAAAGAACATTACATCCCTTCCCCTTCCTCTTTACTCCCCTTTTGAGATCCAAAAACCCTAAACCGTGAGTGAGAGCCCTTGGAAGCAATTTGGAGTTTAGATAAGGGGGTTTTATGAAGAGATATTGAAGATCACGAAGCTTGGAGCAAGGGGCTTTGTAGAGAGTTGGATTATTCTTCAGTGGGAGGTCATCCTTGAGGTAGTAAGATGTTGCTTTGGCTTTAGTGCAATTTGATCTATCTTATGTTTGATATTTGGAGCATTTTCGGCATGATTGAGATCTATTTCGGGTTTAGGGCTTCGATCTGAGGTTGCTACTTCAGATCTAGGATTGTGATGGTCTTGAATGTCTTAAAGCAGCAGTCAAAGAGTTATTCGTGAAGCACCTTTGTCTTAAACCTTAGCCCTAGAGTGTTTTGGGCCTTTAGCTCCTTGGTTTCACGTAAAGTTTGTCACTTTATGTGAGGGATAGATTGTGGAAGAGTGGATCTATGGATTGGAGCCCCTGCATGGCTCGAAAAGCCACTGTATGGATTGAGATCTGAATAGACTCGGCGAGTCACATAGGTGTACTCGGTGAGTTTTATGAACATGTAACGCCCGTAGATCAGGGCTAGTCAATTTAGAGACAATAAGCGTCAAAAATGACTTTTTGAAGGAAGATTATCTAGAAGTATTAATCTCAACCAAGTTGTAGTATATGTCACAAGGTTTCCGTGCATATAAAGAACGCCAAGATCCGAGTTATAACGAAGAAGTTATGACCTGTCGAAGTTTCGCGACAGAACCGGCACGACACAGCGCAACGTAAAAAGTGAATTTACGTTAGAGCAATATTTAGCCTTAGTGATCTAAACAAGAATCGAAGATCTTGTTGTTAGTAGCGAAACGACGAAAAGTTAGGCAAGAACGGACGTCAAACGAAGAAGTTATGAATTTATAACGAAGTTTTTCTGTCGCGGCCTATTAAAAATAAATGATAAAAATAACGTCGAAATTAGCCGACAGAGTCTAAACGAAAGTCGTAGAGCGTAGTCTCACCTTCGCGTGGACATAAAGAACGTCGAAAATGGAGTTCGTATGAAGAAGATATGAATTTCCGAAGTTTATTAAATAATATGTATTTTAATCTTTAATTCGGAAGCATTATCCGAAGGAGTCACCGGTCTGATCCGAGGTACGCGCCGCGTACTCGTGCACTCCCCGCGTACTCCGAAGGTGTCGACATCGCAGAAAGTGGCTTCGGATACGTAAGCAGTGACGTTTCTCGGACCAGTACGCCCCGCGTACGTGCGAGAGTCAGCCCCTATAAAAGGCTTGCGAGGGCAGCCGAGAGTTTTGTTCATTTCTTCTCTTCTTTCTCCCGTTTTGCATCGGTTTGCGTGCCAGAAATACCCCGAAGCCCCGGTATTGTTCTCGAGCCCCGAAGCAAGTCCCGAGATCCCGAAGATCCCGAGAAGTGCGGTTCCCGAGTCGAAGCTCTTCCCGCGAGAAGTTCGATTTTTGTAGAGATCTTCCAGATCTGCTGAGGATTACTACTTCTGCAAGTCGTAGTGTTGTCCGATCATCTTCTGATCAAGTGAGTGTATACTACCTTTCACAAACACGATAATAATACAAGTATGGTTCGAGTGTATTTAGTATATTGCTGTTTATACATGTGAGTGTGTAGTTACTTTCTTCTGACACATAAATATATTAAGTATTTTCTATAAAATACATGCTATGTGTATGAGATAAAGTTGTTTATATGTGTGGGTGTATAGTCCCTTTCATAAACACGGGTATAATATAAGTATTGTTTGAATGTATCACGTATATGTTTAGGAGAGTGAGTGGTTACTTCCTTCCAACACATAAATATGAAGTATTTGTGATAAAATACGTGCTATGTGTTTATATATTGTTGTTTATTTGAGATGAGTATGAAATGAATGTCTTATATAGTTTTTAAATGAGTTAAACTGTATATGTATTCCATATCTACAAATATGTTGGGTAGAACATGGGTAGATGAGATAGTTGGTATGTGATAAAATGATGATGCATGTAAGATGATCAAGAATGATATTGGCAGATGCACCAATTAGAGAATGTCATAATACTAGCAGATGCGCTCAAGCATAGTATTGGTAGATGCACCAAAGAGAAAGTGACATAATACTAGTAGATGTACTTAAGTATAGTATTGGTAGATGCACCAAGTAGTGAATGTCGTGATCTTGGCAGATGCGCCAAATAGAGATTGTCATAACAATAGCAGATGCGCTTATAGGATAATCTTGGCAGATGCGCTTATAAGATAATGTCGGCAGATGTGCCTAAAAGAGAATGTCATAAACCTGGCAGTCGCGCCTCACAGTGTATGACGTAATCCTGGCAGAGGCGCTTAAAGGATAATGTTGGCAGATGCGCCTTATGTAGCAATGGAAGTTTGTGTAAATTCCTTAGGTCAATCCTTAGGAATGAAGGAATGATGAGTAGTTGAATTCCTAGGGTAAACTCCTAAGAAACATAATAGGGATGAGTAATTGAGTTGATTGTTTGATGGTTGAATATAATAATTGTATTATTGTGGGTTGAAAACCCTATATGCTCACCAGGCTCCCAAGCCTGACCCACTCAGTTTTCTTTGCATTACAGGTAATGGCACAAGAGTATAAGTTGGTGGACTTGACGAGAGATTTTGGATTATAGGCCAACAGTTATGAATAACTGTTGTAAGGTCTATTTATTATTGTTTATGCTTTTGGTCTGTATCGGAACATGACATCCCGAGGTTTTATTATATAATGAAAATACATTCTCTTTGAGAAACGTTTTGATAAATGGTTATCATATTTTATTTTGGGAACAAATTCCGCAACCGTTTTCTTTAAACGATCACTCTGATTTATAAAACAAAGCATAAACAAATCGGTCTTTTCTGGCCATGAAAATGGGGATGTCACAGTTGGTATCAGAGCATTAGTTTAAGCGAACTAGGAATTTGTAGGAAATTTCTAGACTTAAACTTAGAATGCTAAGTAATGATTGTGAGGAGTGTGTCTAAAATATGTTAGGTAGTACACCTAAATTGACACAAGCACTAGTTTATTTTAGGAGTGATGCCTAAAAAGCTTTTATGTGCTAAATGTTTTGTGTGATAGCTATATTGATGCTATTATTTGTTCGGATCTATGGTCTGTTGCCGACCGGATCTGGAAACCTTATGTGTTTAGGATTCTAAGCGTTTGATACGATATTAGAACTAGCATGTAAACGTTTCGGGGGTGATAAGGAGATTTATACGTTTATCGTAATTAAAGCTTTCTTATCTTAAAATTCTCGCTTGGTACACCGAATGTCTGCTTGGATGTACAAGGGGTCATGGTGAAGACTCATAGAGAAATTGAGCAAATGGAAGAAATAAAGATGGCTTATGATAGTGAATGACACCTATCGGAAGATATCGTAAGAGTGGTATATCGCCTTTAGAGTATGTCTTATGAAATAAAAGTACGTTTAGAGAAGTACGGTACGTCAAAAGTACACCTTCAATTGGCAGGATGATGGAACAATTGGTGAAATTCTTGAAGTTGTCTCATCGTCTGATATTTTCGTCACTAATCGAGTTGAAGTAGAGTTGATGATTGAAGATTGAGCAATGAAGAAGTCCTAGTAGAGTCTAGGGAAATTGTTTATGATTATTTGGACACATTCTTATGTGTTAAATTGTTTTGTGATTTTCTTGTATGGTGACTTGGTCGACTGTGGGACAATACTTGGGACGAGTATGAGTAGGTGTGAAAGGTAGTAGATGCATATACTACCGGAAGCACAGGACTCACACTTGGATCAGGGAAAGTCACAAGGTTACCAAGAAGCTAGTGATCGATTCCATTTTATTCTGGTATGTCATTACCATTGTTTCGGTAATGACTAGTAAGATGGTTCTTGTTCCGATCCTAGTGGTCATGTTTAAATTGAGTCCGACTACGAGGAGTTTGTTACGTGGTTCATGGAACCAAGTTTGATGTAACATCTGAATTAAGTCAGAAGGTTGAAGTTAATGCGATTGATAGTGTCGCGCTCGTTGTTAAAAGGAGTTTGTAGGTAGAAATGCTACATGCTGAAATGTGATTAAATCACGTTAGAATATGAAGGAAGGTATATTCCATTCTGGAATTTAACTTTATTAAAAACCGAGTCTAAGCGTCGCATCGTGCGATGAGAGCTCAATAGAGCACAACCCATCGGTTTGTTACATTAGATAAAGGAAAGTATTTATCCTGAGAAGAAGAAGGAGTCCACAATGAGGACTTATTTGGTAACTTGAAGGTTACGATTGAAAGTACAACATAGTACGATAAGTAGATGCAAGATTGGGCATCATCTGCGGTCAAGAAAGCCATAGAGTTAAATACTCTTTCGAGGAAACATAGAATTTACGGTTATTACCTAGGATGAAGAGATAACGTGTAGAATCATTATGCAAGTCCTATTTCGTTGATGATTCCGGGACGTAATCATCCTAAGGGGGAGATAATTGTAACGCCCGTAGATCAGGGCTAGTCAATTTAGAGACAATAAGCGTCAAAAATGACTTTTTGAAGGAAGATTATCTAGAAGGATTAATCTCAACCAAGTTGTAGTATATGTCACAAGGTTTCCGTGCATATAAAGAACGCCAAGATCCGAGTTATAACGAAGAAGTTATGACCTGTCGAAGTTTCGCGACAGAACCGGCACGACACAGCGCAACGTAAAAAGTGAATTTACGTTAGAGCGATATTTAGCCTTAGCAATCTAAACAAGAATCGAAGATCTTGTTGTTAGTAGCGAAACGATGAAAAGTTAGGCAAGAACGGACGTCAAACGAAGAAGTTATGAATTTATAACGAAGTTTTTCTGTCGCGGCCTATTAAAAATAAATAATAAAAATAACGTCGAAATTAGCCGACAGAGTCTAAACGAAAGTCGTAGAGCGTAGTCTCACCTTCGCGTGGATATAAAGAACGTCGAAAATGGAGTTCGTATGAAGAAGATATGAATTTCCGAAGTTTATTAAATAATATGTATTTTAATCTTTAATTCGGAAGCATTATCCGAAGGAGTCACCGGTCTGATCCGAGGTACGCCCCGCGTACTCCGAAGGTGTCGACATCGCAGCAAGTGGCTTCGGATACGTAAGCAGTGACGTTTCTCGGACCAGTACGCCCCGCGTACGTGCGAGAGTCAGCCCCTATAAAAGGCTTGCGAGGGCAGCCGAGAGTTTTGTTCATTTCTTCTCTTCTTTCTCCCGTTTTGCATCGGTTTGCGTGCCAGAAATACCCCGAAGCCCCGGTATTGTTCTCGAGCCCCGAAGCAAGTCCCAAGATCCCGAAGATCCCGAGAAGTGCGGTTCCCGAGTCGAAGCTCTTCCCGCGAGAAGTTCGATTTTTGTAGAGATCTTCCAGATCTGCTGAGGATTACTACTTCTGCAAGTCGTAGTGCTGTCCGATCATCTTCTGATCAAGTGAGTGTATACTACCTTTCACAAACACGATAATAATACAAGTATGGTTCGAGTGTATTTAGTATATTGCTGTTTATACATGTGAGTGTGTAGTTACTTTCTTCTGACACATAAATATATTAAGTATTTTCTATAAAATACATGCTATGTGTATGAGATAAAGTTGTTTATATGTGTGGGTGTATAGTCCCTTTCATAAACACGGGTATAATATAAGTATTGTTTGAATGTATCACGTATATGTTTAGGAGAGTGAGTGGTTACTTCCTTCCAACACATAAATATGAAGTATTTGTGATAAAATACGTGCTATGTGTTTATATATTGTTGTTTATTTGAGATGAGTATGAAATGAATGTCTTATATAGTTTTTAAATGAGTTAAACTGTATATGTATTCCATATCTACAAATATGTTGGGTAGAACATGGGTAGATGAGATAGTTGGTATGTGATAAAATGATGATGCATGTAAGATGATCAAGAATGATATTGGCAGATGCACCAATTAGAGAATGTCATAATACTAGCAGATGCGCTCAAGCATAGTATTGGTAGATGCACCAAAGAGAAAGTGACATAATACTAGTAGATGTACTTAAGTATAGTATTGGTAAATGCACCAAGTAGTGAATGTCGTGATCTTGGTAGATGCGCCAAATAGAGATTGTCATAACAATAGCAGATGCGCTTATAGGATAATCTTGGCAGATGCGCTTATAAGATAATGTCGGCAGATGTGCCTAAAAGAGAATGTCATAAACCTGGCAGTCGCGCCTCACAGTGTATGACGTAATCCTGGCAGAGGCGCTTAAAGGATAATGTTGGCAGATGCGCCTTATGTAGCAATGGAAGTTTGTGTAAATTCCTTAGGTCAATCCTTAGGAATGAAGGAATGACGAGTAGTTGAATTCCTAGGGTAAAATCCTAAGAAACATAATAGGGATGAGTAATTGAGTTGATTGTTTGATGGTTGAATATAATAATTGTATTATTGTGGGTTGAAAACCCTATATGCTCACCAGGCTCCCAAGCCTGACCCACTCAGTTTTCTTTGCATTACAGGTAATGGCACAAGAGTATAAGTTGGTGGACTTGACGAGAGATTTTGGATTATAGGCCAGTAGTTATGAATAATTGTTGTAAGGTCTATTTATTATTGTTTATGCTTTTGGTCTGTATCGGAACATGACATCCCGAGGTTTTATTATTTAATGAAAATACATTCTCTTTGAGAAACGTTTTGATAAATGGTTATCATATTTTATTTTGGGAACAAATTCCGCAACCGTTTTCTTTAAACGATCACTCTGATTTATAAAACAAAGCATAAACAAATCGGTATTTTCTGGCCGTGAAAATGGGGATGTCACAGAACATGAGCATGGACTCGGCGAGTTGGAAGAACAACTCGACGAGTTTGTTAAAGATTGCCTTGGACTCGGCGAGTCTGTTCTTGGACTCGGCGAGTCTGGTCGCAGAATCTCAACCTTTTCTGGTTAAGATGTAGATCAGTGAGTTGAGTGGTGACTCAGTGAGTTGGACAGGATGGGACTCAGAGATCGTTGAATTCGATGAGTCTTGGGGTGACTCGACGAGTTGAGTCATATTTTGAGAGTTTCCGAGTTTAAGAACTCGGCGAGTCTATGAGTTGACTCAGCGAGTCGAGTCAACTAGAAGGTTGACTTTGACCAGGACTTTGACTTTAACCAGAGTTGACTTAGTTTGACTTCTAGAGTTCAGTTTGGAACTAAGTGTTATATTGATATTGGTAGCTCGGGGAGCTAGTGGAGCAGCGGTTTAGAAAGTTGTCGGGCAGCAGCCAGAGGGTTATTAGCAAAGTCAGCAGTGCAGGTGAGTTTCCCTTTGTGTGAATGGGTCTACAGCCACAATGCCGGCCCATGTAGTTATGAGTAGGAAGACCCGGGGATTAGCCCTAGGCACAGTATGCTAGTATGCCATTCGGGACTAAGGTCCAATGTTAGCGGGCGGGTGCCCAAGGAATGGTTTGTATGATAGTTATACTTGTTGTCTGTGTGATACATGTATGTGCCTGGTAGGGAGGTGAGTGTGGGCGAGGTCCCGTATCTCACCAATAGCAGAGTGTGGATGGTGTTCCATACCTCATTAGCAATAGAGCAAGGGCGAGGCCCAAGTGAGGAAAAGAGTGAGTGTGGTTTGGGCCGTATCTCACTTTCAGTAGGAGTGTGGACGGGGTTCCATGATTCATCAGTAGTAGGACAGGGGCGGGGCCCAAGATAGGCGAGGCCTTAGTATAGTAATCCATAGAGTATGTTAGCTATGTGTTGTGATATGATTGTATGCTAGCATATGTTAGCGGGCGGGGCCTAAGGAAAACAGATATGTACGCCGAGCGGGGCTTGAAGCCAGGCGGGGACTGGTGACGGATGGGTCCGATAGCGGGGGAGGCCCAATGCAGTGGGCGGGAGCCCAGTATGTGGTTATGCGCTCAGTGTTATGCATGACATGTATGGATCAGTAGACATGTATGGTATGCGGATCAAATTTGGTCCTTGGATCAAAGACAGATGCAATAAAAACCAACAAGTTAAACTTCTTAACTTCACCCCAATACTTGTCAAACTTGGTCTTCATTCTCTCCGACATATCTGTTAAATCATCATCTCCACTTGAATAACATTCTTGTAAAACATTATGAATGCAACTAATTGAATCCAAGTAAGTGTTTGAGGTGATATACTTTGTGCCCGAAACTCTTAAAGTTAATTGATAAAAATGTTGAAGGAAACCTACTAGTCTTTTCACATTGTCCCAATCGACAGAAGACGGTACACCAGGTCCCTCTAAAAGTTCCATCTTGTATGCAAGATCCTCATTGGCCAATCTATCAAAAGCTCTCTCATACATCACTGCTACACTCAACATGTCACCACCATTCATTTGTTCAGACACTGCTAAGTACACACCTGAGATCAGAAAATCACAACATAAATAACATAAACTCTCATCAAATATCAAGAAATTCAAACAAAAGAAACTCCAGCAAATATCGACATAAAATCTCATCCAAAATTGGAATTGTACAACGAAAGCAACCGAAAAAAGAAAAAAAAAACAAAAGTCTAGTATGGAATCCAAAACTAAAACCAACAGAAAAAGAAAAAAATAGAAGTCTAGTATGGAACAGGAACAACATGGTCGTGTATGAAATATCGAGTATGAAACTATCGAGTATTACCTGTTGCTGGAGTATGAAACTATCGATTGTAGGTGGTGTTGCACTATTGTTGGAGTAACGACTTCAAGGTATTGTTGCTGCTGGACTATCGACTTTGTTGCACTGGTGCGTCACTGTCGTCTCGTCGATTATGATTTACATGAGGGTGAAGCTTGAATGAACGAGCGGGAATGGAAATTTAGTAATCGAGTTTTGACTTTTGAGTATTGAACTATTGACGATTGGAATTTGGTAAGGGAAGCTGATAAGTTTAACCCTAAGTAAAATAGTAAATGGGCTAAAAGAATAAATGGGCTAAAATAATTTTTACTTTATAATTAATATTTTTATTTATTATATAAATATATAATATATTTTTAAATTAATTTAATATATGAAATTCGGTTTTTCGGTTTGGTTTGGTTTAAACTTCATGAGACTGAAACTTGAACCAAAAACCAAATTCATAATTCGGTTTGGTCTCAAACCAAACCTAAAACCAAATATTAATATGGTTTGGTCTGAAATCGATTTCGGTTCGATTTGGTTTTCGGGTTTTTTGGTTTCGAACCAAATAACTTCCACCCCTAGGTACTAGTGACGATCGCGGGAAGGTGCCGACATGATCCGTACACATAGACAGGGGATTTTATTTGTGATCTTGGGACATGTTTTGTTTAATGACAATTGTTGAACATGAGATTTGAAAATGTTGAATGAGTTTTTATATTGTTGAAAAATGAAAAATTGTTTTGAAAATTCACGTCGTTACAAGTTGGTATCAGAGCCTTGGTTTGAGGGATTCGGATGCTCCTTCGGGCGTACTCGAACTCAAACTAAGGATTTGAGAAATTTTTTCACAATAAAACAATTTTTTTAAAATAGTAAAAGGTTTTGAAACGAGCAGAACAAAGCAATGTGTACGATCAGCCAGCACCCGGCGGTGATTTCCTAAAATACCCTTACATTATGTGTTATAAGATACGATATGATATGTTATGCATGCTAGAGTAGGCTGGGTATTCATATTAGGACTAGAGTGGCCTGAATTGTGATGCCTTAGCCTAGGAGATTGCTGCTACTGTGAGATGCTTGAAAGTAAGTAGGTAGCAACGAGGAGATTACGAGAGGTCTGCTAGAGAGTAGCCTGTGCATAGCAAGATTAAAGTACTTGTGATCTGGGATCCTAGGAGGAGGACTTGGGGTGAATACTGATGTGGTGTGGTTAATAGTATAGGGCCCGTACTACTGAAGACACCGGATTAGTGCGTAGTCCAAGTAAGAATCCTTAGGGTACTAAGGAGCAAGTAGGGTTGAGTTATCGAGTGCGAGTACACTCGAGCGAGTCTCTGATATCTTTATGTTGTATTTCAGAGGCATCATGGTTGGGACACGCCACACACCTGAGAGCAGCGATGTCAGTGATTAGGAGATCCGCAGGTTAATTCATGAGGAGGTGGCTGCGGCCATCCGAGCTGAGATACCAGAGATGTTTGGGTCTACCAAGACCACGCTGGTCGAGACTTTTGATGAGCGGTACGCTGCTCTTACTGACGCTGTTGTTGCTGCGGCCACTGCATCCGTCGCTGCTGCCAGGCCGCAGGAGGGTGACTTGTTGCCGTTCCAAGAGTTCAGCAACACGAAGCCACCATAGTATGATGGGACACAGGATCCGATAGATGCAATGAGATGGATTTATGACATTAAGGGGTGCTTCTATACGTGTCCATATCCGGAGCATCCGAGGGTACGATTTGCACTGAACCAGCTTCGCTTGGGAGCGAAGGACTGGTGGAAGTTTGTGACAGCGCACTTCACTTCTGCAGAGGTTGCCGCGGTGACCTAGGAGAGGTTCACCGCTATGTTTCGAGATGAGTACGTTCCCCCAGTGGAAAAGGAATGGTTGGCCTAGGAGTTCTTGACCCTCAACAGGGTACTGAGTCTGTTACTACGATTACCAGGATGTTTCACGAGAGGGCGATGTTTTTCCCTGAGCATGTGTCTTCTGAGCAGGAACGCATGAGGCGATATCTGAGCATACTGAGGAGAGACATTCGCGAGTTCGTGGCGAACTCGACGTATCGAACATTCGTTGAGCTCCAGGCGAATGCTCGGAAAAGGGAGATTGAGCTCGAGACTCAGGCTAGGGAGGAGGCGAAGTCTTAGGGGATGGATCGACGACCGACATAGTCTCAGCCGGCATCCAAGCGGGCAAAGCCCGCCGATTCGGCATTAGGGAACTAGAAGAGCCGCACTTGTGGCAAGTGTGGCAAGAGCCACGAGGGGATTTGTCGAGCAGGGTGTTGCTACAAGTGTAGCAAGGAGGGGCACATGGCTAAGGATTGCCCCATGGAATTTGCAGTGTGTTTTCACTGCAACCAGACTGGCCATCGGAAGGCCGAGTGTCACCAGCTATGGGGGTCGGCACAGGGAGCACCACAGGCATCTGCCCCTGCTGCCGTATGGGCTACTGAGAGTCGGCCAGTGAAGGTCGAGGCGCCAAAGGCTCGTGGGAGAGCCTTCCAGTTGACAGCGGAGGAGGTCCGCGCAGTGCTCGATGTTGTGGCTGGTATGTATTCTTTCATCTATTTATTTTGAGTTTGAGATATTGTGCTTATATTATGATATGCGTAGGTACTTTTCTTGTTAGTTCTGTATGTGCTTTGGTGTTATTTGACTCGGGTGCGAGTCGATCTTTTGTCTCTTTAGCATTTAGTCAGCACATCAGTATCTGTCGAGAGGAGTTGAGTTGGCCGCATCGAGTTTCCATAGTTGACGAGCGAGCAGTATGCCACTGAGGTGATTCGAGGATGTGTACTCGAGATCTTCGGTGTCGAGTTCCCGATAGATCTGGTCCCGATTGCGATGAGGTATGTATGTGTCATCGCGGGCATGGACTGGTTGAGTAGATTCGGAGTGGTCATCGACTGCGAGCGACAGTTGGTGACCATACGAGACCCTAGTGGGGGAGTGCTTACGGTGTATGGCGAGGGTACCCATACTGGGTCAGCATTTTGTTCGGCTGCTAGAGCGAGGCAGAGTCTACATCGGGGTTGTAGTGGGTTTGTGGCCTGTGTGATGGACACACGAGTGGCTGCAGAGAGGGCAAGTTCGGTTGGTGATGTACCGATAGTGCGAGAGCTTCCGGACGTTTTCCTCGAGGAGTTGCCGGGTGTGCCTCCCGAGAGGCAGGTGGAGTTTCGTATCGATTTAGTTCCGGGAGCGGCGCCTATTGCCAAGGCACCTTATCGCCTTACGTCGCCAGAGATGCAGGAGTTATCCTTGCAACTTCAGGAGATGCTGGGAAAGGGGTTTATTCGGCCGAGTAGTTCGCCGTGAGGAGCACCGATCCTTTTTGTCAAGAACAAGGATGGTTCACACCAGATGTGCATTGATTACCGGGAGTTGAACATATTGACGGTCAAGAACTGTTACCCCTTACCGAGGAGAGGGTCCGAGCTGACTTGGGAGCTGGAGTCGGAGATGCGGGAGCAGCATCCGGAGCTGTTCGCAGCATGAGACTTCGAGGGCGAAGTCTGGTTCTAGTGGGGGAGAATTATAACATCCCAAATCAGGTATGCTTTATGGACCCTAATCTTTGGGCGATTGTCAATTTTTGGTCCCTAAAGGAAAAGAGTGGATGACGGGTACGGGGGGCGTACTGGGGTGTACGCTCAGCATACTCGTGCGCATATTAATCGCGGAGGATTGCCCGGTACGTGGGGCGTACCAATGTGTACGCGGGGCGTACCTGGCCCAGACATGAAACCCTAATCTTTTGAGAGCCACCTATTTAATGACCATTATGGCCTCTTTTATGGCCACCATTTCCAGAGACTTACCCCCCAAAAACCTAGATCTCGTTCATATAGCAAGAGAGTGACTTGGAGGGCTTGTTGGTGCATTCTTGGACTTTTGAGTGAAGAAAAAGTTTTGGGAAGAGGAGGAGTTAGAGCTCAAGCTTTTAGATCTGAGTTTAGCGGTAGCGAAGACATCTTTTGGAGGTAAAAAGCTCCAAGCTTTCTCTCTTTTCTGTTGTGTTTTGTATGGGGATGTTTTAGGGTTTTTGTCCCCCTGGTTGATAACTTTATGTGTTGATGAGCTACTAGAACCCGAGATCCGTCCCATGTTAGCTCATTAGGGGTTGCTATGTCACAAAAATCCAGTCTTGGTCACTAAGAGCCGACCATGCTTGAGTTATGGCCTTTAAGATGTTGGAAATAGAGTGATTTGGGTGTTGGTGACCTTTACAGCCATGCAAAGGCTTAAATTCACCGACTTTATGGAATAAGAGGCTTAGGGACAGTCAGATCTGAAACTTGGACATGTGTCTTAACCGTTTAAGACCCAAAATCAAAAGGAGTATGAAACTGGGATTTACGCGGGGCGTAATCCTAGTACGCGCAACGTAGGGGGTCGCGTTCCCCGATTCTGTGAAGTCGCCGGGTACGCCCACCGTACAGATTTGGTATGCGCAACATAACCTGGAGGGTTGACTTTTGTTGACTTTTAGGGTTTAGTCAATGATTGGATCTTTGAGCCATAAGAGGGGTAAAATGGTCTTTTACCCTTCTGAGAGAACTTAGAGAGGGATTAGTCTAGCCTTTGAGAGTTGTATTGATTAGAGTAATTATTCCATGTGATTAGGTGGAGGCTAGACTAGTATTACCGAGTTCGAGATTTACCGAGTTACCCGAGGTGAGTCTTCTCACTATACTTTACCTAGAGTGGTAATTAGAGTTATGTGACAGAGTATGTTATATGCTATTTATATGATGAGATATCTATGTGATTATATGTTGTGTTTGATTCAGAGTTTACAAAGTTAGGACCGAAAGGTCTACAGAGTTAGGACCAGAGGGTCCACAGAGTTATGGGATTGGAGGGTCTCACTAAGACACATTGACCAGAGGGTCATACAGAGTTATAGCCTCGAGTGGCTAATATGTGTTGTATGTGGTATTTTGGGGAAACTCACTAAGCATTTATGCTTACAGTGTTATGTATTATGTGTTTCAGGTACTAGTGATGATCGCGGGAAGGTGCCGACATGATCTGTACACACAGACAAAGGATTTTATTTGTGATCTTGGGACATGTTTTGTTTGATGACAATTGTTGAACATGAGATTTGAAAATGTTGAATGAGTTTTTATATTGTTGAAAAATGAATTTTTTTTTTGAAAGTTCACGTCGTTACAAATATAATGTTCTTAGGACTCAGAGAAATCATAAAGTTGCAACCTTTATCTCTTCTACTCATTCCAAATTCACTAATGAGACAAAATTCGACATAAAATCTAAATCCATGAAGCATACAACAATAATATGAGAGTTTGAGGACTTACAAGAAGTCTAAAAGTTGCACACAAGTATGACGAGGGATTGCTTGGAGAAACTAAGCACCGAAACTTCTTCTTCTTCCTTCAAAACCACCAAAATCTTGCAAAAATGGGATCGAAAGCTCCAAGAGGGTTAGGGTTTGGCTAAAGGGTCGTTTGGAGGTAATGGACGATGAGGGTGGAGGAAACCCTAGCCATCACTTCCTTTAAATAGGCCTAAAGCTCGAAAAATTAGGTTTTTGCCTCAAATCAGGTGTCACGTTGGGACACTTAAATGAGACCCCCAACTTTTGCGACCATGTCATGATGTGACGATGCTTCCCTCAAGCCGTGACCCACTTAAAACTCACATTTCATTCAAATTTCATACATCAGGATGTTACATAACACTTCTGATTATGGTTGGGAAAAAGGGTAAAAAGAGATAGGGTAAGGTGCTAGTGGGGGTTAGGCTTGGGATGGACCCATACTTTCATTTTGCTTTTTTTTTAATTATAAAATAATTATATTTAACATTAAAAATGAAAAAATAAATTAAAAGGGTAAAAATAGTATTTTTAGATTTTTAGGGACAAAACGGATCAAAATCACATGAATTTTATAATTTTGGATCTTCCATAGGTGAACTTTTTTAGACCCTATATATCGTTTTTGGTAAATTACGAGGACTAATTTTGCAGTTTTATCAATAATAAAAACTTTCAAAATTAAAAACTATAATATCATGTGTAACATTTAAAAAAAGGATAATGACTTAAAAGGGTAATATACTTTCCGATTTCTATATATCTGGTCATTGAGTTTTTTTTTCATCAACATTTACCCATTCAACTTGTTAAACTGTACACATTCAATCCTTATGACCGACTACTCCAGGTTAGCCATTAAAAATGACTTAATAGGATAATATAATTCTTACTTTGTACATATTTAGTTCTTAATATTTTTGTACACATTTAGTCCTTAATATTTTTTGGTTGCAAAATAAATTATTTTTGTTTTTGTACTCATTCAGTATTTATTAATGATTTCCTTATATTTTTCTCACGACATCTTACGTGGGACAATCATTAATGATGTGTTTGAGGCTTTTGATGCTTATGTCCATCGCGAGCTCGTCTACTTGGTTGCTTAGGTCATGTTTTTTGAACATCATAACTTCTTCATACGATCTTAGATTTTAATGATCTTTATATCAATGCGTTCGTATTTTAGTTTACTATAAGTTTCGTTTAGATTACTCCTGTTAAAAAGTAATATATTTTTACTTATGATATTTATATACATATGTTTTTTATGAATGCATGTATGGATTTTTTTTTTTATAAAATCGTAAGTAAAAATATATTACGTTTTAATGAGAGTAATCTTAATGAAAGTTGTAGTAGACTAAAAAAACCGAGCACATGGATATAAAGATCGTTGAAATTTGATATCATACGAAGAAGTTATGACGTTTAGAATACAAGACCTAAGCTATATTACAAGACCTATACAACCAAGTAGTCGAGGTCGCGATGAACATAAACATCAACAACCCTAAACACCTCATCAATGATTGTCCCACATAAGATGTCGTGAGAAAAAAAAAATCATTCATAAGTACTGAATGAGTAAAAACAAAAAAGACTTATTTTCTAACAAAAAAATATTAATAACTAAGGTAGTATTTGTTTTTTGTCTGCAGATCTGCGTGGCCTCTTCTGTCTGCGCCGCGCAGACATTAGCCTTCGTAGACCGTTTGTTTTTTTGAAGACTGCAGACCTAAAAATGTTTGCGCGTGTAACAACCCAAAATTTCATATCACTTCTTGTACCTCAACTTGTAATCCAATTTGATCAACCAAACGTCATTTTCAAATTTGTTTCCGATTTCGCCATTTTATTAAGTCATTAGTTTATATCAACCTAAAATGACTTAATGGGTGTCCTAATACATTTAGAAATCATTTTAACACCCCACTTTAGTGATCGGAATAATTATAGAGTCGACCATATCGAGTCACGACAATTTGGTCGGGTATGACCAAAAGCCCCACTTAACGTCGGTATCGGGTAGAATTCCGTCGTGTCCAATTCCTGAACACTATATAAAGCGTTTTAAGACTTCATTTGAAGCCTTTGGCCAATTTCCCATTAAACTCTCACAACCTCTCTCCTCAAGCTAGAATTAAGGTCCAAATCTCAAGTTTAAGGCTTCAAATCCTTGAGGTAACCTCCCTAGCATGTTATTCAACATCTTTAGCCTTCAATTTGATGAATTATTTGAGTTTTGGGACCAAGAACATGAGTTTACGGCCAAGGAGCAAGCTTGGGTCGTAAACTCCATTAAATGGGTTTTTTAAGCCAAATTACCCTTCCAAATCAAAGTTGAGACTTAGATATGACTATAAGGCTTGCAAATCTAGACTTAAATCAATTAAAACATGAATTATGAGGGACAAAAGAGAGTTTACGGCCAAGGTATGTTCTTGGGCCGTAAACTCCTCTTTAATGGGGATTTAGTGCTTTTAAACATGTCCAAATGCTTTGAAACTCAACCAATAGCCTTGTGGTAAATCCTAGATTCATCTAAAAATGATTTGGAGACCTTAAACACAACAAATGCCCTACATAAGTGAGTTTACGGCCAAAGAACTCCTCCTAGGCCGTAAACTCCTATAAGTGAGTCAAATGATGTCTTAAACCACCCTAAAGGCTTGGAAAAATTTCTAGAATTACATATGAATGTTTTAAGCATCAAAAACTAATTTTTCAAGAGCATAAGGAGAGTGTACGGCCATAGAACATGCCTCTAGGCCATAAACTCCTAAAAGTTTGTGAAATGGAAACCTAAATTCATAACAATGCTTAGAAAATTAGTTAGAATCACATGTGATTGTCCTTTGTAGTTCAAACTAATCATTCTTGGCCTTGGGTGAGTTTACGGCCGTAAACTCCAAGAGTGTGGCCGTAAACTCCCTTTTTTAAATGATGTTAATTCATTCCAAGTGTTCCAAGGCATTTTAGATATCCATTCTAGCAATCCCCATGTCCATTTAAGCCCTTAAACCCTCAAAATCACACCCACATGAGTTTACGGCCGTAAACTCATGTGTGGGTGTGTTTTGTGGTTGTAAACTCATTTAAATGTTTACTTATGGAGAGTAAACTCAAGTCCCAAGTCCCTAGTGCCATATTTCATCCGTAGATGTCACCCGGGTCACTCCAAACGCTCGTTTTGAGGTGTTTAACCTCGTTGGAGTGTAATGTCCTAAATAAGTAGTGATTGTAAATCTAATTAGTATTATATGGCAATATTACATTTTACATAGGGACATCGCGAGTAAACAATCCCCGAACCAACGTCTAGTATCCAAAACCGACACATTTCCGAGTCCGGTGAGTTCATACCCCTACCTTTTTCACTGTTTTTCACTGTTTTCAGGGGGGAGCACAAGCAAAGTACAAGGGTTTTCTTGTACTCAAAACTTATTTTCATGTGTATGTTTCACATTTCATATGCTTTTAATATTGATTACACAACTGATAACTAGTAGAATATACAGATCATTTAAACATTTATTTGTGAAATGGGTTTTATAAACTGTTATGTTTTATATATTTCACAAATGATTTCCACATTTTATCAGTTAAAAACATGACTTTATAACACATGAACAATATATTTCATACACTGTCTTGTCCTCGGTAACATTCCACAGAGATACGCGAATGGAGGATTATCCTATTATTACTAGTAAATTTGTTATTCCGTATGATTGGAGACACGTCCTCGGCGAACACTCTACAGAGATACGCGAGTGGAGGACTACACCCGTAACCAGAATCTCTGGAATTTAGAGAACGTGACTTGAGTGTATAGATCTATACGGGGCTGACTACCCCACACCTGGCTGCTAGCTACAGCCGAACCGAAATGGTTCAAGGGTGACGAAAGTCATAAGGATTGTGGACTACTTATTGCCACACGGTTGTGGACTACTTATTGCCACAGGTTCAGTCTTTAGTATGGTTATGGAACTCGCAACTAGGATAACAGAGATTTACTTATAATAATAATGAACCACTTACTGCATTTTTCAGATAACTAGGTTTCGGTTTACATCTTTTACATCCTTTACATCTTTTACATAAGATAACCAACATTCAGGAAGGTATGGGACCTTCCTGGGGAAAACTTTGTACATAACCAGGTTTAGCAGAATACATCTTTCACATTAAAAACCAACATATAGGAAAGCATGGGGCATTCCTGGGTAACATATACATAACCAAAAAAGTGTAACCAACTAAATAACATTACATCTTTTACAATAACTAACAATTCAGGAAAGTATGGGACTTTCCTGGGAATACACTGGTACATAAAAGGAATAGAACAATGAAGTGGATAATTAAACTATACTTTACTTTTGTGATACAATAACCAACTTTTAAGAAAATATGGGATTTTCTTGGCGTGTGTTTCATTTTCAGAAACAGAAAGGAAACATAAACATTTTCACAAAACAAAACTACTTATGAACTCACCAGCGTCATGCTGATTTTCAAACTGCTTGTGTTCTCAGGTCAACGATAATACAGGTACTCGAAGACTTACTTGGTTCAGGATTGTGTGCGTGCAAGGCTCGTTCATTTTGTTTATATCTATATTATGAATCACAACTGTATAAACTGTGTCTTTTGAAACAAATTGTAAAACTTTTAATATGTAATGTAATGTTTGTTTCACTTTACTTACTATGTACATTGGATTTGATACTCAACGTGGAGTCAACCCCGGAAATGTTTCCGCCTTCGGTTTTCGGGGTGTGACAGCGCGCCCTCTTCTTGGCGCAGATGTGGACCAGAGTCTTCTAACATCTTCAGACATCTTCTAGCCTAAAACAACATATATATATATATATATATATATATATATATATATATATATATATATATATATATCTTTATTTTTTAAAGTTTTTTTAATTTATATTTTTTCCAACTTTATAAATGATAAACAATTTGAAAAAAAATACAAAACTTAAAAAAAAACGTTTGACGATACAAACATGATATTTTTGACAAATTTATAAATAAAATTTTATTACATTAATAGTCGTTGAAGTTGTTTATATAAATATGAAAAAAATCATAATATATTCTTATTTTTTTTCCAAATTTTGTAAAACATTATTTAATATAGTATCGTCAATTTCTCGAGAAAATATTTATAGTACGTTTTTAATGGATTTATTTGAAAAAATCGAAGTTTATTTCCATCAATTTATGTATAAATTCTTTGATTACTAATTATAATGTTTAGTTATAACTTTGCAACCAAAGTTGTTGGTTTTTATCAAATATATATATATATATATATATATATATATATATATATATATATATATATATATTAATTCATACCATTTTTATTTTTATTTTTTATACAATAATACATAAAAGTTGATCTAGATTTGTTAATTATTTATAACAAAGTCATAAAAATATTAAAAAAATCACTTTGAAGTTTAAAAAAAAAAATCAGTTTATTTTAGTAGCCCGCAGATGTTAAAAAAAACAAACAATCTTCTTTTTTCAAACTGCAGACGTTTGATCCACCTCTTCTACTGCAGAGGTTTACAGATGTGGTCCGCAGACTGCAGACACTTTGTCTCAGAAAAAAAACAAACAACACCTAAATGTGTACACAAATATTAAGGACTAAATGTGTACAAATGAGAAATATATTACCTTATTAAGTCATTTTTCCTGACTAATCTGGAGTAACCGGTCATAAGTACTGAATGTATACAGTTTACAAATTGAATGGGTAAATGTGAAAAAAAAACTCAGTAACCAAATGTATACAAATCAAAATATAATATATTACCTGTAGGGTAAACGGCATAACCTTCGGGTAGCCACAGGAGGGCAAAGGCCTAACTCCAGAGCTTGTGATATTGGAGAAAGATGAGAAGAGACCCCCTACCCACCGATTAACCTATTGTGTAAATTAGCAATGTTATTGATGTGTGTGTGATTGTTGGTGACAAAGAAAACCTAATTATAGTCGTCAAAGATGGGGATCGTTTATATAGAGATACACGTGGGTGTACGTATATGTGGTGTGAGGATGACGCGATGGGGACACGACCACCCAATTAATTCAACCAATCCATCATGTTTGGCGCCTACAAGGCTACCATATCCCATTCCCAAACTCCAAAAATTATCTACATTTATTTAGGGTTTTTTTAGACAAAATTGCAAAAGTGGTCCCTGTGGTATGCAAAATTTTGGGGTTTTAGTTTAAACCTCGAGTTTTTTGGATTCATGGTCCTTTTGGAGTGGTTTGTATGTGAAAATAGTCCATTCGAAAATTGAAATGACTATAATACCCTTGGGGTATTTGTTTTTCATTTTTCTTTCATTTTTTAAAAGTTTAATATTAATTTATTTATTTTAACAATTAAAAAAATAATAAAGGACCCCCCCCCCCCTCTCTCTCTCTCTCTCTCTCTCTCCTGGATGCATTCTTCCTACATCATCACCCACTCAAAGAAAAACCCCAGAAGAAACTCTTAGCCCCCACCTCCATCGTGGTCCTCCTGCTCCGCCACTCCCTTTCTTGTTGAAACCCACCTCCAAAACCACTATCTTTTTAGCAACGCCGTCAATCTTCACCGCTATCTCCCTCATTCTCATCCTCAAACACAAACAACAACAAAGAAGAATCAGAGCAGTGAGTTCGATCAAACCCACCTCCAATGAGATGAATCAACTCGGTTTGGACACATACCCTTGTTCCAAGCGGAGCTTCGATTCTGATTTGGACACGAGCTTGAAAAATGATACCACTTGGGTTTAATTTAGGGTTTATTTTAAAAGATGAAATCTAGTGAAGAAAAAAGTGTGGAGTCTTGGCATGTTGTTAAATCAAAGGGGAAGAACAATCAACCTAAAAAAGCAATGGAAATGGAGGAGAGGACTACCGCCAGGTGTCGGAACAGGTGAAAGTTCATCATTCAACATCTAAAATCGATAATTCAATCAATGGCATCAGGAGGGTATCTTGATTTCAAAAGGGTTTGTTCTTTAAATATATAAACACACTCATCAAGAGGGCATCTCGATTTCTGATTTCATGTGTATGGAGATACAGGTGGGTGACGGTGGTGGTGGCTGGTGTGATTTTTGGATCTTGTGATGATTGGGGTTCTTTCGATTTGGGTTCCTTCATGTTGGAAAGAAGTATTTGGACATATTGCAGTGTTATAATTTAAAACAAAACAAGAAAATAGAATCACAATGTTGAATCATTAAGAAAAATATGTAGTTAATCTTCATAATTTGGTGTTCATGAGTGGGTGATGGTGTAGGAAGAATGCGTCCAGGAAAGAGAGAGAGAGAGAGAGAGAGAGAGAGAGAGAGAGAGAGAGAGAGAGAGAGAGAGAGAGGTCCTCTATTAGTTTTTTAATTGTTAAAATAAATAAATAAATGTTAAATTTTTAAAAAAATGAAAGAAAAATGACAAATAAATACCCCAAGGGTATTATAGTCATTTCAATTTTCAGAGGGACTATTTTCACATACAAACAACCCCAAAAGGACCATGAATCTAAAAAATTGTAGTTTGGACTAAAACCTCAAAATTTTACATACCACATGGACCACTTTTGCAATTTTGTCTAAAAAAAAACCTTAAATAAATGTAGATAATTTTTGGAGTTTGGGAATGGGATATGGTAGCCTTGTAGGCGCCAAACATGATGGATTGGTTGAATTAATTGGGTGGTCGTGTCCCCATCGCGTCATCCTCACACCACATATACGTACACCCACGTGTATCTCTATATAAACGATGCCCATCTTTGACGACTATAATTAGGTTTTCTTTGTCACCAACAGTCACACACACATCAATAACATTGCTAATTTACACAATAGGTTAATCGGTGGGTGGGGGGTCTCTTCTCATCTTTCTCCAATATCACAAGCTCTGGAGTTAGGCCTTTGCCCTCCTGTGGCTACCCGAAGGTTATGCCGTTTACCCTACAGGTATCTTCCACCGTTTTCCCCTTTTTTGGTTTTCATTTTCGATCGTTTCGCTTTGTTTTTAATTTGTGGAAACCAGATCTGGATTGTTTTTGGTTGCTTTTCAATCGGGTTGATTAGATCTGGCTTTAGGGTTTCGTTTGTTTAATCTATTGGCGTTTTTATGGATCTTTTAATGGGGGTTTCCGCATATATACATCATATTTAGCGAATTTTTTTTCTGAGTTTGATATCCGGAAATTAGGTATTTTGGTTTACAGCTGGATTCGTTAGGAACAATGGAAATAAAAAATCTATCTACAAACAGATCTCTAAGATGGTCTTATCGTCGAACAATTATTCATGTTTGTATATGATTAAGGGTCTATTAGGTTTATATTCATCAGATGTTTCTCCCTAGTTCCATTAGGTGTAATTCACTAGAATATTCGCGATTGGGAAGTTGCTTGTGATTCGGGGAGCCTGATCCTCATCTCGGATTTCTTGCAAGTGTTTGTGTTTTATCTCTTTTCTTTCTCATCTTTCTTTAATCTTTGCACCCACTTGATCATCTTCTATATTCTTAAAATATACTTTACGTTGCTACCTTTATTCTCTACCTTTACAATAATACATCATATATATTATACACACATAAGCATATAATATGATTCAATAATGCAACTTTTGGTATTTATTCAAATTACAAGTTGCTTTCCACAACCAGATTACCAATAATGGGAAATCATGATTCTCTATTTTAGGTTAGAATCTTTAGGATGATTATTCAGGTTTCTATTAAAATGATAATCCTGAGATTACTTTATAGTCTCCATCCTCATGATGAAACTGATAAATCTCATCTGCTGCATGATATGATTGATATCTCACTTACATTAAGCTAATATCATTTTTTTTTCAGTTTGAAAAGGTTTTAATTTCCTCTGAGACATGGAGCAAACATGCCCTTGGTCAGATTGTTTCAAGAATCAGGCTTTCTCATTCCAAAAAGTGCTCGATTGGCGTTCTCTCATCCCTAGATGTTTTCTTCTTGTTTCCTTTGTTAACTGCACCTAGTGAGCATCCTCCTGTCTACAGGCGTAATGCAAGTTTGTTATGAGATAGGTGTTGGATCTTTAGTCAACATTGACAAGTAAGCTGGTCAACGTTTTGACAAATTGCACTTTATAAAAAAGTTTTCATCTTGTTTGTACTCATATCCTTTTCTGAACAAAACCAGTGCACTTCCAATACAGTAATCACTTTTAAATCTTCCAAGATCATCTACTGAGGTAAAGCTTCAATTAGAGCATCTACAATGTATGCTTATTAAATTACCATTTTACCCCTGTGTGGTAGTTTCTAACACTTGTTCATTCCATCCACTCTCAATGCAGGGCTGAACTTTGTATGTACATGATGAATTTTGCATTCACTGTTAATTACTAGATGAGATACTCTTTAGCAACACTCCTCTTTTCTAATGGGTACCAACTAGATTTACAAAAACATTGGCTGAAGATTTTGCAACAGAATCCATAGGGGTAAAAAAGTCATCGTCAAGATTTCTTTTTTGGGTACGAATATAAGCTTAAGCATATCAAGATGCCCTTCACTTCCCACTTCTTATTGCTTTCTATGCCTTTAGAAAATCTGGGCATCATCGATCCGGTGTCCATAAATAAAACTTTCCATCAGAAGCTTTTCACTCTTCTTTTGCTCATGCATCAAGAAAGTTGATGCTGGAAAGTTTATTATTATATTATTATCTAGTTTCTTCTTCTTCTTGTTCTTCTTCTATAGTTGTCTAGAGATTAAGTCCATTGTTCCTTCTTCTTGTTCTTCTTCTATGTTTGTGTCTGTTCTTCGTAAATAAAGGTGCTTCTAGCAGTTGCATACCCAAAAATGGAAAGGTGAGTTCATTTCTTGATTTCTTGATTGGGATTTTAGGGTTTAAATGATGTGAAATTGTAACTAATATGTTGGATTTGTTGCTGTTTAGGTACAAGGTAATCAAGGAAGTTGGTAATGGATCTTTTGGGGTTGTTTGGAGGGCGTTGAATAAACAAAATGGTGAAGTGGTGAGTCCTTTGTATAAATTTTTGTTAATTATAATGAAAGTAAGACAAAATTACATAAATGGTCCCTGTGGTTTACCAAAAGTCGCAAACTCAGTCCTTGCTAATTTTTTTGATGAAAATGTCCAAAACTTGCATGAATGGTCCTTCTTTTGCTAACACCATTACTGTTCATCCGTTAGTGTGAGGGCAATTTGGTCTTTTCAAGTGGCAGAGACCGAGTGTGTAACCATGGATAAACCATAGGGACTATTTATGTACTTTTGTCTATATTAATGTTTATGAGTTTGTGGCTTTTCCACCCCTTTACTTTTTAAAATATCACTTTGAACCCTTCACTTTGAACTTTTTACCTTTTTACTTCTAAAATTACTTCTAAAATTTATAAGTAATGATGTTATTATTAAAGTTTACTTATTATCTACACAGGTTGCGATTAAAAAAATGAAGAGGAAGTATTATTCATGGGAAGAATGCATAAATCTGAGAGAAGTAAAGGTAACAATTAACAGATCATGTAATTAACGAAAAAAATAACAAATCTTGTATTGCATTTTAATATAAACTTAATTTTTTTTTTGTAGTCACTTCGTAAAATGAATCATCCAAATATTGTGAAGCTGAAGGAAGTAATCAGAGAAAATGACATCTTATACTTTGTGTTTGAGTACATGGTATGAAGAACAGAAGAAGATTTCTTGTTATATCTTTTGTTGACTTTTCAACTCTTATATAATAATATAATTTTATTTATTTATCTCTTTGTAGGAATGCAGTCTTTATCAACTTATGAAAGATAGACTGAAGCTTTTTTCAGAAACTGATATTAGAAATTGGTGCTTCCAAGTTTTTCAAGGTCTTGCTTATATGCATCAACGTGGTTTCTTCCATCGTGATCTTAAGCCTGGTGAGATTTTTTCATTCTTTTTTTTGGGAAAATGACTTAAAAGCCCTTAAGTTTTCACAAAAATGTTGGTTTTACCCTTGGACGTGTTTTAGGTCCAGTAAGTCCGAAGTTTTGTTTAATTTGTTCATTTTTATCCTTGTAGCCGGTTTCCAGGTAACCTACCGGTTACCTAATGCCAGTAAAGCCCTTGAATTTTCAAAATGTTCAGATTTACCCTTAAGTTTTTAAAAAATGTTCGGATTTACCCTTACCGTGATTTTTATTTTGATTATTCTGATTATTATTATTATTATTATTATTATTATTACGTATTTTTAATAAATTTTAATGTATAAAAATATTTTATACATACATTTTTAAATGTATACAAATATTTTTATTAATATAAATATATTTTTAATAATATATATACTTGTATTTGGTATTTATATACATTTGAATTACCATGTATTCCATTAAAAACGTATTTATATATTAAAAAAGTATTTATTTATACAAATATTTTTATTAATATAAATATGTTTTTAATAATATATATACTTGTATTTGGTATTTATATACATTTGAATTACCATGTATTCCATTAAAAACGTATTTATATATTAAAAAAGTATTTATTTATACAAATATTTTTATTAATATAAATATATTTTTAATAATATATATACTTGTATTTGGTATTTATATACATTTGAATTACCATGTATTCCATTAAAAATGTATTTATATATTAAAAAAGTATTTATTTATACAAATATTTTTATTAATATAAATATATTTTTAATAATATATATACTTGTATTTTGGTATTTATATACATTTGAAGTACCATGTATTCCATTAAAAACGTATTTATATATTAAAAAAGTATTTATTTGTATATAGTAGGTATAAATATATATTTATTTCATATAAAAATATATTTATATTAATAAAAATATTTACATACATTTAAAAATGTATGTATAAAATATTTTTATACATTTAAAAATGTATTAAAAAAAAATAATAATGATAATAATAATAATAATAATAATAATAATAATAATAATAATAATAATAATAATCAATGTAAGGGTAAATTCGAACATTTTTGAAAAACTTAAAGGGTAAATCCGAACATTTTTGAAAATTCAAGGGCTTTACTGGGATTAGGTAACCGGTAGGTTACCTGGAAACCGGCTATAAGGGTAAAAATGAACAAATTAAACAAAACTTCGGGCTTTACTGGACCTAAAACACGTTCAAGGGTAAAACCGACATTTTTGTGAAAACTTAAGGGCTTTTATGTCATTTTCCCCTTTTTTTTTAAAGTTTAGTTAAAATTACAATAGTGCCCCTGAATTGAAAGTTAATTCTTTTTATGTTGTAGAAAACTTTCTTGTTTCTAAGGATGTAATAAAGATAGCTGATTTTGGTCTTGCTCGTGAGATTGTCTCCCAACCACCATACACCGAGTATGTTTCAACCCGCTGGTGAGTCGAGAGGGTATTTTGGTCTTTTTGCATCAAACATGGAATTTGGTTTTTAGTTTTCAAATTTTGCTGAAATGTGGATGTTACAGGTATCGTGCCCCTGAGGTTCTTCTTCAGTCACCAACATATGGTTCTGCAGTTGGTGAGTAAAAACTTTATATAAAATACGAAAGTTTAAATTTTATAAAAGTTTTCATAAAACTTATATAAAAATACATTCTTGGAAATCATAATAATAGATATGTGGGCGATGGGAGCAATCATGGCTGAACTATTTACTCTCAGACCACTTTTCCCAGGTTCAAGGTCTGTGGTGTCCACTTCTCTCCTATTAAATAAAATTATTTTTTTTGCATAATGAGTTTATGAAATTTATAAAAAATGTAAAATTTTCAGTGAAGCAGATGAAATTTATAAAATTTGCAAAGTGATAGGAAGCCCAACAGAAAGCTCATGGGCTGAAGGACTTGAGCTTGCAACTACTGTCAATTATCAATTTCCAGAGGTTAGTTACTTTTTTTTAATACCTTTTATATTTTTTTTTATAAAAAAGTTAACTTTTTTATTTTTGTTAGCAGCTTGCAGGCGTAAATCTCTCTGCACTCGTACCATCTGCAAGCAAAGATGGAGTCAATCTGATTTCAGTAAGATTTGTTCCATAATTTTTTTAAATTTTAAATTTTTAAAAAAATGTGAATTAAAATTTATTTTTCCCTTATTGTTATGCTATTCAGTCACTTTGTTCTTGGGATCCATGTAAGAGGCCAACAGCCATGGAAGCTCTTCAGCATCCTTTCTTTCAGGTAAAAACTCCCAATTTTTTTTTAAAAAAAATATCAAGAACAATTATATTATTATTATTATTATTATGGGCAAAATTGTAATTTCTTAAAAATCTGCAGAATTGTTACTATGTTCCTCCTTCTCTTCGCCCTAAATCCACCATTGCTAAAACACCTCCATCTGGTTTGTTCTCCCCTCGCAACTCACAATTCTTGAAGTTTAATGAGATTTTATTACTTTTGAGTAAATAAAAGAAGGGCAAATTTGTAATTAGTCAAGTATTTTTTTTTTTTGCAGCTGGCTTAACTACAAAAAGAGCTGTGGAACAGAAATGTGCCAAGAAATATCCTCTACCCAATTCAAAGCCAAATATCACTCCATCCGCCAAAATGCATTCATCTCTAAATTCAGGTAATAATAATAATATATTATTTAATTAATCTAATTTGTTTTTGTACATATTTTTTTATGTTGTGATTAATTTAAAAGAAAAAACAGGTGTGCAACGAAGACTGGAATTGAATCGACAAGATGGAGTAAATGAAAAGACAAATAAGATCTCATCTTCCACCAAGCAACAACCAAAATATCAGCCACCCATTAAAAACAATATTAATAATCCAAGTAAGAAACCTATTTATTTACTTACATCTTTTTGCTATATAAGATTAATTAATTGATAATAATTTCAGGAGTAGGGGGGGTATATATGGGAAAAGGAAGAGTTGGTGAAACAGGTGAAAAATTTGGAAATATGACGATTGGAAGTGGAAGAGGGAAACCTTCACCACCAGCAATGAAGGCTGGAATGGCAAATGGTAGTAGATCCGATTTGTTTTCTGGAAGGTCACAGGGGTATAGTAGCAAGGTGGCAGGATAGCCATATTGACATATTTACCCCTTTGGTCTTGTAATGTGTTTGGGGTTCAAAGGTCATCTCTGGAAATAAGTGGTTTGGTTTTTATGTTTTAGAACTGTCGTGTCGTGTGTCTTGTTGGTTCTGTATTTTCTATATGAAATTATGTTTGAATATGGTTTCAAAACAAGAGAATTTAAAGGTTTAGAAAATATTATATTATATGAAGGGAATAATAATAATTAATCTTCACTCTTTACCAAATAAGTGAAGAAAGAGATTTATATGTTTGTCTACATTTCCTCCTATACAATGTTCTAATAATTTTCATGGTCATCTCTTACTATTTTGCCACTATATTTGGTCAACCATCCTTTGCTCCTCACAACAGACCTGTGTTTGCTGTGTATACATGTCAGACATGAATTTGACAAACACGAACACTATATGAATTATAAAATGTGTCTTTGGCATCAAACATAGACATGAATTTGACAGAAACGAACACAATGAATTGTAAAATGTGTCTATGGCATCAAACATGTAATTAATTAATCCAATATGATATATGACATGACATAAATAAACCTGTATTTTAAACATAAACTTACATGAATTTAATGTCTATATTTTTTTACTTACAAATTTAATTTGTGTCTATATGTGTTTAAATTGATAAATTTGTGTTTTGACACACATACAAATTTAATTTATGTCTATATGTGTTTAAATTGATAAGTTTGTGTTTTGATTGATAAATTTGTGTTTTGACACACATACAAATTTAATTTATGTCTATATGTGTTTAAATTGATAAGTTTGTGTTTTGACACACGTAAAACACGAACCATGAATTTAAAATTTGTGTTGATAGACACGAATTTTTAAATCCCATACATAAAACTTGTGTTTGTCATATCAATTGTGATGTGTATCAAATTATTGGGTCTATCTCATTATAAAACTTGTGCATCAACTACTTACATAGTTGTGGGTTGACTTGCTTGACATCTCCAATCTATACCAATCTCCTTTCTAGTATTTTTTTTTAATGATCGACATAACCTCTAATATATTATTAAATATCATTTTTGATATCATATCCAACGATGATCGACATAACCTCTAATATATTATTAAACAAGCTGAGCTCGACCTTAATATTAGACTTGTTTATTAAATGAGCTCAAATTGATGGGGGTTGGTAGTAACCATTTTCAACCCACACATCTTTTCTCTCAACTTGTACTACATGCATTAGTACCTGTATATTAGGATTTAAGTTATTGTTTTACGATTTCAGCTATCGATTTAGTAAATGTTTTAATAGTAAAAAAAAAAATACTTTGTAGGTGGGTGGTTTAAAAAAGATAGATTCCTTATATTACTGTTTGATGGTTGGTAAAAATGGAAGTGAAAGGATATAAAAATGTTCATGTGGCGCATAGGTGGCAAGAGGGATGGAAAAGATGCACTCCTCCCACCACTAAACGACTACGACTGCTATTAGTTAGTTTAGACTAATCTTTTGTATTTATAATTGATTGTGGTAAATCTGTTTGAACTAATCATTAGGCTTTAGTCGGTTTTAGCATTTGGTTAGCTTGTAGTATGTTTGACTTAAATATTTTTTTTTGAATTTAATAAAATAAAATAGACTTGCATGGATATCCAATGCTTCATGGATTCACTTGATATTATCCATATTGGGTCAATCGTTCGGTTGGAAACTAATACACTGAAGTGCAACTTCTTTAAACGTATGTAAAGAACAACTATCAATGTTAGTTCTTATATATATATATATATATATATATATATATATATATATATATATATATATATATATATATATATATATATATATATATATAATTAATGTGCATATATGTGAATTTGAATATTCACAAATGTACGTATATACAGAGTGTACATTTATAGTTTTCATCATATATTTTTTACCTATAACTGGATTAACGTTGTTTGTTAAGTTATTTTTGGACAAATCAATGTTTCTTAATACATTTGAATTGTTGATTTTTGTTATTCATATTTAACTGAGAAGCAAACAAAATAACCTAAAAACCGATTTACGTAAACCTTATTTGGTGTGGTATTGTGTTTATTTATACATTAGTTTTTTATTTATAAAGTTCTATATAATCTCAATTAGTCTTAAATACAAATACACAGTGTACCTAGTCTTGAAATAAGAATGGTTTAGATCAAATAATTCAAATGTTAATTAATAATAGAAAAGTAAAAGGTGGTTTTGTGTAAACAAAATTAAACTAACTTTAACGCTTAATTAAACAACGAAACTAAAGAACTAATTGGAAACAATAAATAAGAAGTACTTCCACTAGAATACGAATCCACCATGTTTTTATGTTTTATTTATTAGAAGTATAATGAATTAATGAATTGATTACCGAATTGTATATGACTTGTTATCTTGATCGGATTTCCTTGTACTAATAATTAATGAACAATTAACACAATGATCATGCAATTAGTAAACACATAATTACTTAACTATATTCGACCTATGAACGATATGATCTAGTGATTTCGTGTCAATGATCATGACAATCAATCTAAGCATAGCATGAATACCTAATGCTCTCTAACACAATCAAAGTCACCGATTAATATTATCTAACCATAGGCTTATGATTAAAGTCCTAGTCATACAAACCTAATCATCATAGATTCATATGATTCAAGTACATCAAGATAAAATAATCATCTAATCGTAATAATACTTAGTAATAAACAATAAAATCATAACTTTAACATGCTAGGTAAAGCAATCAATCTAACACAAGTAATAACCAAATTCAATTAATCCTATTAAAGAAATCAAAGCATATCAACAAGGGTTCATCAATATCTAGTGAAAGATAAGTTTTATACCATATTCAGTAAACTAAAGCAGAAAAACATCACCAGAAGAATGCAAGACGTGATCATCAAGCAAAGCCGAAGTGCAATATTGATATAATGGCGCTTGAATCTTCAAATCCTTGCTCCAATTGAATCTCTAACTTTAAAATCGACCCTTGGAGGGTTCTTCCTCACGAATAATCACAACTATAAGGTCTCCACCTCCTGGACATGACCTAATGTACGAAATATATATACTTGCCAAATTCTGGCCACCACAACGTGGTTAAGAGGCACCACGTCGCGGTCTTCATGGATATCTAGTATTCTCCAAGTCAGCTTAACGATCTCGAAGTTTCCATTTACCACGTCGTGGTAGTTGGATTTCACATTTTCGCACAAACACAAAAGTCGTCCAAAATTTTGTCTAATTTTCAGATCATTTTGAATTGCCTTAATTGGAGTTATGATTCATGCGATATGGACAAAAATACTGACGAGAGGGCAAACTATCCAACAACATCCTTTCTTTGTTTTTTCTTTTAGCTTCGTGTTCCTCATTTTGCATTCCAGCTTCCATTTTAATTGTAATTGAACATTATCAAACATATTAAATATCATATCTAAAAATATAACATTTTAATCAAATATATTAATATAATGGCCTAAAGTATATAATTACATAAGATCATCTCAAAATATCCCTCAATTATCTTTTGGTTGTTCTGAAGCAAACTAGATTGTTATGATGCTATATCAAAACTTTGCCCACCAACATCACATAGAATAATCCAATTTGAATTCGCAAATTATGTCTCACCTCAATGCATATATTTATGTCTAGACCCTAATTACTTCCCATGTCCTAAATACTCACAATCCTCATAAACTTTCCCCACTTATTTTGAGCAACATTCATTTTGCATCCCTCTGAATACATCCTCATAAAACTTTCTTAACCTCAAGGTAATTTTTGTTAAGTTCCCAAGCACACATATGATAAAATAACCTAGAAAAAAAATTTACAAACCAAATAATCCCTTGACAATTTGCCTTATTCTTCACTTTTCAAGATCTTCATATTTTGCAAACTTTTATTTACTCAACAACTTTTGACAACCTTTTTTTTTCTTTTCTTTTTGCACAACTATTTTCACTTTTTTTTTTTTTTTTTTTTTTTTTTTTTTTTTTTTCATATCTCATTTTTTTCTCTCAAACTAAAACCTAAAAGAAAAACATATGCTTACGAAAGGGAACTTAATCTGAACCCTTATTAGGTAAAGGTATTAGTCTAAATTGAAATGATCACATAAGCTTTCCTGGATACATGTCAAGTACACGATGCAAAACATATTATGTCCCTCAAACTACACAAATTCACGCTTTTGTCTCATGATTTCACTAGAACTAGAAAGCCACAAATATATTATAACATATTTGTTATAGAAAACCTTTAAATTCACATCAAATTATCCCACACAATACTAACAAACTTAGTTATAACACAAGCATGATTTTAAATAGTCTTTATTTTTCAAATTTAGATATATTTTTTTCAAGTCTATGTTTTGTCAGTTTTATTAAATCTAGCATATATATTTTTATTTTAATCTAGCATGCTATTTTCCTTTAATTCGATCCCCTACCCCACACTTACATTATACAAATCCATCATTGTATAAAGACAATTAAAACATATAAAATAAAAGAGGGAGAAAACGAACTAACTCGCCTTGGTTATGTAGTCGCGATATCGGATGACTGTTATTTATCGATACTAAACTTGACTTCGTCTGCAGGAACACTTCTGAACATCCTTGTTGAAATTGGTGGACTCTTGGAAACAAAATAAGAAGTGTACATCTAAACTTCTCAACTCGAAAATCTGCCTGGGGCGTTGTCGGGTCGTGGAAAGTTGTTGGATAGGGTGTGGTCACTATAAAATCTAGAACTTGTGTGAAAATCATTGACACGACGTGCAGTAAGAATTGGCACGTTGCGGTCTTCAAATGTCAGGAACTTAGTCGCGATGCAATAAAATGTCGAGTCTCGAGGTAGCTAGAATCATGCAGCGTCTTCATGAAAATCTAAATTTTTCATCGCTAAATAAATCGACCAATCTGAAAGTAGCTAATTTGTCGACCGGTCCCTCGTATCTATTTATTCCCATATATAGCATTGATAACATGAAAGACTCCTTGGTTTTATCTCCATATCGATTGTATACCCTACACTTGTTTGTGTGTCACGCTTCTTGCCTTCTTCTCGTAATACTCCACCTACTCATGAACTTTTGCCCATCATCAATTTCTAAGCTGAATATCTCTTCCAATAAAAATAAGAATCATCAAAAGCACTTTTATTCAAAATAAAATTAAAAATGAAAACTAAAAGGAAAAGAAAATGAAAACTAATTTAAAAGTCGGGTTACCTCCCGATAAGCGCTTAATTTCGTGCGAGTATTGAGCTGGACTCTCAGCTTAATAAAATTCTAATAAAATCGATGCCAGTCCATCCGTTGCAATTAATTTTCTTTTGGTCCGATTTGTAAGATTTGAATTTTTGTTTTGAAAATCCACTGGCCAAGCTTGAATCCATAAAATCCAAGAATGTTGACAAGGGTTGGAATTGGTTGGACACTCATCAGAAATGGATCGTACATTAGAACTTTCTATAAGTTGGAATTGTCACCCCATGCTTTAAAACACAAACCGGAAAAGTAGCGGTCGATGTCGTGGTAACGATCACACCACAATGTGGTTCCTGCTTTCCAACTTGTTCTTAGTACCGGTCTTTAGCTAGCAACCTCTCTACCTCCTCCAAATCTTTTTCTGGATCGAATAGATCATCAGTTGCTTGCAACTCACGCTCAAGAATAGCAACGATCATATACATTTAAATAAAAACTAAAAACGAAACTATAAACAAAATTTAATCAACAAATAAATAATACAAAATAAACGCATCCGTTCCCCGACATCGATGCCAAAAACTTGATGTGTTTATTTAAATACTTGTTTTCTATTTATAAAGTCATGTCTAATCTCAACTAGTTTTAAACAAAAATAGGCAATGTACTTAGTCGTGAAGTAACATAGTTTAAGATAAGAAAGAGTGTCGCACACAAGGAACGAGAATGATTTAGATCAAATAATTCAAATGTTAATTAAATTAATAACAAAAAAGTAATGTTGGTTTTGTGTAAACTAAATTAAACTAACTTTAACGCTTAATTAATTAACAAACTAAAGAACTACATGGAAACACTTAATAAGAAATACTTCCACTAGAATACAAATCCCCCAAGTTTTTATGTTTGATTTATTAGAAGTGCAATGGATTAAGGAATTTATTACAAAATTGTAATATGGCTAGTTATCTTGATTGTATTCCCTAGCACTAATAGTTAATGAACAATTAACACAATGATCATGCAATTAGTGAACACATAATTAATTAAATATATTCGAACTATAACGATATGATCTAGTGATTTCGTGCCAATGATCATGACAATCAATCTAAGCATAGCATGGATACATATTGCTCTCTAACACAATCAAAGTCACCGATTAATATTATCTAACCCTAGGCTTATGATCAAAGTCCCAGTCATACAAAACTAATGATCATAGATTCATATGATTCAAGTATATCAAGATAGAATGATCATCTAATCATAATAATACTCAGTAATAAACAATAAAAATCATAACTTTAACATTCTAGGTAAAACAATCAATCGAACACAAGTAAAAACCAAATTCAATTAATCCTACTAATGAAATCAAAGCATATCAACAATGGTCATTAATATCTAGTGAAAATAAAGGTTTTTACACCATTTTCAATAAATTAAAGTAGAATAACATCACCAAAAAAAATGCAAGATGCGATCATCAAGCAAACCCGAAGTTAAATCTTGATATAATATTGCTTGAATCTTTAAATCCTTGCTCCAATTGAATCTCTAACTTTAAAATCGACTCTTGGAGGGCTTTTCCTCGTAAATAATAGCAACCGTAAGGTCTCCACCTCCTAAAAGCGACCTAATGTCCGGAATATATATACTTGCATAATTTTGGCCACCACGACGTGGTTAAGAGGTAGGACGTTGCGGTATTCATGGATATCCTGTATTCTCCAAGTCAGCTCAATGATCACGAAGTTTTCATTTACCACGTCGTGGTGGTGATCACAACGTGGTGGTGGTTGGATTTCACATTTTGGCACAAACACAAAAGTCGTCCGAAATTTTGTATAATTTTCAGATTATTTTGAATTGCCTTAATCGGAGTTACGATTCATGAGATATGACCAAAATACTGATGAGGGGTCAAGCTATCCAACAACATATTTTCTTTGTTTTTTTCAACTCTATTTTCCTCATTCTGCATTCCAGCTCCCATTTTAACTATAAATGAACGTTTTCAAGCATATTAAGTATCATATATATTCAAATATAACATTTTAATCAAATATATTAAGACAATGGCCTAAAATATATAGTTAAATAATGATATATCAACGATTTAGTTAATATTTTAGAAGTAAAAGAATTGATTAAGGGCATGTTTGGGTTAGCTTTTTTAGCACAAAAGTGATTATTAAGAAAAATGCTTATTAGCTTATGGCTTTTAGGAAAAGCTGATTTTAAAAAGTGTTTGGATAAGAAAAACTGTTTTTAGAAGTAAAATGGCTTAAAAAGCTAAAAGCTAGGATTTTCCAGCTTTTTGAAAGTTTTACTTTTTTCTATCCAAAAAGCTGTTTTAAAAAACGCTTTTTAAATACAAAAACACTTTTTTAGCTTATTAGCTTTTTGAAAAGCTAAAAAACTAATAAGCTATTTTAAAAAGTTATCCCAAACACCCACTAAATCGAATTCAATAAACGGCTACAGATTAACATTGATAACCTAGTCTAACAGTATGAAAATGAGCCCCAACTATAAATATACATATATACAAATTACAAAAAACGAATGCCATTTTTTTTTATTATGGTGCAACTTGTTTAGACGATGCACTCAAGATGGTATGGTCGTCTTGGTTTTGAAAAAAATTGGTGGAAAAAAATCTCAAGTTCTCATGCAAATATTGATTCCCAAAAGACCTTTAAATTTTGGTAAATTTAGTCTTTTTTTTATATACACCACATACCAACTAACTTATTGTAACAGTTTATATTTTTACTGTTGGTAACCTACAACAACATGTTATAATGGTAAAATGTGAATAATTTCATCAAGTTTGATGTTATATGATATACAAAAAAAGAATATAAATGTAAACAAAATCAATAGTTTGTTATGCCCTGAATCATTTTTTTAGTTTCAATTTTGTCTGATAATTTAATAAATGGTAGATATCCCTTTATCAAAACTTGAATGAAAGAGCACAAATGTATGGTTCACAATACCTACACGACTATAGCAACTTCTCAATTAAATGGATACAACTTCTTAACAATCTATGTCGACATTTTTTTTTTGGAAACGGCAAATGATTCTGCGGTAACCTACTCGCATATTTCAACGAGCACCCTGAGTTTGAGCTTATTTACAAGACAAACCTAGCCTCGACAGGGGTTTCTAAGGAAAATTTCCCCAAATGAGGCACAAGTTTAAGAGGCACCGATTTTTGGGTTTTGTAGGGATTGCTTCTTGACAATCTACGTCGCCAATTTTTTTTTTGGAATCGACAATGATTCTACTCGCATATTTCAACGAGCACCGCGAGTTCAAGCTCATTTACAAGGCAAACCCAACCATCATAGGGGTTTAAAAGAAAATTTCCCCACATTTGGCACAAGTTTAAGAAGCACCCATTTTTGGGTTTCATAGGGATTGAACTCCACACATCTAACCTTATGTGGGTATTAATTATTAAACCCGGTACCTCTTCCTAGCTAGGCTGGAAGTCATTGATATGTCGACAATTAAATGGATACAGAATTTGTCCCCTTCTTTCACCGAAAGATGGCTTCCAAACTCGTTCATCCATCTCTTAGTTTCTTTAATTTCTACCCAACCACGCATAAAGAAATCAAAAGTAAACTATCTTGTTAATTTTGAGATGAGCTTGACTTTCCTGATGAATACTTATCAAACAAATCATCTGATTTGTATATTTTTATTATTGAGTCTAAAGATAATTATTTTGTATAATACATATCATGAAATAATATTAGAGGAAGTTATCCCGTTTTATAATCCATCCTGCTTTTCATTCTTTTGTTTGAAAGCATAAGATTGATACCTTTAAAATATTTAAATAAGACGACTTACTTGAACATCGATTGCATCCTCAATCCTCTCGATGACGGTTTCCATCGTAGGGCGTTCCTTGAAATTGTAGCTAATGCATTGGAATGCAAGTTCTTTAAATATATGAAAACACCGACTATCAATTTGATCTCTAATAAGGGGATCAATTAATTCCTCAAGTCCGTTGTTATAGTAGCGTCGTACAAGATTTATTAGAGGTTGTGGGTTACCATCTCCAAAACTCCTTCGATGGTAAGCCAACATCCCACTCAAGATTTCAAACAATACCACACCAAACGAGTACACATCTGACTCTTTATGGAGGATTCCACTTTCTTGGTAAATGGGATCCAAGTAAAAAACAGTACCAGCAGCTTTTGTATAGATTTCCGTACCTTGTGTATCTCTAGGGGATTGTTTTGATAAACCAAAATCACAAATTTTGGCTTCCATATTTTCATCAAGCAATATGTTTCCACTCTTGATGTCTCTGTGAATGACTCTAATTTCTTCACCTAGACTTGAGTGGATGTAGTTGAGTCCTCTTGCTACCCCTAAACAAATCTTGAGGCGTTGTGACCATGTTAGACGACCCCTCTTCTTTGAGTCTTGGAGATGATGATCAAGGCTATGATTGCTTGCATACTCGTAAACTAAGATCATCTCATTGTCTTCATCACAGTAACCAACAAAAGAGATGATGTTGTCATGATGAAAACTGGAAATGAACTTTAGCTCGGTAAGGAATTCATCTTTTCCTTGGTGACTTTTGAGATCAAGGCGTTTGATAGCCACTACGCAATTTTTCCAGAGTTTAGAGAGCTGTCCTCTATAGACCACACCAAATCCACCATCTCCAATCTGAGTTTCAGCACTAAAGTCTCTGGTTGCCAATTTGATTTCCTCCAGTGGAATTATAAAACTTTCTAGGTTTTGACATTGGTGGCTTGGTGTAGCAATGGTGGAAGGTACTCCAAGGTTCTGTTAAGATAAATCCATTACTAAGATGTTACATTTATTGTTTATATTTTTTTAAATAGGCGTCAACGTGATGCACGAATAGAAATTCATTTCACACTTTTCATTTTTAAATAACAAAATAACAACTTACTTGAATATATTGTGCTTCTTCAATCCTCTTGATGATCCTGTTCATAGTAGGGCGATCTCTTAACTTCAAACTAATGCATTGATATGCAAGTTCCTTGAATGCATGGAAAGAGTGAGTATTAATTTGATCTCTTATATGAGGATCAATTAAGTTTTCCAATCCGTCATGATAGTAACGTCGTACCAAATTTATGAGTGTTTGTGGCTCATCTTCACCAATGGTCCTTTGATCAGAAGCCAACATACCACCCAACATCTCAAATAATACCACCCCAAATGAGTAAATGTCTGATTCTGTGCTAACGATGCCACTTTCATTGTAAATTGGATCCATGTAAAATGGGGTACCCACAGCAGGTTCATAGACTTCTCGCTGATTTCCGTCGACTAATATTGCCAAAACAAAACAACAAAATTTTGCTTCAAGATTTCCATCTAACAATATGTTTGAACTTGAGACACCTCTATGTATTACTTTGTTCTGCTCCCCCAAACCCGAGTGAAGGTACTTGAGTCCTCTTGCTGCTCCTAGGCAAATCTTAAGGCGTTGTTCCCATGTTAAGCATCGGATTTTATTAGGGTCTTTTAGATGTTGATCAAGACTTCCATTGATAGCATATTCAGAAACTATAATCCTCTCATTGCCCTCATCACAATAGCCAATAAAAGGGATGATATTTTCATGGTTGAAGCTTGACATCATCTCAACTTCATTTCGGAACTCTTGCTCTCTTCGTGAACGAGTGGGATATATGCATTTGAATGCAGCTGTGCGATTCTGCCAATGTTCAGAGAGTTGACCTTTGTAGACCACACCAGATCCACCGACTCCTACACGAGTTTCTTGACTCTTGTATCCTGTGGCCAAGTTGACCTCCTTCAGTGGGATTAGACACCTCTCCAGGTTTTCATATCGGTTCATTCCTATGGTAATGCTTAAAGCAGCTCCATGTTTCTGTGACTATATATACACACAAAAGAGTTTGCTTAGAAGCGCCAAACTATTATAGGCTTATAGCATTCAACTACAAAAATCCCTAAGAAATGAAATTTACTATTTAATGTTTATGTGTTTGACAATCAACTTAGCAAGTAAGAATTCATTTGAACTAAGTGGCCATAGATATGAGGCATTTATATCCCGTTCAAGGAAACAATACCTCTCGTCAAACTTAGTAACCGGAGCAATAGAATTAAGAGAAATTAAATTGCTTCCTACTTTTTATGTCTATAAATATTTCTACCCAATAGAATTATGACAAGTGTCAACATTCTAAATTTTTTTAACTCACTCATTAAAGCTATCTACCCTAATAAATGAAAATGTTATTGCCACTTGTCATTCTCTCATTTATTTGGCCACATGTCATTTTGTCATAATTTTGAAATATATTTATTTTCCACTTGTCAATTACTTCATTATTCATTTCCACTATATCATTAATTTAGTTTTCATAAATTAAACCTACTATAATAACTATTAATTTCAAATTTCAAATTTCAAATTTCAAATTTCAATTTCAATTTCAAATAAATTTACACTTTAAACATTTGTATTTAACATTTTATTATAATAAATCGTTTAGTACACGGGTCTAACAATTAAACACATAATTTTAATTAATTTATTTTTTGCATGTTTTTTATTTTCATAATTTTCACTTATTTCATATTTCAAATTCAAATAAACTCTTCATTTAATCGCTCCTGTTTAACATTATGTTTTAATTAACCCGTATAATATACGGGTTTCACAACTAGTATTATGAATATATCAAATAAAATTAAATTGAATGGTGATTTTTCATAATTTTAGTGGGTAGAATTAATTGTAAGCATAAAAAGTAGGGATGTCAAAAAGTCCCGTGGGGGTCCCGTCCCGTTTGGGGGATTTTTTTAAAAAAAATCGAGGGCGGGGACGGGGCGGGGGTAGGCAATCCCGTCCCCGAATCCCCATGGGGACCCCGTTAATAAATTACACATCTATTTACATATATTAATTATATAAATATAATAAACTATAACATGATTTTGAGTTTCCAAAATTCATCAAAAAACATGTTTTTAAGCTGTTAGTATAATTTTTTAAAATGCCATAACTTTTTTATTTTTAACATGTAAAATTTTGCTATAAATAATTATTTGTTACCTAAAAATAGCTTATTTTAGCCTAAATAACAATTTCTTTTAGCCCAAAAAAAAGTAGCCCAAAATCAATCGGGGGCGAGGGAACGGGGGCATGGGTGGGGGTAATAAAGGGGATTCGGGGGTGGGGGCGGGGGTAGGAACATTGAACATTCCGGGGGCGGGGGCGGGGGCGGGGAGACGGGGAAATTTCGAGGGCGGGGGCGGGATATGTACTCCCCGCCCCGTTTGCCCCCGTTGACATCCCTAATAAAAGGTAGGCGGTAATTTAATTTGTCATTAATTAATTAAAAAGACTTACTTGGATATCCAATGCTTCCTTGATCCTCTCGATGATGGTATCCATCTTAGGTCGATCCTTTGATTTGAAACTAATGCATTGATATGCAATTTTCTTAAACGTATTGAAAGAACGACTATCAATTTGACTTCTTATAAATGGATCAATTATCTGGTCCAACCCATCCTCATAGTGGCGCCGGACCAAATTCATGAGAGTTTGTGGCTTACGATCTTCAATGCTCCTTCTATCATTAGCCAGCATCCCACTCAGTGTTTCAAAAAGCAGCACGCCAAACGAGTATACGTCTGATTCTTTCGTGAGGTTTCCAATTTCAAAATAATTGGGGTCCATGTAAAAGCTGTTACCGACATAAGTTGTATGTACGGTAATTAGCCTTGATCTAAAACCAAAATCACATATTTTGGCTTCCAAATTATCATCCAACAATATGTTTGTTGCTTTGATGTTTTTGTGTATTATTCTTCGGCTCTCTCCAGCACCCGAGTGCAGGTACTCGAGCCCTTTTGCTGCCCCTATGCAGATCTTTAGGCGTTGTTCCCATGTTAGGCAACGTCTTTTATTGGGGTCTTGGAGATGATCTTGAAGGCTTCCATTAATAGCGTATCCAAAAGCTATAATCATCTCGTTATCTTCAACACAGTAGCCAATGAAAGGGATGATATTTTCATGGTTGAAGCTCGAAATCATCTCAAGGTCATTACGGAATCCATCATGTCCTTTGAAATTACTTGGATATAAGCGTCTGAAGGCAGCTGTTTGGTTTTGCCAGCGTTTAGAAAGTTGTCCTCTATAGACACTAGCAAATTCACCACGTCCGATCCGAGTTTTTGAACTAAAGTCTTGGGTGGCCAAGCGGATCTCCTTCAGTGGAATAAGTGACTTTGCTAGGTTTACACGTGAAGAAGACATTCTCTTCTGATAATGGTGAGTATGTTTATTGATTATGGTTTGAGAATATAAGAAGAAACGAGTTGCTTAGAGATAATTATATCCGCCCCTTGCGCGTCTTCATTTATATTGGTCTTTGGCGTAAAAAAAAATATATAAATAGTTGATTTATAGCTGGAATCAAGTTCATATGCTATCAATAGTTAGACTTCTTTTAATATGACAATATACATCCACCTAACCTCGAAAATAACAGGAAACCCACCTAATATGACAATAGTTGACTAGAAATCAGAGGCGTGCAATACCCTACCATGTTTCAATCTATGGAAAGGTCTACTATTTTGACCATTTCAATTTTTTTTTTTTGAGAAAATTACAAAAATGGTCTAACATAATAGCCACTATAATCTCACTTCATTAAAATGGACAAACTTGTTCCTTGTGTTATTTGGATATTATAAGGATCGTGATAGAGCCTATTAACTACAGTAAATTACCTTTTTACCCTTATTTCTTTATTTTTCATATATTTTTTTTACTAAAATGTACTATAGTTACATAAATGACCCTTCTCACCCACATCCACCCCACCCCACCGTGTATAGTTCAAATATTCGGCAACCACCATCATCACCGACACTCTAGCAACCACCATCATCTTGACCGGCTTAACTCATCTATTTATTGTTTATTATCATCTTGACCGGCTTAACTCGTCTGTTTATTGTTAATTATCAAATCTAAATCAAGCCCTTCTAATTCGAATTTTCAACATCTCTTTCTCTCTTGTAATCATGTCGACGATTAGAAACGGCAGGGTACGGGAAAGGGAAAAGGTAACATGGAACATGGCGACGATGGGGAGGATACATGAAGATGAATGCAGAGAGGGAGAACAAGTGTTAGATAAGACTTTCGGGTACCAGAGGAATTTTGAGTCAATATATGAGTTGGGGAAGGAGATCAGAAGAGGGCATTTTGGCCATACTTGTTAGGCAAAAGGATAAAGGGATCTTTTACAAGGATTATCCTAGATTCTCCGAGGCAGCTTTTGTCACCATTGATTCTAAATTTGTCGTTGAATATGTTGATAGGATCTATACCCTCTTCTTGTTCATCTCTTGCCAATCTCATAACTCTTGATTTATCATTAAATTTCTTATTTGGCCCGATCCCCATGAACTTTGGTTCATTTTCTCGTTTGCAATCATTACATCTTTTTAACAATAGTCTCGCTTCTTTTCTCCCTTTACAACTTGGAAACCTTTCTCAGTAAGTTGGCTTTGATCTTGGATCCAGTTCATTCAATCATTTCCAAGTGAACTAGCTCATTTAACCAATTTGAGGAGATTACTGGTTAAAAACACTAATTTGGGCAGTAATCTTTCTTCCAACTTCACATCGAATATCGTCCTTCTTGATGTATCAAGCAAAAACTTAATTGACAATCTCCCAGACCTTTCAACATTTCCAAACACTTTTGGTGTCAACTAAAACTTCTCAAACAATCAATTCTATGAAATCCTAAATTGCAATGTCTAAAATGTGGATTCCATCGATATATCTAACAACTATCTCCAAGGTTTAAATGTCAATGTAGAAAACACAACTTCCATATCAAGAAACTTCTTCTTTCGAATCCTAAACTAAAGAAGCTTAGATGATTACAGGACATTCTATCTTCTGAGAAGTCATTTCAAAAGCTAAGGCGCCTTTGATTCACATTCTTTAGTTCTTCACTCAATTCAATAATATGCACTTCTGTTTGTGTCTTTTCGGAGTGTCGTAGATGATGGTGGTTTCTGGACCGTCGGATATGATGGTGGATGTCAGATCTTAGAATTAGAGATGGTGGGGTGGATATGGGTAAGGGGACTGTTTATGTAACCATAGGACATTTTAATAAAAAAATATATGAAAAACAAGTTAAGGGTGAAAATGTAATTTTATTGTAGCTAATGAGCTCTTTTGTTAGATTTAATGACTTAGGGATGAACCTTATAATATTCAAATAACACACTGACCAAGTTTGTCCTGTAACATCCCAATTTTCAAGACCAAAAATTTATTTTTAATTAACTTATAAAGCAATTTACTTAAAAACATCATCGATATCATAACAAACCATAATCCCATAAGTCAAATATCATAAACACATTGTGGAATAATAATAATGTCAGAGTATAATCCCAAGAACATCATAGTGCGTAAATCATTTGTGTGCGATGTGCTGCTACCATGTCGGCTCCTTCCCCCTCGCTGAAGAGGTACCTGAAACAAAATTGAAAACTGTAAGCACAAAGCTTAGTGAGTTCCCCCATCATACCATATACCATACAATTTCTAGCCAGGCATATCTTGGTGCCGGCCTCCCCATTGGTCTATTTCAACCGGATAAGTGCCTAGCATATCTGGGTGCTGGCCTCCCTTTCAGTCTATTCCAACCGGATAACTGCCTAGCATATCTCGGTGTTGGCCTCTCCTTCGGCCTATTTCAACCGGATATCGGGGACTATTTCACCCCTACCACTACCACATAGAATCATAACATACTGACACTTAGAGCATACCAGATAGTGGCATACCAGAAAATTATCACACAGAAAATCATCTAACTACAAGCTCCTACTAGTGGGCCGACATTGTAGCCTTAGACCCACTTCTACTGGAAGGTAACTCACCTTAGTGTCGAGAGGTGTCTGAACTGTCCTCGCTGCCTAGATCAACTCCTCTCGATTCATACACATAACAATCTTCCTTAATTACCATTTCATGGTCAACTCATGTTGAAGTCAAAGTCAAGGTCAACACCTTGGTCAAAGTCAACTCTAGGTCAAAGTCAACATCTGGTTCACTCAACTCGTCGGGTTGACCCATCAACTTGCCGAGTTCTCCTTCATACAAGGGCGAGACTTTCTACCACTGACTTGCCGAGTTCATCCTTGAACTCTTCGAGTCTTTCCTCATACAAGGTCGGGACATTCTACCATTGACTCATCGAGTTCATCCTTGAACTCGTCGAGTCCTTCTTCATGCAAGAAGACACGTCTAGTCCTGGACTCGCCGAGTTCCTTATGAACTCATCGAGTTCGTCTTCATGCAGTTGGGATTTAGTCTTGAACTCGCCGAGTTCCACGATCTTCAGGTCCGTATTTACATCCATCTTGTTGAGTCCTCTTCTAGACTCAACCAGTTCGATCAGAAAAAGAAAAGTTTGGGGAACCATAGCCCGACTCGCCAAGTCCTATGAGCGACACGTCGAGTCCCCCAAAGTCCAAGTCTACCAAGTCGATTTTAGTCGGGCTCAATGCATCCAGAACATAGATCTGACCTCCTAGGATCGATATAGCACGTAAAGTTACAAACTTTATGTGCATGCATGGGTTAACTAGCTCATAAGGACCTAAAATGAAATCTACAAGATGCATGGGATTCTTGTAACAATAAAGTTGGCACCTTTATGCCATGAGAACCCTCCAAGGTTCAAGATCTGAAGTCAACACTCTATATTACTCTCTAAACCCGAAGGTGACTTAGAAATGCCCCAAAAATGACAAGATTCAAGCCCTAAAGGAGATCTAACAAATGGGAAGTCAAGTTTGAAGCTTTTTACCTCAAACAAGCTAGAAATGTAACCAAGACTCTGGATCTACGACCTTCTTCTTGAACCACCAAACCTTTCCTTCCTTTTCTATCTTCAAGTCACAAAAATGGCACCAAAATAGCTGAAGAACACTCAACTGATTAGGGTTTCGAGAATGGGGTCTGAGGGTGATGGAGGCTGGAGTGGAGGCCACTTAATGTGTTTAAATAGGGTGCAAACCCTCAAATTTAGGGTTTCCATCCAGACTGGTCTACTCGTCGAGTCGGGGCTTCGAACACGGCAAGCAGATTCTTCCACCTGCATCCAAATTTAGCCTCCACTCAATGAGTTGGGGCCTCTAACTCGCCGAGTCCCAAAGTAAATGTGCAAAAATTCTTATTTAAAATACATGCCAGGAACCGGGCATTACAAATCTCCCCCGCTTATTTTAGACTTCGTCCTCGAAGTCTACTGCTGCATCTGGAAAAAGCTCGGGGTAGTGCTCTCTCATCTCGTCCTTCGGATCCCAAGTCCATTCTGAGCCCTTGAGGTGCTGCCATTGCACCATCACCAACTTGACCCTCTTGCTCCTCAGATCCTTCGACTTCCTGTCGAGGATAGCTACTGGTTGCTTAATGTTGTTCAGGATGTCATCCACCTGAATATCGTCTAGAGGAACCACTGCAGAGTCGTCTACCAGACACTTCCGCAGCTGGGAGACATAAAAGGTACTGTGAATCTGGCTAAGCTTGGCTAGCAGATCTAGCCTATACGCCACCCTTCCCACCTGGGCTTCAACCCTGAAAGGTACAATGTACCTGGGGCCTAACTTGCCCCGCTTCCTGAATCGGATGACACCTTTCCAAGGTGACACCTTCAGGAGGACCATACTCCCGACCTGGAACTCCAAGTCCGAACGGCGATTCTCGGCATAACTTTTTTGCCGACCCGTCCGGGGTTATCTCTGCTCGGTTCTTTGAGCAGTCTGAAGTCTGCTCTGAACCTGTTGGATCCTCTCTGTCGTCTTGAGTACTACCTCAGTACTCCCCATGACCCTCTATCCAACCTCTCCCCAACATATCGGGGTCTTGCACTTCCTCCCGTATAACATATCGAAGGGAGGACGGTCAATACTCGTAGGATAACTCATCCAATGTAAGATAGGTATCCCAGCTACGACCAAAGTCTAAGACACATGCCCACAACATATCCTCCAAGGTCTAGATGGTTCGCTTGCTCTGACCATCCGTCTGTGGGTGAAAAGCGGTACTGAAATGCAGACGGGTAGCCAACTCGTCGTGAAACTTTTTCCAGAACCTGGAAGTGAACTGCACGTCTCTGCCAAAAATCACAAAGACTGTCACTCCATGTCGAGCTACTACCTCTCAGATGTAGATATCAACCAACTTATCGGCCGAGATGCTCTCTTGGATCGTTATGAAATGGGCACTCTTGGTCATCGATCCACGATGACCCAAATCGAATCTACTCCCCACGCGGTCCTGGGAAGCTTGGTCATGAAATCCATAGTAATATCTTCCCATTTCCACATGGGGATGTCTAACGGTTGCGTCTTGTCGTGAGGCCGCTGGTGCTCCGCCTTGACCTTCCTGCAGGTCAGGCACCTCTCAACGTACCAGGCTACATCCCGCTTCATGCAGGGCCACTAGTAATCAGGACGAAGGTCTTTGTACATCTTCGTCGCCCCGGGATGAATAGAAAAGTTGGATTTGTGTGCCTCCTCCATCAGTACCTGACACATACCTCCATGATACGGAACCCACACCCTACGGTGTAGTATCAACAACCCACGACTATCATAGTCGAAGGAGGAAACCTGCCCCACAATACGCTCGCTCTTCTGATGTTCCTCCTTCATAGCCTCCTGTTAGGCCTCTCGGATCTGCTCTAACAGTGGAGTCACTACTGTCATCTATAAGCAAATGTCTCTGATCGGGGCAGCCTTGCGGCTAAGAGCATCGACCAAAACATTGGCCTTCCCCGGGTGGTAGATGATCTCACAATCGTAATCCTTCACCACATCTAGCCACCGACGCTGCCTCATGTTTAGATTTGGATGATCCATGAGGTACCTCAAACTCTTGTGGTCCGTGTAAATGATACAGCGAACCCTATAGAGGTAGTTTTGCCAAATATTGAGGGTGAAGACAACCGCCCCCAACTCCAAATCGTGCGTCGGGTAGTTCACCTCATGAGGCTTCAGTTGCCTCGAGGCGTAGGCGATAACATGCCCTCTCTGCATCAATACCGTGCCCAACCCAGAGATGGACGCATCACAGTATACCACAAAATCCTATATGCCCTCTGGCAGGGCTAGAATCGGTGCCTCACATAATCCCTGTCTCAATGTCTCGAACACTGCCTGCTGCTCAGGCCCCCGGTGAAAGACCACAACTTTCTTCGTCAACTGGGTCAAGGGTATGACTATCTTGGAGAAGTCCTAAATGAATCTCCGGTAATAGCCTGCCAATCCTAGGAAACTCCGAATCTCAGATGGAGACTTTAGAACCTCCCATCTCATCACGACCTCTACTTTGGTCGGGTCGACCAGAATACCATTCTGGTTGACAAGGTGCCCAAGAAACTGCATCTTGCGCAACTAGAACTCACGCTTGGAGAACTTGTCGTGCAATCTCTCCCTCTTCAGGGTATCCAAAACCTCCCGCAAGTGCTCCTCATGCTGCTCCTGCGTCTTGGATTAAACTAAGATATCATCAATGAAAACTATCACAGACCGATCCAACATCGGTCTGCATACATGGTTTATGAGGTCCATGAACGCGGCTGTAACACCCATAAAATTTGAGCCAATTTAAAACATTTGATTTCATTCAAAAACCTTTAAGTTGATACATCTTGTTTTCAAAATAGTTTAAATATCAGAGTATCTACTAGAACCATATTACATAAATCATAAAACATGAGGAGCACTACGATCACGCCTTCGCCTTGCCACGATCTCCTGAATTACCTGAAACAATACACTGAACTGTAAGCCTGAAAGCTTAGTGAGTTACCCCTAAAATACCAACCACACATAAACATACTCATAACATAACACAAATATAACAGCCATGCACATCGGGTCTACTGTGTGACTGGTCCGCCTGCACCGGGCCTTCAGTCCACCTAGTCCACCCTCCGAGTCTATCCATATACATCGAGTCTACAATGTGATTGGTCCGCCCGCACCGGGCCTTCAATCTACCTGGTCCACTCTCTGAGTCCACAGTATGATTGGTCCGCCCACACCGGGCCTTCAGTCGGCCTGGTCCACTCTCTAAGCCTCGACATGTCTGGTCCGCCCTCTTGGGGCCTTCAGCCTATCTGGACCGCTCACTGGGCTTTCAGAATATCCTGTCCGCCCTGGGTATGTTGGCCTACAGCACAAAGCAGGACCCGCCTCAACCCAACCCCCGTCAAACAACCATGTGCACATAAAACAATTAATCACATAACAAATCCTTAACAAGACAAACAGTCTAACAGATCGCATAGCATATCAACATCCTAACTAGGATTCCGACCTAACCGGTTACTAGCATGACATTACCCCATATACGGGTACCGACCTTAACCAGGTCGCTAACATAACATTACCCTAAATACCGAGTACCGACCTTAACCAGGTCACTAACATAACACCATCCTAAATACCAGGATGCACATCTAGCAAAACAATAACATAACAAACAATACCCGGATTCCCATCCGATAAAGGGCCGACCTTGGTGCCGTAGACCTTGTCGATATAGTGAGGATAACTCACCTGCAATTGCCAACCGAAGAGATAAGACCAAGCTGCTCCGACCACTGACACGAACTACACTACAGAACACTACCAAAGAACCAATTCCAAAAATACCAAAATTACCAAAATACCCTTGGAAGTCAAACTGGTCAACTCTTGGTCAAAGTCAAAGTCCTCAGTTAAAGTCAACCTTCCTGGTTGACTCTACTCACTAAGTCAACCCATCGACTCGTCGAGTTCTTATACTCAGCAAACTCCCATAACACGACTTAACTCGTCGAGTCGCCCCAAGACTCGTCGTGTTCAACGATCTCGGAATTCCATCCTGTCCAACTCACTGAGTCGCCAACCGACTCACTAATCCAAAGCTTTAACCAAAAGAGGTTGGGTTCTGCGACCAGACTCGCCGAGTCCAAGGCAATCTTCAACAGACTCGCCGAGTTGTTCTTCCAACTCGCCGAGTCCATGCACATGTTCATACACCTCGTCGGGTACACCCATGTGACTCGCCGAGTCTCTCCAGTTCTCAATCCGTACAGAGGCTTTTCGAGCCATGCAGGGGCTCCAATCCATAGATCCACCCTTCTACAATCTAATCCTCACATAAAGTTGCAAACTGTACGTGAAATCAAGGAGATATAGGCCCAAGACACACTAGGGCTTGGGTTTTAGACAAAGGGGATTCACCAACAACTCAATGACTGAAAATTTATGACATTTTGGACCATCACAAGTCTAGATCTGAAGTAGCAACCTCAGATCTAAGCCTCTAACTCGAAATAGCTCTCAATCATACCAAAAATCCCCCAAATCTCAAATGATAATAGATCTAGATGCAAAAGAGGGAAGGTAACAACTTATTACCTCCAAGATGTGCCCAAACTGAAGTAAATCGCAGATCTACACAATCCCCTTGATGTTAGCCTCTAATTTCTCAAGCTCCTTCCACCAAATTCCTCTTCCAAGCTTTAATCTCCTCAACAATGGAGTCTCACACGAAAATTAGGGTTTCTGGAACTCTCAGTGGGATTAGGAGGCTGGGAGAAGGACATAAAGTTCTCTAAATGGGGTTCAACCCTTGGGATTAGGATTTTCTCTCTTCAGCACCAACTCGTCGAGTCCAAGCCGCCAACTCGGCAAGTTGGCCACTTAAACCGCGACAGAATCCCGCTCCGACTCGGCGAGTAAGCATGCCTACTCGTCGAGTCCCTTTCCTTAATTTACACTTTAAGTCCTTCAATAGCACCTCTGGAATTTGGGGTGTTACAGCGGCAAGAGCATTAGTGAGCCCGGAGGGCATGACCACGAACTCGTTGTGGCCATAGCGAGTCCGAAAAGCAGTCTTCTATACTTCCTTGTCTCTATCTCTCATCTGATGGTAGCCTGACCATAAATCTATCTTGGAAAACCAAGATGCCCCCTGAAGCTGGTCGAATAGATCATCAATCCTTGGGAGTGGGTAACGGTTCTTCACCGTTACCTTGTTCAGCTCCTGGTAGTCTATACACATTCGATGTGACCCGTCCGTCTTCTTCACAAACAGGATCGACGCTTCCCAGGTTGAACTGCTCGGTCTAATGAATCCCTTGTCTAACAGCTCCAACAGTTGTGCATACAACTCCTGCCTCTCGGGAGGAGCCAACCGATATGGTGCCTTGGCTATCAGAGCCGCACCAGGGAACAGGTCGATCCTGAACTCTACGTGTCTCTCCGGAGGTATCCCATGCAGATCCTCCGGGAATATATCTGCGTACTCTCGCACCACTGGTACGTCACTCACCGCCGCCCTACCCGTCTCCCGGGTATCGATAACATAGGCGACATACCCTGCGCAATCCTGCTGAAGGTAGCGCCTATCCCTCGCTTCTGAGTATAAAGCTGGTCGACGCTATGGCCTCTCGCCTTGAATCACCAGCTCTCCCCCACTTGGGGTCCTGACCCGTACCAACTGTTGTGTGCAGTCTATCACAACCCCATTAAGGCTCAACCAGTCCATTACGATGATGACCTTGTTCCCACACAATTGTATGGGAACTAAGTCTACCAGGTAGCGCTCCTCGAACAGCCTCAAAACACAATCTATGAAAACCTTTAAAGCTCGAACTGACCGGTTATCAGCAATCTCGACCTATAAAGGGCAATCCAACATGCCCGAAGACTCAGGGAACCTCTTGCTAAGTGCAAAGGAGACAAATGATCGGGTAGCACTCGAATCGAACAACACCTGAACTGGAATACAGTTTACATGGAATGATCCTAAACAAAACACATAACATGGCACATAAATATCATAATCAACATATAATAAAAGCTACGGAGAAGAAATCATACCCGTCACCACATCGGGTGCGGTGCGTGCCTCCTCGGTAGTCAACTGGAAGGCTCGACTCCTCACCACCAGAGCCTCTGTCTTGCCCTGCCGGTCATCAGTGATCCGCAGGGTCGCTAGAGCTGGCGCCACCACTGGCACTGCTGCTGCTGTCAATCTCGGGCAATCGGCCTTCTTGTGGCCCTTAGTGAATTAGTTTTGATCTAACGCTCCACTTTTGGTTCTTGGGTTCTCGGGAAACTATGAGTTCTCAACCGATCTCACCCCTATATATATATATGTATATATATATAGATATATATATATATATATATATATATATACACACTAAAATGTCCTATAGTTACATAAATGGCCCCTCTTAGCTACATCCACCCCACCATCTCTAGTTCAAATATTTGATAACCACCATCATCTTGGACACTCTGGCAACCACCATCATCTTGACTGGCTTAACTCGGCTGCTTACTGTTAATTATCAAATCTAAATCAAGCCCTTCTAATTTGAATTTTCTGCATCTCTTTGTCTCTCGTAATCATGTCAGCGAAGTCGATCATATCGACGATTATGAAACAACAAGGGTATGGGAAAGGGAAACGGGAACATAGCGATGAAAGGGAGGATACATGAAGATGAATGCAGAGAGGGAGAAAAAGTGTTGATAAGAGTTTTGGGTACTAGAGGAACTTTGAGTCAAAGTATGAGGTGGGGAAGGAGATCGGAAGAGGGCACTTTAGCAATAATTGTTGGGCAAAGGGATGGTGCCTCTAACATAGCGAAGAATTTGTTTAACAGATTGAAAATGATCAACAGTTGGGGCTTGGAGAAATTGAGAAACTTGATTAACCGCATAAGACATATCGGGTCACATGATTGTCAAATATTGAAGAGCCCCGACTAAAGATCGATAGAGAGTTGGATCCTTAAAAGGCATACCATATGTTTTAAAGGATGCATTGGGAAGTAGAGGCGTGTTGACGGGTTTAGAATCATAAAGATCAGCCCTTGTGAGGATGTCGCTAGCATACTTTGATTGAGTGAGAAAAAGATCGTTGTCCAGGTAAGCAACTTCAAGGCCCAAGAAATAACTAAGATCACCAAGGTCTTTGATGGAAAACTCATGAGACATTTGTAACAATAAGATCATCCATATATATGAGTAAGTACATGATGCATGAGACATTTGTGAACACAAAGAGGGAAGTGTTAGCACGACTGCAACTAAAGCCATATGAAAGAAGAAAAGTGCTCAAGTGTTGGAACCAACTTCATGGAGATTGTTTTAATCCTTAATGTGACAACCCGAAATTTCCATCCAGTTCAGTCTAACACTTCTTGAAAGTCAAACTCATTTTTGTTATCTTTTAGCACAATTAGAAGTTTATTTGAGCATTATGAGCCTTGAACACTTAAGGAATAAGTGTCGGGGTTTATCGGCTGAAGTTTTAGCTCAAAGAAATGACCCTAAGCACTCATGCAAGGAGTTCACGGCCAACACATCGGAGTTTACGGCCGTAAACTCCATGTGGGCCGTAAACTCTTGCTTATATGATGAAGAAGTGGTCATTTGTTCATTCCTCCCTTCCATTTGGCCCAGATCCTCTCAAGTATCGTCCCGATCTTCAAAACTCATCTTCAAGTTTCACCAAGAACACCAAGAACACACACTAGTGTTCTTGGCCAAAACCAACCATTCAAGCTCCTAGATCGTAAGTACTCTTGATTTAACTCATTGTACACCAGGTTTATCATACTTAGAGCTTAGAAAACATAAGAAATCATGGGATTCAAGGAGTTTACGGCCAAGGCATGTTCTTGGGCCGTAAACCCCTTTTAAGGGTGCAAATGACACCCTAACACTTTAGTGAGCCTTGGATATTAGCATAGAAACTTACACCATTGAGTTAAGGACTTTGTTTCACGAAATGGTACTCCTTACCATGAGTTTACGGCCGTAAACTCATGTGGGAGTGGTCCCAGGGCCGTAAACACCATACAAGGTCATTTTAGGACCTTAAACCCACCCAAACACTTGTTTAAAACTTTGGAGCCCTTAACCACTTAATCCCTTAGAGTTTTAAGCCCCTTTTGGTGACCAATTGAGAGTTTACGGCCAGGAGAAACTCCCCTGGGCCGTAAACTCCAGCAAGCATGGTCATTAGACCATAAACTCCCGTATGAGGCCTTGCACTCCTTTGTTGCAACCCGATAGCCTCCTAGCACTTGACCAAAGTGTTTTCCTCGCATTAGGAAGTTTATACATGTTTAATTAGTGTTATAATCACTAATTGTTTATATACATATGCCTTTATATGTAATTGGGATCATTGTGTGTGTTTATGTCTTCACTTGACACCAAGCACTTGTCCGACACTTCCTTCCGATCCGCTCACTGCAGGTGAGTTCATACCCCTTGAATTAACCTTTTAAATGTTTCTAAATGATTTTAAATGCTTTATGGGGGGGGGGGGGGAATACAGGTTGAATCATGCTAGTTATTATATCAATCACATGTGATTAATAACTAACATGCAAATGGATTTACTATACGTTAACTGTTTTACCAAACAGATTTCTTCAAATGTTTATCTTAAACGTTTTTATGTGTTTAAAACTCTTTATTAAACTGTTTATTATACACTGTATGTTTCATTTCAAACCCTTTTACAATTGTGTTTCAAACAAAGGTTTCTTTATACTTAAACTGTTTTATCAAACAAATACTTTCAAACCGTTTTATAAATTGACATCAAGTCGATCTTTTCTTAGATATAAATCTTTTTCAAAGGTTTTACAAAACTTCTTTTATGCTTTTATATTATCAAATGCATGCCCATATATGTATAGTTATATAAGTAATGCTTGAAGGACTTAGGAAGGCTAGCTCGCCTTATTTCCTTTTCCTTGTTGGGATGTGGCTTTAGGTTATCGGTTATCCGTCCGAAGGTCGTTCAACTATTAGTTATATATCATGTATACATATATAGACATAAAAGTACCTTCAGTCAGTTTAGTACCTTTGGGTAGTAAAGGTATACCTTCATTATACTTGTACCTTACTATTAACTATTATATGTATAGTTAGGAGATACTACTTACCATTCCAAGTACAAGGAATCATCACAAGAGTCAGTTCATTTATGAGTCTATACTAATATATTACATGTTACATGAGTACGTTTACATAGATTCGCTTACATTAGTACGTTTGCATAGATTCACTTACATGGATACACTTACTTGAATACCATTACATAGATACTTTGTTAAAAGCATGCCTGTATATGTATAGTTATATAAGTAATGTTTAAAGGACTTAGGAAGGCTAACCCGCTTTATTTCCTTTTCATCGTTGGGATGTGGTCTGGTAGGGTATCGGGTATCTGTCTGGAGGTCGTCTAAATATTATTTGTATACCATGTGTACATATACGGACATAATAGTTCTGTTCAGTCGGTTCAGTACCTTTGGGTAGCAAAGGTATACGTTCATATATCCCTAGTAAGCTATTATAGGTATAGTTTGGGCTTATATATGATTTGGCAATAAATATGGATTTCGACCTAGCGATTCGTTGCGGAAGTCACCTTTAGTTCCAAATGTAGAATAGGGACTACGAATCATATTATTACTTACTTACAACGGGTCTCGTGAGAAGACTACTTACTTACTAGACGGGACTAACCATTCCGGCACTCAGCTATTAGCAACAGAGGTAATGAACATCTACGGATGTCTTCCTTTTCATCGTTGGAATGTGGTCTGGTAGGGTATCGGGTATCTGTCTGGAGGTCGTCTAAATATTATTTGTATACCATGTTTACATATACGGACATAATAGTTCTGTTCAATCGGTTCAGTACCTTTGGGTAGCAAAGGTATACGTTCATATATCCCTAGTAAGCTATTATAGGTATAGTTTGGGCTTATATATGATTTGGCAATAAATATGGATTTCGACCTAGCGATTCGTTACGGAAGTCACCTTTAGTTCCAAATGTAGAATAGGGACTACCAATCATATTATTACTTACTTACAATGGGTCTCGTGAGAAGACTACTTACTTACTAGACGGGACTAACCATTCCGGCACTCAGCTATTAGCAACAGAGGTAATGAACATCTACGGATGTCTTCGGTTGATACCATTATAGGTATACTTTAAGAGACTAACTATTCCTACACCCAAATGTTAGCAACAGAGGTAAATGTACATCTACGGATGTCTTTAGTTTACACTGTTAGTTATCCTAGTACAAAAGGATAATAATTGAGTTATTTATATTATTATTACCTTTATCTTGTGAGTCATTCACATAACCTATGAGGTGAATTATATTTGAGTATCCTAGTACCAAAGGATATAATGTCTTATATTAATAATAATAGTACAGTCGGGTCTTGGTAGAGGGCTACTTTCAAAACAGTCGAGTCTTGGTAGAAGGCTACTTTCAAAACAGTTAGGTCTTGTTAGAAGATTTCATCTATACTAATAGGAATCATAGGGATTTCTAGGGTTTTTCAAACGCTTTCAATTACTTACAAACATTTCCACACTTATACGAACTTTCTTTCAAAACAATGTCAAGTCTTTCATTACAAGTTTTACAAATCAAAGACACATTAATACTTATGAATTCACCAGCTTTTTGGTTGATACTCGCTTTCAAAATAACTTGTATTCTTAGGTCACAAATAAAAAGGTACGACGACCAGGTTTTGTGAAGACGGAGCTGTCCAGACTCGTCTTATATTTTGATTATTCATTTTATTGTTGTATATTATGAAAGAACACACTTATAATTAAAATTATACTATTAATGCAATGGATGATGTTGCTTGTTTACTACTTACATTGTTGTCATACATTACATGACGTCCTCTGCCCCAGAACGTTTCCGTCGTTCTCGGTTTTGGGGGTGTGACAGATTGGTATCAGAGCATTGTTTATAGTGAATTAAGTATATCAACCCATAAAAGATATACTAACTATAAATACAATGGGATTAAAAATACTCTGAGCAAGAGTTTATACTTTAAATAATAAAATATTTGATTAAGTATACGTGCCTGCATTCATACTAAAATCCGTGTCACAATGACAAGAATAAAAGTATTACGATTGTTGAATATCACAGGTAAGCTCGGGGATGTATAGTCAGTCTTGGGAGTGGCATAGCCTGATCAACTATGCTGGTCCGAGGAGTGATTAGCATATGCCCGAGAATGGTTGTGATATGGCAACAAGTCTAAAAACTTACCAACACTACTACAACGAGAACATTATAACATAACATAAGTCTAAAATACCATAGGGGTGTTTTGTGTTACTATAATTACTTACTTGAGAACTAAAAAGGATCTTCATTACTAAGTTTATAGTTGCTAAGTGGATACACTAAGGCTATATGTAACTAGGATGTTATAGACTTAGAATCGGTGAAATTTTTACTTTACCCCTATTCCTTGTGAATTTGGAGTTAAGGTCACTTATTCGAAGGCCTATCCTGTGTTGATTACATATAACTGGTATGCACTTTACAAATAGTGATGTAACTAATGAAGATTTTCTTATAATTATCTAGTTAATTAGTCTAATAACTACTTCTTGGCCCCAATTCTCGCGAAGATAACATGGCTGGACTCCATCCCCACGGCAACCCGTATCTGCCGAACGAAGTCATTGCTGGATGGTTTGGAGTAGAACCAGAGAATGATCATCCGATCCCTTTGAATGATCACCATGATGAAGACCTTTTGGATGGTGCTAACTCCGAACCCGAAGTTGAGAACCTGCCCCAGGTAGCTCCCATTCCGAATTCTAACCCTCGTCCGGCTTTTCATGGTCCGACGCCTCCTTGGGTAGAATGCTTGGCAACATGGAGCGAAGATCAAGATCAGCCTATGACGTTTAATGGAGACCGAAGCTTCTACAACGTAAACGAAGGGAGCTCACCAGACAAAGTTCTAACAATCATGATCTGTAGAGTTGCCCGAAACAAAATTCAGGGCATGATGACTCTCCAACGTATCGCAGAGGTTGATACCAACGTAGGAACGCATACCATTCACACCGATTACCTTGAACACACTCACGAGAGATCTGAGAGAAACCATGAAACCCTGTTGCAAGCCCTAGGTGAAACTCGAGCCGAAGTCATAGAGCTCCGAGTACGTCAGAGGGTGTACGAAAGACACCTACTTGATATGGAACGTCAACTAGCTGGACTAAGGGTTCACCATAGGGGTGACCGTCGCCATCAGGAGATACTTTACTTTCCTTCTCTGTTTTAAAGAACCGTGTTCCTGCCTATGTTCTATGTAGCACTTTCCTATGTGACTACCTATTATTGTAAGTACTTTTAGTTAGACCTTTATGCTATCAAGGACTTTTTCTACTTCAGATGTGATGTAAGACCCTCTGCAAGGTCAATGTTCCCAAACTTGTTACATCTTAAACGTCAATGATATTGACAGTCGCCTAACTTCTGTGTCACTCTTTTGTTAAAATGCTTTCATCATACCTTCGTTGGAGTCTATCTGAAACATGATTTAGTCAAGTCATTGGACTATAGTAATTTAACTCCGGAGACATTTCCAAGTCTCTTTCAGTGGTTTGATCATGTTATTCACCAACCAACGATACCTCGGCTTGAACAACAAATGTCTTGAGACCATTCTACGAACTTACTTCTACTCCTTACTAAGGACTGCATCATAGGGATGTAGGTCAAACTTTCGTAAACATACTTCCATTCCGTACTAGGACTGCATCATAGGGATGTAGGCCAAACCTTCGAGATCATACTCTTACTTTTTCACTGAATGACCGACGTACATCCAGGGTCAATAGTAGCCTTTACTAGGAAATCTTAGTTCATCAAAAAAGATTCGTAAGAAGATTATTATTATGACTTTCCTCGCTTATACATTCCCAAGTTATACATAACGAAGACCTGGTAGACAATAGAATGTGAGATTTCTAACTTAGTTTCTTTTCCTCGTTGAGATGTGGCACTAGAGTAGAATCACACATTTTATTATCCTCCCCGTCTTGGTTATATCATAACTAGTATATGCTAAGTTTTCATGTATAATAACTCCTCTCTTGGCCTGAATCAAAATGATAAAAGAACCGTCCAGAAAGTTTAACGACTACTCAGTAACAGAATGAAAAGACCAAGCTTCTCACCTTTGGGAGCTTTGGTCTTATTCTTGAAGAAGACAGAATTCAGAGGGTGCGATCATACCAGCACTAATGCACCGGATCCCATTAGAACTCCGCAGTTAAGCGTGCATGGGCGAAAGTAGTACTAGTATGGGTGACATTTGGGAAGTCCTTGTGGTGCAGACCTCAACAGGACTTCCATTAGAAATCATCACTCTCTGCCTCGCATAGATGAATTAGTTGACCAACCGCAAGGAACGATGTACCTTTCAGAAATGAACCTAAGATCTGAATATCACCAGTTACGAGTGTTAGTGAAGGGTGTCCCGAGGACAATCTTCCAAACTTGATGCAGACACTGCGAGTCCATAGTGATACCCCTCGGATACGACGAATACGCCCATAGTATTCATGAACGTAATGAATAGAGTACACCATTCTTGCTTGGATCAGTTCGTCATTGTCCTTGTAAATGACTTATTTATCTACTCTCGTAGTAAGAAATGGCAAGGAAACATCCACAACTTAACCAACCCCGCGAACTTAGTAACGTACATTTCTCCCTTCACGTCTCAAACTTGAAAACGTACCTTTCGGTCAGGACTCTCGTAATGCCACTCGAAGAGATCGAGATCAACCAGAGCCCCGCCTTCGTGGAAGAACATTAGTGACCATCGACCGAGAGGTCAAGCGAACGAAGCAACGCCGACTCCCATTAGTGAAGGTTCGTTGGGATACCAACCGAGGACCCGAATTCACTTATGAGCGCGAGAATCAATCGATTAGGAAGTTTCCTCACCTCCTTGCTCGATTATTCATGCCTACTCCTTTACCTAAATTCTAATTTCGAGACGAAATTCCCTCTAACAGAGGGATGATGTGACAACCCGAAATTTCCATCCAGTTTAGTCTAACACTTCTTTGAAAGTCAAACTCATTGTAGTTATCTTTTAGCACAATTAGAAGTTTATTTGAGCATTCTGAGCCTTGAACACTTAGGAATAAGTGTCGGGGTTTATCAGCTGAAGTTTTAGCTCAAAGAAATGACCCTAAGCACTCATGCAAGGAGTTCACGGCCAACACATGGGAGTTTACGGCCGTAAACTCCATGTGGGCCGTAAACTCTTGCTTATATGATGAAGAAGTGGTCATTTGTTCATTCCTCCCTTCCATTTGGCCCAAATCCTCTCAAGTATCATCCCAATCTTCGTCCCCGATCTTCAAAACTCATCTTCAAGTTTCACCAAGAACACCAAAAACACACACTAGTGTTCTTGGCCAAAACCGACCATTCAAGCTCCTAGATCGTAAGTACTCTTGATCCAACTCTTTGTACACTAGGTTTATCATACTTAGAGCTTAGAAAACATAATAAATCATGGGATTCAAGGAGTTTACGGCCAAGGCATGTTCTTGGGCCGTAAACCCCTTTTAAGGGTGAAAATGACACCCTAACACTTTAGTGAGCCTTGGATATTAGCATAGAACCTTACACCATTGAGTTAAGGACTTCATTTCACGAAATGGTACTCCTTACCATGAGTTTACGGCCGTAAACTCATGGGGGAGTGGTCCCAGAGCCGTAAACACCATACAAGGTCATTTTAGGACCTTAAACCCACCCAAACACTTGTTTAAAACTTTGGAGCACTTAACCACTTAAGCCCTTAGAGTTTTAAGCCCCTTTTGGTGAACAATTGAGAGTTTACAGCCAGGAGTAAACTCCCCTGGGCTGTAAACTCCAGCAAACATGGTCATTGGACCATAAACTCCCGTATGAGGCCTTGCACTCCTTTGTTGCAACCCGATAGCCTCCTAGCACTTGACCAAAGTGTTTTCCTCGCGTTAGGATGTTTATACATGTTTAATTAGTGTTATAATCACTAATTTTTTATATACATATGCCTTCATATGTAATTAGGATCATTGTGTGTGTCTAAGTCTTCACTTGACACCAAGACTTATCCGACACTTCCTTCCGATCCGCTCACTGTAGGTGAGTTCATACCCCTTGAATTTACCTTTTAAATTTTTCTAAATGATTTTAAATGCTTTATGGGGGGGGGGGGGGATACGGGTTGAATCATGCTAGTTATTATATCAATCACATGTGATTAATAACTAACATGCAAATGGATTTACTATACGTTAACTGTTTTACCAAACAGATTTCTTCAAATGTTTATCTTAAATGTTTTTATGTGTTTAAAACTCTTTATTAAACTGTTTATTATACAATGTATGTTTCATTTCAAACTCTTTTACAATTATGTTTCAAACAAAGGTTTCTTTATACTTAAACTGTTTTATCAAACAAATACTTTCAACCCGTTTTATAAATTGACATCAAGTCGATCTTTTCTTAGATATAAATCTTTTTCAAAGGTTTTACAAAACTTCTTTTATGCTTTTATATTATCAAATTCATGCCCATATATGTATAGTTATATAAGTAATACTTGAAGGACTTAGGAAGGCTAGCTCGCCTTATTTCCTTTTCCTCGTTGGGATGTGGCTTTAGGGTATCGGTTATCCGTCCGAAGGTCGTTCAACTATTAGTTATATATCATGTATACATAAAGTACCTTCAGTCAGTTTAGTACCTTTAGGTAGCAAAGGTATACCTTCATTATACTTGTAGCTTACTAGTAACTATTATATGTATAGTTAGGAGATACTACTTACCATTCCAAGTACAAGGAATCATCACAAGAGTCAGTTCATTCATGAGTCTATACTAATATATTACATGTTACATGAGTACGTTTACGTAGATTCGCTTACATGAGTACGTTTACATAGATACGCTTACATGAGTACGTTTACATGAATACACTTACATGGATACACTTACTTGAATACCTTTACATAGATACTTTGTTAAAAGCATGCCTGTAGATGTATAGTTATATAAGTAATGTTTAAAGGACTTAGGAAGGCTAACCCGCTTTATTTCCTTTTCATCGTTAGGATGTGGTCTGGTAGGGTATCGGGTATCCGTCCGAAGGTCGTCTAAATATTACATGAGTACGTTTACATAGATACGCTTACATGAGTACGTTTACATGAATACACTTACATGGATACACTTACTTGAATACCTTTACATAGATACTTTGTTAAAAGCATGCCTGTAGATGTATAGTTATATAAGTAATGTTTAAAGGACTTAGGAAGGCTAACCCGCTTTATTTCCTTTTCATCGTTAGGATGTGGTCTGGTAGGGTATCGGGTATCCGTCCGAAGGTCGTCTAAATATTAGTTGTATATCATGTGTACATATACGGACATAATAGTTATGTTCAGTCAGTTCAGTACCTTTGGGTAGCAAAGGTATACGTTCATATATCCCTAGTAAGCTATTATAGGTATAGTTTGGGCTTCTATATGATTTGGTAATAAATATGCATTTCGACCTAGCGATTCGTTGCGGAAGTCACTTTTAGTTCCAAATGTAGCATAGGGACTACCAATCATATTATTACTTACTTACAGCGGGTCTCGTGAGAAGACTACTTACTTACTAGACGAGACTAACCATTCCGGCACCCAGCTGTTAGCAACAGAGGTAATGAACATCTACAGATGTCTTCGGTTGATACCATTATAGGTATACTTTAAGGGACTAACTATTCCTACACACAGCTGTTAGAAACAGAGGTAAATGTACATCTACGGATGTCTTCAGTTAACAATGTTAGTTATCCTAGTACAAAAGGATAATACTTGAGTTATTTATATTATTATTACCTTTATCTTGTGAGTCATTCGCATAACCTATGAGGTGAACTATATTTGAGTATCCTAGTACCAAAGGATATAATGTCTTGTATTAATAATAATAGTAGTATAGTCGGGTCTTGGTAGAGGGCTACTTTCAAAACAGTCGAGTCTTATACGAACTTTCTTTCAAAACAATGCCAAGTCTTTCATTACAAGTTTTACAAATCAAAGACACATTACTACTTATGAATTCACCAGCTTTTTGGCTGATACTCGCTTTCAAAATAACTTGTATTCTCAGGTCACAAATAGAAAGGTACGACGACCAGGTTTTGTGAAGACGGAGCCGTCCAGACTCGTCTTATATTTTGATTATTCATTTTATTGTTGTATATTATGAAAGAACACACTTGTAATTAAAATTATACTATTAATTCAATGGATGATGTTGTTGCTTGTTTACTACTTTACATTGTTGTGATACATTACATGACGTCCTCCGCCCCAGAATGTTTCCGCCGTTCTCAGTTTTGGGGGTGTGACAGATAAAGCGCCTTGGATAACTTGCACACATGGTTCGGAAATTGAGAATCGGAGAATCCTGGAGGTTGTTCCATAAAGACTGTCTCATCTAAGTTGCCATTTAAGAAGACATTTTTGAGATGAAGTTGATGCAACTTCCAGCTATTCAAGACTACAAGAGAGAGAACAATTCGGACAATAATTGCTTTAACAACCAGACCAAACTGTGAGAGTAATTTAGAACCAGAATTTGAGTGTATCCTTGGACGACTAGTCGAGCCTTGTATCTTTCAATGGTCCTATCGGAATGATATTTGATGAGATACACCCATTTAGAGCCAACAACATTGGTAGAAGTTGGGCATGGTACTAATGTCCAGGTTTGATTTTGCTGTAAGGCTTGAAGTTCCTCATGCATGCCAACCATCCATTTAGGATCTTTAGTTGCTATTTTAAAACCCTATGGCTCAGTTGTAGATGTTAGTGCAATATAAAGAGAGTGAGTAGTAAGAGCAGCGAGATCGACTCGATGTTTGGGCTTGAAAATACTAGCCTTTGACCGCGTGACCATTTAATGAATCGGAGTCGAAGAACCAGGTGGTGGTGAGGTGGCAGAAGCGGGTTGGTCTGGTTGCGGAGACTCTTGCATAGTGCATGATGAAGGCACAATTGGTGTTTCCTGTTCCATAGCTGGGGAATGCCTATGTGGTGGGTTAATTGTAACAGTAGGCGGCTTACATAAAGAACAAATGGTTGGAGCGGTATGCTTGCTACTATCGTCTTTTGTATTTTTTTTAACACAGGAGAAGGTAATGGAAATTTTCAAGCATCTTGGAGAAAGGTAGTGAGTTCCAAAGAAATTATGTTCATGTCATAAGAGAAACCAGGAAACGGAAAAACCATTTCATTAAAGCGAGCATGACGAGTGACAAAAAACTTGTGAGGTAGTAGGGTCGAGACAACGATATCCTTTATGTTGCGAACTATACCCAATAAAAATACATGGAATGCTCTTTGGTGCAAGTTTGTGTTGATATTAATATTGTAAATAAGGGAATACTTGGAAACCAAATGTTTTAAAATTCTCATATTGCGGATCTTTATTGAAAAGCAACCGGAAAGGAGAATTTTTATGTAACACTGGAGTTGGTAAATGATTAATAATGAATGTGGCCGAAGTGAATGCATCGACCCAGTAACTAGCCGGCACATGAGCGTTAAATAACATAGCTAGACCGGTTTCAACAATATGTCTAGGTTTGCGTTCCGTACGACCATTTTGTTGCGATGTGTATGGACAAGAAAAACGACGAAATGTGCCATTGTCTTCAAAAAGTTTACAAACTATGTGATTCACAAATTCCGTGAAACCATCACTTTGAAAAACTTTAATCTTTCGTGAGCATTGTATTTGAACAAATTTAATAAATGTAGGTAGTACCATATAGAAAATTTTCTTAGTTTCAAGTGGATAGAGCCACGTAAACCTAGAGTAGTCTTTTATAAAAGAAACATAATATTTATAACCCTCATTAGAGCAAATAGGGGCCGGGCCCCATAAATCACAATGAATTAAGTATAAAGGATGAGATGAATGTTTGTGATTAAGATTAAAAGATAATCACTACCCTTTAGCAAGTTGAAAGGGAGTGAAAACAATAGGTTTTGGTAACAATGAAGTAATAGACAAAAATCCTAACTTATTCATAGTAGAAATACCATCAAAGGACACATGGCCTAGACGAGCATGCCATAACTAATAAGAGGCTCTTTTTGAAGCTCTACTGGTGGCAAAAAAGGCGTGGGGTTCATCCTTGAGCACATAAAGTCCATTTTCACAGATCCTAATATTGAAAAAATGTTGAGAAAATAGAAAATCAACCGGATGATTAGTGATTAACTTGCTCACAAAAAAGTAATTTCTTGGTAAAGTTGGAATGACAAGCATATTGCGTAAAGGAATAAGATGTGAAATTCTAACTTCCCAAAAATACGATCCAAAATTTTCATTTTAAATTAAATAAATATAAATCCATTTGTATCAAAAAAAATCATAGTATCACTGATGAAAAAAGCTAATGTATTAATAGTCAAAACATGTCACAATAAAACAATCTCAGAGTGTGAATCCTAAAGATCTTATATGTGGAAATCCTGGTGTGATGCGTTGCAGTCATGTCGGTGTTGGATTAGTGTCTAAGTCCGTAACTATATTTGATATGTACTTGACCCGGTTGTGCATGGTCCTTTTGGGTTGCCTTCTCCAAAGCAACTTGACAAGGTAATTTAAGGAGAGAGAGAGAATATTATGGTTTATTAATATATTATAAAAATAATATATTAAAGGAGAAATCATATTTATTTAATTAGTATTGGTCATAAATTAATTAACAATTAATTTGGTGACTAAAAGAGATCAATTAAATAAAGGGGTATAAACTTCCAAATGCATGATAGTTGAGTTTTGGGATGGAGAACCTAATGGACTAAGGGGGGAACAAAATTATGATGGGGATCCATCATATTTTCGTCCAAAGGCCCTAATCTAGAAGGTTCTATGGGCTGCTTGGTGATTAAGCTGTCCATTAGGGTTTAGGCTGAAACCCTAGCAGCCAGCAGTATAAATAGGAACCCTAGGCCATGGAAATCGGCTACCCTTGATTCTAAGAGAACCCTAGGCTGATTTTAGCACCTCTCTCATCCTCTCTCATATTGCCTTCTTGCTTGTGGGGTTTGTGAACCATTAGAGGAGTTGCAATTGTGACTCTAAGCTCAAGATCTAGAAGATTACAAGGATTCAAGCTACTTGGAAGAGGTAAAACACTTAGATCTGTTTTCTTAATGATAATTTAGAATTATATATGATAGATCTAGTTTTGTAAGTCTTGGAATCAAAGCATGTACAATAGAGAAACCTAGATCCAAGCATTAGGGTTTGTATTAGCACATAGGAATGTTTCTTATGCATAAAACCCATGAGTGGTATCAGAGCCTTGATTTGTTTCAATTGTATGTGATGCTTAACTGTTTTGCTTGCTGAAAGTCGAGTTTTTTGCCTCTGCCCGACTCAACTCGGCGAGTCACTATCTGGACTCGATGAGTTGGCCCCTACTCGGCGAGTTCAGAGCTGACTCGGCGAGTTTGAGCGTCAGACAAAGGGCACTTCGGAATTTAGTTGCTTTTTTGACTTGGATTTGATGCCTAAATCGTTTTTTGAAGTTAAAATCCGAATTATCTTAATAAAATGATTATCCTTGCCAAAACAATAGATAATTTCAAATCTTTTGAATATTGGTTATTTATATGATAAATATGGATTATTTAAAATTATTTGGTAATTATCTTATGACTAAAATTGGATTAGGTCAAATATAGATAATTATGAAATTAATTGTTTAATTTAAATTATTTGTCATTTGATCCCTTATGTTTTGAAAAGTTCAAAACTTGCCCTCAAGTTCTGAAATTTGAATTTGTGATTAAAAGTTTAATTCTGAATAATTTAAATTTCAAACCCTTAGAATTTTACAAGTTTAAAATTCAACCCTACACTATTATATATTATTACAAGCTTAATATATATATATATATATATATATATATATATATATATATATATGTATGTATGTATAACTTAAACTGCTAGTTTTACCGTTAGTAGGCCTCATTCACGAAGCCAGTCTATAAGGTGGGTATAAGGTTGCTGCCTATAAAATGACACTTAATGGGTGTACACTCACACCCACCGCTTGCTTGACTGGTGGAGGGTCGTTAGCCGAACGGGTAGGATAGGGCAACCCTCTCCTCATTAAAAGTATAATGTAAGATACAAAGTAACTACATGTTTTACAAAATTCCCAATCTTAGTTACTTTAGGGTAAAATGTGAAAATGATGCTAATCCATGGAATTGCACTTTGTACCCTTGTCAAACGTTGGTGGAGCGCGTGTGGTTAAACGACACATCAATTTGGGGATGACATTGGTAGTGAAGGGTGACTCGATGTTTGTCATAGATCAATGGAGCGTGTGTGGTTCACCGGCACATTGATTAAGTGATAGAGACATTGAGTGCACCATGTTGATTCGCATGGTTATTCACAATTTGTTTGCGATCCTCGGTATCCCAGTCGCAAATTTGAAATGCATATCTAGATTTAAACATGCCATTGAAAAGTTCAATGAATCTCAAAGATCTAGGAGTTTTCAATGCATTTAAAACCTAAATCTCTTTTTCTTTTTTCATGGTGAGAATTAGTGAATCGTCATTCACTTACCTTCAAATTATTTACTTTTAGAGTACGACATCCCTTTCTAAGTTGTAAATAATGTTGTTGGATCCTAGCCCTAATTTCTCATTTGGGTGTTTAATTAGGGATTCATTTCTAATCAAACTTTGTTCTTTTCTTTTTTAGATGTCTGCAAACAACAACAACAACGCTTCTGGGTCATTCTCGTTGATGAACTTGTGTCAGAAAGTGACATTTGATGGTTCAAACTTCAACGAGTGGATGAGGTATATTCGCATGATCACACGCTACAAGGACAAAGAATATGTCCTCGATGAAAAGCTTGAAAATATCATCCCAGATGTTGGTACTCCTGAAAAGTTCGCCGCCTTTGAGGCCCACGAGCGTGATGCCATAAAAGTTCACTGCATCATGCTGGCCACCATGAACCTCGAACTCCAAAAGTCCTATGAGGACATGTATCCGTATGAAATGCATCAGGATTTGCTGGACCGGTATCACCAGAGCGCGAGGCAAGAGCGCTATGGGATCATTACTAACATGATCACTGCTAAGATGGGGAGTGGAGAATCCCTAACCTCTCATTTGCAGAAAATGCAGAGGTATGTTGATCGTCTTCTCAAACTTAATGTTAAGTTTGATGAGGATTTGGCTATCGACATAATCCTCCACTCCTTGCCATCCTGTTACAACCAGTTCAGAATGACCTACCACATGAACAAAGAGGACGTCTCCTTGAGAAAGCTCCAAGGACTTTTGAGGACTACTGAGAGCAATCTCAAAGACAAATCTGTTGCATCTTCCCCTGCTGTGGCCGATCCTGTGATGGCAATTGGTCAAGGAAAGGTTAAAAAGAGGAAGGCTCCATGTAAGAGCCACCAAAAGGGAAAGCCCCGAGATGGTTCATCCTCAAGTGGGACCAAAGCTGGCCCTGCTAAACCCTCCTCTGATCCTAAAGTAGCAGAGTGCTTCTACTGCCCCCAAAAGGGCCACTGGAAACGAAGCTACCCTCAGTATCTGCAGGATATGAAGGATGGGAAGATTAAGCCCACCTTTGCAGGTATGTATTCTATTAAATCTAGTAACTCATCATTTGCTACTTCATGGGTTCTTGATACAGGGTGTGGTTACCACATTTGTTCTGATATGCAGGGCCTAAAAAGAAGTAGGGAGGTGGAACATGGAAAGATGAACCTGATTATGGGAAACAGAAGATCGTCGCCTGTGACCAAAGTCAGTGTTTATTCTTTGGTGTTGAGTAATGGGTTAGGGATAGATTTAAACAATTGCTGTTATTTGCCAGATATGGCAAGAAACATTATTTCATTTCATGGGTTGTTTAGACAAGGTTTCAAAAATTCATTTGATAATAGTAATGGTTCTATTAATGTTTATTTGAATGGTGTCTTTTACTTCAATGCATTACCTTGTAATGGGATTTATGAATCTGTGATGGTTGTTGATAATTTAGGAAATAATGTTTTGAATATTGATTCGTCTACTAGTCTAGACAAAGCATACTTGTGGCATTGTCGCCTTGGCCATGTCAACAAGAAACGCATAGCCCAACTCCAAAAGGATGGAGTGTTGGAGTAATTTGACCTTAGGGACAATGACACGTGTGAATCTTGTTTACTTGGGAATGTTGGGTTTTGAGCAATCTAACACTTCCTAAGTGTGCATGCAACCCTAATAAACCTTGGATCTATGTTTGTCTAAATACATGCAAAATAATAATTTTTCCAAGGTTCATAACCTATCTAACATGGCATGGGATACTTTTAAACATAAAAGAATTAGATGAGATTACATACCTTTTGATGATGCGTTTGATTCCTAAGGAGTTTGAGGGCCAAGCACCAATAGTGTGAATGCCTTAAATGGAATCACAAATCACCACAAACTCTTGGAAAACTTTGAGAGAGTGTATACACACTATAATTTCGGCCACACACAAAGTCTCACACAACTAGTGCCACTAGTAGCTATTTCATGCAACATAAGTATGCTTATATAGTGTACATGATTAGGGTGAAACCCTAATAACCCATGACCTTTCCTTTTCCAAGGATCCATGGGTTAAAAGCTCCATGGATCATCCATGGACTTCCATACAAGCCTAACCTGTTAACAAATGAGTGTTAGCCTACACCATATAAAACCAATAGCCCACAATCTAATTAGTCTTCCTTTTAATCTCTAAATTAATTCATAATTAATTTAAGACTAAGACTAATTAAATAACATGACTTCATATTAATATATTATAACTTATAATATATTAATAATCATATGTGTATAACTCTCATAAAATTATCCATAAATAGTTTGGATGAAATGCAACCCAAATGGACCATGCCGGGTCGGGTCAAGTATATACCAAATAAGTTATGGACTTAGACACCTTATCCAACAGACTCCCACTTGGATAAGTCTAATAACTATATTTGCGTATGTTACTTCAGGAACCAACCAGCAATCGTAGCTCTCAAAAACTCTGTTGAACTATGAAGTGCCATTTTAGATAAGTGATCGTATAATCCTCTGTTCTCATGATATCAGCCGGACAAATACATGGAACAACGTCGTACTTATTGTCCAGCAGTTTGTTTCTCGATTTTCGATTTGTTTGACAAAGAACTTAATCGAACACATCAATTTAGTTCTGACCGACCGGTACATAGGTCACAACAAAATAATCGAGGGGCCCAGATATCGCTTCTATTTCTAGAAGGAACAGATAAACTTCGACTCATATGCTTCTTCTACTACTTGTTGAATTGTACACAAAGGCATGTTTTATAACATCAAGTTACTGATGCGTTTACGTGCAATCAATGCACAACCAACTCATAGGTAACAACTCATATCTCTAGGTTTGAAGATTTATATGATATTACCGTCTCACGATCACTCGAGATAAATTCCATGAAGTGATACAAGTGAGCGTGGGTTTATTCCAATACTCATAACTTATGAGCACTCATGAATGTTGTAGCAACCATTGCTATGAATAAACCCATTTAGCCATCTACAAAATCGATTCATGACAGTCTTGATTCATACCTACTTCCAACATATGAACGACTGCGGAGTGTTTAAATAACTTAGTCATTCGGAAAGAATAACCTAGCTATTTTGGAAGTCAAAACATGCAAAGTGAAACACAATAATAATCGAATCCAATATGGTCTCAGAACCCTTTTGAATATAAATAGGACCACCTTTTATTTATCACCATATTGATTACACATTATTCATTGTATAATGTTTCAAACAATCAACTTAAGACTTGAATAAAAACAACAGTCGTCCCATGCTCCTAGCATGTACACTTTTGTTTTTCTAAACAATAGTTATGTCATACTCCAAGTATGCACACTATCTTTGTCGATGATCCTTACATTGTGATGTAGATCAATTGAACATGATTCCAATGATACTCATTTCACAATCCCAAATCCTTATTGTAAATGTGAGAATCCCTGATTCCTATCATTTACCAAAAAATCTGTTAGATTTTAAACTTTTATGCAATGTTCCTCTTGATTATTCACAAAGTCACCAAAACCTTGTCACCATTCATTACAGAGTATTCCAACAAAGGTCAAATTCTATGGAACGGAAGTATCATATTCAAAGTACATTGCTTTGAACATCCTTCTTGCATTAAGGTTTTCTAATCTTACATAGATTGAATAACTTCCACCTATGGAGACATTTCCATAGTCCCATTTTGACTATCACTTCCGAACAAGAGTTACTTCTTTTCAGAATATGTCAATATGGTCCTTTTCGACAACTTACATCATACTTCCAACTTTCCTTGAACAACCAATCTTTGGCGAACCTCAGATTGTCCTCGACAATTGCTTAATAACTTTAGTCATATCCAGTTCTAGACATTTCCCTTCTCAATGCCTTAAGCATTTGGAAAATTTAGAAAAGATGAATATTATAGCACATGCAATCGATCCTATATCCGAAGCATATGGGACACGATTAATGATGTTTGACATAAAGACATGATACTAGACAAGTCTTTTGCTACAATATTTTTTATTTGCCATGTTTTCAAAATTTAACTATGAAGAGGGATGCCGTAATCATAATCAAAATTTGAAAATGCAATATATATAGAATTTCTTTAAGTTGAACCATTCCAACATAAAATTCATATATATATTCTTGACTAAAGATGATTAAAATCTTAATCTAAGCTTTAGAATTAATCATAATCAAATTTTGAAAACGCAATATATATTGAATTCCTTCAAGTTGAACCATTCCAACATAAAATTCATATATATATTCTTGACTAAAGATAATTAAAATCTCAATCTAAGCTTTAGAATTGAAATGAAGTATAATTTCCTCTCCCTTAATTATAGCAAAACAACTTTTCAACCCCTACAACTTCACGAATTGAAACTTTGTTTTCTATAATTAACATTGCTAACTTGCAACACTAAACGTAATAATCATGCTCCAACTAACATGATGATTATCAACATAACACTTATGCTCCCACTAGCTCTGACATATTTCTAGAAATCTGCTGGACTTCTGAAATTTAGATTCATACACCCTTTCTTAGATAGCTCACATGTGTGACTAAACAATTTTCAGAACTATGAAAAGGGATGCCGTAACCATAGTCTCAATTGCTTAGGCATTTGTCATTTCTCACAAGTCCATGTTAGTGTGCCGGTTAACCACACGCGCTCCACTAACGACTTTTGAAAATGCACATAACATAATTGATATCTACGTAAAATCTACTTAGTGAAAGCGTTTCCTCACCATCATTTTCATGAATCGGAGAGAAACCTTATGACACTTAGATTTTATAGTGTATGAGTTCCTATCCATGTGAATTTTTCAAAACCATAATCACAAGATAAGGTTAGTGACAAATTCAGCCTTACATGGATTAAACTTATTCAATCTTAGTTTCTTGTCACCTTGGTAGCACAAGGCCCACCAATGCTTCCAAGTTGAACTCTGATAACTCACATGCAAATTCAACTTATTTGAAGTAGGTAAAGAAATGTCAACACGATAGGTTGCAAACCCTAAGTCGTGTGCTAGTGATAAATTACAGGTTTTACTCTTGATTAAATCTTGAAACTCTTTCAGGATCTTTAAGGCTCCCACTGTCCCCTTGACATATAAGTTTCCCCAGTCAAGAACCATTCCTTGACAAAACAAATATTCAAGGGACAGTGCGGATTCTTATCAAGACTAACACTTCACCCAATTGGTCTTAGTTGGTCTTTGTCTCATCCAAGACATCACAACTTACCAATCTCAAATGTACAAGAGTAGAAAACATTTTACTCTTACATTTGACTAGTGTTAATAAATATTCCTTTATGTCACTCAAAGTTACAATTTTGGAGTATGACTCTAAGATTTGTTTTGGAACGAAGTATGACTCATCTTCTTGATTTTAACCAATCCAACAATTCATGACCTCTCTTCTTAGCCATAACAATGCACTAAGACGTCCTTAGAGTATGAATTTGTGATATGGTTTCATAATCATTAAGATGATCATGAAATACGATACTAAAGTACTCTCCCATCCTTTCAGATTTGAGAAACTTTTATCTTTCTTCCTAATTTGATTCTTCTCATTTGTTTTGTCATACATTGTAACCTTTCCAATGTTACAGAATTATACTTAACCTCATAAGTATAATCATATTTACTAATCTTTAGTAAATCATGACAAATCAATCTTTGTGGTGGACCTTGACCAACGCACACCCAGTGTACCTAATTCCTTAGTCCTTCAATTGACTCACATATACATGTGATCAAAGAATTAGTCTTAATTTTCAAAGATGAAAATCCTCATTCATCATACAATACAACTTGTATGATTCCAAGTTTCTGTCCAATTGAAACTTGGGTGATGAAAAACTTTCTTCATTCGGTAAATTCAGACACTACCACAAATGAAGGAATCAAATCCACTTTCCAATATTGCTATTACTGGAAACATATAAGCAACAATTTTCCACAGATGCCATTGTAAGGATATTTTTAAAATAAATAAAATTAAAACCCTTTTTTTTCTTTTATTTTAAAACTTTGCGGAAAAACTTATCCTTACAATCCACATGAAAACCTTGTTGTTATCTATTCAAAAGCAATATATTATAACTCTTAAGCAACAGCTCAAAATTCTGATTACCGAACCATGCGATCGAAACCCATTTTCGCAATCAGAATCAACATATACTTCTTTTAAGCTTCCTATCCTTTCTTTGATTCTTAAAAACATCAACATGTGACCCATTCACATTATGTAATAAGAATCTCCAAATAGGAACTTAATAGAGTTAGTCAGTGGACTTTAACTGAAGTGGAGTCAAACTTCTTGACTTGATCAATCTTATGATCTTTCAGGTAAATATGGCAGCTTCGCAATCAGTGTCCCTCCCTTTGGCAATAAAACATATAGACCCTTTGGTAATGGCACATGAGACTATCTCAAACTTAGCCTTTCTCTTTACCATTTGGTCAACCGAGTTGACTATGGCCGATCCCTTTCCATTGGGAAGAGAAATGCTTTTCTAGATATCCAATGCTACCATTGTCAATGTCCATGTAGACTTGGGAAGTTGTTCTTTTAATCAAATTTGCTTTACTGGTGTTCCAAATCATTGCTGATTCCACAACACCAAGCAATTAGATAACATCATTAAGGGTCATGTCATAGTCTGTCTCATAGTAGTCCAAAAGAGACTCACTATGTTACTAAGAAAGTTATTGAACATCCAACTTTCACGAGACTTTAACACCGAACTCTCCCGGCTTGTCAATATGTGACTTTATCTCCAAGATGTGAGCACACATAGACTATGCTTGCCAATAGGGATTGAGTGACTTTAAGCTTTTCAATAACTTGTGGGTGAGGGAGAATAATTGGAGGAGGTGGAGGAAGTGAAGCATGATGTTGAGGGACACCATCTTCAAGAGATTTGGGAAGATCATAGTTGTCTGAACCAGACATCTATAATGGGAGAAAATCAAGTTAGTTGATTCAAAGTCCTTAATATAACACCCAATATGAAATATTAAGGCTAGGACCCAACACAATATTTTATAATTTAGAAGAGGGATGCCGTAATCCAAGCTATAAAATATTTGAAAGTAGGCGAATGACGATTCACCAATTTCCACCATGAAAAACGAAATAATTTATTAGGTTTTAATTGGATTTGAAATTCCTAGATCTTTTGAGATTCATTGAACTTTTCAATGGCATGTTTCAATCTCGAGTGTGCCCTCTCAAATTTTGTGACTGGGATGCCGAGGATCACAAAACAAGGTGTGAATAACCATACCAATTCACTTGGTACCCTTAATATTATCACCCAATCAATGTGCAGGTTAACCACACACGCTCCATTGATCTATGACAAACATTAAGTCACCCTTCGTGATCCTTACTAGTCCAAGTTAGTGTGCCGGTTAACCACACACGCTCCACCAACGACTTGGTAAGGTACAAAGTGTGAATTCCATGGGCTAGCACCAAATTCACATTTTTCCTAAAGTAACTAAGATTGGGAATTAAATAAAACATTTAGTTACTTTATAATAATCATTATACTTTTAATGAGAATTTAAAGTCATTGTCCTACCCGTTCGGCTAACGACCCTCCACCGATCAAGCAAGCGGTGGGTGAGAGTGGACACCCATTAAGTCGTCATTTTATAGGCAACAACCTTATACCCACCTTATAGACCGGCTTCGTGAATGAGGCCTACTAACGGTAAAACGACTTGTTCTTATACATATATATAATAATTAACCATTAATCTTATAATAGTATAAGGGTAGAATTTTAACTTTTAAAACTTCTAGGGTATGGAATTAAAGTTTATTAAAGTGTGTGAAACTTTTCCAAATTCCAAAACTTGAGGGCAAGTTTTGAAACTATTCAAAACTAATTAATTCCATGATTTATGTGTTGAAAGTAGTTTTAATCCAAAAACTCTTCAAGTTCCATAATTTGAGGACAAGTTATGGAAGACTTTAAACTAATACAAGAATTACTTTTCTTTATTTTATAACTTATGGAATTAATTAAGGTTACACTTTATTTATATATGTATTAATGAAGTGACTCTTGAACCTCCATAACTTAAGGACAAGACTCTTCATCTTTTGTAACCATCCAAAACTTTTCATTTCATAACTTATGAATTTAAGGTTCATAAAAATGAAGACTCTTCATTTTCATGTAACTTATGTGTTTTAAGTGTGTGTTAAAGGAAAGTGACCTTTGGATATCCATAACTTGAGGACAAATTATGGACTCCATTAAAACACATAAATGATCAAGAATTAATTCTAAACAATTCAGCAAATAATTCCTATCATCTTCTAAATTCATAAGAACATGAACATGATCATCAAAATTTCAAGAATTATATGAACACATAAAATCATGGAATTTTGATTATAACTTTGAAATTGGTCCACCATCATCATTACCACATCAAAAACAGGTTTTATGAGTCCAAAACAGTTTAAGGTAACGATTCTAGACCAATTCCAGCACCAAAACTCGAAGATATGTTGTCTGGGGGTCCAACTCGTCGAGTGCATGAACCAACTCGCTGAGTTGGATGGGTTTTGCCTTGGACTCGTCGAGTCCCTTCATGGACTCGGCGAGTCAGCTGTGCAGACAGCATAAAATCTTCGTTTTTCAGCAATTTGCATCAAGTATTCAAATAAGCAAGCCTAGGCTCTGATACCACTGTTGGGTTTTGAGCAATCTAACACTTCCTAAGTGTGCATGCAACCCTAATAAACCTTGGATCTATGTTTGTCTAAATACATGCAAAATAATAATTTTTCCAAGGTTCATAACCTATCTAACATGGCATGGGATACTTTTAAACATAAAAGAATTAGATGAGATTACATACCTTTTGATGATGCGTTTGATTCCTAAGGAGTTTGAGGGCCAAGCACCAATAGTGTGAATGCCTCAAATGGAATCACAAATCACCACAAACTCTTGGAAAACTTTGAGAGAGTGTATACACACTATAATTTCGGCCACACACAAAGTCTCACACAACTAGTTCCACTAGTAGCTATTTCATGCAACATAAGTATGCTTATATAGTGTACATGATTAGGGTGAAACCCTAATAACCCATGACCTTTCCTTTTCCAAGGATCCATGGGTTAAAAGCTCCATGGATCATCCATGGACTTCCATACAAGCCTAACCTGTTAACAAATGAGTGTTAGCCCACACCATATAAAACCAATAGCCCACAATCTAATTAGTCTTCCTTTTAATCTCTAAATTAATTCATAATTAATTTAAGACTAAGACTAATTAAATAACATGACTTCATATTAATATATTATAACTTATAATATATTAATAATCATATGTGTATAACTCTCATAAAATTATCCATAAATAGTTTGGATGAAATGCAACCCAAATGGACCATGCCGGGTCGGGTCAAGTATATACCAAATAAGTTATGGACTTAGACACCTTATCCAACAAGGAAGATGACCAAGTCACCCTTTACTGACACTTGTGAAAGGGGTGAGGGTCTATTGGATCTCATACACACCGATGTGTGCTTAGATCCACCACAAGGGATGCTTGCCGCTTCTACGTGACTTTTACGGATGATTATAGCAGATATGGATATATCTACTTAATCAAGCAAAAGTCAGAAACCTTTGAAAAGTTCAAAGAGTTTAAGAATGAAGTGGAGAATCAGCTAGGCAGGACAATCAAGATGCTTCAGTCAGACCGAGGAGGAGAGTACCTAAGTCTTGAGTTTCACGAATATCTAAAAGAATGCAGAATTGTTTTGCAATTGATGCCTCCGAGGACGCCACAATTGAATGGTGTGGCCGAGAGACGTAATCGGACCTTGTTGGATATGGTTCGTTCTATGATGAGTCGGACTTCATTGCCGATAGCTTTCTGGGGGTATGCCTTAGATACTACCGCCCACATCCTTAACTTAGTTCCTACCAAGAAGGTTACCTAGACTCCTCAAAAGATGTGGACAAGGAAGGCTCCCTCATTGGCACATATCAAGGTTTGGGGTTGCGAGGCTTTCGTAAGACGAGTGACTTATGACAAGCTACAACCTCGTTGTGAGAAGTGTTATTTCATCGGCTATCCGCATAAGTCTTTTGGCTATCTTTTCTATAGACCGAGTAACAATGTTGTCTTCGTTGCTATAAGAGGAGTTTTCCGAGAAAGGGAATTGATAAGCCAATAAGATAGTGGGAGGCAAATTGAACTTGAAGAGATTCAAGATTATGGCGATGAAGGAACCTCTGAAACTGGCACTCAACCTGAGGAGGAAACTCCTGTTGAACCTGTTGATGAGTCCTTACCTCTTCGACGTTCCACTAGGGCTAGTGTTCCAACCCAGTTATATGGATTTCATATTACTAACGAAGGGGATACATTTATTAGTGATAGTACACTAGTAAATTTGGGCGAAACTAGAAGCTACAAAGAAGCCATGGCAGGCTCGGAGTCTGCAAAATGGAAAGAGGCGATGGACAGCGAGATTCAGTCCATGTACGACAACCAAGTTTGGAATTTGGTTGATAATGTACCGGGTCGCAAGACAGTCGGGTGCAAGTGGATCTTCAAGAAGAAGACAGACATGGATGGGGAAGTGCATACTTATAAAGCGCGGTTGGTTGCGAAGGGCATGAATCAAACTCCCGGAGTTGACTATGATGAGACGTTCTCACCAGTTGCGAAGATAAAGTCTACTAGGGTTTTGTTGATGCGAAGCATCCAAATAGAGTATGAAAGCTTGAGAAATCCATTTATGTATTGAAACAAGCGTCTTGCAGATGGAATCTTTGTTTTGACGAGAAATTTAAAGAGTTTGGCTTTCTGCGAAGCGAAGATGAATCTTGTGTATATGTCAAGGCCAGTGGGAGTATATTGAGCTTCCTCATATTATATGTCGACGACATACTGCTCATAGGAAACGATGTCCCAACCTTGCAGGAGGTCAATTCCTGGCTTGGGAAATGTTTCGCTATAAAGGACCTCAGAGAGGCTGCTTATATTCTGGGAATAAGAATAGTAGGAAACAGGGAAAAGGGACTGATAGGACTCAGTTAGGATACATACTTGGATAAGGTATTAAAGCGTTTTAGTATGGAAAATTCCAAGAAAGGGGAGTTGCCAATCCAAAGCAATACCAAGCTGAGTAAGACTCAAAGCCTGAGTACAGAGGCAGAGATAGCTGATATGAGTCGAGTACCTTACGCTTCCGCAATAGGCTCTATCATGTATGCTATGACTTGTACTCGCCCTGATGTGGCCTTCGCTTTGAGCATGGTCAGCAGATATCAAGGGAACCTTGGTAGAGCTCATTGGATTGCAGTTAAGAATATTCTTAAGTACCTTCGGAGGACTAAGGAATGGTTTCTAGTCCTTGGTGGGAGTGATGACTTAAGGGTACGAGGGTATAGTGACGCTAGTTTTCAGACGGATCGGGATAATTACCGATCGCAGTCGGGCTAGGTCTTTACCCTAAATGGAGGAGCAGTGACTTGGAAAAGTTCCAAGCAGGAGACCGTAGCTGATTCAACGTGCGAATCAGAGTATATTGTGGCAAGCGAAGCGTAAAAGGAGGCTATATGGTTGAAGAACTTCATTGGAGACCTTGGAGTTATGCCATCCATAAAGGAGCCGATGGAAATTTTCTGTGATAATGAAGGAGCGGTTACCTTAACAAAGGAACCAAGAGATCATGGTAGATCTCGACATATCGATAGAAAATACCATTTTATTAGACATCGGTTAGAAGAGGGACTCCTCGTAGTGAAGAGGGTATCATCAGAAGAAAACCCAGCAGATCCCCTTACGAAGGGACTGAGTAGGGTCAAACACTTGCAGCACGCTAGGAGCATTGGGCTGAAGGATGATATAAGTTTGGATTAGATAGGAAACGTGTAATAGATAGTTTGTACTTAACATTTGATGAATAAATAAAGTTGTGTTATTTATGAGTAAAGCTACTCTCTTGTGTTGGTTATTTATCTATTGTTTCAATTTTGTATGTTTTGACTTCCGGAATGATAGGATTATTCAAACAGTCCACATTCAGTCATATTTTGGAAGGAGATATGAATGAAGTCTGTCATGAATTGTTTGTAGATTGTCCGAAAGGTTTTGGGCATAGCAAAGGTTTGCTGCAAAGTTCATGAGTGCTTATGAATATGATTTGAGCATTGGAATAAACCCGAGTTTGCTGGTATCACTCCGTGGTGTTTTACCTTAAGTGATCGCAAAGCGATAATATAATATAGTCTTAAAACTTAGAGATATGGTTGTTGTTTGCTAGTTGGTTATGCATTGATGATGTGTAAACGAATCAGTAACTTGATGTTATAAAACAAATTATTGTGTATAATTCAATTAGTAAACAATGGATGCATATGAGTCGAAGTTGATCTGTTCCTTTTATTCTATGAGAATAAAAGTGATATCTTGGCCAGTTGATGATTTGGTTTGACTTATGTGCCGGTCCCGGTCAGAATGAAGTTGATGTGTTCAACTAAGTTCTGTGTCAAAAAAATCGGAAATCGAGGAACAAATGCTGGACAATAAGCATTGTCAGCATGATATCCAGAACAGAGGATTATACGATCCTTTATCTGAAGGACAAGTTGATTAGAGTTGACAGCGAAGTATAAGAGCTACGATTGCTAATCGGATTCTGAAGTCGTACGTGAGATATAGTTACTAGACTTATCCAAGTGGGAGACTGTTGGATTAGTGTCTAAGCCCGTAACTATATTTGGTATGTACTTGACCCGGTTGTGCATGGTCCTTTTGGGTTGCCTTCTCCAAAGCAACTTGACAAGGTAATTTAAGGAGAGAGAGAGAGAGAGAGAGAGAGAATATTATGGTTTATTAATATATTATAAGAATAATATATTAAAGGAGAAATCATATTTATTTAATTAGTATTGGTCATAAATTAATTAGGAATTAATTTGGTGACTAAAAGAGATTAATTAAATAAAGGGGTATAAACTGTCAAATGCATGATAATTGAGTTTTGGGCTGGAGAACCTAATGGACTAAGGGGGGAACGAAATTATGATGGGGATCCATCATATTTTCGTCCAAAGGCCCTAATCTAGAAGGTTCTATGGGCTGCTTGGTGATTAAGCTGTCCATTAGGGTTTAGGCTGAAACCCCAGCAGCCAGCAGTATAAATAGGACCCTTAGGCTATGGAAATCGGCTACCATTGATTCTAAGAGAACCCTAGGCCGATTTCAGCACCTTTCTCATCCTCTCTCATATTGCCTTCTTTCTTGTGGGGTTTGTGAACCATTAGAGGAGTTGCAATTGTGACTCTAAGCTCAAGATCTAGAAGATTACAAGGATTCAAGCTACTTGGAAGAGGTAAAACACTTAGATTTGTTTTCTTAATGATAATTTCGAATTATATATGATAGATCTAGTTTTGTAAGTCTTGGAATCAAAGCATGTACAATAAAGAAACCTAGATCCAAGCATTAGGGTTTGTATGAGCATATAGGAATGTTTCTTATGCATAAAACCCATCAGCCGACTCCTTTCACTTCGAAGAGGAAGTACCTGAAACCAAAATTGAAAATAGTAAGCACAAAGCTTAGTGAGTCCCTCCATCATACCACATATCATATAATAACATACTACCTAGCATATCTAGGTGCTGGCCTACCCCTTCGGTTTCTTTCAACTGGTAATTGCCTAACATACTTTGGTGCTGGCCTACCCCTTCGGTCTCTTTCGACCAGTATCTGCCTAGCAGACATGGGTGTTGGCCTACCCCTTCAGTCTCTTTCAACCGGTAACCAGGGACTATTTCACCCCTACTGATACCACATAATATCATAGTGAATATACATAAATCACATACTGCCTAGCATATCTGGGTGCTGGCCTACCCCTTCAGTCATTTCGACCGATTTCAGGGTCTATCCTACCTTTCCTACCACTATCGCATAGTAACATAACATACGCGCATATAAATCATAACAGATAGTGGCATACCAGAAAATTATCACAAAGGCAATCATCTCAACTATAATCAAATACTAGTGGGATGACATTGGTGCTTTAGACCCGCTCTTACCGGAAGGTAACTCACCTCGATAACTGGGAATAGTTGCAAAAACTCCTGCTCTGAAATCAACCCCTCTCAGACTCCTACACATAAACATTTCCTTTAATTATTCTTCCGTACTCATAACCCCTTACGGGTCAACTTGGGTCAAAGTAAAAGTCAAAGGTCAACACTCTGGTCAAAGTTAACCTCTTGGGTTGACTCAACTCGTCAAGTTGGCCCATCAACTCGTCGAGTTCCATGAACCATATATCCTGAAACCGTGATTCAACTCATCGAGTTTCTCCTATCCATAGAATCGGGACTTCTTCAGTCAAATCGTCGAGTTCCTACTTGAACTCGTCAAGTTTGTTCTTTTTCAGACTCATGACTTTTCGATCCAACTCATCGAGTTCCTCCTTGAACTCGTCAAGTTTGTCCTTTTTCAGACTCAAGACTTTTCGATCCAACTTGTCGAGTTCCTCTATGGACTCGACGAGTCCCTCGGTCTGTTGAGCCATCTTAATAGATGAAGCTCTTATCCTTCAGATCCAAGCTCCATACTGTTGGAATAGTGTCTAAGGCTGCAACTATATTAGGCAAGTATTTGCCCCGGTTGTGCATGGTCCTTTTGGGTTGCCTTCACCATAGCAAGTTGATAGGATGATTTATTAAGAGAGAGTAAATATTATTAATATATTATGAGAATAATATAAAGAATAATAATATTGTTATTTGATTAATATAAGTCATAGAATTAATTGGAATTAATTTGGTGACTTAAAGAGATTAATTAAATAAAAGGGTATAAACTGTCAATTGTTTGATAGTTAAACTTTAGACTGTAAATCCATATAGATATGGATTGGACGGATTCTAGAAGCTAGGATTGCTTCAAATCATCCAAGGAGTTATCTAAGGAATGGATTTGGATAGCCTTAAGAGAAGATTATCCAATTAGGGTTTAGGTTGTAACCCTTAAGGAGTCTACAAGTATAAATAGACCCTATGGCATAAGGAATTCGGTACTTCACCTAAAGTAAAGAAGCCCTGGCCGAATTCCTCCCCTCTCCTCTCTCCCAAATCATCCTCCTTGCTATTTGGTGTTTGTAAGCCATTAGAGGAGTGACAATTGTGACTCTAGAAGCTCCAAGACAACAAGATCAACAAGGAATTCAAAGGTATGATTCTAGATCTGTTTCAATGTTGTTATTTAACCTAAATAGTCATTAGAAGTCTTGGATTCAAAACATGTTTAATTAGAAAGCCTAGATCCAAGCATTAGGGTTTTGCATGCGCACATAGGAAAGTTCTTATGGCTAAAACCCATCAGTGGTATCAGAGCCCAACTTGGTTTTCATTAAATTGTTGCTTAATTGTCTGAAACTAAACTGCAAAATTCGTTTTTTGTGTTTCTGAGTCATGGACTCGGCGAGTTCCAAAGTGGACTCTGCGAGTTGGCCTGACTCGGCGAGTCCCTTTGTGCACTCGGCGAGTCCAAGCGTCAGAAATGGCCAGATTCGGGATTTCTTCATGATTATCTTATGGAAACTTACCTTAATCATATTAGATCAACCCTAATCCGATTTTTTTGATATATATGACTATAATCTTGATCTAATTAAAGATATTTATCAACTAATAAAATATTTAATTTCCTTATATGATAATTAATTAATTATTTTGATTATTTTGGTAATTATCTTAAAAGAAATCTTGAATAAATCAAATATAGATAATTAGAAAATTAATTGTTAATTGAAATTATTTGTTATTTGATCTTCCATGTTTTAAATGTTTAAAACGTGTCCTCAAGTTTTGAAATTTATATTTTGTGATTAAAAGTTTTAATTTAGACAACTTAAATTTCAAACCCTAGATTTTAAAAGGTTTAAAATACAACCCTATACTAATATAATATTACAAGAATAATATATATATATATATATATATATATATATATATATATATATATATATATATATATATGTATAACTAAGATGCTAGTCTTACCGTTAGTAGGCCTCATTCACGAAGGTTGCGGCCTATAAAATGGCGCTTAATGGGTGTACACTCACACCCACCGCTTGCTTGATCGGTGGAGTGTCGTTAGCTGAACGGGTAGGATAGGGCAACCTCATCCTCTCATTAAAAGTATAATAAGTAATACAAAGTAACTACATATTTTAAAATTTCCCAATCTTAGTTACTTTAGGAAAAGTGAATTGATGCAATCCCATGAAATTACACTTTGCACCCTTGCTGAGAAGTTAGTGGAGCGTGTGTGGTTTACCGGCACATCGAATAGGTGATCGTTACAATGAAGGCACCATGTGAATTTGCATGGTAATTCACACCCGCTTTGTGATCCTCGGTATCCCAGTCACAAACAAGAGGGGCATATCGAGATTTAAACATGCCATTGAATAGTTTCAATGAATCTCATCCGAACCTAGGAATTCTCAATATATTTAGGACTAATAGTTAAGTTTTTGAAATGGAGAATTAGTGAATCGTCATTCACTTACCTTCAATTTATTTGCATGTTAGATTACGGCATCCCTTTTCTAATATGTAAATGTTATTGTTGAATCCTAGCCCTAATTTTTCTTATTGGGTGATAATTAGGGATTCTTATTCTAATCTATCTTTGTTCTTTCTTCTTTTTGTAGATGTCGAACGCAAACAACGCTGCTGCGAGTTCTTTCACGTTGATGAGCCTTTGCCAAAAGGTCACCTTCGATGGAACGAACTTTAGCGAATGGATAAGATACATTCGCACCATTGCTCGCTATGATGATAAGGAGTATGTCCTCGATGAGAAGCTCGAGAAGATCAACCCTGAAATCGCTACTCCGGCTGAAATTACCACTTTTGAAACTCATGAGCGAGATGCAACGAAGGTACATTGCATCATGATAGCCACCATGAACTCCGAATCCCAAAAGTCCTACGAGGACATGTACCCATACGAGATGCATCAAGACTTATTGGAGAGATACCACCAGAACGCGAGACAAGAGCGTTATGAGATTTTCACTAACATGATTTCCGCTAAGATGGGTCATGGAGAATCTCTTACTGTGCACCTGCAAAAGATGCAAAGGTATGTCGACCGCCTTCGCAAGTTAAATGTTGACTTTGGGGAAGACTTGGCGATCGACATGGTGCTTCACTCTTTGCCTCCGATGTACAATCAATTTAGGATGACCTACCACATGAACAAAGAGGAGGTCACCCTAAGCAAACTCCAAGGTCTCTTGAGGGTCGCTGAGAGCAACTTCAAAGACAAATTTGTTGCACCAACTCCCAATCCACCCGCTGCTCCTGTCTTGGCTATTGGTCAAGGAAAGGGAAAGAAGAGGAAGGCTTCGTCTAAGAACCATCGCAAGGTTAAAGCCCGAGATGGTGCCTCTTCCAGTGGGACCAAAGTTGATCCCACTAAGCCATGCCCTAACCCTAAGGAGGCAGAGTGCCACCACTGCCACAAGATAGGACATTGGAAGAGAAGTTGCCCAGAGTACCTGCAAGCCATCAAGGAAGGAAAGATCAAGCCATCTTTCACAGGTATATACACAATTAAATCTAACGATTCTAATCATGCTATTTCTTGGGTTCTTGATACCGGTTGTGGTTACCACATTTGTTCTAATGTGCAGGGACTAAGAAGAAGTAGGGATGTGGAGCAAGGAAGAATCAATCTAATCATGGGGAACATAAGATCGTCGCATGTGACCAAGATTGGAGAGTATTCTTTAGTATTTAGGAATAATTTATGTTTAGATTTGAACAATTGTTTCTATTTGCCAGAAATAGCTAGAAACATCATTTCATTTCATGGTTTATATAGACAAGGTTTTAGATTTTCTTTTAATAATGAGAATGGTTCTATTTTGGCTTATCTAAATGGTGTCTTTTACTTTGAAGCTATACCATGTAATGGAATTTATGAAACTGTTATGATTGTTGATAACTTAGGAAATGATGTTTTGAATATAGATTCTTCCACTAGTATGGATAAAGCATTCTTGTGGCATTGTCGTCTTGGACATGTCAACAAGAAACGCATAGCCCAACTCCAAAAGGATGGAGTGTTGGAGTCATTCGACCTTAGGGAAGATGACACATGCGAGTCTTGTTTACTTGGAAAGATGACTAAATCACCCTTCACAAGTACGTGTGAAAGGGGTGAGGGTCTATTGGACCTAATACATACCGATGTATGTGGACCGTTTAGATCAACCACGAAGGATGGGAACCGCTTCTACGTGACCTTTACCGATGATTATAGTAGATATGGGTATATCTATCTAATCAAGCAAAAGTCAGAAACCTTTGAAAAGTTCAAAGAGTTCAAGAATGAAGTGGAGAATCAATTGGGCAGGAAAATCAAGATGCTTCGATCCGATCGAGGAGGAGAGTACCTAACTCTTGAATTCCACGATTATCTCAAGGAGTGTGGAATAGTTTCGCAATTGAAACCTCCTAGGACACCGCAGTTGAATGGTGTGGCAGAAAGGCATAATCGAACCTTATTGGATATGGTTCGCTCTATGATGAGTCGTGCTTCACTACCTATCTCTTTTTGGGGGTATTCCTTAGAGACTGCCGCCCATATCCTTAACCGAGTCCCTACTAAGAAGGTTGCCAAAACACCTCACGAGATGTGGACAGGGAAAGCTCCCTCGTTGGCACATATCAAGGTTTGGGGTTGCGAGGCTTTCGTAAGACGAGATACTCACGACAAGCTCGAACCCCGAAGTGAGCGATGTATTTTCATCAGCTACCCACAGACATCCTTTGGATATCTCTTCTATAGACCGAAGGACAATGTTGTCTTTGTTGCGAGGAGACGAGTTTTCCAAGAGCGAGAACTCATAGGCCAAGGAGACAGTGGGAGGCAAATCGAACTTGAAGAGATTCAAGAGTCGATAGATGAAGGAACCTCTACCGCTGGCACTCAACCCGAGGAGGAAACTTCGGTTGAACCGATTGACGAGTCCTTACCTCTTAGACATCCCGATAGAGTTAGAGTTCATCCCGAGTTTTATGGTTTTCATATTACTACCGAAGGGGACACGTATATTAATGACGGTACACTAATAAATCTTGATGAACCTAATAGCTATAAGGAAGCCATGGCAGGCTCGGAGTCTGCAAAATGGAAAGAGGCAATGGATAGCGAGATCCAATCCATGTATGATAACCAAGTTTGGAATTTGGTTGATTATGTGCCCGGACGTAAGACCGTTGGGTGCAAATGGATCTTCAAGAAGAAGACCAACGTGGATGGAAACGTACACACATATAAAGCGCGATTGGTTGCAAAGGGCTTTACTCAAACTCCCGGAGTTGACTATGATGAGACCTTCTCACCAGTTGCGAAGATAAAATCTATTAGGGTGATGCTAGCTATTGCCGCATTTCATGATTATGAGATTTGGCAAATGGATGTCAAGACCGTTTTCCTTAACGGAAAGTTGGCTGAGGATGTTTACATGGCTCAGCCAGAGGGGTTTGTGGATCCGAAGCATCTAAATAGAGTGTGTAAGCTTGAGAAGTCCATTTATGGACTTAAGCATAGGGTTGTTCACTATTTGGATAAAACCGAATTGTCTAATTGGACAATTTGGATTGGACTATTTGGTTCGGATATTCGGATTTTTGGATTGGTTTTCAACAAAACCGAATTATTATTTTGGATTTCGGATTGGTTTTGGTTTATAAAATAAGAACCGAATAAACATTTATTATTTATTTATTTATAATATATATCTATAGTTATCTATTGATTTTGTAATTTATTTTTTAATATTGGTTCAAAACATTTCACCCGATAAAAAAACATCAATATGTATTATCTCTTAAAAGTTTAATCTATAAAATATTTAACTATAATATATCTACTTAGTGGTTGTTTGTACATAAATTACAAATCACAACTAAATAAATTTTTTCGTTTATTGTGTAAAATTGGGTAATATTATAATTATATGTCGTTTTAAAATATTTCGGTTTTTGAAAACCGAATTATAAAAACCGATCCAACCGAATTGTAATTGGATCGGATCGGATCGGATTTGAATTTAGTTTGGTCTATTCGGATCCATGTTTTGAAAACCGAAATCAATTTGGATTCACTTGATTGGATCGGATCAAACCGATCCATCCAAACGAACACCCCTACTTAAGCAAGCGTCTCGCAGATGGAATCTTTGCTTCGATGAGAAAGTCAAAGAGTTTGGATTTGTACGAAGCGAAGACGAATCGTGTGTATATGTCAAAGCCAGTGGGAGTATAGTAAGCTTCCTCGTTCTATATGTTGATGACATATTACTCATAGGAAACGACGTCCCGACTCTGCAGGAGGTTAAGTCCTGGCTCAGGAAGTGCTTCGCTATAAAGGACCTCAGAGAGGCTTCTTATATTTTGGGAATAAGGATAGTAAGAGAAAGAAGTAAGAGACTAATTGGACTTAGTCAGAATACTTACTTAGAGAAGGTACTAAAACGTTTTAGTATGGAGAACTCAAAGAAGGGAGAATTACCAATACAAAGTAATGCCAAGTTGAGTAAGACTCAAAGTCCGAGTACCGAAGCTGAGATAGCAGAAATGAGCCGAGTACCATATGCTTCCGCAGTTGGCTCAATCATGTACGCTATGACTTGTACTCGCCCTGATGTAGCCTTCGCTTTGAGCATGGTTAGCAGATATCAAGGGAATCCTGGCAGAGCACATTGGATTGCGGTGAAGAATATCCTTAAGTACCTTCGGAGGACAAAGGAATGGTTCTTAGTCCTTGGAGGGAGTGATGACTTGAAGGTGCGAGGGTATAGTGACGCCAGTTTTCAGACCGACAGGGACAACTACCGTTCGCAGTCGGGCTGGGTCTTTACCCTGAATGGAGGAGCAGTGACATGGAAGAGTTCCAAGCAGGAAACCGTAGCTGATTCAACGTGCAAATCAGAGTACATTGCAGCGAGCGAAGCGTCGAAGGAGGCAATATGGCTAAAAAACTTCATCGGTGATCTTGGAGTTGTACCTGCCATAAAGGAGCCCATGGAGATTTTCTGTGATAACGAAGGAGCGGTTGCCTTGACCAAGGAATCGAGGGATCATGGTAGATCAAGACATATCGACAGAAAATATCACTTCATTAGACATCGCGTAGAAGAAGGACAACTCGTAGTGAAGAGGATATCATCAGAAGATAACCCAGCAGATCCGCTTACGAAGGGACTGAGCAGGGTTAAGCACTTGCAGCATGCTAGGAGTATTGGGCTGAAGGATGATATTAGCATAGATTAGATAGTATTAGAAACATGTAATAGATAAATGTAATTAACATTTGATGATTAAATAAAGGAGTTTTATTTATGAGTAATGTTACTGTCTTATGTTAATTGTTTAACTATTGTTTCACTTTGCATGTTTTGACTTCCAGAATAATTGAGTTTATTAGGAATAATCGAATTGTTCAAATTGTCCACAATCGTTCATATGTTGGAAGTAGATATGAATGAAGATTGTCATGAATTGGTGTGTAGATTGTCTAAATGGTGTTAAACATAGCAAAGGGTTGCTGCAACGTTCATGAGTGCTTATGAACTAGTTTTGAGCATTGGAACAAACCCGCGCTTGCTGGAATCACCTTATGGAATATGATATAAAAGGGTGATCGCAAGACGATAATATCATATAGTCTTAAAACCTAGATATATGGTTTGTTAATTGTTAATTGATTGTACATTGATAATGCGAAAACGCATCAGTAACTCGGTGTTATAAAAAGCATTGTTGTGTATAGTTGGTTAATGAATAAGTAAATGCATATAAGTCGAAGTTTATCTGTAACTTTTATCTAAGAAGGTAAAAACGATATCTCGGCTGCTCGATGATTTGATTTGACTTATGTGCCGGGCCCGGTCAGAACTGAATTGTTGTGTTCGATTAAGTTCTATGTCAAATAAGTCAGAGATCGAGAAACCTAAATGCTTGACTAACCATTCCATAGGATTGTCAGCATGATATCTAACAGAGGACTGTACGATCCCTTATCTAAAGGACAAGATTGATTAGATCAGAGTTTGACAGCGTCTTTGAGAGCTACGATTGCAAACCGAATTGCACTTGTGCATATAGTTACTAGACTTATCCAAGTGGGAGACTGTTGGAATAGTGTCTAAGGCTGCAACTATATTAGGCAAATATTTGCCCCGATTGTGCATGGTCCTTTTGGGTTGCCTTCACCATAGCAACTTGATAGGATGATTTATTAAGAAAGAGTAAATATTATTAATATATTATGAGAATAATATAAAGAATAATAATATTGTTATTTGATTAATATAAGTCATAGAATTAATTGGAATTAATTTGGTGACTTAAAGAGATTAATTAAATAAAAAGGTATAAACTGTCAATTGTTTGATAGTTAAACTTTAGACTGTAAATCCATATAGATATGGATTGGACGGATTCTAGAAGCTAGGATAGCTTCAAATCGTCGAAGGAGTTATCTAAGGAATGGATTTGGATAGCCTTAAGAAAAGATTATCCAATTAAGGTTTAGGTTGTAACCCTTAAGGAGTCTACAAGTATAAATAGACCCTATGGCATAAGGAATTCGGTACTTCACCTAAAGTAAAGAAGCCTTGGCCGAATTCCTCCCCTCTCCTCTCTCCCAAATCATCCTCCTTGCTATTTGGTGTTTGTAAGTCATTAGAGGAGTGACAATTGTGACTCTAGAAGCTCCAAGACAACAAGATCAACAAGGAATTCAAAGGTATGATTCTAGATCTGTTTCAATGTTGTTATTTAACCTAAATAGTCATTAGAAGTCTTGGATTCAAAGCATGTTTAATTAGAAAGCCTAGATCCAAGCATTATGGTTTTGCATGCGCACATAGGAAAGTTCTTATGGCTAAAACCCATCACATACTTCATCTACATAATGGAAATGCCCTTTTAAGGGTAAAGTTTCCAACTTTACCCGTCAATAATCCTTCTTAATGGGTTTAGTTCAAACCCAAGTCCTTTAAGACTTAGATCTTGGTCCAAAAGCCATAATATTCCAAACTAACTCATGAAAACTAAGATCTAGGCCCTAGACACCATATAACACGTAAAGTCCTTGACTTTCCCTCCATGTGTGGCACATGTAATAAGTGTCACTAGAAACCCTCCCACTTAAACCTTTTAGTGGCACTTTTCGTTTCTGTCACTATAGTTTTTTAAGCTTTTAGTGGCACTTTTTTGTTTGTCACAATAGAATAAAAGTTTTTTTGTGACATATATTTTTTGCCATTTAATGCTCGTTTGATTCAAGAAGTCATACTAGTTTTAGTTACACATTTTAAGATTTTAGTGGCACTTTTTTATTTTCCACAATACAAAATATAGTTGGAAATTTTGCACTGGTAATAATTTAGGCTACTTATATCTACATAAGTTTCATCTATAATATAAACTAAAATAATTAATTAAATTGTAGCACATTAAAAATAATATAAATTACATTGCATCAAACAAAACAAATAACATTTTCTTTTTCATTCCATTCCTTCCTAGATTCATAACAAACAAATACTACCTACTTACAATAAATATTTGAAGGCATTCCAACATCTTCATCATCATTATTCTCTAATATCCCTCATCTAGTTTACATTCAAGAAAAAGTTTATATAAAAAAAGGAAACAAAAGTTAAAACATACTTTTTCTGTAATCTTTTTATGCCACACGAATAGACTTGTACAAGTAATAATTTCATCAAAATTACTATAAATTGCTAATTTTCCCTTTTCATAAACAAGAAACAATAAACAATAAAATAAAATATATTTTTTGACTTTTTATTTCAAATGGAATGAACCATTCCATTTCTTTTGCAATCCCCTACTATCCACCTTGTAATATAAACTAATATGTTTGGATAGTTGACTACAAATGTTTTTTAGATCAATTAGAAACATGAGTATTGTTTAAGATGTAACAGCTTTACATTCTTATTAGGGCCTAATGTTTGGTAGAATAGAAGAGGAGAAAATAATAGCAAGCGAAAGATAACGGAACAATAACTTATGTAAAAGAATTAATAAAACTATTCTCATATTTTCTGATATTTACATGTCAGAAGCTTCTTTGTGGCATAGTTGTCCATTTGTACCTCTGCCCTAAGAAAACACATTAGCTCTTTTAGTAATAGCAAGTGTATGCCTCCATCCACAAGAAATCTGAACTACTTTATGTGAATAAATAAAATAGGTGAAAATTTGTTACTCATGATATAATAAGTGTTTTTAATCTCCTAGAGATTAAAGAAAGAAACATCACATGAAAATGATGTGCCATCAAATCCAAACAATGGCTATCACCACAACCAACTTTCTTTATAAGCAACTATTGTAATGCTTTTATTAGCCGAGGAATTAAGAAATCGGTGGACTTACCATGGCCTAGTCTTCCAAAATCACCCCTGACACCAATAAGGACAAAAAGGAGTTAAAAACTTTTAACAAAACTATTCTTCCAAACACAATTTTACTACCAATAATTGTTAAAATGAAGCAATAGATAAGAATTAAGGGAACATACGATCCCCAGCTGTATACATTCAGACTTGACTCTGAAAATGTAGTAGTATGATAAGCTCCACAAGTAGGTGATAGTATTTCTTGCCCATCCAAAGCACTTAATTGGGTAGGTGATAGCCTATCTCCAACATCCCCATGATACCTTTACATTTTCAGTTACATATAAAACAAATTATCCATAATGACACTCAAGTTTTGCCTATGTTTATATCATATAAACCGATGACTATTCTCTTTGAAGCATAAAGACAAACACCTACTATGCATTTTCTAGAGAATGAGTAAATATGACTCATAACTTGTTGCTTCTAACCATCTTAATATAAACCCCATTGATCATTAACACATGCATATTAATATACATAAAAAGATAAAGTGTCTCAATGTACCATAAAAAATATTTAAAAGAAAGGACACATATGTACCATGAAATTTAACTTATATCATAGATTCAACAGTTTTTCAGTTCAAATTTGTCAATTCTTATTAAAAGGATTCAATAATAACATGTTTGAAGTAAACTAGTAGTTATATGTAACCAACAATGTTGTTGTATGCAAACAGTTTTCGAACAATATTAAAATATTAAAATAATGATGCAAATCGAAAAATTATTTAACTTTTATTGCTGGATTCGATTTGATTTCCTACCAATACTCATTATGATTTTTAATCCTACACTAACATGACATATGGATAACGTTGAAGTCAACTTAAAAAAAACATATTTTAAAAGCAATTGTGTAAGATTAATAACCCAATGTTTAGTAGTTAAAAGAGTTTTATAATTAAACTTTCTAATGGTGTAAGACAAAATATCGTATAGATGTATAAATCTAAATTTATCGCTATATTTAATCAAATAAATAAAACAATTATTTTCTTGTCAAGAAAAGAATTAAGTTGGGGTTACCTAAACAAGAACCGATACCAATGACATGGAAGATTCAGAAAGGTATGGTTGATTTGATAGCTTGGACGTTGGGTTAGTAGAATATGTTAAAGGAAAAGATAAAAGAACCTTCAAAACCTGCAAAATAAGTCCAAGGGTAAAAATTTCATATCCATCCTTAATTCATAACACAACCTGAGTATCGCATCCCAACAATTTAAACATATGTTGCATCTTGAACTTGTCAAAATGTCATGGTTTTTACAACTTTAAACACAAATTTCCTACAACAAAATATAATTTAGGTATCCTTACGTTTAATTATCCACAATGATGTAAGTAAATCGCGAATTTCACTTTTCAGAAACCTGCAAACAGAAATAAGTAAGCTTTGATATATTTGTAATGAAGATCAACCAAATATACATGCAACCTGTTATTATGAAAAAAGAGTTTTCTACAGTCTATTGAGATTAACAATAGAAAATGAAAAGCAATAGATATTAAGAAACAAAGCTCAGTAACATGAAGAAATAAGTTGTGTTAGCACGATAACATAGTACATTATTGTATTAATATATTATTCATTACCAAAAAAAGTAGTCATCTACACCATCAACTAGTAATTTGAGAAAATAAGATACACTTCAGAATGGCTAAGATAGTCTAACATGATCAGAAGAGAGAAAAATAATATCTCATATGAGGACAATTGCTTCTGAAAAATAAAGGGATATAGTTACAAAATGGACCTGCATTACATTCCTTGGATATCGACCTTGCATTTTACTCTAGAAGAGTTGCACAAATTAGGGAATTTCCTACATTACCACATCCTAGAACCGAGGACAAATTTGAGTGAATGAGAAGCAAACATCAGCTTCTAAATTCAAGACTTTCAGTAAAATTCTACAACTCTATAATAAAGATAGAAATAGTTGAAATTGAGTGAAAATGTCTTTGTAAAACATATATGTAATGCGAATAACAGAAAAGTCTAACCTATGGACTTAACAAAAGGGATATAGAAATGCGAGTTTTGAAGAACGAATTACCCTAATTGATCTAACAAAAATCTCGCAATTAGTTACTACTCCTCAAATCAGACATACAAACCTACCATTAGAATCCGCATCATGTGATTTTGAAACTAATTAAACTAAATACCTAGTTGAAACACGATATGTACCTTGATCAAACATGTCGGAGCATAGCAGAGCAGTCGGAGCAGGGATGCCGATGGAGATAAAAATAACATAGGTCTACGATAGGTGAAGATCAGTGATGGATTGTCATTAATACTTGATACGTGAAGATTGGGGAGGATTTTCATTTAAAACGTATGCCACTAAATTTCATTTTGTTTGTAGTCAAGTTAGGAGCTTTTTACCTCTATTAAACCAGAAATGGAGCTTAACTTATGGATCTACTCTTCTCCTTTAGGTCCTTGCTCTTTCTTCAATGGTCCTCTTCTTTAACTTCACAAAGAACACACAAAAATGGCTCAAAAACACTCAAGAGTAGATTAGGGTTTAGGGTGATGGAGGCTGCAAATGAGGCCAACATTTGGAGGTTAAGGTGTTTAAATAGGGTGCAAAACCCTGAAATTAGGGTTTCACTCTGGCAGCCCTACTCGCCAAGTTGAGACTCTCAACTCGTCGAGTAGTATTCAAGTCCCGTGTCAAATTCTATTCCTACTCGACGAGTTTGTGACTTCCAACTCATCGAGTCCCTTTAAAAATGAATAAATTGATTTAAAATACATACTAGGAATCGGGTGTTACACAAATAGTCGATGAACCCGTATGTGTGAACCAAAGTTTCTTACCGTTGTCATAAACAACTTGATTGTTACCTGATATGATGTCGATTAATTAAGTGAGTCACAGGTTGGAGTCATGTGATATGTCGCTCCCGAATCAACATGCCAATCGGGAGTGTTGGTAGTAACATGACATTGTGTATGGAAGGCCTTTGCTAAGTTCTCATCCAAAGAGGGAGCTTGAGTAGCATAGGTATGAAATTGCGGACAAGAAGACACATAATGACCATTAGTTCTGCACAATTAGGAATGAGTGTGGTCTTTAACCTTGACCTCATCCCCTGCCACGAGAGTTGGACCCTCGATAATTGAAGGAACTACCCCTACCCTAAGCAAAATTAGTGTGAGTATTCTGAGCCTGAAAAGTAGCAGGAGGAGAAGGGGTACCGTGAAGAGACTATAAGAACAACTCGTGACTTTCTGCTTGTACAGCTAAATTGCGAAACAAAGGGGCAGGGTTGGTAGCCCTTATTGCCGTGGAGAAAGTTTCATAAGAAGGACCCAAACCACAAAGAAATCAATACAACTTATCAATTTCAACAACCGGGTGACCAATTGCGGAGAGTTGGTCACATATTGCCTTGAATCGACGACAATAATCAGAAACATAAGATGTACCTTTCGTGAGTTGTCGAAGGGAGTCACGCAGAGAATGCACGTGTTCAATAGAGGCATTACTGTAAGAAGCTTCAAGAGGGAGCCAGATGTTGCGAGCGGTGGTGAGACCAAGAACTTCAACTGCAGCTTTTTCTGTCAGAGAAGATTGCAAGAGAATAATAGCTCGTTGATCAGCTTCAGCACATACTAGATAGTCTGGATTGGGAAGAGATTTTTCTTCAACAGTAATGGTGGTCGATGGAGCAGGAGAAGAACCATCGAGATGCCCTAATAGCTTCTGATAAGTAAAGATGGGAAGAAGATGATTCCGCCATAACAAGTAATTACTGGAGGAAAGCTTGATTGTCATCAGGTGCAATGGAGAAAGGGTTATCTTGAGAAGAAGAAGAGGAGACTGTCATGGTGAGATCCCAGGAAGAAGAAAGAGACGAATAGATTTAGAAAGGGGAAAACGGATGAATAGCTGATACCATATGACAAGTGATAAAATCAACTTTATGAGGAGAGAATCGATTATATATAATGGATTTACAACAAATGCCCCTACAAATAAGAAGATAAATAGAGGTACAAATAAATACAATAAGATAATTATACAATAATAATATCCATTAATACCAACACACTCAGTATACCACTATCATCAATGTCGAGGCAAGTGTTGATACGTGGTATACACCTGGACGCCATTGGTATGCCAGAAAGCTCAAACTCATCCAATAAACAGTTGTCTTTAGAATTCGCCCTCTCACCCTGATATACTTGGACTTGCTTTAAATCTTTTAGAATTGTTCAAAGAAAATGATAAAACTGCCATTGACAGTAACATTCTTGCATTATATGGACATTTTTCTTGGATTACATGTTCTTTTCTTGAATGGGTGACTCAGCAGCAAGATATAAATATCTGAGCAACTAGACACGTGAAGAGAGATAATGTGAGTGACTATCAACATGAGTGTTACCTAGCACACTTCTTTTTACTTCACATTCACACACACCACCGTTTTTGAATAAAGAACCCATGCCAAGCTTCTTTTTCTTATAACTTCCAATCACATGTCGATATGCACCATGCATCATACAACAAGTGAGAGCCTTTGTTTAATCCACAGGTCAGTGAACTAAAGGTCAGCCAGTGAGAAGTTAATTCCTGTCAGTGTGAACATGAATACACATATTCTATACAAAAATCATGTTTAACAACCTTTGAAAAAGCAGACATTCGAAGAAGGCTGGATGATATATGCAAAAGAAAGACGTTGAAAACCTAAACTTGAGGATGAAGCTGACTTTTAAATATGAACATTGAAGTCAGCGTGAGAGATAATCAGCTCAAAAGTGTTGACTTTCTATCCCCAAGACTTATAGTATAATTACCAAAATGCCCTCGACTTGCTTCCTAATGCATGAAATGAAGAGAAACATAGTGCACTTTTTGTTTCATTGCTTTTTGACTAATGATCCATGGAATTCTCGTCTTTTCTTAGCATCAGACCCTCATGCATCAGCATTTGTTAGTCCTCCTGTTGACAGCGATTTCACAACATGCATTTATCATCATTATGTGGGACCCAAGGAACATATGATGACAATGATTTTACAGATTCTTTTACAGAAGACATGGCAGAGAAAACAGGGCAAAGGAGACTTGATCTTTGAGATCATGCATTTGAGTATCAGCGTGAATATCATCAGCGTGGGAACATCATCAGCGTGAAATATCATCTTTCTTTTTTGCGGTTCATGTCATGCATTTATTTGATGGAAATAAGCAACTAACCTTTTCTTCATGAATTATCATACACACATTGACTTTTTCTCGAGACACAAAACTGACAGATGCATGTCTCAACAACAAAAAATATACTTAGAATACCAGCATGAGAGTCATAACAGAGAGCACATCCTGTATGGTCCAAGAAGGGACGCGTGGGGATGACGTGGACCCCCCTGGAGACGTGGACCCCCCTGGAGACGCGTGCACACTGCCCCACGGGTGGGTGGTTTACGTGTGATGTGAGGCGGAAGACGGAGGCTTTGATCGGTTAATTCAATTTTGGACCATTGGGCTTTAATGTTTCGACCGTTTGTGAATTAAAAAAAAAGTATTTTTATTATTTTTTCAAATTCTCTCTATATATGCATTCATTTTACACATAATTTCCACTAAAACATACTCATATTATTTTAAAACAACCACACACATTCAACCAAAAAATGGATAACATTCCAGGTTTCAATTTCTTCGTCATCCGATGATAACGATACTGATGAGTATTTGATTTTGTATACGCTGTTATCCGCGGTACGAGATATGGTACGTGAGAGGGGCGAAAGTTCAAACGTCGAGAAGAAGCATAGAAAATGGATCAACCGGGATTGAGAGGCGGCACATGAACTTTTGGCACACTATTATTTTGCTGTTGATAGTTTATATGATTTATCGAAATTCGAAGAACGTTTTCGTACCGGTAGAAATTTATTTTTACGTATAGCTAGAGATTTGACATATAATTATGAAATTTTCCAATTACGAAGTGATGCCAGAGGTAAACACGGTTTTACTACAATACAAAAATGTATGACCGCTCTTAGACAATTGGCATATGACATCGCCGCAGACGTATCAGATGAGTATCTAAAAATGTTTGAAAGGACGGGTCATGAGTGTACATATCTATTTTCTGAGTATGTTATAGAGCTTTACCGTGACATATATTTGCGACACCTGACTAAAAGTGATATCGAACAGTTGTATGTCGTGCATCAAGCTAAACATGGTTTTTCAGGGATGCTTGGTAGCATTGATTATACACATTGGGAGTGGGAAAATTGTCCCAACGCGTGGCGTGGTCAGTTCACGCGAGGTGATCATGGGGTGCCGACTGTTATATTGGAGGTAGTTGTTTCAAAGGACCTATGATTTTGGCATGCATTTTTTGGTATGGCGGGGTCAAACAATGAGCTGAATGTGCTCCAAGCATCTCCGATATTTAACGATATTTTACAGGGTACAACCCATAAATGCCATACGTTGTCAATGGAAAGGAATATAAGTATGGGTATTGCATAGGTGATGGGATATATCCAGAATACGCTACATTTGTCAAGTCATACACATTTCCGGTTGACGATAAATGAAAAATGTTCAATTTAGCACAAGAATTAGCAAGGAAGGATGTAGAACGGGCGTTTGGAGTCCTCAAACAAAAGTGACACATAATCAAACATCCGACACGAACATGGGACAAGGAGAAATTGACGACCGTGTTTACTGCATGTGTTATTTTACATAACATGATAATAGAAGAAGATGATAGGGCTATTTGTTCATATACCACGAACAATATACTTAATCCATGTGCAGTAATAGAAGTTGATAGCCCGACATACTTCTAAAGGGTTTTGGAAATATAAAATCGTAAAACACATCACAATCTACAACATGATTTGACCTAATACATATCGGAAAAACAATTCCAATGGCAAAATGACGTTGAAGACGAGGAGGATGACGCCGGTGACGACGAAGAGGATGAGGACGCTGATGACCAATCGGATGATGCCGTCAACGACGAAGATTAGAATTTTTCTATGTTTTTTTTTATGTTTTTTAATTTTTATTTTATTTCGACAATGTAATGTTTAATATTAGTAATTTAATTTTTAAATTTCTATGTGTTTAATTTATGAAATATGGTTTTATTTTTTTATGTTTTCAAAAAATTAATTTATGTCATAAGTTATGTTTTTTTATTTAATATAATGTTTACAAAAATAAAAAAATAAAAACAAAGAATTTATGGAGTGGTAACCATTTCCGATGTTTAGTGGATTGGTGGTGAAGCTAACGAGACATAGATGTGACAACACTTTTTTGGTGGGTTGGGTGTGACCACTCCCCCCACAGCCTAAGCAGATGAAGCTCAATCTCCCTTTGAAAAAAAAGATGCCACCAATAGCTCTGTGACACGTCAATTAGAGACCAATGATCACATGTGTACACTAGCATTAGTTTCTTTACTTTGACCTATATATGACTGAAATACCCCTGATAATCCAGTATATGGCAAACTTTTGGTTACCGAAAATCTGCTAAAATCATAAAGACAGAAATGCCCATGCTTTGTCTTTTAGCCATGCATTCTCACGAAATATGCTTTTATCTTCAACCCATCTTGTTTTGAGATTAACAAACAAGTTCGACAAACTACCCTATGTCTTACATACACTGGATCACATCTGATTGAGACAACACTTTGATCACTCATATTTTCTAGCTTTAGGAACTTGACAGCCATTCAGAAAATGTATAGATCATTCTCTTTAGTCTTTTCTCACAGAAATACCACACACATTTCTATGGATTTTTGAACAAACATCTTGACACCACATTCAACTTTTTTATGAGAGACCCTGAGAATTACCTCTTACTACTGAAAAGTAGGATCTAGCATGATAGAGACACAATTAGATAAAAAGTCAGTCAAGGAAAGATATGAGCATGTAGACCATAGGCTTTAACCATATGAAATTTTACTCAACTGATCTGAAAGAACTGAGTTTATTAAAGTTGGCGACAATTCGAGAATTTGTCTCCCATGCATTGATTTCACGAAAATGCCATTGCTTAGTCAATGCTTCGTGAAGCCTTCGTTTATTTTACACATAAAAATACAAGACCATGTAGTCTTTGTAGCCCACGTGTTCAACCAAATGTACACCAAACATTCAGTTTAATTTCCCACATTATGAGAACATTGCTTTAACTTTTGCCATTGTAGAATAGCAAAATTCAAAGCACAAAAAGTAACACTAAAAAAAATCAAATAAAAGATATTAAAAAAACTTTTCACAAACAATTATACAAAGAATCTTACTTTTGCTCTTTTGCAGGATATTTGGTTGGAAAACACTTACCTGGTGGTATATAAACACTCTTACCGAATAAATCTTCAAGAGACCCATTATAGTTCTTCTGAAGATTTCAGATCTGAAAGAAGGACATTTGCTTCTACATTTCTGAATCTTTTTCCCTTTCTCATATTAAAATATTTCGAATAAGATAAAGAGATATTGGCTTCAGATGTCTGAATTCTTTTTTTTTTCTTCTTTTTCTTCATCTGATTTTCAAGATTCTGAAGAAAAGCTTGAACTTCTAAATCTTGAATGTATCAGAAAACCCGCTCTGATAACAATTGAAGGTTTGTACCGACCGGATACATTCAAGTATAAATAGTAAAAAAATAAGCGAAGAACAAAAGAACAAGATAAAAACAAAGATACTTTCACCAAAAAAGGGGTTGTTCTCACCAAGAGAACGGGTCACACAGCCATAGACGGCACCAAGTCGCACAAAAGATACAAATTAGGGTTTTACCCTAATGTTGATTATATACTAACTATTCTAGAGAACCCTTTCAATTAAGGGATTGTATCTAATGTAAATATAAACTAATCTACGTAATTGTTTGAACCTAGTCACCAAGATCACTGATCAGATATCTATTCTATATATACCATTTATAACTTCCTAATATACAAAAGATATCTTCCTAATATATAAAGATCACCAAGATCATAGACTTCACGCTATCGTTGAAAAGATCTGGTGCTAGCATTGGCGTTGGTGCTAGCGGTGGTGGTCAGCGTGTAGAGTGTTTGACTCATCAGATCATAAGGTGTGACCTTACGCTCGCTTTTCTATTTTTCTTCATTTTTGTTTGTTTTCTTCATGTCTTAGAGATTGCACCATAGGTAGAAGCTAGAAATGAATACTTAATGATCATTGACAGTGTGTCAAGATCTATTAAAAAGGTGAGTACTGACTCAAGAATGGGTGTTACAAAAAAAAAAAACCGTGATTCCAAAAATGTGAATTGAGGGAGCTATCTCAAAGTTCATCAATGTAAGGGGTGATGAATAAAATGTAACTAACTATCTACTCTAGACCCTTAGAAAATTTCCTAGCCTAAAAAGGTGGTGATAATTTAACTAGGTAAGGCTCGGGCGAGACTTAGGAGTACTAAGGGGTATTTCCCCCAAAACCGAGATGTGATTCTTCAAATCTTCAAAATACCTCACCGGGATAATCTTTGCCTGCACGCATCATCCTAAGTAACCACTTCCATCCACACCTAGCCCCAATCAAGCTACTTGCATTTGAACCCCACACAAGCTGTCCAAAAAGTGGTCTTTTTAGGTTCAAAATGTGCCCCACTTGTCAATCACAAGGAATTTCATAATAAAACCCCGGACCAATCTATGATTTAATACTTATGACCCTATTCCATAGTGCCCAAGAGATGAGAGTAAATAGATAACAAAAATGCATGCATGCTGATGTCCTAATTAAATTTCATGCTAAATTAAAAGAAGAAAAGAAGAAAATAAAATCTTTTTGGAATTTAAAAAAAAAATATGAATGCAATTTAGCTAAAGACTAATATGCTATGCAACAAAACTAAAAATGCATGAAAAAAGTAAAAAGAAAAGGGAATACCCCACCCTAAGCTTAAGAATACGCATTGTCCACAATGCTTAAGGTAAGGGCAAAAATGACCTAAATCGGATGATTGGGAAGTTTCCATGACGGTAGTGGAAATCCCATATGAACTGGATTTAATGGGAAGTGGAGGCTCCGCTCTATTCCAACCTGTTGACCCGAGTTCCAACACTCTGAATGGTGCATGTATTTTCTTGAGTCAGAGTATCTATGATATTTATAGTGGAGAACATTGTGGCAAACTAGTCAAATAAGATGAAATATGTTGGAATCTCGTGTCTTGTGACAACCCGAAATTTCCATTGTACGAACATCGTCTATTACATAGAAGCCAGTTCAGTTTCAGTGATTTTCATACTTTTCCGAACAAGTTTGTGTACATTAGGGTTTATGTTTTAGGTGATATCAGGAGAGTGGATGCTCCTGGTTTTGTGAAATTTGGGCATTTCAAGTTTCATAATGTTTCGGTCCAATTTCAGGAATAAAAATATTTTCTGTCAAAATATTCCAGGACTATAAATAGTTTTCTGAATTAAATAAATTCATTATTTACAATTCCAAATAGAGAAAAGCCATATTCTCTCTGACGGATCTTCGGGTTTTCATCCCATATTGTGAGTCTACTTTACTAAATGTGTTTCAATACTTGTTAGATGCTTATTAACATCAATAACATGCTTAGATTACAAGATCCGGGAGTTTACCGCCCAAGAACGTTCTTGGGGAGTAAACTCCAAAACGGAGCCTAAAGGCTTCCTAGTCCCGATTCCTTGCTAGACAACTTGTAAAGGACTTTGTGTATGATCTTTATAGGCTAGAAATCATCCAAGAAACCCAAGTAATTGGAGTTTACGGCCAAGGAACTTCCTTGGGCCGTAAACCCCTTTTCAAGGGCATTTAGTGCCCTAAACTTCCCCCTAATGCTTAAGGACTTTACCCACTAATACTTGTGCTTATTTAGGACTTCAAAACCCATCAAAATCACAAGTTTGTAGGAGTTTATGGCCAAGAACCCCTCTTGGGCCGTAAACCCCTTTTTCTAAGGTAGAAAGCATTCCAAACACACCTAAGGCCTTAAGGCAATTTACCTTGAACACATGGGAATTGAATGGAGAGTAAAACACATCATAATCACTCCTTAAAAGGAGTTTATGGCCAAGGAACATATCTTGGGCCGTAAACTCCAAGTAATGGCACAAATGTGTGCCTCTTGTCCCCATTAGCATTAGATAAAATCATGGAAGCCATCCTTGATGTGTAAGTGCCTCAAAAAAATTAAAAGCCATCACCCCATAGAAGTTTACGGCCGTAAACTATAGGGTGAATGGACTTTAGGCCGTAAACTCCCCTATGGAGTATTCTAGGGCCTTAAGCTACTTCATGTGTTATTCCAACAAAGCTAGGAGTGTTCTAGGATCAAGATAGCACCACAAAACACCCAAAACCACCATGTGAGGAGTTCACGGCCATAAACCCATGAGTTTACGGCCGTAAACTCCAAAGGGTGGGGTTTGTTGGGTGGTGAACACTTATGCAAGGCCATTTGATGTTTCAAACCCTTTTGCCTTGTTCCGTAGCAACTTAGATGCAACCATTTGGACCTTAAACACTTATAAAAGGTGTTTACATGTTTTCTAAGTGTCTTAACTTATTTATTAAGTTATTATTTGTCTAATTAGTTATATATATGCTTATTATATGATAACTAGGCTCGTGCGTGTAAACAAGTCTCCGTTTGCCACCTAGCACGGTATCCGACACTACAATTCAAACAGCTCACCACAAGTGAGTTCATACCCCTTGAATCAACCTTTGAAATGATTTTAAATGTTTTGAACACTTTATGGGGGGGGGGGGAATACAAGTCAAATACTTATAGTTATTGTTTCAATCACATGTGATTGCTTTTAATCACATGTGATTAATAACTAGGAAAACAACGATTTTTACCACTATTCAAACTGTTTATCAAACTGCCTTACTTTGAAATGTTTTACAAACTCTTTTACTATCCAAACTTATTTATAGACTGTGATTCAAACAAATGCTTCTTATACTTAAACTGTTTTATCAACTTATGCCTTCAAATTGTTTTATAGATCGACATTAAGTCGATCTTCTCTTGAAATTATATTCTTACTTCAAATGTCTTATGATAACTTATTTATGCTTTTATATATTCAATTGCATGCCCATATATGTATAGATATATAAATAATGTTCAAAGGGCTTAGGAAGGCCATCCGCCCTATTTCCTTTTCCTCGATTTGGATGTGGTCTGGTGGGATTTCGGGTGACCATCCGAAGGTCGTTTCCATATTACTTATATATCATATATACATCTATAGACATAAAAGTACTTCCATATTGATACTTATCAGTACATCAATAGTTAGTTACCATCGGGGTAACACAAGTACGTATACAGATATACTAGAAACAAGTACATATACATATATACTAGAAACAAGTACATATACAGATATACTAGAAACATGAACATATACAGATATACTAGAAACAGGTACATATACAGATATATACTAGAAACAGGTACATATACAGATATACTAGAAACAAGTACATATACAGATATACTAGAAACATGAACATATACAGATATACTAGAAACAAGTACATATACAACTATACTAGAACGAGAAACATTACATATACATGAATACAATAACAATTGTGATCCACTGTGACGGAGCATGCCTTAAATGTCATGGCCCGAGTTGTAGCCAAAATTCTCTTGGAGGGAGAGCGTGAGTTTGCGTATAGATCTATACTGGATTGACTATCCTACACCTTGCTGCTAGCTACAACCGGACCTGCAGGTCTGCGGGTGCCAAACGTCATTTCTTTTATTACGACCATTCATTATGTCGTTGTTACCAGTCGATAGCATGGTGCAATTTATCACAATATACCTTAATATAAATCCGGTTTAAGGTAGTAGTATTTAGTACAGCAGTAGTCTTATTATACAAAGCTACAGTACTACAATGATTACCCATTACATATTTTAGTGATAACCTCACTTAAGCATTAATGTACAAACTATATTTTTAACAAATGATAGTTATGCTTGGGTAATTACACACTTTTACAACAGATGAGTTTACAAAACAGTTTAGCCTTGGTAGAAGGTTACTTTTATAGAAAATATAGGATTTTCTGAGAGATTCAAACTTTTACAAACACTTTCAAACATTTACTCACACTTTTACAAACTTATACATTGAGACAGGTTCAAACGTTTTTGACAACAAACATTGACACTAAAATACTTATGAACTCACCATCTTAATGCTGATAAACTCTTTCAAAATAACTTGTATTCTCAGGTCATCAGTAGACAGGTACCGATGCCATCTTTTGAGAAGATGGAGTGCATTCAAGACTCATCTCATATTATTTTGTGTTACATTATTTTTTTGGTGTCTATAACTGTACAGAACACACTTGTATTAAAATTATATATTTAATGCAATGGATGATGTTGTTTGCTTATTTACATTTACTGTGTTGTGATACTATACATGACGTCCTCCGCCCCAGAACGTTTCCGCCGTTCTTGGTTTTGGGGTGTGCCAGATTGGTATCAGAGCATTGTTTATAGTGAATCAAGTATATCAACCCATAAAAGATATACTAATCTATAAACCCAAATGGGATTAAACACTCTGACCAAGAGTCTATACTTTAAATAATAAAATATTTAATTAAGTATACTAGTCTGCATTCATACTAAAATAAGTGTCACAATGACAAGAACAAAAGTATTACGATTGTTGAATATCACAAGTGAGCTTGGGGATGTATGGTCAGTCCTGGGAATGGCATAGCCTGATCAACTATGCTGGTCCTAGGAGTGATTAGCATATGCCCTAGAATGGTTGTGATATGTTAACAAGTCTAAAAACTTACCAACAATACCACAAGAAGATCAGTAGAACTTAAACTTAAAATACTATAGGAGTATTTTGTGCTACTAGTTACACGTATACTATATTCTTATACCTCTCTTCTCGCGTAGATCTAAATGGCTGGATTCCATCATGGCGACCCGTACTTTCCCAATGAAGGCAATGCTGGGTGGATCGATGAAGAGCCCGAAGATGAGTATCCAATCCCTTTGGATGATCACCTCGCAGAAGGCTTTTCTGATGGATCTGACTCCGAGCCTGAAGTCAACAACCTACCGCTTGTAGGTCAAGCCCCGAACAACAACCCTCGACCAGCGTTTCCAGGGCCTACTCCTATGTGGGCAAACGAATTGAATCGCTGGAGTGATGAGCAGGGTCAGCCCTTACCATACTTTGGGGACCGAACCTTTTACAACATTAGCGATGGTGGCTCTGCTGACAGAGCTCTGCCGGTAATCATCCGCAGAATAGCTCCTAATGTCGAGCAAGGTCGAGCAGCCATCGACCGGGTCATGGAGATTGATGTCAATTCAGGCGTCAATACAGTCCGCATCCGCCGTCTTGAAGAAGACATGGAACGGACCCGGAGAACCAACGAAACTCTGCAGCAACAGCTGGCTGCCTCCCGTGCTGAAGTCTTAGAACTTCGAGCTCGTCAGAGAACTCAGGACCGACACCTTCAAGAGGTGTTTCGCCAAGTGTCCGACCTCAGGGCTCGCCCGAGGAATTCCCATCGCCATTAGATGATGTCTAGTACATCTCTGTCTTTTGATTTAGGGATAGCCTTGAACTTATGTGCTCTAAGTAGCACTTGTCTGTAAAATATTCCTAACTTTCGATACTCTAATTAGGAATCTAGGACTGTCAGTCTTGTCCTTATGGTATGGTGTAAGACCTACTGTTAGGTCGATTTTCCTTGAACTTATTACATCAGTAGTACCCGTACTATTGAAATCTATCTAATCTGTGGGAAAAATTTGTACACTTGTGTGTTCCTACTAATATTTCTTATTGTGATTTCAAACACTCATTCAAACTGCTGGGCTATGGTTAGTTAGTCCATGAGTCACTCTCACGTTGCTTACAAATTGATTCTTACCATCTTTCTTATCTTTATAAACTTATAGCTGAAGGATGCCTCCTCGCAAATCTCCCAGGAATAGGAATAATCCTGCACCTCCACCGCCTCCACCACCTGCGGTCATCGATACTGCAGCCCTGAATGCTGCCGTGGCTGCAGCAGTGGCAACTGCCATGGCTCAGTATCACTCATCAGATGCTAGCAGAGGTGGAACCCCTGTTGAATCTATTCCAGTCGAAATCCCTGTGCGCTCGAGAGAGTGCTCCTACAAGGATTTCACAAACTGCAAGCCGAAGCCTTTCTATGGCACCGGCGGAGTCATTGCTCTCTCGCAATGGTTCGAGAAGACTGAATCAGTCTTCGAAATCTGTTCATGCCCTGCTGCGTGCAAAGTGAAATATGCCGCATGCACCTTTGAGGGTAAAGCCCTAACGTGGTGGAACGGCCACGTCAAAGCCCTAACTCTCGTCGTGGCTAACGACATGGGCTGGGAAACGATGAAGGACCTCATGACTGAGGAATACTGCCTGAGGGGCGAAGTCCAGAAGTTAGAACATGAACTCTGGAATCTGACCATGAAGGGCACCGATGTGATCGCTTACACTGCCTGATTTAGCGAACTGGTGGCCTTATGCCCCAATATGGTTCCCACTGAAGGGAAAAAGATCGAACGGTACATATGGGGGCTAATGCCTCCGTACCAGGGGAATGTCTTAGCATCCAACCCCGCTACCTTCGACAGTGCCAAACGATTGGCACAAAGACTCGTTGATCATGGAGTCAAGACCCCTGTAACCACAACCACCCTAGCCATCCCAGAACCCTCCAAACCCGCTGGCACCAAGCGGAAGTTCTGGGATGAGAAGAAGAAGCAGCGAGCTTCAAAGAAATAGCAAATCGTGGCAGTGCATGCCGCGGTAACCCCTACTGCTGTTACTGCTCCGGGGAAGCAGTATGCTGGAAGTTTGCCGAAGTGCAACAAATGCAACTTCCACCACAACGGCGCCTGCCGTGAAATGCAGTGTTCTAACTGCCACAGAAAAGGACACACCGTCCGATTCTGTAAGTTCCCGGCACAACCGATCTCCCAAGTTCCTGGCTCAGGCGCGAGCCCAACTTGCTATGGATGTGGCGAAGCAGGCCACTTTAAAAGGGACTGCCCCAAGGCGAGGAATACTGGAGGAGCAGGGAGAGTACTAGCAATAGGCCACGGGGAAGCAGTAGCTGACCCGACAGTGGTGACTGGTACGTTCCTCCTTGATAACTCCTATGCATGCATTCTGTTCGATAGTGGAGCGGAGCGAAGCTTCGTAAACCACAAATTTGCTCGCATGCTTAAGCAGCAACCACACGCACTTAATGAACAATTCACAGTAGAAATGGCCAATGGGAAAACTGAAAGTACTAATAGCATATACTTAGGTTGTCTTCTAACCTTAGATAACCATTCATTCCCAATCGACCTTATGCCGGTCTCAATAAAAAGTTTCGACGTTATTATCGGCATGGATTGGTTAAGCCTTCATCGCGCCGACATCATGTGCTACGAGAAAGCAGTCCGACTAAACCTCCCGTCTAACGAAACTCTTATAGTCTATGGTGACAAACCTGGTGCGCGTCTTCGCATTATATCTAGTATTCAAGCACAGAAATATCTGCGCAAAGAATACCACGCATTCCTTGCTCATGTCGTCGACACGAACCTAGAAACGAAAGAACTAAAGAACCTCCCAGTAGTGAGCGACTTCCCCGACATTTTCCCAGAAGAACTACCCGGGTTACCTCCGCAATGACAAGTCGAGTTCAGAATCGACTTAGTCCCAGGAGCTACCCCAGTAGCCAAGTTGCCCTACCGTTTAGCACCAGCCGAGATGCAAGAACTCTCTGGTCAACTTAACGAACTGCTCAGCAAGGGCTTTATAAGACCAAGTTTCTCACCTTGGGGAGCACCGGTCTTGTTCGTTAAGAAGAAAGACAGATCATTCCGTATGTGTATTGACTACAGAGAACTCAACAAATTGACGATCAAAAATCGTTATCCTCTGCCACGCATAGATGATCTATTCGACCAACTGCAAGGGGCGAACTATTTTTCCAAGATTGATCTGAGATCCGGATATCACCAGTTACGAGTGCTCGAGGAGGATGTGCCAAAGACAGCCTTCCGAACTCGTTACGGACACTACGAGTTCGTGGTGATGTCATTCGGATTGACCAATGTGCTCGCAGTCTTCATGGATCTGATGAATAGAGTATGCCGACCTTACTTGGATCAGTTCGTCATCGTTTTCATTGACGACATCCTGATCTACTCCAGAAGTAAGAAAGAGCATAGCGATCACCTGCGACAAGTTCTAGAGACACTACGAAAAGAGAAACTTTATGCGAAGTTCTCGAAATGTGAATTTTGGATCCGAAGAGTCGAATTCTTAGGACACGTGGTAAGCGAAGAGGGAATTCACGTGGGCCCATCCAAAATAAAAGCCATTGAGAACTGGTCAGCACCAAAGACGCCTACAGAAATTCGTCAATTTCTAGGTCTCGCTGGCTACTACCACAAGTTCATTCAGAACTTCTCCCGAATAGCGAAACCTCTTACAACCCTGACCCAGAAAGGCGTGGCCTTTGACTGGGAAGAGAAACAAGAAAGAGCGTTCCAAACGCTCAAACGAGCCTTGTGCACTGCACCAATACTATCCCTTCCAGAAGGAATAGAAGACTTCGTAGTCTATTGCGATGCATCCAATCAAGGACTCGGATGTGTTCTGATGCAGCGAGGTAAGGTCATCGCCTACGCCTCGAGACAGTTGAAGACACACGAGGTTAACTACACGACCCACGATCTTGAACTAGGAGCAGTAGTGTTTGCTCTGAAGATCTGGAGACATTACTTGTATGGAACGAAGAGCACCATCTTTACCGACCACAAGAGTTTACAACACATTTTCGATCAGAAGGAGCTCAACATGAGACAACGACGGTGGGTCGAGCTACTCAGTGACTACGAATGCGATATTCGTTATCATCCGGGTAAAGCCAACTTAGTAGCAGACGCCCTAAGTCGGAAAGAATATTCTGGTCGCAAGGTCAAGTCATTATCAATAACCATCCATTCATACCTGACTAAGCAAATTCAGGCGGCTCAACTTGAGGCCATGAAACCTGAAAGTGTGTCGAGTGAATCCCTTAGGGGAATGAACAAGAACTTTTAAGCCAAGGGTGACGGAGCTTTATATTTCATGAACCGGATCTGGACACCGAAACACCGTGGTTTCCGAGACTTGGTCATGACCGAGGCGCACAACACTCGGTATTCCGTCCACCCAGGTTCAGATAAGATGTATCTGGATCTTAAAAAGCTATACTGGTGGCCTAATATGAAAGCAGAGATTGCTACCTTCGTAAGTAAATTCCTTACTTGCGCGAAGGTTAAGGTCAAGTACCAGAAGCCCTCTGGTTTACTGCAACAACCAGAGATTCCAGAATGGAAGTGGGAGCGGATCACTATGGATTTCATAACCAAGTTGCCCAAGACGACGGGAGGACTTGACACCATATGGGTCATCATTGATAGATTGACCAAGTCTGCACACTTCCTGCCTATCAAAGAAACCGACAAGATGGAGAAACTTACGAGAACATACATTAGGGAAATTGTACGGTTGCATGGTGTACCTATTTCCATTATCTCCGATAGAGATAGTAGGTTCACCTCAAGATTTTGGCAATCCCTACAACATTCCCTAGGAACAAGGCTGGACATGAGCACAACCTACCATCCACAGACCGACGGACAGAGCGAGAGGACCATCCAAACACTGGAAGATATGTTGCGAGCCTGTGTGATTGATTTTGGAAAGGCATGGGATACTCATTTACCCCTTGTCGAATTTTCCTATAATAATAGTTATCACACGAGCATCAAGGCTGCTCCATTCGAAGCTCTCTACGGCCGAAAGTGCAGATCCCCTCTGTGCTGGGCTGAGGTGGGTGATACCCAATTAGCTAGGGGGCAAGCTTCCGACAGTACTCTCACCGGTCCGGAAATCATTCGGGAAACGACAGAGAAAATCGTTCAGATCCGTGAACGATTGAAAGCCTCTAGAGACCAACAGAAGAGCTACGCCGATAAACGAAGAAAACCTTTGGAATTTCAGGTGGGAGACCGAGTCCTTCTCAAGGTCTCACCCTGGAAGGGCTTGACACGCTTCGACAAGCGTGGAAAGCTTAATCCGAGGTACATAGGGCCTTTCGAGATTCTTGCCAGAGTCGGCCCCGTAGCTTACAAACTCGACCTACCCGACACACTGCGTAATGTACATTTTACATTCCACGTATCTAACTTGAAAAAGTGTCTGTCCGACGAGACTCTCGTAATCCCACTCGACGAGATCGAGATCAACGAGAGCCTCAACTTCGTGGAAGAAACTGTAGAGATCATGGACCGTGAGGTCAAGCAGACGAAACAAAGCCGTAACCCTATCGTGAAGGTTCGCTGGGACGCCAAGCGAGGACTGAAATTCACTTGGGAACTCGAGGATCAGATGAAGTTGAAATACCCTCATCTTTTCGCATAATTGTATTAACTTTATATTTGCTTAAATTCTAATTTCGGGACGAAATTCCCTCTAACAGGGGGATGATGTGACAACCCGAAATTTCCATTGTACGAACATCATCTATTACATAGAAGCCAGTTCAGTTTCAGTGATTTTCATACTTTTCCGAACAAGTTTGTGTACATTAGGGTTTATGTTTTAGGTGATATCAGGAGAGTGGATGCTCCTGGTTTTGTGAAATTTGGGCATTTTAAGTTTCATAATGTTTCAGTCCAATTTCAGGAATAAAAATATTTTCTGTCAAAATATTCCAGGACTATAAATAGTTTTCTGAATTAAATAAATTCATTATTTACAATTCCAAATAGAGAAAAGCCATATTCTCTCTGACGGATCTTCGGGTTTTCATCCCATATTGTGAGTCTACTTTACTAAATGTGTTTCAATACTTGTTAGATGCTTATTAACATCAATAACATGCTTAGATTACAAGATCCGGGAGTTTACCGCCCAAGAACGTTCTTGGGGAGTAAACTCCAAAACGGAGCCTAAAGGCTTCCTAGTCCCGATTCCTTGCTAGACAACTTGTAAAGGACTTTGTGTATGATCTTTGTAGGCTAGAAATCATCCAAGAAACCCAAGTAATTGGAGTTTACGGCCAAGGAACTTCCTTGGGCCGTAAACCCCTTTTCAAGGGCATTTAGTGCCCTAAACTTCCCCCTAATGCTTAAGGACTTTACCCACTAATACTTGTGCTTATTTAGGACTTCAAAACCCATCAAAATCACAAGTTTGTAGGAGTTTACGGCCAAGAACCCCTCTTGGGCCGTAAACCCCTTTTTCTAAGGTAAAAAGCATTCCAAACACACCTAAGGCCTTAAGGCAATTTACCTTGAACACATGGGACTTGAATGGAGAGTAAAACACATCATAATCACTCCTTAAAAGGAGTTTACGGCCAAGGAACATATCTTAGGCCGTAAACTCCAAGTAATGGCACAAATGTGTGCCTCTTGTCCCCATTAGCCTTAGATAAAATCATGGAAGCCATCCTTGATGTGTAAGTGCCTCAAAACAATTAAAAGCCATCACCCCATAGGAGTTTACGGCCGTAAACTATAGGGTGAATGGACTTTAGGCCGTAAACTCCCCTATGGAGTATTCTAGGGCCTTAAGCTACTTCATGTGTTATTCCAACAAAGCTAGGAGTGTTCTAGGATCAAGATAGCACCACAAAACACCCAAAACCACCATGTGAGGAGTTCACGGCCATAAACCCATGAGTTTACGGTCGTAAACTCCAAAGGGTGGGGTTTGTTGGGTGGTGAACACTTATGCAAGGCCATTTGATGTTTCAAACCCTTTTGCCTTGTCCCGTAGCAACTTAGATGCAACCATTTGGACCTTAAACACTTATAAAAGGTGTTTACATGTTTTCTAAGTGTCTTAACTTATTTATTAAGTTATTATTTGTCTAATTAGTTATATATATGCTTATTATATGATAACTAGGCTCGTGCGTGTAAACAAGTCTCCGTTTGCCACCTAGCACGGTATCCGACACTGCAATTCAAACAGCTCACCACAAGTGAGTTCATACCCCTTGAATCAACCTTTGAAATGATTTTAAATGTTTTGAACACTTTATGGGGGGGGGGAATACAAGTCAAATACTTATAGTTATTGTTTCAATCACATGTGATTGCTTTTAATCACATGTGATTAATAACTAGGAAAACAACGATTTTTACCACTATTCAAACTGTTTATCAAACTGCCTTACTTTGAAATGTTTTACAAACTCTTTTACTATCCAAACTTATTTATAGACTGTGATTCAAACAAATGCTTCTTATACTTAAACTGTTTTATCAACTTATGCCTTCAAATTGTTTTATAGATCGACATCAAGTCGATCTTCTCTTGAAATTATATTCTTACTTCAAATGTCTTATGATAACTTATTTATGCTTTTATATATTCAATTGCATGCCCATATATGTATAGATATATAAATAATGTTCAAAGGGCTTAGGAAGGCCATCCACCCTATTTCCTTTTCCTCGATTTGGATGTGGTCTGGTGGGATTTCGGGTGACCATCCGAAGGTCGTTTCCATATTACTTATATATCATATATACATGTATAGACATAAAATTACTTCCATATTCATACTTATCAGTACATCAATAGTTAGTTACCATCGGGGTAACACAAGTACATATACAGATATACTAGAAACAAGTACATATACAGATATACTAGAAACAAGTACATATACAGATATACTAGAAACATGAACATATACAGATATACTAGAAACAGGTACATATACAGATATACTAGAAACAAGTACATATACAGATATACTAGAAACATGAACATATACAGATATACTAGAAACAAGTACATATACAACTATACTAGAACGAGAAACATTACATATACATGAATACAATAACAATTGTGATCCACTGTGTCGGAGCATGCCTTAAATGTCATGGCCCGAGTTGTAGCCAGAATTCTCTTGGAGGGAGAGCGTGAGTTTGCGTATAGATCTATACTGGATTGACTATCCTACACCTTGCTGCTAGCTACAGCCGGACCTGCAGGTCTGCGGGTGCCAAACGTCATTTCTTTTATTACGACCATTCATTATGTCGTTGTTACCAGTCGATAGCATGGTGCAATTTATCACAATATACCTTAATATAAATCCGGTTTAAGGTAGTAGTACTTAGTACAACAGTAGTCTTATTATACAAAGCTACAGTACTACAACGATTTACCCATTACATATTTTAGTGATAACCTCACTTAAGCATTAATGTACAAACTATATTTTTAACAAATGATAGTTATGCTTGGGTAATTACACACTTTTACAACAGACGAGTTTACAAAACAGTTTAGCCTTGGTAGAAGGTTACTTTTATAGAAAATATAGGATTTTCTGAGAGATTCAAACTTTTACAAACACTTTCAAACATTTACTCACACTTTTACAAACTTATACATTGAGACAGGTTCAAACGTTTTTGACAACAAACATTGACACTAAAATACTTATGAACTCACCAGCTTAATGCTGATAAACTCTTTCAAAATAACTTGTATTCTCAGGTCATCAGTAGACAGGTACCGATGCCAGCTTTTGAGAAGATGGAGTGCATTCAAGACTCATCTCATATTATTTTGTGTTACATTATTTTTTTGGTGTCTATAACTGTACAGAACACACTTGTATTAAAATTATATATGTAATGCAATGGATGATGTTGTTTGCTTATTTACATTTACTGTGTTGTGATACTATACATGACGTCCTCCGCCCCAGAACGTTTCCGCCGTTCTTGGTTTTGGGGTGTGACATGTCTCCCCTGCTGTTGTGGCTGGAATTGTTGTTGGGAAATTTGATGTGGATGATCCTAGAAGCGGTCCTACTGATACATAGGCGATTGCATCTATGGTTAGTGGTCGAAATGGTCTTCAACCTCGGCTATCTCATGATCATCTTCTTCCTCTTGCTCTTCATCCTCTTTGCCCTCAGAGTCGGGTAGTACACCTGCTGGAGTCAACTATTCTGGCGGAATCCAAGTTTTGTCTTCATCCGAAAGGAATGAGTCACCAATCTAGCTTGGGAGGAAGTAAACCACATTCTTGTCATCGTTGAGCCAACTATACATGTTATTGTACAGATCTAGCAACATTTCCATTCACTCTAGAGCGTCACAATCAAGTAGGAAGTCGGGCTAGTTGTAGTCGACGGGAAAGTACTCGGGGGCAGGGAAGTCTAGGCCGACAGATCGATCTATAATAGTAATAAGCACCCCGATGTAGATTTCTACCGAGGCTCACTGATGGACGACACCACATTTATCAAGGAAAATGTGGAGAAACAAGGTGTAATAAGAAATTCTGACATGCAAATTAGGAAGAAGGGTTCACATCTGTTTATTTGATCGGGCTCGAGATGACCGAAGATGCTTATTGAGAGAATCTGGTGCGAAATTCCCTACCAAGGATGAAATAGATGATTGGCCCTTTGGAGGCTTGGATTGAACGACTCAATATCGGTGATTTGTAACAAAAAATTTTCATTAGGAGAATGCAAGAAACTAAGGTACTCATGACAACGGGTTGTAATGTTGTGGCCGGTACCCATGGTAGATTCCATCTGTATGTATGAGAGTTGATGATTTTAAACCTGCAGCTAGAAGGTAAGGATACCCACTGCATCATCTCTAACAAAAGTGGACAAGAGTTCCATTATGGGCTCTTCATAGGTTCCATCACAAAGATTAAGAAAGTTATGAAGACCAATTCTACAAAACAAAGTTGCCACACCATAGTGGACCCCAAGCTTCCCCATTGATTCCTTGTGGTAGAACTTTTTTGGTTGGATTTAATGTCCCCATAGGTTGGAGAGATATTTTGTTTATTTCTACGTTTGTGTGGGAATGATCGCTTTCCTCGCCTCCAACTTGTTTCTGCTTCCCAGCGGCTTTGCGTGATGTACGCGCAACATTTTGTTTTGGATTCGGATCAATGGTTGATCTATGGGTGCATAATCTCAGTTTGCTCTTTCCTATTATATCTGTAACATTCAAAAATCAAACTCACACCAAACGATAATCCCTTTTTCTCACCATGACAATAATTAAACAAAGCCCAATCTATTTTAACAAATAACATCACCCAAATTTAACAATTCAAAACAATTTCAAACAACACCAACTGACTCCTTGCGATAATTCCAACTATAAAATTTCTCAACAATTCTAGTTAATTTCAATGAGTTCCAACCAAAGTTTAGAAAAATTTTAATCAAATTTCCAAGAAATATTAACCAAATTTATCAACTTCAAATCAAGCTTTTAAACAATTCAGGCACTAACTAACAATCATAGGAAAACTCCAAAGCATATTTGTTTGTAATTGTCATATAAACAAATGAAATGTAAATAAAACCAAGAAAAGAGTATACATGTTTCGATTTTCAGCGTGAAATTTGAAGCTTGAACCCGAAACCCGCTCACTTGCTCCCAAGCTTAATGGTTGTTCATAGGTGCCAAAATGCAAGACTCTTTTAATAACACGAAGTTCCCAACTTAATTCTTGTTAAACCTAATGGCAGATGGTGGTGACTCAAAAATTCCGGCGATTTGTTTGGTGAGTTTTTTCAGTTTCATTCGGTGGGATGTGTAGAGCTCGTAAAAAGAAACACATTGGTGGTGTCGGAATCGCGAGAATTGGCAGGAGTTAGCCGAAAAAATGTCGGAAAGTCGAAAATGGGTGGTGGCGGTGCTACCTACTCTGGGCATGGATCAAAGAAAGACTTTAGTGGGATTTGTAGAGCTCGTAAAAACTATGAGAATGGTGCAAGTTTCGTCGAATTCCAACAGGTAGAACTCCAAAAATCTCGATTTTTTCGGCGAAGTGGGTGTTTGTGAGTTTATGTTCTTTAGGGAAAAAATAGTAGAGGGAGGAAGGCATGATGGAACTAATGAACGAGGAAGAAGTCATCTCATTTAATCCACCAGTCAAGGGAAGTGAATCTTGGTCAATGGATGTCAACAATAGTCAATGCACTTAAAATTTGGTGAACGCAAGTCAAAGTTCGTCAAGCCTAGCCTAGGGGTATGTGCGGGTCGTGCATACCCCCACGCAGGTCGCACACTAATCACCGAGAGAATTCCAACTTTGAGTCAAGTTTCATCGATCGAACATAGCCGTACACATTATCTGCACAACAGGACGCGGGTCGCACAACATAACCACATAGTGGGGGCACGCACAGCACGCGGGGCGCATGCTGACTATAGTTTATGGATATTTTTCCTTCAGTTTTATCATACTTTTGGCTTTAATTTGAATGTTTTGACACATAGAAAACTTGATTTCTTCAAATAGAACTCCTTAGAAACAGCAAAACATCTTCAAAACTTCTTTATTCGAATAACAAACACGAAAGCACTATGCTTTCCAAAAATGCCCCTCTTTAATGTCTTTGGTGAAACGTCCCCCAAGATTTACTTTAACACCTCGGGACATCCAAATGGATGATATCTAGGGAATTTGCATTAAAACCTTCATAAAATGGCTTCAAACGGTGCCTGTTGACCTTGAAAATTTGTCCTGGTTCTTCACTTTGAATCTCTACCGCTTTATGTTAAAATGTCTTGATCAAATCAAAAGGCCCAATCCATCTTGATCTTAACTTCCTGGAAAAAACTTCAATCCTCAATGGTAAAGTTAGACCTTGTGCCCTGATTTAAATTGCTTCCGGGTGATGAAGTTGTCATGGAAGAGCTTCATTTTGTCTTTGTAAATTCTCGAGTATTCATATGAGACGCTCAATTCTTCCAACTCTTGAACTTGAAGCTTCCTATGTTTCCCTGCTTCATCAATGTCGAAATTGCATTGCTTGACCGCCCAAAATGCACGGTGGTCTAATTCAACATGGAGATGACACAACTTTCTATAGACTAATCTAGATGAGGTCATGCCTATCAGGGTATATTAAGCGTTACAATATGCCCATAAGGGATCATCAACCTTTAAAATCCAATCATTTCTTATGGGATCAATTGTTTTCTCAAGGATGGACATGACTTCCCAATTCAAAACCTCCGCTTGACCATTCGTTTGGAGGTAAGGCGGTTGTGACATGATAGGCCACATTCTACTTTTTCAATAAGGCCTTCATCATCTTGTTACAAAAATGCATCCCTCGATCACTAATCAAGGCCTTAGGCACACCAATTCTCACAAAAACATTAGAATTTAAAAAATCGATAACTGTTTTGACATCATCCAATCTTGTGGCTTTGGCCTCAACTCATTTAGAAACATAATCAAACTCGAGCAAAATGTAAATGTTGCCAAATAAGACAAGAAAAGGACCCATAAATTCAATCCCCCATATGTTAAAAAGTTCACAAACAAGGAGTAGATTTTGTGCATTTGATTATTTTGAGAAGTATTCCCCGTCATTTGGAACTGTTGACAACTTTTCCAACACATATAGCAATTATGTCTCATGGTTGGCCAAAATAAGCACATTAAAGAACTTTTCTTGAAGTTTGATTAGGTCTGAAGTGTCACACCCCCGAGCCAGAAACGTCCGGAGGCGGATGACGTCATTGTATAGTATCATAACAATTGAATATGAATGAAACTTTGCAACCAAACAACATACATTAAAAGATACCAACATGCATTGCTTACAAATTGTATTTTTTCATCAAATTACACAAAAGTGATCTAAAGTATGAAATTTCAAAATGCAGCGAATCCGGTTCTTAGGTACATGCTTACTGGTTCCCTGAGAATACAAGTCATTTGAAAATCGTCAACACTGAATGTTGGTTAGTTCATAAGTATATTTATATGAAAATATTTGTAACATCTTTGTTTGTAATAATTTGTAAAGCTCTAGAAAATCCAATATTATCTGTGAAAAATGGTTTGTAAAACTGTGAATAATTGTTTTTTTTTTGTACTTGTAAAAAAATGTATTCCCAGAAAACCCCGTGTTTTCTGTTGTATGAAAAATTGTAGTTTTAAAACCCTAAGACTGGAGTGGTGATAATAGTGTATAAAAAATGAAACGTAGTTTTGTATTTTATAAAACTAGTGAAGTGTATATTCTTCGTAAATCCAAAATAATGTTATTAATCCCTATGTAAGTCATTATAACCATGCTTGATGTAACTATTATGCCTGTCATGATGTTCTTCAGGCGTCGGTTTCTGTAAGATATTTTTCACCCTAAACTGGCCCCATTTAGCTGTAGCGAACAACTCAGGTGTGGGGGTGTCAATCCCCATATAGATCTATACACAATTACCTCTCTCTTCCTCCAGGAGACTCTGGTTATAACTACAGGACTTACGGTGTACGCTAGTGTGACAACCCAACCATTTTTCCGTTTCCATTAACCGATTTCATTAATAAAATTTGAATTTTATTGAGTTTCCATCAAACTTCTTGATTTAGAAAACCATCTAGTTTCATATATTTAAATTTAAATATGAGTCGGAACCAAAATCACACGAAAAACCCAAAGATTCCTTAAAAAAAACTAACAGTTTTCGGTCTAAATGAGTGTACAGCCGCACACTCGGTGGACCCCACCACCGACCATACCTCCAACCTATATATATGGGACCCCTACACTCATTTGAACACTCTTGGCCTAAAAATCTCTCATTCTCTCTCTAGAACCCCTGATCGTACACGCTAAAAACACCTATTTTCTTTCAAAAATCATCAAAAATCATCATTTGGATTCAATTTGGAGCATTTGGAACACATTTTCTTCGAAATCAAACACCCTTGTTCTTGAGTGTACGGCTGTACACCCTTCAAATCTGCAAGGTCTGTAAACCCATCAAAGAGGAGTTCATGGCTGTAAACCCCTGTTCACGGTCGTACACACCTATTAAGTGGTGAAAAACCCGCTTTCCTCGATTCAATCAAGTCCCGGTGACATTCCTTAACCGAAAGCAAGTGTTTTTCTAACACTTTATCTAACGAAATCGCTAATTTAGATACATCTATGTATTTAATTGTTATTAGGATTCTGTTAAGTGCCACATATAACAAACTCGAGGGTCTTTGTTTTCCAGTTTGTTGATTCGATACATGCACACGACTAACGGTGAGTTCATACCCCTATTCTTTTACTATTTTTCATGTTTTCAGAAGGGGGGGGGGGGAATACAAGCCAAATACAAATGATTTTGTAAACATTATACTATAAGAATTTCAACAATTTTAAAACTTATGCAATCCATACAACCAAAGACTTTCCATGTTTTATAAAATATTTATATACTTCTTGTAACATGCTGAGCATAAGGGACGTTTTCAACTTACATGCGTAATCTCATAGTTTTCAGATCAATACATGGTTATACATATACAAGCATACAAGCTATAATGGGTATAGTTTGGGAATTCAATACATGGTTATACATATACAAACATACAAAGTATAGTAAGTATAGTTTGGAAATTCAATACATGGTTATACATATACAAGCATTCTAACTATAATGGGTATAGTTTGGGAATTCCACACATGGTTATACATATACAAACATACAAACTATAATAGGTATAGTTTGGGAATTCATTAAACGGTTTACAAACTTATCTTTTATAAACTTCTACGACATTTATAAAAAGGATTTCCCGTATTATTACTTGTGAAGGCGTGTATTTAGTTGAGAGACACGTCTTTGGGTACAATTACATGTACTAGTGAAAGACTACCCTTATGAACCAGAGTCTCTTCGAGGGAGAGCGTGAGTTTGTGTATAGATCTATACAAGACTGAAAATCCCACACCTTACTGCTAGCTACAATAGGACCGACAGGTCTACGGGTGACAAAGTCATAAAGGACACTAGCACCCGATTCGCGCCATATCAGTTAGTATGGTCATAAAACTCACAAGTAGATAACAACTATATATTTACGTAGTAATATACTTTACTTGAACAATGCTTATTTAGCATAAGTATGGAAAATACATGGTTTCTTTATGAAAAAAATAAAACTACTTTACATACTGGTAATAACCAGGGTTTTCAAACAGATCATTCAATTCATACTGGTGATAGCCAGGGTTTTCTTACAAAAAGGGATTTTACATTCAAAATAGTATTATACAATTCATCTGGTGGTAAATAAACATTCGAACAAATACTTTATGGAACATTGTAACAAACTCACATGTTAGAAAATATTGGATTTTCTTGGAAACATACAAACATTTTCACTGATTCATTAACTGGTATTCATTACAAAAAGATACTTATGAACTCACCAGCTTTTATGCTGATACTCTCTTTCAAAACCGCTTGTATTCTCAGGAAATCAGTAGGTAGGTACCTCGGCAGATTTTTGAGCACACGAAGCGTATAGAGTCTAGTCTTTCTTTTTGCTACTGTTGATGTATAAAAATATGAAGCAAACAGATGTAAATACTTTTTATATATATTCAATGTAGTGGTTGTGTTTACTTTGATTACTATGATGCAATTGTTGTGATACTACATATGATGTCATCCACCCCCGAACGTTTCTGCCGTTTCGGTTTGGGGGTGTGACAGATTGGTATTAGAGCTATTGTTTATAGTGAACAAAGTATACCGAACCTTATGTGGTATACAACTATAAAAACTAAATGGGCTGGATAGCTCTGAAACTAAAAGTATACTTTAAAATATAAGTATTTTACAAGAAGTATACAACTATACATATGTACAAGAAACTATAACATAGTAAGAATTACATAAAAGTATTTAAGTCAAGTTGGGCACTACGGTTAAACCTGAATAGTTATGTAATCATGTCTGGGATCAATATAGCCTGATCAACTATATTTATTTGAGGCATGACTAACATGTGTTTGGGAATGACTGTAGTGTTGCAGCAAGCCTAAAACTTACTAAGATATATCAAACAAGAGATCGATAGAACATAACATACAACATTAAAATACTATAGGAGTATTTTAGTTACTATACTATAACAATGAAGTATTGAGCATACAATTATAATATTATAGAAGTATTATTAGATTCGACGTTTATTAACTATCCCTTTCACCCCTATTCTCGCATAGATATCATGGCTGGATTTAATCTCCCCGACGACCCATACTTTCCCAACCAAGGAAATGATGGATGGCTCGAGGCAGAGCCAGAAGAAATCATGAAATTCCTTTGGACGATGACTTTGCAGAACAATTCCCTGAAGAGGCCGACTCAGAGCCTGAAGTCGAGAATCTACCTCAAGTGGCCCCACTACCAAATTCTAACCACCGACTTGAATTCCATGGTCCAACGCCTATGTGGGTTGGGAGTTTGAATAGGTGGAGCAACGAGCAGGGCCAACCCCTCCCATACAACGGAGACCGCAACTTCTGCAATCTGAATGAGGGAGGCCCCGCAAACAGGGCCATTCTAATCTTGGTTCGCCGAGTGGCTCGTAATGTTGAGCTAAGTGTGGCAGCCATTCAGCGAGCTGTGGAACTCGAGGCGGATTCAAGAGCCAGTATGGATCTCTATAGCAAGAGCTAGCTACAACCCAAGCTGATGCCATTGAGCTCCGAGCATGCCAGATAGTGTATGAGTGACACCTCCTTGATGTGGAGCGTCAGCTGGCTGAATTAAGGATTCATCCGAGGGGTGCCCGTCGCCAGTAGGAGATACTCTACTCATCCTTTCTTTTGGTTTAAGGAATAGCCTTCATATATATGCTCTAAATAGCACTTTTCCCTGTAAACATTCTTGTCTTGCAAGTACGGTTTCACTAGTTCTTTATGCTTACAAGATTTCTCTCTGTTAGTATGTTGTAGACCTACTCCTAGGTCAAATTTTTTGAACTCTGTGTAGTATCAATATCCATTCTAGTGACATCAATCTTATTTCAGTTAAAGACCATCATTATCAAAAATTTATTCTAGTTCAGTAACATGCAAACTAAGTAACTCTATCAAAGCCATACCACTATTTCATCTTTGAAATTTATAATTGAGAAATGCCACCTCACAAACGGCTTGTCAGAAATTCATTCAAGAATAGCCACTTCAAATCCAAAAATTTGATTCATATAGACTTCCTTTATGGATAGTTATCAGGATACTATAGAAGTCGGATCATGATAATCTCGGAAACCAATATAACTTAACTTAAATAACACTCGTGCAATACCCACTTCCATAGAATACACTCCAGGAATGTTATTAGAAACATTCAGGATAGTCCATCAAGGCGTGAAATTTATAAGTAGAACTACCAATGACCATCGTTACTCACAAGATCGTTTCTCGTCATGCCATAGAGCCATGTCTTCACAAGGAGTTAACCAACGAACTGGCAAAGCACCAATTCTGCAGATAGACTACGCTACATTTCAGGCCACGGTCACAGCCGACGTGACAGCTGTCATGTCGCAATTCAATGCCAACAACCCAAACGAGAATAGAAAGAGTTTCAAAAATTCAAACCATAGTAACACACAAGGAAACCGACAAGGGCCTAGCCATGATGATACTCCAGCCCACAAACCTAAGAATAATAAACGAAAATTCTGGAACAAAAAGGAGCACAAGTTATCTCAAAAACTTGCCAAGTGACAACAACCTGCGACAACTTCTATAGCCACGACATCTGCGACTACAGTACCAATGTCAGTACGACAATATGTTGGAAATCTACCAGAATGCAAGAAGTGTAACTTCCACCACTTAGGAAAATGCCGAAAATTGCGATGTAAGAACTGCAATAGACAAGGACACACAACTCGATTCTGTAGGGCACCGACATGATCAATCACCCAAGTTCTCGGCGTGGGAGTGAGTCAGGTCTGTTACAGTTGTGGCGAATCTGGAAATTTCGAAAGAGATTGTTAAAGAACTAAAAATGGTGAAGAAGCTCACTTCCGTAGGACCCCGACTCAACACGTCACTTCAACTACTGATGCTAGTATAATTCAAGTATGCCATGCATGTGGAGAAATGGGGTATTTCAAGAGAGACTGTTCGACGAAGAGAAATGACGAAGGAGAAGGAGGAGTGTAACAATATGACATATAAGAGCAAAGAGGAACCCCTCCCCTTTTGAGATTTTGGTACATCTTCTAAATAAAAAATTCTTTAAAGATTTAATCTAAATTAATATTAAAATTTGGGGAAATTAAAAACTAATTATAAATAACTCACTCGTCCAAACAAGTCACAACATCCATAAGAGAACTAAAGATCAGTGCAGGTGAGCTATGATGGCTTGGTACACACATTAGGGTTATGCATAGTTAAGATTTTGCAAAATTAGAGTGAATGATTCTGCCTTAATTCCTGTTCCTTGTCTGGTTGTGGATTTAGGGCAGAGTCACTCAGTCAACCGTCTTATTCATCTTAATTATACATAACTTGTATATGCCAAGCAATCATAGAGGTACCGAGAAGGATCATAATATAAAATATCGTCACAAATTATCAAAGCACTTTCACTGCAAGTAGTCGCTTTTTGCGGTACGATTTGTGGCAGTGATAATATTGATAAAGCACTAGAAAGCCTACACATGATGCACTGTCGAACACACTCGGGGTAAACCATCGTTAAAATAGACATCTCCTTCAAAATGACTCAACACTTGTTTCTATAGAAAGTCCGGCGTAGTCATTCGACAAGGATTAGTGTAGTCATCACCATACCATGTTCGTGTATTACGAAAACCCACCGCCTTAACCGACATAGATCTCTGAATCGCCGCTCTCATATTCTAGACCCGAAGTACTCATGTGAGGAGTACCTTACCCTCCGAAACCTTTCCAAAATATACCCAGCAAACCCTCCATAACTACCACTCATCCAATGGATCAAGATCATGCATAGAGACTAACACAAATCCATATTCAAGAGGTAGTCTGTCTGCATTGTGTGCCCGTGTCCATTATCTCCGATCGGGATAGTAGATTCACCTCGAGATTTTGGCAGTCACTGCAAAAGGCTCTTGGAACTAAGTTGAATATGAGCACAACTTACCATCTGCAAACCAATGGGTAGAGTGAGAGAACCATTCAGACCTTGGAAGACATGTTCAGAGCATGTGTTATAGATTTTGGTAAGTCGTGGGACACCCACTTGCCCTTGGTCGAATTCTCCTACAACAACAGTTATCATACCAGTATCAAGGCTGCACCGTTTGAAGCCTTTTATGGACGTAAGTGCAAATCCCTGCTGGGCTGAGGTGGGTGACACGCAGCTAGCCAAGGGGCAAGTCCCCGACAACACTCTCACAGACCCAGAAATCATTCGTGAAACCACAGAAAAGATCGTACAAATTCGGGAACAATTAAAAGCTTTAAGAGATAGACAAAAGAGCTATGCCAATAAAAGACAAAAACCCTTGGAGTTCCAGGTGGGTGACCGTGTTCTATTGAAGGTCTCGCCCTGGAAAGGCAAGATACGCTTTGGAAAGCGTGGAAAGCTGAATCCGAGGTACATAGGACCATTCGAAATCCTTGCTAGGATCGGCCCCGTAGCATACAAACTTGGTTTACCACAAGAACTTAACAATATTCATCTTGTCTTCCACGTCTCGAACCTTAAAAAATGTTTATCCGATGAAACCCTTGTGATCCTTCTCGACGAGATCGAGATCAACGAGAACCTCAATTTCGTGGAAGAACTAGTCGGAATCATGGATTGGGAAGTCAAGCGAACGAAACAAAGTCGCATACCTATAGTGAAGGTCTGCTGGAATGCCAAGCGGGGACCTGAATTCACTTGGGAGCGTGATGATCAAATGAGACAGAAGTATCCCCATCTCTTCCCGAGTCCATGAGTTGTACTCAATATTTGTATTCCATGTTTGAATTTCGGGACGAAATTCCCTCTAACCCGGGGGGGGGGGGGTGATGTGACAACCCGAACATTTTTCCGTTCCCATTAACCGATTTCCGTTAATAGAATTGAATTTTATTGAGTTGCCGTCAAACTTCTTGATTTAAAAAATCATCTAGTTTTATATATTTAAATTTAAATATGATTCAGAACCAAAATCGCGCGAAAAACCAGAAGATTCCTTGAAAAAAAACTCTAACAGTTTTCGGCCTAAGTAAGTGTACGGCCGCACACTCGTGTATGGCCGCACACCTGTTTACGGTCGTAAACCCGTTCACGGTTGGTGCCAGGTGGACCCCACCACCGACCATACCCCATCCTATATATACAGGACCCCCATACTCATTTGAACACTCTTGGCCTAAAAATCTCTCATTCTCTCTCTAGAACCCCTAATCGTACACGCTAAAAACACCTCTTTTCTTTAGAAAATCATCAAAAATAATCATTTGGATTCGATTTCGAGCATCTGGAACATGTTTTCTTCGAAATCAAACACCCTTGTTCTTGAGTGTACGACCGTACACCCTTCAAATCTGCAAGGGCCGTAAACCCTTCAAACAGGAGTTCATGGATGTAAACTCTTCATGGTCGTACACACCTCTTAAGTGGTGAAAAACCCGCTTTCCTCGATTCAATCAAGTCCCGGTAACATTCCTTAACCGAAAGCAAGTGTTTTTCTAACACTTTGTCTAACGAAATCGCTAATTTAGATACATATATGTATTTAATTGTTATTAGGATTCCGTTAAGTGCCACACACAAAAAACTCGAGGGTCTTTGTTTTCCAGTTCGTTGATTTGACGCTTGCACACGACTAACGGTAAGTTCATACCCCTATGCTTTTACTATTTTTCATGTTTTCAAAGAGGGGGGGGGGGGGGAATGAATACAAGCCAAATACAAATGATTTTGTAAACATTATACTATAAAAATTTCAACAAGTTTAAAACTTATGCAATCCATACAACCAAAGGACTTTCCATGTTTTATAAAATATTTATATACTTCTTGTAACATGCTGACCATAAGGGACGTTTTCAACTTGCATGCGCAATCTCATAACTTTCAGATCAATACATGGTTATACATATACAAGCATACAAACTATAGGTATAGTTTGGGAATTCAATACGTGGTTATACATTTACAAACATACAAACTATAATAAGTATAGTTTGGAAATTCAATACATGGTTATACTTATACAAGCATACAAACTATAATGGGTATAGTTTAGGAATTCAATGCATGGTTATACATATACAAACATAAAAACTATAATAGGTATAGTTTGGGAATTCATTAAACGGTTTACAAATTTATCTTTTATAAACTTCTACGACATTTATAAAAAGGATTTCCCGTATTATTACTTGTGAAGGCGTTTATCTAGTTGAGATACACATCTTTAGGTACAATTACATGTACTAGTGGAAGACTACCCTTATAAACCAGAGTTTCATCGAGGGAGAGCGTGAGTTTGTGTATAGATCTATCCATGACTGACAATCCCGCACATTGCTGCTAGCTACAGTAGGACCGGCAGGTCTACAGGTGACAAAGTCATAAAGGATACTGGCGCCCGATTCGTGCCATATCAGTTAGTATGGTCATAAAACTCGTAAGTAGATAATAACGATATATTTACGTAGTAATATACTTTACATGAACAATGCTTATTTAGGATAAGTATGGAAATACATGGTTTCTTTATGTCAAAAATAAAACTACTTTACATACTGGTAATAACCAGGGTTTTCAAACAGAACATTCTATTCATACTGGTGATAGCCAGGGTTTTCATACAAAAAGGGATTTTTACATTCAAAATAGTATTATACAATTCATCTGGTGGTAAATAAATATTCGAACAAATACTTTATGGAACATTGTACCACCCGCATTATTGGTGCTGATTTGGGACATTGCTCTTGCTACTGCGGTTGTTACGACAGCCTGGAACATTACCGGGTCGAATTGAGGGGGTGGTGGAGGTGGCAACGGCGGTGGTGGAGCTCCTGCGTTGCCGCCACGTCTGGGATTTCTACGAGGTGGCATTTTCTGCCATAACAAGAATGAAAAGACAATAAGTCTTTGATAGCACTCCAAAAGTCGAGAGTTAAACTAACCTTATTAGTTCTATAAGTACATAATGATTTCAACTTGTAAAGTTATTGTATGAATCCATTCATACTAGAGGTCTATAGATAATAAAATATAGACTTTATGAATGCTGATAGATTTGATTTACATGAAATGTTTGAGATAGAATCCATACCGGGCCCACCCATAAATCGTTTGATGTATAATATTTACATATAATTAAGATTAATAAACTTTCAAATCTAATGGGCCTGCCCTGGGTCCACAACCAAACAAGGAACAAGATCCAAGGTGGAACCATCATTTCTAGGTCGACATGGTCTTAATTATATATAATTTGACTTATAAATCAAACAACCATAAACCGGAAACCAGTAAATTTATTCTGAAAACAATCCTTATCATGAACTTGATGTGATAAAGCAAATAGCGTGTCAATTTCATTGATATAACTTAGTATACAATATTGGAAAATTTGACCCTATAAGGGTCTATGTTACATCAATGTACGGAAAAATTTGACCACCTAACAGATCCCCGAAGTGTAAACAGTTAAATCGCGGGATCGGACATAACGTACTAGAAAATAATAGTAATATTTATCCACAAAATGAGATTAAGCTGAGGCGAGCAGTGCAAGTACTACTTGCGGTGGTTGAAGCTCTGCTGATCACGAAATGAAGACACGAAGTTCCTCATTTCGGCTCTGGATTCAGCCACCTGGCGTTCTGCGTCTGTCATACGTCCTTCTAGAGTAGCTCGGTGTTCGCGGAGCTCTTGTACTTCAGCTCGGGTCGCGGCCATCTCCCGTCGAAGAAGCTCAGTGCGGTCTTGAGTTCGACCGTGGGCATCATCCAACCAGTGAATACGAACGAAGTTGACTTGACTGGTGGCACCAACTTCCATGAGATGTCGTGTGTTAACTCTTGTTTGCTCTTCGTGGCGTGTGTGTAACGACCGAAAAATACAACCAATTTTAAATTTTTCAAAACAGCTCGATTTCATTAAATCTTTACAAAAAGGTTTTCAATACAAAACATTTAACGTCTTCCTAGAATCACATTACTACAAAATCACGAGGAACGGTACGATCACGCCTTCGCCTTGCCACAGCCTCCTGAAGAACCTGAAAAACATGAAACCACAATTGTAAGCCCGAAAGCTTAGTGAGGTATCCCCAAAATACCAACCACTAACACCATACACGCATAACATGCCACAACATATCAGATCATAGAACAACCATGCACTTTGGGTCTACTGTCTGACTGGTCCGCCGCACCGGCCTACAGTCCACTTGGTCCACCCTCCGAGTCTATCCACATACATCGAGTCTGCAGTGTGATTGGTCCACCCGCTCCCGGCCTTCAATCCACCTGGTCCACTCTCTGAGTCTACAATATGACTCGTCCGCCCGCACCGGGCCTTCAGTCTATCTGGTCCACTCTCCGAGCCTTCGGCACGTCTGGTCCGCTCTTTCAGGGCCTACAACCTATCCGGACCGCTCGTTGGGCCTTCAGGACAACTGGTCCGCCCTGGGTATCTTGGCCTACAGCACACAGCAGGACCTGCCTCAACCAAACTCCAGTCTAAACAACCATGTGCACATATACATACAATCATATAGCAATTCATAGTCAACAAGCAGATTAAACAGATCACATAACATACCACCATCCTAACCAGGATACCGACCTAGCAGGTCACTAACACAACATCTCCCTATCTCTCAGGATACCGATCTCAATCAGGTCTCTAACATATACCATCCTAACTCACAGGATGCAAACATATCAAAGCAGTAACATAATAACAACTACCCGGATCTCAATCCGATAAGGGCCGGCCTTGGAGCCTTAGGCCCTATTGATATAGTGAGGATAACTCACCTCGAAACTGCCGACTGAACAAATAACCCAAGTTGCTCCGATCACTGATACGATCTCCACCACTGGACAACCACCAATGCACTGAACTCAAAACAATAATCAACAATTACCAAAATGCCCCTGGAAACCACTGGTCAACCCTTGGTCAAAGACAAGGTCAAAGTCAACCCCTGACTGAGTCTACTCGCCGAGTCAACCCGATGACTCGCCGAGTCCCCATACTCAAAACTTCCCTCAATCTGTGACCTAACTCGCCGAGTCACCCCGAGACTCGCCGAGTCCAACAACTCTGAGTCCACTCGCCCACAACTCACCGAGTCATCCCTTGACTCGCCGATTCTCGACTCAACCAGAAAATATTGGAACTCTTCGACAAGACTCGCCGAGTCCAAGAACAGACTCGCCGAGTCTAAGGCTATCCTCAACCTACTTGCCGAGTTGTTCATACAACTCGCCGAGTTCCAGACCATCTTCATCCAACTCGCCGAGTTGTTCTTCCATCTCGTCGAGTTCCAGCTCATCTTCAAGCGACTCGTCGAGTACACCCATGTGACTCGCCGAGTACCACCGTTCTGAATCCATTCAGAAGCATTCCAGGCCATGCAATTGCTCCAAAACATAGATCTAGCCTCCTACAACTCATCCATCACGTAAAGTGGCAAACTTTACGTGAATCCAAAGAGATCTATGCATTTTGCACATTAGGGCTAAGGTTTGGGACATGATATATTCATCCAACACTCAACACAGGGACTTTCATGCATTCCAACTCTTCTCCATTCCAGATCTGAGGTAGCAACCTCAGATCTAACCTCTAAACTCCAACACATCCAAATATATAATCTCTAATACCCCCAAAATGATGCATCAAGGAAATAGCAGCTCAAAGACGAGATAATACCTCAAAAGAACGCCCCAGCTGATATGAAACTTGAATCCAAGCAAAGCCCCTTGCTCCAAGCCTCTCCTTCTTTAAGATCTCTTCAACAACCACCTCTCCAAGCTCCAATTTGCTCAACAATGGGGTTTCTCCATGATTTTAGGGTTTTTGGGACTCAAGGGGTGATAAAGAGGCTGGGAAGGAAACATAATGTTCTTTATATAGGGCTCAACCCCAAGAATTAGGGTTTTCTCCACTCAGCGCCTACTCGTCGAGTCCACCTCATTGACTCGCCGAGTCGGCTACTTAACACGCGACCAAATTGCGACTCTACTCGCCGAGTCCATCCATGGACTCGCCGAGTCACTCTTTCCCAATTTACTCTCTTAGCCCTTCAACTCTACTCTTGATATTTCGGGATGTTACAGTGTGACACGGTGAACTATGACAGGGAGGTCTCGGTCGGCTGACCTTCCTCTGCTGAGATCGTAGAAACCCCGTTGCATGCCATAGGGAGGTCGTTGACCTTGCTCTCGGCTCCATCGATATATAGTTTCGACTCATTGGGGCAACGGGCCCTGGTAGTGTTGTGGAGGATTAGGGGCAGGGTGTGGATTGTAAACTTCAGGTTCCGAATCGGTTCCATCTGAGTCTTCTTCTTCTTCTTCACCATTTACTGATTCTTCTTCTTCCTTGGGTTCTTCATCATCCATGGGTTCCTCATCAGAATCTTCCTCAGGGTCTTCCACAATCCAACCAACATTCCCTTGATTGGGGAAGTAGGGGTCACCCGGTAAGTAAAATCCTGCCATCGCACCTATACGAGAATAGGGATAAGAAGGATATGGCGAGAAATTTTAGTATAAGAAATTAGTTATTTTAATTTTATGATATGATTATTTATGTTAAAATACTCCTATAGTATTTTTACGTTTGATTCTCAAGATTTTTGGTTAGTTGTAGACTTGTTGCTCATCATGATCCTCCTTCGGCATACGTTGGTCATACCTTGGCTAAATATAGTTGATCAGGCTATATTCATCCAAGATTTGATTACATACTCCGAAGCTGGATCATGGTGTCCAACTTGTCTCAATACTTTTATGTTATTTCTATTGTGATAGTGAACTAGTGAGCGCGATGGTACGAATACTTTTATAAAAATACAAATTTTTTACTTTTACACGTATTTTTTGAAAGGCTACGTCAGAGAATTTTGTCCCGTTGTATTTATAGTTTGTATATCTTATGTGGTTTGATATACTTAGTTCACTATAAACAAAGCTCTGATACCAATCTGTCACACCCCCAAACCGAAACGGCGGAAACGTTCGGGGGCGGAGGACGTCATGTTCAGTATCATAACAATAGTGAAGAAAGTAAACACAACCATCATAAATATAATTTAAAAGGTTACATCGTTGCAAAATACATGTTTCCAAATAAACTACATATGATGTCAAAATAGTTCAAAAGAAATCTACGCCTTGGCGTCTCGCCTTCAAAAGTCTTATGGTTACCTGTATTACTGATTACCTAAGAATACAAGTTGTTTTTGAAAGAGTATCAGCATTAAAGCTGGCGAGTTCATAAGCAATTTATGAATGAAAAATTCATGTTGTTCCTTAAAGTTTCTTATAAGTTTGTTTCCAGAAAATCCAATATTTTCGAAAAGGTTTAGTGTAGTCCTAACTGACCCAAGACTTAGTATATGTAAGTAAATCATCATACTTATATGTGGTTTTATAATTAAATAAAACCCCTTTTCGTGAAATCATTAAATTCCCGTGAACGGTGTGTTTGTTAATTTTCCCATGTGAGTTGTTATAACCATACTATGACTCGAGGACCTCGTACTCGATGTTCTTCATGTGTCGGAATGTTATGACACTTGTCACCCCAGACTTGTCAGTCTAGCTGTTGTAAGCAGCTCAGGTGTGGGTTGTCAAACCCAATATAGATCTATATACAACTATCACGCTCTCCCTACTAGAGATTCTGGCTATAACTATAGGACTTTTAAGTAGTACTAAAGAGTACACCAAAGATAAATGTCTCACAAATTTATTCATTAACATGTTCACGTAGTTTGTAATAAAATACTCGCTTTATAACTCGATAGTATTACTGTTTGAGGTGTCCAAACTATACCTATTATAGTTTTATCAAAATGTTTTATGTTGTAAGTGGAACCTTACTATGCATGACTTTGTATTTCAATAAAATGACAATGAAAATTCTAAGTATAAACTCCTACACACCTTGCTCAACATGTTACAAGGTGTGAATAACTCTTAAACTTGTTTTAACATTTACTCTTAACTGTCACTGTTTTAGATTATTTATAGAAAAATCATCGTATGTCGTAAACTAAATCCGTAAACTCAGAGAGTTTGGAAAAAGAGTCTACTATGTTCACATTTTTTTTTATAATTTTTGGTGGTCTCAAACCAGTGTGAAAATGTTCATTTTCACAACCTGGTCTGATTTCGTTGCTGCAGTGATAAGCAGTTTTGTAAAAATCACCAAAAATTGTAGGAAAATCGTATGGATATGTGCAAGTAGTCATTTTTCAAGGTATAAACCTGAAATATTTTCATATTAAATAGTTTTGAAAAATATTAAGTTTAAGTTGGGTAAAACAGTTCGTGAATAGGTCACAACTTTTCTATTGTAAGTTGTCAAGTTAAGTTTCAAATATGTTTTAGTTATTTAACTTGTATCCTCCCCTTAAAAACTAAATAAAACTAGAAAATGTAGGTGTATGAACTCACCTTTAGTGATTCTTGGAAGAGTGGAAGGTCAAGACGAGGAGTATCAAGTCAAGAACACTTGATGAACACGTAAAAGCTTGGATGATCCTAAGAACGATTCTTTGGCGTTAGAATGTGTGTAGATGATTCAAGGATGTTATGAAAGCATGGAATAACACTTGATTTTAGAGGAAATACTTACCAAAAAGTGAAGTAATAGTCTAAGAACACTTCCAAAAGTGGCTGGAAGTTGAGAGAAAATAAGCTTCTTTGTGTGGTAAGAAAGGTGTAAAAGTGTGGGAATGATCAAGTGAACTAAGAAATCCTCTAGGGATTTTTTTATATAGGGGAGTTGCTGGAGCAAGTTGTGAGTTTGAAGTGATGTGTGCATTGGTTTGTGTGATGTGGATAAGGTGGCAAGTGAGAGTGTGACACATGGACGGCAAGTGGGCACACTTGACCCACTTGTGGGTTAATTATCCTCTTAATATAAAATAATGATTTTAAATTAATAAATCTTTGAGAAATAAATAAATTATGAGTTCTGGGAGTTTAAAATAGTAAAAATATGAATTTGGTGAAAAAATCCTGTCAAAAACGTCAAAAACGGGCTTAGGAGGCGAAAGTAGTCAAAAACCGGGAGAAGGAAGCGAACCTGCGAGGTTCGGCCCTTAGGAGGTGAGGACCGAGAGAAGGGAGGAGGAGGGACCAAAGGCAGGTGAAGGGACCGAAGGTCAGGTTTGGTTCGTAGAGTTCGGTCCGAGGGGCTTTGCTTCTGACGAGTTCGCTTCTAATGAGTTCGCTTCTGATGAGTTCGCTTCCCTCTAAGAGGGTTCGGTTCCTAAGAGGGTTTCGGCCCTAAATGGCTATTTTTGATATAACTTCTCGTTTTGAGTGATTTTTGGCCAAGTTAAGGGTCGGGATGACCCGGATGACTATAAAAAGTTGAGAGAGGTTTTGAGAGAGATTTGGGAGAGATTGGGAGAGATTTGGGAGAGATTCGCTTTTAGCCATTTTCATTGAATAATCTTGCAATGCAAGGTCCGTGGACCCCGTTATACTTCGTTTATGATTATTTTAAGTCCCCAAAAGGGTTCCTAGACGTGTTTTTTTGCGTTTAACTCCCTTCTTAGGGTTTCACATTGATAAACACATAGATTTACCGAGACACTCGAATTCTTGACACACAATTGTACGTTTTCATAGAATAACTTTTAATCATATAAGTATTATACAAGATTGACCGGTTTGACTTGACTTTGACTTGTTGACTTTGACTTTCACTTTTTGACTTTGACTTTGACTTTGACTTGAACTTGACGGCTTTCACACACGCCCTCAACATATCTTCGAGGGTCTGAATGGTCCGCTCACTCTGACCATCTGTATACGGATGAAATGTTATGCTAAAGTGCAAGCGTGTGCCCAGTTCCTCGTGGAACTTCTGCTAGCAACGGGAGGTAAATCTGACATCTCGGTCTGAGACAATGGAGAACCGGAATCCCATAGCGAGCAACGATCTCGCGGACATATATGTCGGCCAACCTCTCAGCCGAAGAACTCTCCCGTATCGCCAAGAAATGAGCACTCTTGGTTAATCGTTCCACGATGACCCATATAACGTCGAAACCTTTCGCCGTCCTTGGCAGCTTCATGATCTGTTCCCACTTCCACATGGGCATCTCTAGAGGCTGCAGCTTACCGTGCGACCTTTGATGCTCAGACTTGACCATCCTACATGTCAAGCACCTCTCGACATACCAAGAGATTTATCGCTTCATACATGGCCACCAGTAACTCATACTCAAGTCTCGGTACATCTTGGTGGCCCCCGGGTATATGGAAAAATGAGACTTATGAGCCTCCTCCATCACTGTCTGCCTGACTCCAATAGTCATCAGAACCCAAACTCGACCACATAGGGTCAATTACCCCCAACTATCCTGAACAAACTGATCGCTCTCGCCCTTGATCCTTTCCAGCTTCCAGTCCTCTGGTCATATGCCCTCGACCTGGGCATCTCTGATCAAACTCACCAGCGGGGAGTCCACCGCTATCCTCATACACCTTGATGGGGTGGAAGACCCAACTGACTTGTAGCTCAATGCATCCGCAAACACATTCGCTTTACCAGGGTGGTAAAGGATCTCACAATCGTAGTCCTTGACTACATCCAGCCACTTGCGCTGCCTCGTGTTTAGGTTTGGCTGCTCCATGATATGCCTCAAGCTCTTGTGATCCGTATAATAGGTACAACGGACCCCATAAAGGTAATGCCTCCAAATCTTGAGAGCGAATACCACCGCTCCTAGCTCCAGATTATGTGTAGGGTATCTCGTCTCATGCGACTTCAGCTGCCGTGATGCGTAGGCTATCACTCGTCCTCTCTGCATGAGGACCGCCCCTAAGCATGTGATGGATGCATCGCAGAACACCATGAAATCCTCAAATCCCTCCAGGAGTGTCAAAACTGGAGTCTCACACAGCTGCTGACGAAGGGTCTCAAACGCCCTCTGCTGCTCGGGGCCCCACCGAAAATCTACCCCCTTCCTCGTTAGATGAGTGAGGGGTACTGCAATCTTGGAGAAGTCTCGAATAAATATCCGGTAATACCCCGCCAGTCCATGAAAACTCCTGATGTCCGAAGGAGACCTCGGCACCTCCCACTACATAACTGCTTCAATCTTGGCCGGATCGACCAAAATCCCATCATGGTTAATGAGGTGCCCAAGAAACTGGACATCTCGTAACCAAAACTTGCACTTCGAGAACTTGGCATATAGTCGTTCTCGTCTCAGAACCTTCAACAGCTCCCTGAGGTGCTCCTCATGTTGCTCTCGTGTCTTGGAATACACCAAGATATCATCTATGAACACGATGACTGAGCGATCAAGCATCGGTCTGCAAACCCGATTCATCAGGTCCATGAATACTGTCGGCGCGTTGGTGAGCCCAAACGGCATCACCACGAACTCGTAGTGCCCATAACGCGTCCGAAACTCGGTCTTCTCCACATCCTCTTCTTTAACCCGGACGTGATGATATCCCGATCTCAAGTCAATCATGGAGAACCAAGATGTACCATGTAACTGGTCGAATAGATCATCTATCCTCGGGTGTGGATAACGGTTCTTCACCGTCAACTTGCTCAACTCCCTATAGTCAATGTACATCCGATGCGATCCATCCTTCTTCATGAAGAAGAGGATCGGTGCTCCCCATGGAGAACTGCTAGGTCGAATGAACTGTTTGCCCAACAGTTCCTGCAGCTGTAAAGACAGCTCCTGCATCTCGGGTGGCGCCAAACGGTACGACTCCTTGGCAATAGGAGCTGCACCCAGCACCAGGTTAATCTAGAGATCGACTTGCCTCTCCGGAGGTATCCCTGGCAACTCCTCCGGAAACACATCGACAAAATCCCTGACCACTGGAACCTCTGAAACCGAAGTCTGGTCTCCAACTCGCGTATCCATCATGTACGCTAAGTAACCCGCACATCTGTGCTGAATATACTATCGAGCTCTGGCGGCTGAACATAACCCTGACCCCACTCTGGTGCCCTCGCCATATACAATCAGTTCTCCCCCACATGGGGTTCGAACTACAACTCTCTGTCCCTCGCAATCTATCAAGGCACCGAAACGACTAAGCTAATCCATACCCACAATCACGCATACTCCCCCCATGGAAACCGGAATCAAATCTATCGGAAAGACCACTCCGAAGATCTCCAACTGACATCCTCAGTAGACCGAAGAAGCAGAAACACCGTGTTCGTTGGCGATGGAAACTCGCAACGAACACTCTAGCACATCAACTGGTGCACCAAACCCCCTACTAAACGTCTGAGAAAAGAAAGACCGACTCGCCCTGAGTCAAATAAAACCAAACCAGGCAACGAGTTTACTAAAAATGTACCTAAGCACAGGTACCACATATAAGCATAACACATATATAATAAATGAGGTAAAGGAGAGAGACATACCAGCAACCACATCTGGTGCTGCTCTGGCCTCCTCTACCATAAGCTGGAAAGCACACCCTTGAGCCTTTGGAAACTCAGCCTTAACAGGTGTCCCATCAGCGATCCTCAAAGTAGACGGCGCTAGAACCTACGCCGTCTTGGCGGCTAGCAATGAGTAGTTGGCCTTCACATGGCGAACGTGATCATAGTGGCAGCATAACCTCATACCCGAAACCGGGGCTCCTTGGTGGCAATCCTTCGTATAATGCCCCTCCTTACCACACCTGTGGCACCCACTACCCGCTCGACACACTCTATAATGACTCCTACCGCACTTCCCACATGTGCGGCTCTGTTGACCTCCAACCCTAGAATCAGTGGTCTTAGACCGCTTCGGCGCCGGCTGAGACTGTGCCGGGGCCGGATGCTGCTCCCCCAACTGTAGCTCGATCTCCAACTCATGCCACCTAGCGGCCTCCTATAATTCCAATAGAGTATCACATCGCTGGGTAGACACAAACTGACGGATGTCAGTCTTGAGCATGCTTAGATAACGAGTCATCTAAGCCTGCTCGGATGCAAAGTTTGGGTAGAACATCGCCCTCTCTGTGAACATACGAGTGATCTCCATCACCGACTCTCCATCCTGTCTCAAACTCAAAAACTCCTGGGCCAACCGCCCCCGCTCCACCCGTGGAACATAGCGGGTGCGGAACATCTCACTAAACTGCTCCAAGTAAAAGCAGCTCCCTGATCATCAGTGTACAATCCGGTCGTCAGTCTCCACCAATCCTTGGCCCCTAGCCTCAGCAGGTTCAGGGCACATCTGACCTTTTGATAAGTAGGAGATGAACACGTGAAGAAACAGCCCTCCATGTCAGACAACCATCTCATAGCTCTAATCGCATCCTATGTACCATCAAACGTCGGGGGCTTCGTGTTATCGAAGTCCTGGTACTGGAAAACCCGTCCAACTCCACCTCTTCCTGCCGCTGTTACAACTGATGCAGCTGCGGCGGCAACCGTCTATTCAAGGGCTGCGTAACGCTCGTCAAAGTACTCAATTATAACAGTCTTAATAGACCCAAACATCTCCGGTAGCTACGCCCGAAAAAAAGCGGCAACCTCATCATGCAGGACCTCTTGAATCCTGGCATCTAGCTCATCCATCCCCACCTGTACCATAGGCTCAGGTGCTGTCGACACCTCCTGGCCTCTGTCCCCCGATCCTGATCCCGACCCAGATGCAGTCACAAAACGTCTCTTCATCACCATACTGAAGACACACCAACAAATATCAGAGAATCACATAACAATAGGGGACCAACTCCCGACTAAGCCCTAGGGTTGTGACTTCCTTGCTACGTGTATGGGTCCTATGCTTATAGTAGTACGGGCCCATACTACCTTCCACACCTACCCATATTTGTCTCAAGTATCACAACAACACCCTAACAATAAACATAACATAGCTAGAGCCCACCATCATTCCTAGAGGAATGCTAAACTATCGCATGACCGCCCTCACGGCTTCTCACGACCCACCCATCCATGAAACTTCCATCAACCTAGTAGTACTAGTGTAGGCTAGCCATACATAATGTTGGACCTTATAGACTTTCGAATATTCGATCCTACCCTAAGGTCGAATTAAACATTCTCAGGCTATAAGATCTTGATTACATACCACCGTGATACATACATAAGTAACTACAGTAATGATGTGAATCTCATATAAGGAAAACCCTAGGCTAGCAGGCATCATGTAATCAGGAAATTCTATCATGCAACTCCTGAAGATCCCTATCCTAGTACTACCATGCTATTCTAACATATCACATAATCAAATAGCTGTATGGTATTTTGGGATCTAATTACTGGCTCCGGCTGATCGTACACCTTGCATTCTCCTTCACTTATTTTGAAAACCATTTTAGAAATCATTTGAAAATCTTTCCCTGCTTTGAGACTGGATTCACACGAATGTTCCTCCAATTTACTCAAACCAAGGCTCTGATACCAACTTGTAACACCCATAAAAATTCAAGCCAATTTAAACTTCTAAAACATTTCAAATCCATTAAACGTTACAAACTTGTGTTCAAAATGTATCATATCAGAGTATCCCAAAAACAAATTCATAAAAAGTGAGGAGTTGTACGATGACGCCTTTGCCTTGCCACGATCCCCTGAAGTACCTGAAACAATAAACTGAAACTGTAAGCTTGAAATCTTAGTGAGTTCCCCCAAAATACCGATACACATACAGTCTACATAACCATGTCAGCAACATCATAACATAACAAACTGAAGAGAATGCAACGGCTCCACAACTTTACAGACTGGATTAACCCCCATGGGTCCACAGTGTGAGTCTGAATTGCCTTGCGGGCCCATAGCTCACAATTGGCTTGCCATCGAGCCCACAATACGAGTCTCCCTTAGCCCATAACTGGAATGCTCCCAGGTTTTTTGGTTACCACACGAAGCAGTACCACCTCAATCCATTCCACATAGCATATCAAGATATAACATAACCACTGACCATGCAGATAATCATATAACACAGGTAGTCCTATAGATCTACGTAACTGGCATAACCACTAAGCATGCAACATTAACTTCATATTCAACATACTAACACTGCTAGGATAACATATTCAATGGGCCGGCCTTGGTGCCTTAGACCCCTTAGTATAGTGAGGATAACTCACCTTGCAAATGTCGGCTCGGTAACTAAACTCCAACTCTCAGATCACAACCACAAACTCCACCACCTATTATCATAATAGAACCATACTCGTAAGTTCTCAACCTTACAAGGTATCGCATAAGTCAAGTAGTTAACCCCTGCTCAAAGTCAAAGTCAATAGTCAAGGTCAGCAATCCATGTTGACCCTTACTCGTCGAGTACTCTCGGCTACTTGCCGAGTTCCTCGAGATACTCGTCCACTCGCCAAGTCCCCGGAGCGACTCGTCGAGTTCCTAAGGTTCGTGATCGAAGCCCTAAGGCCACTCATCGAGTTTTCCTTCTTGCAACTCGACAGGTTCACACACATTCATCTATTTGGGGAAACCTTAACCGAATCGTTGAGTTGTTCATCCAACTCGTTGAGTCTACGACAATCTTCATTGGATTCGCCTAGTTGTTCATCCAACTCGTCGAGTTAAATGCATATCTTCATATTTCTCACTGAGTCGACTATGCGACTCGTCGAGTCCCTTCAGCCCTTTAAGTATGCAGACACTTTTTAAGCCATGCTAAGGCCCCAAATTGCATATCCAACTTCCTTAGGCATGCTTATGATGTAAAGTTGCAAACACTACGTGCATGCAAGGCTTTAAGATCCTATAATGGCACAAATAAGCTTGCAATGAAGTCACATCCTTGAGAGAAGGCTCATGCTAGACAAGGCTAATGGCTTTATGAATCTAGAAGCCAAGGGGAGTCTAGATCTGAAGTTACAACTTCAGATCTTGGCTTAAACACAAGAACCCTTTCCTAAGTTCATGCACAAAAAGGTTTAGGAGAAAATGAGCCAAGGGAAAAACGATCTAATACCTTCAAAAGATCCCTTTCTGATGCAGAACTTGAAACGCACAAACTCTTGCTTCTACCAGCTTGCTTCCCAAGTGATTCCTTCACCAAAACTTCCCTCCGAGCTTAAACCTCCAAAGAATACACACACACTCGAGTTAGGGCCTTTATAGACTCTCAATGGACTGTAAAGAGGCCAAAGGAAGCTTGTGTTTCTTTATATAGAGTACAAAAAACCCCGGGATTTAGGGTTTCATCTGCCAGCTCCTACTTGTCGAGTCCCTTCTTGGACTCGGCGAGTAGGCCACTAAATTCACGAACCAACCCGCTGCTACTCGATGAGTAGGGCTACCAACTCGTCGAGCATACCTTGGAAACAAAAGAATCATTATTTAAATGAATACATGAGAATCGGGGCGTTACAAAAGGAGAAGAAGAAGCTTGTAGACCCAGAGTTTGCGCATAATTTCTAGCTCATTGGAGGTATAAAGCCTGAAACTTGTTCATTTTAAGCTTAGATCTAGGTTTCGGGAAGAACTTAGCATCTTTTGGTCCCATAAATTGGAATTTTGGAGTATGGGCTATTCCAAGCCATATAAGTTGTCCTTTTTGACTCTTAGGGGCGCATGAAGTCATAAAAATCGTACCTTGAAGGTTAAGACTGAACCATGCATGAGTTGGTGACCACTTAAGAGAGACAGGAAGCTTAATTCATGGTTTGGTTCCCATTAAGGAATGAAAGAGCATAAAGTTTGAAACTTTATGACTTCAGACACTTTTATGAGCATGGATCTAAATTTTAGACGTTAAGCTTAATGGGTTAAGACATTGGAACATTTTTGGGCTGGCTGACCAATACGTTGGGCCTACTCTTGAGTATGTTGTGTGTACTGGGCCAGTGCCCCAATTCCGGATCAATAAGATATGTAGCATACGAGCAAAGCACGCCACGTATACGAACTCTGTGGGCTTAGGAGATTCTTAGGCTCAAGTTTTCTTGGGCTTTTTGACTTCTTTAGGTTTGGGCGTCAAGCCTACCAGTAGTAGCAGGACATTTCTTGGCTCTAAGCCATTTTAGGAGCTCTTGGGTCATAATGGGCCTTAAGGCCTTGTAGTTAGGCTTTAAATGGATTTTTGGGCTAGTTTGGATCTGGGCCTTCAAAAGGGAGGTCTAATAAGGAAAGGGTAAAGAAACCCTTTTGCTTTAAGTCAAGAATTAGGGTTTGGACGCTCGGGTTAGATTGTTGACCTAATTTCTAATTAGGGTTTTATACTTGTGAATTAGGGAGGGGATTTCGTAAGTCAATCGCTCGAGTGTGATTTTATACCTTTAGTCTGAGGTTAGTTTCCTTCACTATATCTGTGGGTTGAGGGCACCAATGTCGGTCCACTAGTTTATACATGTAGTATGATGATTGTCTGTGTGATAATTGTATGTAATTGAAGAGAATTGTTATCGATATTTATGAAAGCAAATATGATTTAAGTGATTGAAAAGTAAGAACATGAAGAGTAAATATTAATCAGATCTCATATTGATGAAGACTGATTACAGAATAAGCAGAAAGGATATTTGCGTTTCAGAAAGTTATCCTCTACTTCTATCCTCAGTCCCTATTTATAGGCAACCTGAGTGTACCAAAAATATACTAAGTCTAAACAATACACTTCGCACAAAATTGACTTAGTAAAATAACATAAAGATGCGAAACTAAACAAACACACTATTCGACTTTTACAATTTTGCTTCTACAATCTCCCCCTTTGTAAACAGTCGAAGCTATTCAGTCCATAAGCTTTTGAACAGTAGAGTGAATTGTCTTTTGCACTTCTCCATACCAGGAAATCACCTTCTTGAGATTCTTCTTGTCTCCTTCATTATTCTTCTTGCAATTGTTCATACGAACAATAAAGTGCGTATATTGCGAAGAAGTATATCTTTCAACCTCTGAGACTTTAAACAAGAATTTCTTGGGCTTCCCCTTCGTATCTCTTCCTGAAAACACCATGCCAAAAGGTTTTAGGCATATTTCCCCAACAAAATATTTTGATAATGCTGACTAGGATAAGGTTTCTTCCCAAGGTACGTTCACTTCTCTTCCCAACGTAGTCGCCAATTCTTCATCAGTTAGAGCTAAGCAATCGAATTAATTGTCAATATATGTCTTGACATGTGCGAAGCTTGTCTTGAACACTTCAGTCTTAGATCCTTTGAGCTTATTCTCTTCCATATGCTTCAAAACGAGAGCCACTTGAATCAAATCGTTGCAGTTCATCAGAGGAAAGTCAGCTATAGTGAAATCATACTGCTTGTTGTCAGCTCGAATAACAAAGTAACGGAAATTTTGAAGCATGTCTTCAAACATCGTATCTTTCTTGATTGTTAACACCTTTTTGATCTTCATTAAAGACCAAGCTTCATCCGGATTCTTCCCCAATACAGCATGAAATCTGATTTTCATGTGTATGTAATCATCAGGATTATCAAACTTCTCGCTAATCTTGTATTGAGCAGTAATGAAGAGCATTTCGTTGATCGGAAAATCTAGCTGACAATTGTCTGAATTCGCAATATTATAACTTCTTTTTGGCTTCTTCTCGAATACATACATTTCCCTCCCCACAACTCTTGACTCTATGGTTTCATAAGAGTACAGCTTCGCATGATCTCCTTTATTCATCGTGGGAGGATCACTTGCCCTTTGCATCATAATGCTTTGCACTTGCCTCATCCTTTCTAACTCTGCCTCAACCTCAGCTTTCTTCTCCTCCTTCGATTTTTCGTACAATATTCCTTTTCCTTTTCCCACAACATTTGATTGAGGTTTTGAACTCGAACTTCCTTCTTTTGCCCCAATCGAAATTCCTTTGGCAATCAGTCTTGTGGTTATTGTAGTTGAAGAAATTGGCATTGTATTTATTGGAAGAGTAGATTTAAGCTGGGTAGATATTACTTTTCCCACTGTCTTCGCATCCTCCTCTTTACATAAAATTTTCTCTCCCCCTTGCACCCCTGTGAAAGCAAGTGGGGCACTCTTCGGTAGTAAAGAGGTAAAATTGGTGATTGGTGCAAGAGCTTTCTGAATTTCTTGTTCCAAAGTATTAACCTTTAAAGACAAGAACTCAAGAGTGAGAATTTGTTGAGAAGAAGATTACGAAACCATGGTTTTCAGCTCAATCACCAATTTGATCAGCTGATCAAACTTCTCCTGGATTTCTTTGTGTTTAGCTTCAAGGATAGGGGTAGCAACGACCCTGTGCATTTTTGTAGCAACCACATCAACCTTCTTTTGAACTTCAATATGTTGAGATGTTATATCCCGGAGCTCCTGCGCAAGTTCGGTTTTCAACTCTTCAAGCTTAAAGTTGACATCCTCCCGAACTTTCTTCACATCCTGGACCACCAAAGTAAAATTCCTCCCTTGAGCTTGAATGCGAAGCTCATTATTTTTGTCAGACTGATCAACCTTCTCCATTATTCGCTTCTTAGCACCATTAAGCATAATATCAACCTCCATTGCTGAGATAGAAGACATCCTGCCAGAATCAGCTTGCGACTGAATAATGGCATTCAACTTATGATTCAGGATTTTAAATTGCTTTCCTGTCATAAGCATATGATCAGGTATATCCTCCTCCTCTGAATCAAAGTGAATGTCTTCAAGTACTCCTCCAACGGCTCCTCCGTCAGTTTCATTATCAGATAAAGGTTGCGAAGGTTGAGGAGTTTCTGGTGATTGTGAGGGAAAAAGAGTTGTAAATGGGTTTTGAAGTGGATGATCAAAAATGGATGAGGTTGTGGATAGTGTTGTAGATGGAAATGATACAAGTAGTAAAGAAATGGGTAAGGTGATTGGTAAAGTGGGTTCAACACTCGTGATAGGTGCCCCCGTATCAGATACGTTGACAACCGTATCTGAAATAGGTACCTCCTCAGAAACTGATTTGGTAGTGACTATTTCGAGTGGTTGTGAGGAAACTTGCGAAACTTGAAAATTTGATACAGGTGGATCAGAAATAGTTACCGGTGTAGAGATTAGTGAGGTGTGAGGAACCACTTCTTCATCTGAGGACTCATTGCGAATAATAAGCTTTCGCTTTTTCAACAATGTTTGTTGTATTTGTTTCACAACATCTTGAGCACGTTGTCTCTTAGATCTTGGAGAGACAGGAGCTGGAATATTGCGAACGGTAACCCCTTTACTGCTCACCTCAGTCTTGCGAATCATTTTCAATACCCCCAATTTTGAGGGTATTGTATCCTTCTTTGATTTTGGTGAGGTTTCCACTATCTGAATCTCCTCATCTTGACCCTGTTTCGAAGATTGAGCAGTTGCATCATTCTTGATAGCCTTCTTCTTCTTTGAGGGTTTGGTTGCAATGCTGAACAAAATGCCAGTCTCCACATTTGGATCAAAAGTCTTCATGTAGCGCGCCAACACCTTGTGAGTTGGAGAAACCTTGTTAAGCATCACATCTGGAATGCGAGCAACATGGGTAAAGATTTCCTCATCATCTTCAACCACCTTTGGAAATTGATATAGAGAGAATTCTGCAACCTCCGCATCCTCTGGTACTGAAATTCCCTCCTTTTCATATACCTTTTCAATAATCAAGCTCCAATACTTGCACAAGATATTCCTTTTTCCGAATTTGTGTTTTCCAGACTCTTAACAAATTCCTTCCATAACTGAGTTGCATGGTCTACACTGATGTCATAATACAATCCCATTACCATGGCATAAACCTCCATACGCCCCCTATCTAGACCAACTGTGCGTCCTGTTAAGCATCTGAGAAAAATGCCAAACAGAAAATTCCATATACACGATAACCCTGACTTTTTGAAGTCACTGATCTTCTCCAGAGTGGGTTGATGGCCCATTTCATTGAACATGTGGATGACTTGAGAATTAACGGGTTTGAAAAATGGAGGGTTGTTTGGAATCTACAAGAATTCAATGAACAAAGAAGAGACATTCGGATCAACTTGATAGTTGGTGCTTTGGATTTTCATTAGGGATTGAGAAAGAACTTCATCAGTGTTGGATTGAGTGGCCGCCATTGTTAGGGTTTGAATGAGATGAAGTTGAACAAGTTTGAATCTTTTGAGGTTTGTGAGAGTTCTGTTCGTGTAATCGTATATAGTGATCTTGATCCCCCTTTTACAGTTTACCCAAATTGATTTGAAATTAAGTGGCACCTTGAAAATCGGATCATGACTGCAAAAGATAACCATGCTTCAAAAAGTAACTGTCACATCTCCTTGAAAACCGGATAGAATACCAACCATCTTGAGTACACAGCCTGCCAAGTTTCCCGTTATAGAATTTGAACCGTTAAAACCCTTCGCATGGAGGCAAGGCTCTTTCACTTTTGGGATGTAAAGTGAAGTCATATGCCAGATTTGCGAAATCATCAGCCTGAGTTGGTTTTACTCAGAACCTCAAGGATTTCGTGTGTGCATTATGTCAACAGAATAAGATGAGAAACAAATTTTTTTTTTGGAATTCTGTGATGTCAAAAATTCAATTTGACATGAAGGCAGTTAAACCCCAGGCAAAGGTTGCTTCATTAATCATCAAGAGAGATAATCAACAGCTTGTGTAGTTTCCCGTGAACTACAATCGAATACTTTTTGATAAGTATCGAAGGGCTTCTTTTAAAAGATATTTTGGGTTGGTTTCAAATATCATTACATATCAGCCTTAACATAAGGTGAGAAATTGTAAATGAAATTTCTTGTATGACTAGTGTAGTCAGTGACAAGTTGGCTGTTGAAAATATTTATCATGACTGGGATTTGCGAATAAAACTCACACAGAAATCATATTCATAAAAAATTTGTACTGGATCTTGTTGTGTGACAAACATCGTGGGTTGCGAATGTTTGATCAAGACCACACATGCGAATTGAATATGATTTTGGAGTTTCGAAATTTTGGTACTGAAACAAACGTTTCGTTAAAATCTGGAACTATGTTCCCCGTCAATTCCTTAAGGTTTATGATGTTTGGGTTTCACTTCCATCACGATCTCATGATGTTAGATCATAAACACAGACTTGTGATTTGTCTAGGTTTTGATTGGTTTTGATCAAAGACCTCAAGGACAAATCTCTTTGAAAATTTAGATTGAAAGAATTGTTTGGTATAAAAAGATTGGTTAAGAATCACAGTGTACCTCTGTTATAATGGACAAAACAGAAAACTCTTAACATTAATGAAAAGAGTAAGGTAGCTCAGTTGACTAATGTGAATTTAAGCCTGATTGGGAAAAACCATTCGTATGAAAGATTCATTAAGGCTTTCAGTTTTCACACATCGAGTCTTGTTGAGGCTTTTGGTCTACATACAGCAATATGCTTTTAGGGACATCCTAACTAGTTTTTTTTTTTTTTTTTTTTTTTTTTTTTTTGTTTGTTTTTTTTTTTAGTTGATACCTTCCCGTAGAAACATATAAGCATGACCTCTTCGCATTAAGCCCTGTACTAAACTCACAGCACACAATGTTTTAAGATCAAAGAAAACAAAAATATTTTTGAGATTTTTGAATTTTTCAAAATTAAAAACATAAAATCTTTTTGGATTTTGATTTTTGAAAAATTAAAATCTACAAAATGAATCGCAAACCTAACCTTAGTTGTTATGATCGCAAATGCGAAGAGATGTGGATGCGAAGCCATGCGAAGCCTCTGGATGAACAGTAACATCTGAACAAGTTTGACTCATAACTGCTGATCGAAACTTTCATGCTTGAGTTTTTGGAATTGAATTCGCATCAATCATCCCCAAACCTGCTAAAATTCTAACAAATGATTTTTCATCAAGAGGTTTTGTAAAAATATCAGCAAGTTGTTCAGTTGTTTTAACAAAATGAATTTCAATATTCCCATCTTCCACATGATCTTTGATAAAATGATATCGAAGAGCAATGTGTTTTGTCTTTGAATGTTGTACTGGATTATGACAAATGCAAATTGCACTTTGCGAATCACAATACAAGGGAATATTTTTCATGTTTATTGCATAATCACGAAGTTGACTCTGAATCCAAATAATTTGCGAAGTGCAAGCAGCAACAACAATGTATTCAGCCTCAGCAGTTGATATAGCCACACAAGTTTGTTTCTTCGATTGCCAACTTACCAACTTCCCATCCAATAGTTGACATCCACCACTCGTACTTTTCCTATCCAAAGTACATCCTCCTAGATCAGAATCTGAAAAAGCTTGAATGAAAAACCCCGTTTTCGAAGGATACCAAAGTCCTAACGAAACTGTTCCCTTAAGATAGCGAAAAATATTTTTCACTGCAGTCAAATGAGGTTCTCTGGGATTAGCTTGATATCTAGCACAATTGCAAACCGAAAACATAATATCAGGTCTACTTGCAGTTAAGTACAATAAAGAACCTATCATGCTTCGATAAAGTGTTAAATCAACAGCAGGAGCATCTAACGAAGGAGTTAGTCTTGTTCCTACTGCCATTGGTACTCTTAGTTTCGTGCTATTGGTCATCCAAACTTTTCAAGCAAGTTCTTCGTATATTTTTCTTGATTGATTAAGATTCCATCCCTGTTCTGTCTTATATTCAATCCAAGAAAATTATTAATTTTTCCCATCATGCTCATTTCAAATTGACTTTTCATTAGATTTTCAAATTCAATTGACAATGCTGGGTCAGTCGAGCCAAAAATAATATCATCAACATAAATTTGAACAAGCATTAGATGATTCCCAACTTTCTTGCGAAATAATGTGGGGTCTACTGATCCTTGTTTAAATTTAGATTGTTTCAAGAAATTTGTAAGTGTTGCATACCAGGCTCTTGGTGCTTGTTTTAATCCATATACATCGTTATCTAGGATGTAAACATGATCAGGATGTTCATCGTTTATAAACCCTGGTGGTTGTTCAACATACACTGTTTCTTCAAGTTTTCCATTTAAGAATGCACACTTAACATCCATTTGATAAACATCAAAGTCTTTGTGAACTGCATAAGCTAAAAATATGCGAACTGCTTCAAGTCTTGCAACAACTGCAAATGTTTCTTCATAGTCTATTACTTCTTGTTGCGAATAACCTTTAACCACTAGTCTAGGTTTATTGCGAATAATATTGCCATCTTTGTCAGTTTTATTTTTAAAAATCTATTTTAATCCGACAATTGAAACATCAGAAGGTTTAGAAATTAATCTCCAAACCTTGTTTCATTCAAATTCAGCCAGTTCAGATTGCATAGCAACAACCTAATCTGAGTGTTCCATAGCATCCTTCACTGTCTTTGGCTCTATTTTCGAAATAAAGACATTAAACATACATAGTTCTTGGTTCGCATTCAGTACCTCATTTTTCGCACGAATTTGAGCTCTTGTCAACACACCATCTTGTGGATTTCCAATTACCTGTTCTTTTGGATGATTTCTTGTCCATTTTTCAAGTGGTGGAAAATTAGGATCAAAAATCCAATGGTGCATCTTCATACATATCTTCATTTTCAGATCCTGCAACAGAAAAATTATCATTTAGTTCATGAAACTCATCATTTTCATCAAAATTTATTGACTCTGTTTCATCATGCTCCCCCTCAACATGATGTTGATTTTGATGCTCCCCCTCAAAATGATGTTCCTGTTGATTTTGTAAATGCTCCCCCTCAACTTGATGATTCATATTTTCATTCTCCCCCTCGAAAGTTGGCTGACAATCTTCATTACGAGCATTAGGCACACTTTCGCAAGATATTGACCTTGTAGTAATTGTCGAATCATCAGTATGTTTTGAGGATTCTGATGTTTGATTGTCAGGAGCATTATTTTCCGCTTCAATTGCCCTGTCAGGTATTCCGAAAATTAAGTGATAATCAAAATCATTTATTTCAGTTTATCAATTTGAGTATTTGAATCAACAAGTATTGATTTATTTTCAAATTTACTATCCGTTTGTTTAAGAGAGTAATCATCAAATGTTAAATTGAAAGTTTCTTCAACTTTTCTAGTTCTTTTGTTAAGCACTCTGTATGCAACTGAATTCTGCGAATATCCTAAGAATATGCCTTCATCAGCTTTAGCTTGGAACTTGGACAAAGTATCTTTGAGATTCACTATAAAACACCTGCAACCAAAAACATGAAAGAATTTGACATTAGGTTTCCTATTATTGATTATTTCATATGGAGTAACATTGAATATTCGATGAATGAATGATCGATTCTGAGTAAAACATGCAGTGGAAACTGCTTCAGCCCAAAGATATTGAGGTAGATTCGCATATGTTAACATGGTTCTGGCTGCTTCGCATAGAGATCGATTTCTTCTTTCAACAACACCATTTTGTTGCGGAGTATATGGTGATGAGAAATTATGCGAAATATCTTTGCTTGTGAGAAAAGAATCAAGAGTTTGATTTTTAAACTCAAAACCATTATCACTTTTAATTTTGCGAACATTCTTTTTCAGACTAAGCTCAATCTTTTTGATAAAATCAATCATCATTTGAGCAACTTCAGATTTTAACCTGAGAAAAAATACCCATGTGAATCGAGAAAAATCATCTACAATAACTAAAATGTACCGCTTTTTATTGATTGTAGCAACAGTCGACGGTCCACATAAGTCAATGTGAAGAAGTTCCAATGGTTCTACAATTTTGAATCCATCACAATCGGATGACCTTTTCTATGTTGTTTTCCTTGTTCGCAAGCTGCACACAGAGAATCATTGTCAAATTTTAGTACAAGTAACCCTCGAACTAAATCTTCAGTGACAAGTTTGTTAATATTGCGAAAGTTCAAGTGTGACAATCTTCTATGCCAAAGCCAGCTGACATCATTAGATGCTTTTGATAGTAAACACACAGTAGGTTTTCCCATAATTGGTTTGATGTCTAGTGTAAACATATCACCATATCTTTTGGATTTGAGAAGTACTTCATTTGACTTCGCATTTGAAATGATACTTCCTTCTTCATTAAATACAACTTGGTTTCCAGTACCAACAACAAGTTGTGACACACTTATCAAATTATGTTAAAGTCCTTCAACATAAGCAACTCTTTTCATAGTGAATTGTCCATTTGTGACTTTCCTATAGCCTTTCACTTGACACTTGTTATTATTCCCAAATTTGACTACTCCTGCATTTTCCAAGCTTCTATAATCTCGCAAGTTTTCCTTTCTTCCAGTCATATGACGAGAGCAACCACTATCAATATACCATTTCGTATCATATTGCTCGTCACACAGCACCTGCATTTATTGGAAAAATTTAGGAACCCAAGACTTGTTGGGTCCATATTAGTAGAATGAAATAAATTCTTTGAAGTTAAAAACCATGTTTTCACTTTGTTTGTGACAGAATCCATTATATCAACATCATTAGATCTAGATATTGAAATATATTCGTTCAATAGTTTTGGATTTCCATTGATTGTAATCTCATCCTTCACAACATTCGCATTTTTGATAACTGGTTTCCATTTTTGAACCGGAACTTGCGAATTATGAGATGTTGAACTAGCCGTGGAAGAGTTATTTGCGAACTTGTCAAATGCATTCTTGATTTGTTGCTCTGAAAACTTCCCACTTTGATATTTTCTTCCTTTCGCTTCAAACCAACGATTGATCGTACTTACATCAGATCTTCCTTTTGTATATGAAACTTTGGTCGGTTTTAAGACTGAAGGATTTGGATAATTTGGTTGTTTTGGTGAAAATTTCACTTTTGCTTGAGTTGAATTTTTCAAACTTGATGAAGCATTCGTGAATTTTCCAACATTTTGAAACTTTTGATTACTTACAAATTTTTGCGAATTCTCAAATTTTCGATTGTTGTCATATTTGCGAACATATGGAATTTTGTCAATAGAATTTATTGGTTTATGAAAACTTGAATCTGTTTGTTTATTTTTGCTTTGAAATTTTGATGATGTTGTTTTTGAAATTTGTTCTTTTTCAGCTCTTGGTTTGTCATTAGACACAACTTGCCAGAAAATTGCTTTTCTTGCTTTTCTTTTTGAAACATTATTTTTTGTTGAATAATTTCCAACCATCAATTTGAATTCATGAGAATTTAATTTTACTTCAGCCTTCGGTTTTTCAACTTTTGCAAAATCTTGGTTTGCTTTTTCACCTTTAACCACCCATTTTTGTAATGACATTTGTTTTTGAAACACATAAGAATTTTGAGTTAAATTGTTTTCTTTTGTGTTTTGATTTGCGAAAAAACCTTCAGTAGTTGACCTTAGATTATCTTTTTCAATCATTTTGTTGAATTCAGGATGCATTTTCTCAGCATGTCCAGTAGTGACAAAAACTTGATTTGGAAAAATGGTTTTATCAGTGCATACAAAATTTGGATATACCATAGTGTTGGTTTCCAAATAATGTGCGCCTTTGTCATTTAAAATTTTGTCAAATTCTTTTGTATTCTCAAACACTTGATCAACCACAACTCGTGGAGGTATTTCATGTGAATCTTTCACTTCTTCTTTGTTTTCATCAGTATCATCAGATTTCCAGCTTTCAAATTCCACATTATCAAACTTACAATGTTGCGAAGTTAAAGATTTATCAATTTCATCCTCTACTATCGAATCAACTATAATTTCTTCAGCTTTGATCTTAGATGTGATATCAATGATTGACAATTGAGAACAATCAACCTCTTCTCCCTCTTCTATCTCACTGATTTTACTCATATTATCTGAATTGTCCTCAATATCAGCATAATTGAATTGAGAGGCAAGAGTTGAAGTCTCTGTTTTCTTTAAGATTTTCACTTGTTCACTCTTTGTCAAACTTTCATTGACAATGTTAACCAACTCATCCGCATTAAGAAATTCATCAATTTTGACAATACCATATGGATATCTATCATCAGGTATTTTGTCAAATTGAGCAATTATACTTTCGCAATCATAAGAAACAACATCAACTTTTTCACATTCATACTCAAGAAAAGGTAAGAGTTTCCTATGTTGTTCTTTGCTAATGTCAGAAGAATGATGTAAAGCAGTTAATTTTGCATACAATCGTTTGGCAGAATTACAATATATGTTCCTTTGTGCTAGCAACAACCTAACATCATTTGTAAGTCTATTCCTATCACAATCTACATTTTTGATCTGCATTTCAAGTTTTTCTACTCTGCTCCTTTTTATTTCTAATTCTCTTCGTGTCTCACCTAGTTGCATATTTAATTTTTGAGCTTTAGTACTAGCAGACACAATAACATAATCAAAATAAGCCACAATATCATCAAATGAAATGATTTCAGCATCATAAGCAGATAAAGGAATATTAAAAGATTCAAGTATTGCACGTACCTTGGTGGTCATGGGTGATTTGTCCGTGTATTTGGATACGAAGCATCTCCCTGAAATGTCCTCTTCGCAATCTTCAGAACTTGCGAACATGGCTCCATGTGTGGCATGCCTCATTTCTTCATCATCAGATCCTGATGACTAGATCTGATACTTTCGACTCTCTTCATCAGCAGATTCACCCTTCGCAACTAGAGACACTCCTTTTGTCTTAGCGCGCAACTCTTCAATCTTTTCAGAATAGTATGCTTCATGTTTAACTTTTTCTTTCATCTCTTATTTCTTTCGCAACATGCAATCGACTGCGAAGTGATTCGCACCATTGCAGTAGTGACAGTAAATTCCTGAGTCACGTTTCAGCTTTTTCACTTCTTTCGCATCTTTTTGTTTCTCTTCAGCTTTCTCCATTATCTTCCTCTCTTATCCTCCAATTTTTGTGACTCCACTTTTCGCATCACTAGCCTTTCCTTTTGGATTAAAAGGCTTTTTGAAAAACTTCTTAACTCTGTTGTTTGAGTAGAATGCCACAGCTTCATCATCAGAGTTCATCAAAAATCCTTCATTATCTGAACCATCTTTTTCATTAACATCATCTTCTGATACCTTTGAAACAAGAGCCAAAGGACCTCCAATACTCTGTTTTGATTCTTCATACATTTATGAAACTTCACTTTCATGTGTTTTCAGCTGATTGTAGAGATCATTCAAATGAGTTGTATCAAAACTCTGTTGATTCTTAATCATCATGCTCACACTTCGCCATTCCTTGCGAAGGCCCATAATGAAAGTTAAATTGAACTCCATGAGAGACCTAGTGATTCCATACCTATTGCAGCGAAACATAAGCTCATTCAGACGATCATAGTAATTTTCAAGAGTTTCAGCATCCTTTTGTCTGAATTCCTTCAGTTAAACTAGACATTGCTTCACAGAGTTGATCTTCGTCTTTTTGCTACCTTGATACTTCTCTTTTAGAGTGTTCCAGATCTCCTTTGCTGTTTTACAACTACGAATGTAATTATAAACCACAGGAGGAAGAGCACCTCTTAGTTCCCTCATGCACCTCTTTTCATTATTCTTCAACCATTTTTGTTGATCAGCAACTTCAGCAGATGCAGTAGATGGTCCAATTAGTTGAACATTAGCAGGAGCTTGCACTGTTCCATCGATACAATTCCAAAGTTCTTCATCAATTCCATTTAAGTAATCTTCCATTCTATCAGCCCACTGATCATAGTATTCTGGAATTAACATCGGAATTTTGGTTGAGGAACCAAGCAAGTGAGAGAAGGAAGTCATTATATTCATGTTGAAGTTCGCCATTGATGAACACATAAATTTTCAGAAAGCTTGAAAAACTTGATGAATTTGAGAATTGATCAATTGAATTGATCACAAATCGCTAATCGATTACTCGACTAAACAATTCAAACACAGAATCAATTCAAATCTGAAGATCAAATATGATTTTCAAAACCAAAATGCGCGGAAAATTTTGAGTAAAGTTGCTACTCAAAAAGCAAATGATTCTAACACGAAAATCAGATCAACGCAGTTTGAATCCTGTTCTGATACCAATTGAAGAGAATTGTTATCGAGATTTATGAAAGCAAATATGATTTGAGTGATTGAAAAGTAAGAACACGAAGAGTAAATATTAATCAGATCACATATTGATGAAGACTGATTACAGAATAAGCAGAAAGGATATTTGCGTTTCAGAAAGTTATCCTCTACTTCTATCCTCAGTCCCTATTTATAAGGAACCTGAGTGTACAAAAAATATACTAAGTCTAAACAATACACTTCGCACAAAATTGACTTAGTAAAATAACATAAAGATGCGAAACTAAACAAACACACTGTTCGACTTTTACAATTTTGCTTCTATAGTAATGCCTGTATTCGTTAGATGTCTCTGTGATTCTTTTGTTATCATATTATGTGGTAGTGGTAGGGGTGAAATAGACCCAGTACCCGGTAGAAATAGACCGAAGGGGATTGCAAGCACCAAGATACGCTTGACTCTATCCAATTGAAATACACCGAAGGGGATTACAAGCACACATATATGCTTGACTGTAAACAATTGAAATAGACTGAAGGGGACTGCAAGCACCTAGATATGCTTGATTGTATGTTTGTATGGTATGGGGTATTTTGGGGGAACTCACCAAGCTTTGTGCTTACGGTTTTCATTTTATGTTTCAGGTTCTTACAGCTCAAAGTGGAAGGGCCCGGCCTGATCGTCCTGCATCCACCTATAGTTTTCTGCATTATGTGATTTTGGGAATTTGTGCTCCGATAAAATGTTGTTATGATACACTTTTAATTGTTCTGATATTATTATCGTATGTTTTTAATGAAATTTAAAAACAAAATTTTATCAATATTTTTGAGACATTACAAGTTGGTATTAGAGCCTTAGTTTGAGGGATTCGGGCATACCCTCAGGTATGCCTGATCTCAAATTGAGGATTTGGTAGATTTTCCATACATAGAAACATTTTAATTAAGTGATTGTAATAGAAGATCAGGAGTGCAATGCGTGCAATCAGCCGAGTTCAAATAATTCTTCCAAACATACGCATACATGTTATATGTTTTATGTTTTGATATGAGCATGCTAGATTAGGGCTAAGGATCTGCTCAGGATTGCATGATAGAATGTTAGGAAAGATGCCATTATGTGCCTATTTTTATGAGCTTATAGGTTCAGATGCTAGTATCTGATCAATTATTTGATAGGATGGACTGTATAAGTTATGTTCTAATTTGAATTACTTGATGCTCGAATTTTGCAGGCTTTATGCTTTCAGAAATTCTGTTGGTACAAACTAAATAGTAGTTGAATGCGTTGGGTTACATATTATTGAGATTGATTAACTTTAGAATGATAGGTTTAACTCTATTGTGCAACTCTTGTTTGATTCAAACCGTTGTAGTGTGGGACCTTTCATTCGAAGAATTATCTAGTACTGATAGTATGTAATTGTGTTCATGTGGTAGAAAAATGGTATTAGTGGAAGTTCCTTCTGAAATAGATAGCAAAGACGGGTGAGAAAGGGAACCCTAGGAAGTCCCTGTGAAATGCATTGGTGTGTAGGATGCATTATAGTATAAGTGTAACGACCCAAAAATCACAAATAAAAAATTTCTTTAAAAAAAACATTACTAAATCATATTTATAAAAACTGCATCATAAGTCATAACATAATTCTCGAGTATTAATTCAAAACATGTCATCATTATCAGAGTCAAACATTCCCAGGCTAACTGACTATGGTGTGTGCACTGCAATCTTCCCGAGCTCCTCTTTTGGAAACTGAGTACCTGAAACCAAAACTGAAAACCGTAAGCACGAAGCTTAGTGAGCTCCCCCAATCTACCACATACCATGCAATAACATATAAAGCACATACTGGGCCTTTCCCACTGCATCGGACCGAGGTCCGGACTAACTGGGGCCTTGCCCCCTGCATCGGACCGAAATCCGGAAACTGACTGGGACCTTGTCCCCTGCATCGGACCGAAGTCCGGACTAACTGGGGCCTTGCCCCCTGCATCGGACCGAAGTCCGGACTAACTGGGGCCTTGCCCCCTGCATCGGACCGAAGTCTGGAACTAACTGAACAGAACATAACATATCAACTCGCATGAACACACATATACTGCATACTACATTGGGCCGTAGCCCGGAACACATAACACATAAATCCTGTCTGAGCCACGCAGGCATCAAACATACTAACTACTGCATCGGATCAAAATCCAATAACTACTACTAGCTAAACGGGCCGGCATTGTGGCCTTAGACCCGTTCCTATTGGAAGGAAACTCACCTGAACTGCTGAGCTCTGCCGATAATCCTCTGGCTGCTACTCGAAAATCCCCTGAGCCGCTGCTCCTCTAGCTCTCCGAGCTTCAAATATCAATATGACACTTAGTCTGACAGTCCTCTGAAAGTCAACTAAGTGAAAGTCCTGGTCATAGTCAACCTTCCAAGTCAACCCTACTCGCCGAGTGCACTTACTGACTCGCCGAGTTCATATGCTCAGGGTCCTTCTATTCGCGACTCGACTCGCCGAGTCAGTCCATGACTCGCCGAGTCCAATGATTACCGAGTCCTGTCCTGTCCAACTCGTTGAGTCTCCACCCGACTCAATGATTCGAGTCTCAACTCGAAGGGTTTGGGGTTTCGTGACCTGACTCGCCGAGTCCACGAACAGACTCGCCGAGCCCAAGGCAATCTTCAACAAACTCATCGAGTTGTTCTTCCAACTCGCCGAGTTCATGCCCAACTTCATCCGACTCGACGAGTTGTTCATCCCACTCGTCGAGTTCCTCCTCATCTTCATGCTACTCGGAGGGTTCTCCCCCACTTAACTAACTCTTACCAGATCTGCACCCTTCTTGCTATCTGACTGAGCACCCTTCGATCCTTAACTATATTTGCTTTAGGGACTACATCCCGAGAACCTACGTTTGGGGTGCACATCCCCAACCCACTTACTTACTGACCGCTAGCTACCCCACTAAAAACTCTGGATTATCACTATTGAGAATATAACTGATCATTACCCGACTAACGCCTTCCGCAAGTAGTAAGGCACTACTGAATCTTACACATACATGTTACAGTCACCGCATCTGAAGTAACCTGATCTAGAGGGAATGACCTCCAATTCACCATTCTAATCCCATGGTATGCAGATGACATAAAACTCCGTCACAAGTAGGTAATAGAATACCCCCAACACATATACTTATTGATATCAATGCGACAACATAACAATAATACTATGAATAATAATTGTCAGGGAGGTAAAAGATACATACCTCCATCATTCAGCGCTGCTCGAATCCTTGCTGAAATCAACCGAAAACTCGGCTCTGAGCCGTGGGCGCCCTTGCCTGGCCTCGGCAACCATTGGCGGTACTTGAAGTCCCAAGGGCAGGAGCTGGCACCTGCCCTGCTGTATACAAACTTGGACAGTGGGCCTTCTTGTGGCCCCTCTGACTGCAATGGAAACATATCGGATCAAGTCCCTGGGTGATGGTATCAGTAAAATCTCTGCTAAAATGGCCAATCTGGCCACACTTGAAACATCCAGCATCGCCCCTACTTCTACGCCTGCATGTACCCATGTGCGTCCTACCACACTTCCTGCATCGACTGCGGCTCTGATAGTTCCTCGTCCTCAAATCCGACCCCTTGGGCCTCTTGCCCGATCCTGCGGCTCCCTGAGTTTCATTCGAAGAATTATCTAGTACTGATAGTATGTAATTGTGTTCATGTGGTAGAAAAATGGTATTAGTGGAAGTTCCTTCTGAAATAGATAGCAAAGACGGGTGAGAAAGGGAACCCTAGGAAGTTCCTGTGAAATGCATTGGTGTGTAGGATGCATTATAGTATAAGTGTAACGACCCAAAAATCACAACTAAAACATTTCTTTAAAAAAAACATTACTAAATCATATTTATAAAAACTGCATCATAAGTCATAACATAATTCTCGAGTATTAATTCAAAACATATCATCATTATCAGAGTCAAACATTCCCAGGCTAACTGACTATGGTGTGTGCACTGCAATCTTCCCGAGCTCCTCTTTTGGAAATTGAGTACCTGAAACCAAAACTGAAAACCGTAAGCACGAAGCTTAGTAAGCTCCCCCAATCTACCACATACCATGCAATAAGGTATAAAGCACATACTGGGCCTTGCCCACTGCATCGGACCGAGGTCCGGACTAACTGGGGCCTTGCCCCCTGCATCGGACCGAAATCCGGAATAACTGGGGCCTTGCCCACTGCATCGGACCGAAGTCCGAACTAACTGGGGCCTTGCCCCCTGCATCGGACCGAAGTCTGGAACTAACTGAACAGAACATAACATATAACCTAGCATGAACAAACACATACTGCATACTACATCGGGCCGTAGCCCGGAACACATAACACATAAATCCTGTCTGAGCCACGAAGGCATCAAACATACTAACTATTGCATCGGATCAAAATCCGGAAACTACTACTAGCTAAACGGGCCGGCATTGTGGCCTTAGACCTGTTCCTACTGGAAGGAAACTCACCTAAACTACTGAGCTCTGCCGATAATCCTCTGGCTGCTACTCGACAATCCCCTGAGCCGCTGCTCCTCTAGCTCTCCGAGCTTCAAATATCAATATGACACTTAGTCTGACAGTCCTCTGAAAGTCAACTAAGTCAAAGTCCTGGTCATAGTCAACCTTCGAAGTCAACCCTACTCGCCGAGTCCACCTACTGACTCGCCGAGTTCATATGCTCAGGGTCCTTCTATTTGCGACTCGACTCGCCGAGTCAGTCCATGACTCGCCGAGTCCAACGATTACCGAGTCCTGTCCTGTCCAGCTCGTTGAGTCTCCACCCGACTCAATGATTCGAGTCTCAACTCAAAGGGTTTGGGGTTTCGTGACCTGACTCGCCGAGTCCACGAACAGACTCGCCGAGCCCAAGGCAATCTTCAACAAACTCGTTGAGTTGTTCTTCCAACTCGCCGAGTTCATGCCCAACTTCATCCGACTCGACGAGTTGTTCATCCCACTCGTCGAGTTCCTCCTCATCTTCATGCTACTCGGAGGGTTCTCCCCCACTTGGATTCGGCTAGCTCCTTACTGCTCACTGGTCGAAAGGATTTCCAACCTTCCTTCCATTAAAAGGGAGATACGCTGACCGCCGACGTTTACCCTTGCCAGCGCTCCAACTAACTCTTACCAGATCTGCACCCTTCTTGCTATCTGACTGAGCACCCTTCGATCCTTAACTATATTTGCTTTAGGGACTACATCCCGAGAACCTACGTTTGGGGTGCACATCCCCAACCCACTTACTTACTGACCGCTAGCTACCCTACTAAAAACTCTGGATTATCACTATTGAGAATATAACTGATCATTACCCGACTAACGCCTTCCGCAAGTAGTAAGGCACTACTGAATCTTACACATACATGTTACAGTCACCGCATCTGAAGTAACCTGATCTAGAGGGAATGACCTCCAATTCACCATTCTAATCCCATGGTATGCAGATGACATAAAACTCCGTCACAAGTAGGTAATATAATACCCCCAACACACATACTTATTGATATCAATGCAACAACATAACAATAATACTATGAATAATAATTGACAGGGAGGTAAAAGATACATACCTCCATCATTCAACGCTGCTCGAATCCTTGCTGAAATCAACCGGAAAACTCGGCTCCGAGCCGTGGGCGCCCTTGCCTGGCCTCGGCAACCATTGGCGGTACTTGAAGTCCCAAGGGCAGGAGCTGGCACCTGCCCTGCTGTATACAAACTCGGATAGTGGGCCTTCTTGTGGCCCCTCTGACTGCAATGGAAACATATCGGATCAAGTCCCTGGGTGATGGTATCAGTACAATCTCTGCTAAAATGGCCAATCTGGCCACACTTGAAACATCCAGCATCGCCCCCACTTCTACGCCTGCATGTACCCATGTGCATCCTACCACACTTCCTGCATCGACTGCGGCTCTGATAGTTCCTCGTCCTCAAATCCGACCCCTTGGGCCTCTTGCCCGATCCTGCGGCTCCCTAAGTTTCATCCGTTTTCCTCTTCCTTTCCGATTCCATGCCCGTCTCTCGCTCCTGCGTTACCTTGTCGACACCGCCCATTGACTGAACAACAACTATCTGATCCTGGAGCTTCGCAATCAACCGATCAGTGATCCTCACAACCATGTCGGGCAGATTCTCGCGAATGGCTCGCGTAACCTCCTCTACTATCCAATCATGCAAAGGTCTCTCTTGGAGACAGGGTGCCCCACTTGTCCCCTGATGGCAAAAACTAGAAATGAGATCTCCTTTCCTGATGGATCCCTGAACCCCATAAGAATCAGGGTCTAGACGAGCCCCAATCTGTCCTGAAACTATCCCAGCCTTAAAGGCCTCAAGATGACTGTCCATGAGCTCCACAATGGCCTCTCTAACCGAACCAAAAATCACTGGAGTCTGATAAATGATGTTGCGCATGATCTCTGCGGAAATGAAATCCCTCATCTGATCCTCAAGCTGCCCGGCTCTAGAGCCTGAGCCAGACCCCTCCCTGGCACCTGAACTGCCAACTGATATCTCGCGCAACGTCACCATGCTGAAAATATAACAATTCCTGATCAATTTACACACTACTGCTGAGGGATCTCTCACACACTCTACTAGTTCCCTGGTTTTGCCTTGGCCCCTCTCGAATCGAGTACGGATCCTCTGCTTTCAGTAGTACGGGCCCATACTACCTTCCACATCTATCCGTACTTTCCTCAAGAGTTACCTCAAGTCCACCAAGTCCCCTTTTCTCTACTACTGATCTCTGCTACTCTCATCCTTGGCTTGCCCTAAGGAACCTCTAACTCCACCCCAACCAAATCCTCAGCTGCTGAAGGCCTCCTTGTAATGCCAGTTAGCCACCACCTGAATACCATCACATGCAATGAGGCTCGGATAATCCTTCGAGTAGAAGTCTCGTCCCTACAACGGTTAGACTCAAACGAGAGCTGCGCAATAGGGCCAAATCCAGCACTCTAAGAATATTCAACCCCGCTCACATGTGATGTGACGTATTCACATAATGGCTAACTCCCATCACTCAGAGTCCCACAAAGCACAAAGCAAGCAGCATTCGGATAAAGGAAACATACTCAGGCAAAACTATTCTCATAACAAGAAACTGCACTAGCATACAATACTAAGCTCATACTATCAGGCATAACCTACACAGGCTATCCTACTACTGTCTACTCATTACTAGCATGAAATTCTTATCAAGCTGAAACACATAAAGCAGGCACATAAGGCATCATCCTAGATCCTTAGTCCTATTCTAGCATGCTATTCTACTGAAACTGAAGCTGAAACTAAAGCTGAAACTGAACTGATACTGATACTCATAACGTAACTTGTATGTGTAATTTGAGAGTACTTACTTGAGCTCGGCTGATTGCATGCACCACACCCTTTTTCTCTTTTCAAGTTATTTACCTTTCTAAATATTCTTTTCACTTTTTCTAAAACTCTTTTCTTTTCTCAAACTCCTTTTTACCATAAATTTTCTTTCAAAAATGTTTTTCTTTTGAAAACCTTTTACCGTTTCCTTAGTTTGAGTCCAGACACACTCTCAAGTATATCCGAATCCCTCAAACCAAGGCTCTGATACTAACTTGTAACGACCCAAAAATCACAACTAAAAAATTTCTTTAAAAAAAACATTACTAAATTATATTTATAAAAACTGCATCATAAGTCATAACATAATTCTCGAGTATTAATTCAAAAGATATTATCATTATCAGTGTTCTAAAAGGCGCGCCATGGCGTGAGGCGTGGCTCCGTCGTTACGAAAAGCCTCATAGCGTTGCTGTTAGGCGTGGCGCGTGGCAAGGCGTGATATGGCGCGCCATGGCGCATTATGGCGTGTTATGGCGCGTGTTTTTTCGTTTGAGACACAGTTTTTTGCTCTTTGTTATGTCTTTTCTAATCGGAGATACAAGTATTGTGGTTTTTGTTAAAATTTTGTTACTAGTTATTGATCTAACACTTCTAAAAAGTAGTTATATTTAATATAAATTTATATTTATGTGGTAATATAATTTTAAATTAATACAAAATCGCCGCCTTACATCACGCCTTGAAAAACGCCATGGCTCGCCATGGCTCGTTAAGCTTGAGGCTTGGCCTTGCCGCCACGCCACGCCTCACGCCATTTAGAACCTTGATCATTATCAGAGTCAAACATTCCCAGGCTAACTGACTATGGTGTGTGTACTGCAATCTTCCCGAGCTCCTCTTTTAGAAATTGAGTACCTGAAACCAAAACTGAAAACCGTAAGCACGAAGCTTAGTGAGCTCCCCCAATCCACCACATACCATGCAATAACATATAAAGCACATACTGGGCCTTGCCCACTGCATCGGACCGAGGTCCAGACTAACTGGGGCCTTGCCCCCTGCATCGGACCAAAATCCGGAAACTGACTGGGACCTTGTCCCCTGCATCGGACCGAAGTCCGGACTAACTGGGGCCTTGCCCCCTGCATCGGACCGAAGTCCAGAACTAACTGAACAAAACATAACATATCAACTAGCATGAACACACATATAGTGCATACTACATCGGGCCGTAGCCCGGAACACATAACACATAAATCCTGTCTGAGCCACGAAGGCATCAAACATACTAACTACTGCATCGGATCAAAATCCGGAAACTACTACTAGCTAAACGGGCCGGCATTGTGGCCTTAGACCCGTTCCTACTGGAAGGAAACTCACCTGAACTGCTGAGCTCTGCCGATAATCCTCTGGCTGCTACTCGACAATCCCCTGAGCCGCTGCTCCTCTAGCTCTCCGAGCTTCAAATACCAATATGACACTTAGTCTGACAGTCCTCTGAAAGTCAACTAATTCAAAGTCCTGGTCATAGTCAACCTTACTCGCCGAGTCCACCTACTGACTCGCCGAGTTCATATGCTCAGGGTCCTTCTATTCGCGACTCGACTCGCCGAGTCAGTCCATGACTCGCCGAGTCCAATGATTACCGAGTCCTGTCCTGTCTAACTCGCTGAGTCTCCACCCGACTCACTGATTCGAGTCTCAACTCGAAGGGTTTGGGCTTTCGTGACCTGACTCGCCGAGTCCACGAATAGACTCGCCGAGCCCAAGGCAATCTTCAACAAACTCGTCGAGTTGTTCTTCCAACTCGCCGAGTTCATGCCCAACTTCATCCGACTCGACGAGTTGTTCATCCTACTCGTCGAGTTCCTCCTCATCTTCATGCTACTCGCCCAGTCCACTCGAAGGACTCGCCGAGTTCATTCAGATCTACATACAAGCAGAGGACTTTTGAGTCATGCATGGACTCCAAACTGTAGATCCACTCTTCTAAAGCCTATTCCTTACGTAAAGTGGCAAACTTTACGTGTAGCTAACGAGATCTAGGCTCAAATCACTATAAAATAGGGTTTGAGACAAAGGGGCTTAACAATCAACCCATAGACTGATGCTTTATGATTCTCTAGGCCAAGATACACATAGATCTGAAGTAGCAACTTCAGATCAGGGCTTCTAACTCGAAACGGTTCATAAACTTGTCTTAAAAGCCCCAAATCCCATGATAAAGGTTGATCTATATGCAAAAGAGGGAAGGTAGCGACTCCTTACCTTCAAATGCTCTGGAAAACCTCACAACTCTGGATCTACTGCAAATTCTTGAATCCCCAATGTGTGCCTTCTTCCTTCTTCCTTCAAATCACCCAAAATGGCAAGAAAGCTTGAATGAGCAACAATGGAGGCTTAGGGTTTGTGGTTCTGGACTATAGGGCCGCAAATGAGCCCTAGGGAAGAGAATAAGATGCTTAAATAGGGTACCAAGTCCCGAAATTAGGGTTTCCTCGTTCAGACCCAAATCGCCGAGTTCACCAGCCTACTCGCCGACTTGGTCACTTACTCGATCCCCTGGACCCCGCTCCAACTCGTTGAGTTCCTCCCCGGCTCGACGAGTCCACTCCTTGACTTAGGGTTTCTTTCTTTTTCTTGGCCTTTCTGATCTTGGGTGTTACAAATCTCCCCCACTTAAACTGAACTTCGTCCTCGAAGTTTGCTATGGCCAACTGTCCTACGAACTGCCTCCAACTCTCTGTCTGGGAAAACTAACACCCTTTTGTCCATCACTCCAGCCACTCACAGTGTTGGTCACTACTGTTGATACATACTGAATTCTTCTCTTTTCCATAATTTCCTCAACGTTACTTCCTCCGACTGAAAATTCTGTTACCCCTTATCCACCTACCGGATCCACTGAGACCACCCTGGTCCAACTAATCTGCCGATATCTGAGTTACCGGACTCCCACCGGTCACTACACTCCATCGCAATCTTCTAGTTGCTCCCAGCGACTCCTGAAGATACTTCGACTATCTATAACTGTTTTATCGATTCTGCCATCCATACTGAATCGATGCTGCTGGAACCAGCCTACTTATCTCTCATTTGACTACTCAATTCCTACTAACTCGAGCCTTTCATCCTGAAAGAAAAGCTACCTGCCTAGCTATCCCTACATATCACTTATACTTGGCAGAAGGGCGCAACTGATCCTGCTGAGAGGGATTTGTCGTTTCCAACCAACCAACTATACCGTCAGCACTTGCATTCCAACACAAATACTAATACTGTCCAAAACTCTGAAACTATCCAAACACGGAACTGCCTGCAATACTGAACATGCCTGAAACTCTAAACTGCCTGAAACAATGAGCTGCTCGAAACACTGAACTGACTGAAACACTCAACTGCCCGAAACACTGAACTACCTGATACACTGAACTGCCCGAAACATTGAACTGACTGAAACACTGAACTGGCCGAAACACTGAACTACCTGATACACTGAACTGCCCGAAACACTGAACTGCCTGATACACTGAACTGCCTGAAATACTGAACTGCCTGAAACACTGAACTACCTGATACATTGAACTGCCTGAAACACTGAACTGCCTGATACACTGAACTGACTGAAACACTGAGTTCCAACTCAATTGTGGAGTCAAAGGACTCCTTACTTAGTCGCTCCCACGACATCTTGAACGAAATCTTTCTCTGGAACTAGTTTCCACTAGTTATCCTGTCACTATGGATCTAACAACCTCCCGATCCACCGATCAGGTCCTTACGTCACATCCTGACGTCATCAATTCCACGACTAACAATATGATGACTCCCAGACTAACGGTAGCCCTTAACATACCCGAACCCCAACGGTCCACTGCTACTCTGATCTCATAACCGTGGTGACGATCTACTGACAAATCGCCGACTTAACCATAACTGAACCATTTGGGAAATCCAGAATCTAACCCGTGGATTCCCAAATCCTCACTACTGCACCCAAACTGGTGGGTACTACTGCTTTCCCGCGTCCAACAACGTGCTCATGCTGCCTACCAATCTGATAAAGGCTACTGCTACGCTCGCGGACTTACAACTCTCTAATACTATCTGGCTGCTAGTGAATGCTACGGCTACCCCCGCAGACTTACAACACCACTACTACTATCTTACTGCTAGTGAATGCTACGGGTACCCCCGCAGACTTACAACACTTTACTACTGTCTAACTGCTAGTGAATGCTACGGCTACCCCCGCAGACTTACAACACCACTACTACTATCTGACTGCTAGTGAATGCTACGGCTACCCCCGCAGACTTACAACACTATTACTATTATCTGAGGACATCCTGACTATCCCTAGTCCTGCTAGTGATTCCTCATCCTGATTTCTCAAAACCAGCCCTCAGTCTTCGAATACTGCATCATCCTCGACATCTTATACCCTTGATATAGTTAGCGCTTCGTCGAGGAACTCTTCGGCTTGGTTCCCAAACCAAACGTCTACTAATCCGGATACAAGAAGCTATTGTTGGGAAGTTTCCAAACTCCCAACTCCTGAATCTACACAATCCTGCATGCTGACTCTGTCACTGGCTACTAATACGAAAACATCTCTTGCTAACCGTTCTCAGGATCCTCATTTCGACTCACTTGAGCCCTACAGGTGGTCCTCCAATCCTGGATTCCCAACCAGCTTCTAACCATCTCGATTACATGAACTAACATCTGGGAAGGTCCTCGAACTCCCAATTCTGAACTTCTCAATCCATCAATCACTGTGCTACTATCATTTATTCTTAGAGGCCGCGCACTCATTCTGGGTCTATGTGGCTCTTATCCTTGTATACTCGGAGGGTTCTCCCCCACTTGGATTCAGCTAGCTCCTTACTGCTCACTGGTCGAAAGGATTTCCAACCTTCCTTCCATTAAAAGGGCGATATGCTAACCACCGACGTTTACCCTTGCCAGCGTTCCAACTAACTCTTACCAGATTCGCACCCTTCTTGCTATCTGACTGAGCACCCTTCTATCCTTAACTATATTTGCTTTAGGGACTACATCCCGAGAACCTACGTTTGGGGTGCACATCCCCAACCCACTTCCTTACTGACCGCTAGCTACCCCACTAAAAACTCTGGATTATCACTATTGAGAATATAACTGATCATTACCCGACTAACGCCTTCCGCAAGTAGTAAGGCACTACTGAATCTTACACATACATGTTACAGTCACCGCATCTGAAGTAACCTGATCTAGAGGGAACGCCCTCCAATTCACCATTCTAATCCCATGGTATACAGATGGCATAAAACTCCGTCACAAGTAGGTAATATAATACCCCCAACACATATACTTATTGATATCAATGCAACAACATAACAATAATACTATGAATAATAATTGTCAGGCAGGTAAAAGATACATACCTCCATCATTCAGCGCTGCTCGAATCCTTGCTGAAATCAACCGGAAAACTCGACTCCGAGCCGTGGGCGCCCTTGCCCGGCCTCGGCAACCATTGGCGGTACTTGAAGTCCCAAGGGCAGGAGCTGGCACCTGCCCTGCTGTATATAAACTCGGACAGTGGGCCTTCTTGTGGCCCCTCTGACTGCAATGGAAACATATCGGATCAAGTCCCTGGGTGATGGTATCAGTACAATCTCTGCTAAAATGGCCAATCTGGCCACACTTGAAACATCCAACATCGCCCCCACTTCTACGCCTGCATGTACCCATGTGCGTCCTACCACACTTCCTGCATCGACTGCGGCTCTGATAGTTCCTCGTCCTCAAATCTGACCCCTTGGGCCTCTTGCCCGATCCTGTGGCTCCCTGAGTTTCATCCGTTTTCCTCTTCCTTTCCGATTCGCTGCCCGTCTGTCGCTCCTGCGTTACCTTGTCGACACCGCCCGTTGACTGAACAACAACTATGTGATCCTGGAGCTTCGCAATCAACCGATCAGTGATCCTCACAACCATGTCGGGCAGATTCTCGCAAATGGCTCGTGTAACCTCCTCTACTATCCAATCATGCATAGGTCTCTCTTGGAGATAGAGTGCCCCACCTGTCCCCTGATGGCAAAAACTAGAAATGGGATCTCCTTTCCTGATGGATCCCTGAACTCCATAAGAATCGGGGTCTAGACGAGCCCCAATCTGTCCTGAAACTATCCCGGCCTTAAAGGCCTCAAGATGACTGTCCATGAGCTCCACAATGGCCTCTCTAACCGAACCGAAAATCACTGGAGTCTGATCAATGATGTTGCGCATGATCTCTGCGGAAATGAAATCCCTCATCTGATCCTGAAGCTGCCCGGCTCTAGAGCCTGAGCCAGACCCCTCCCCGGCACCTAAACTGCCAACTGATATCTCGCGCAACGTCACCATGCTGAAAATATAACAATTCCTGATCAATATACACACTACTGCTGAGGGATCTCTCACACACTCTACTAGTTCCCTGGTTTTGCCTTGGCCCCTCTTGAATCGAGTACGGATCCTCTGCTTTCAGTAGTACGGGCGCATACTACCTTCCACATCTATCCGTACTTTCCTCAAGAGTTACCTCAAGTCCACCAAGTCCCCTTTTCTCTACTACTGATCTCTGCTACTCTCATCCTAGGCTTGCCCTAGGGAACCTCTGACTCCACCCTAACCAAATGCTCAGCTACTGAAGGCCTCATTGTAATGCCAGTTAGCCACCTCCTGAATACCATCACATGCAATGAGGCTCAGATAATCCTTCGAGTAGAAGTCTCGTCCCAACAACGGTTAGACTCAAACGAGAGCTGCGCAATAGGGCCAAATCCAACACTCTGAGATTATTCAACCCTGCTCACATGTGATGTGACGTATTCACATAATGGCTAACTCCCATCACTCAGAGTCCCACAAAGCACAAAGCAAGCAGCATTCGGATAAAGGAAACATACTCAGGCAAAACTATTCTCATAACAAGAAACTACACTAGCATACAATACTAAGCTCATACTATCAGGCATAACCTACACAAGTTATCCTACAACTGTCTACTCATTACTAGCATGAAATTCTTATCAAGCTGAAACACATTAAGCGGGCACATAAGGCATCATCCTAGATCCTTAGTCCTATTCTAGCATGCTGTTCTACTGAAACTGAAACTAAAAATGAAACTGAAACTGAACAGATACTGATACTGATAACGTAACTTGTATGGGTAATTTGGGAGTACTTACTTGAGCTCGGCTGATTGCATGCACTACACCCTTTTTCTCTTTTCAAGTTATTTACCTTTCTAAATATTCTTTTCACTTTTTCTAAAACTCTTTTCTTTTCTCAAACTCCTTTTTACCATAAATTTTCTTTCAGAAATGTTTTTCTTTTGAAAACCTTTTACCGTTTCCTTAGTTTGAGTCCAGACACACTCTCAAGTATATCCGAATTCCTCAAACCAAGGCTCTGATACCAACTTGTAACGACCCAAAAATCACAACTAAAAAATTTCTTTAAAAAAAACATTACTAAATTATATTTATAAAAACTGCATCATAAGTCATAACATAATTCTCGAGTATTAATTCAAAACATATTATCATTATCAACATTCCCAGGCTAACTGACTATGGTGTGTGCACTGCAATCTTCCCGAGCTCCTCTTTTGGAAACTGAGTACCTGAAACGAAAACTGAAAATCGTAAGCACGAAGCTTAGTGAGCTCCCCCAATCTACCACATACCATGCAATAACGTATAAAGCACATACTGGGCCTTGCCCACTGCATCGGACCGAGGTCCGGACTAACTGGGGCCTTGCCCCCTGCATCGGACTGAAATCCGGAAACTGACTGGGACCTTGTCCCCTGCATCGGACCGAAGTCCGGACTAATTGGGGCCTTGCCCCCTGCATCGGACTGAAGTCCAGACTAACTGGGGCCTTGCCCCTGCATCGTACCGAAGTCCGGAACTAACTGAACAGAACATAACATATCAACTAGCATGAACACACATATACTGCATACTACATCGGGCCGTAGCCCGGAACACATAACACATAAATCCTGTCTGAGCCACGAAGGCATCAAACATACTAACTACTGCATCGGATCAAAATCCGGAAGCTACTACTAGCTAAACGGGCCGGCATTGTGGCCTTAGACCCGTTCCTACTGGAAGGAAACTCACCTGAACTGCTGAGCTCTGCCGATAATCCTCTGGCTGCAACTCGACAATCCACTGAGCCGCTGCTCCTCTAGCTCTCCGAGCTTCAAATATCAATATCACACTTATTCTGACAGTCCTCTGAAAGTCAACTATGTCAAAGTCCTGGTCATAGTCAACCTTCCCAGTCAACCCTACTCGCCGAGTCCACCTACTGACTCGCCGAGTTCATATGCTCAGGGTCCTTCTATTCGCGACTCGACTTGCCGAGTGAGTCCATGACTCGCCGAGTCCAACGATTACCGAGTCCTGTCCTGTCCAACTCGCTGAGTCTCCACCCGACTCACTGATTCCAGTCTCAACTCGAAGGGTTTGGGGTTTCATGACCTGACTCGCCGAGTCCACGAATAGACTCACCGAGCCCAAGGCAATCTTCAACAAACTCGTCGAGTTGTTCTTCCAACTCGCCGAGTTCATGCCCAACTTCATCTGACTCGACGAGTTGTTCATCCCACTCGTCAAGTTCCTCCTCATCTTCATGCTACTCGCCGAGTCCACTCGAAGGACTCGCTGAGTTCATTTAGATCTACATACATGCAGAGGACTTTTGAGTCATGCATGGACTCCAAACTGTGGATCCACTCTTCTAAAGCCTATTCCATACGTAAAGTGGCAAACTTTACGTGTAGCTAACGAGATCTAGGCTCAAATCACTATAAACTAGGGTTTGAGACAAAGGGGCTCAACAATCAACCAATAGACTGATGCTTTATGATTCTCTAGGCCAAGATACACATAGATCTGAAGTAGCAACTTCAGATCTGGGCTTCTAACTCGAAACGGTTCATAAACTTGTCTTAAAAGCCCCAAATCCCATGATAAAGGTTGATCTATATGCAAAAGAGGGAAGGTAGTGACTCATTACCTTCAAATGCTCTGGAAGACCTCACAACTCTGGATCTACTACAAATTCTTGAATCCCCAATGTGTGCCTTCTTTCTTCTTCCTTCAAATCACCCAAAATGGCAAGAAAGCTTGAATGAGCAACAATGGAGGCTTAGGGTTTGTGGTTCTGGACTATAGGGCCGCAAATGAGCCCTAGGGAAGAGAATAAGATGCTTAAATAGGGTACCAAGTCCCGAAATTAGGGTTTCCTCGTTCAGACCCAACTCGCCGATTTCACCAGCCTACTCGCCTAGTTGGTCACTTACTCGATCCCCCGGATCCCGCTCCGACTCGTCGAGTTCCTCCCCGGCTCGACGAGTCCACTCCTTGACTTAGGGTTTCTTTCTTTTTCTTGGCCTTTCTGATCTTGGGTGTTACAATAAGGAGTGTATTATTTAGGAAGGAGTGACTTGGAGGAGTCTGGCTACTCATTAATGAGGGTATAAATAGGTGTGGAAGGTAGTATTGGGCTCGTACTACTAGAAACATAGGATTTATACTTGAGACCAAGAAGACCACAATGAATCTAGGGAGCTCGAGAGTGTGAACCTTCTCGTGTGTTTACTAATTGTTTATGTGGTTTTGTTTCATTATGGTGGTGACACGTCGTGAAGCAGGGGGTTCAAGATCTTGATCTTGTTCAGACATGGGCACCAAACAGATTGATGAGAGGCTACACGAGTTAATTGCATCAGAGGTTACTAGAGGCATCCTTGATGCGACCGTAGTGATGTTTGGGTTGATCAATGACGGATCGCCTTCAACTCTTTAGGGCCGATCTGGCCGCTAGCTAGCCTGGGGCCCACACTCTCTCCTTCAAGGATTTATATGGATGTGGGGCACCATATTTCTATGGGATAAAGGACCCCATCACAACCATGAGTTGGATAGCTAACATTGAGTGTACCCAAATGACGAGCTTCTTCCCTAATGGGTTGAATGTGAGATTTGTTGCAGGATGTCCAAGGGAGTGAGTCCGGGATTAAAGGGAGGAGGTCAGCTATACTTTGGGAGCCCTAGTCATTGAGGCCATGACCTGGCTAGATTTTGTGACCCGGTTTCGAGTAGAGTTTGAACCAGCTGTTTATGTGGAACAGTTAAGACTCAACCATGCATGAGTTGGTGACCACTTAAGAGAGATAGAAGGCTTAATTCATGGGTTTAATCCTATTAAGGCATGAAAGAGCATAAATTTTACAACATTATGGCTTAAGACACGTTTATGAGCTAGATCTAAATTTTGGACGTTAAAGCTTAATGGGTTAAGACATTGGAGAATTTTTAGGCTGACTAACCAGTACACCGGGCATACTCTTTAGTACGTTGCACGTACTAGTCTACTACCCAAATTTCGGATCACCGGCGTACATCGGGCGTACGAGCCATGTACGTCGCACGTACGAAGTCTATAGGCTTAGGATATTTTTGGGCTCGAGTTTTGTTGGGCTTTTTGACCTTTTTAGGTTTGGGTCTCAAGCATGCCTGTAGTAGCAGGACATTTATGGTCTCTAGGCTATTTTAGTAGCTCTTGGGCTATAGTGGGCCTTAGGGCCTTTTAGTTAGGCTTGGAAATCCTTTTTTGGATAGTTTAGATTTGGGCCATGGTGGGGGAGGTCCAATGAGGCAAGGGTGGAGAAACCCTTTTGCTTTAAGTCAAGAATTCAACTTTGGACTCTCGGGTTAGATTATGGACCTAATTTCTAATTAGGGTTTTATAATTCTGAATTAAGGAGGGGATTTTGCGAGTCAGCCGCTCGAGTGTGATTTGATACCTTCAGTCTGAGGTGAGTTTCCTTCATTGTATTCCTGGGTCGAGGCACCAATGTCGGCCCACTAGTTTATGCTTATAGTATGATGATTGTCTCTATGATTCTTTTGTTATGATATTATGTAGTAGTAGTAGGGGTAAAATAGACTCGGTATCTGGTTGAAATAGACCGAAGGGGGTTGCAAGCACCCATATATGCTTGATTAAATCAGGTTGAAATAGACCGAAGGGGATTGCAAGCACCTATATATGCTTGACTGTATTCGGTTGAAACAGACCGAAGGAGACCACAAGCACCCGAATATGCTTGATTGTATGTTTGTATGGTATAGGGTACTTTGAGGGAACTCACTAAACTTTGTGCTTACAGTCTTTAGTTTATGTTTTAGGTACTTCTAGCTCGAAGGGGAAGGGCACGACCAGATCGCACTACATTAACCTATGATTTTCCGCATTATATGATTTTGGGAATTTGTACTCTGATAGAATGTTGTTATGATGCATTTTGACTGTTTTGATATGACTACCGTATGTTTTAAATGAAATTTAAAAACAAAATTTTATCCGTATTTTTGAGATGTTACAGAAGATCTCCTGACTCTTAGGAATAGAGTTGGACTATTTCTAGGTTGTGTGACTACTTCTATTTTACACGTTTTACAAATGTTATTATCCTTCGGCAAGCTCAAGGTTGGAGCGAACTTGTAGCTTGGAATGAAGAAAGAAGGCACGATCTTTAGGCAATGGTTTCGTGAATATGTCTGCATATTGATCAACTGTGGAAACATAACAAATCTTTAGATTTCCTTCCTCTACCTGTTCACGGATAAAGTAAAAATCCATTGCAATATGTTTTGATCATGTGCTAATCATGAGATTTTTACTCATGAAAATGGCTCCAACATTGTCGCATAACAGTAATGGACAGATATTGATTTGAGCTTTTAGGTTAATGATTAGTTGTTTAATCCACATCATTCCCACTGTAGTGTATGCTAACAAATGGTATTCAACTTCTCTACTTGATCTAGCAATAACTTTTTGTTTTTGAGAGGTCCAATGGATGAGATTTGGTCCATGAAAGATTGCAAATCCATATTGAGACCTGCTATCATCTTTATCAGAATTCCAACATGCATCAAAGTAGGCACACAACACTTTGGCAGAAGTAGGTTTAAAGTGTAGGCAATTTGTATTTGTGCCTTTTAAGTATCTCAAAATTCTTTTTACGGCCTACCAATGTTTGATGGTAGTAGCATGCATGAATTAGCAGACACGATTCACCCAATAGGTGATGTCAGGTCTAGTAATAGTAGCATATTGTAAAGAACCAACGAACCATATATATATATATATATATATATATATATATATATATATATATATATATATATATATATAATGTGGGATCTTCAAACAGGTATCCATCTTTTTGAAGACGATTGTATGGATCAGTAGGAGTAGATATAGGAGCTGACATGTAAGTCCCCAAATCTGCTTGTGTATCAATCAGATCCAATTGATGGTGCGGAATCCCAATCAATTGGATGATTTCAGATCAAAATAGAATAGAAGGAGAAGAAGAATAACTTGAATCTATGATGTATTCAATGTTGGAATGAAGCTCCTTACACATAGATTCATACACACACACACACACTCTTCTCTCTAACTTCCTCTCACACCTTACGAACACAAACTTAAGCACCTAGAGAAATCTCATCACCTCACCCACCTAACACCTATATATACATGGGCCACAAACTCAAGGCCGGACCGAAAACCCAATGGACCGAAAACCCAATGCTAGACCAAAAACTCATGGGTTTTCGGTCCAAGCTACAATTAATCCCAATATTAGTTTTCGGCCCAAATGATAAAATAATAAATGCTTAGAAAAGCAAAGTATAAACCAATTTTAGACCCAACATGTACATGTTGCTGCAATTAATGATATCTTGAATATAGCCTTGTTGAGATAATTTTAGATGTGTTGCATTTCGATGAATCTAAAGCCCAAGAAAGAAATGCATGTCTCCAAGATCTTTTAGTGAAAATTTCTGATTTAAATCAGTAATAAATGTTTGAAGAAGACCATCATATATTCTGGTGGTAATCAGGTCATCGACATATACAAGTACATATATTGTCGATTTTGATGTAACATGAACAAACAAAGACATGTCTAACTGACAAGCTCTGCTTGAGGTGGCGTTTGGTATCACTGTAGAAGAGGAGAATACAATGAGCATTGCTACTGTTCAAGATGCAGCTGCTCTTATTGAGAAGCTTTGTGAGAAAAATGTCTAATCAGTGAATTAGTTTTAAGGATTAGGGAGATTTCTGTCTTTTGGTTTCTTGTTTTTATTTCCTTCAACTGTTTATGTTGTGTTTATTTTAGTTGGTATGTTGGTATTTGGATATTAAAATGGTGTTTCTAAAGAACTTTTTTTGTGTAAAAAAAATTGATGATGGAGTTACGTGTTGTATAAGCTCTGATACCATGAAAGCACTGTATATTTCTATGTATGTGAACAATTGGATGTACAGTTTAAATACAAGAAATTGGAGAGAAGATCTCCTGACTCTTAGAAACATGACTCTTAGGAACAAACTTGGACTATTTCTAGGTTGTATGACTACTTCTATTTTACACATTTTACAAATGTTATTACCCCTTTATATACGTATGACTAGACGGTTAGACATACTCCAACCATCACGACGCTTCACAAACCATCACAACGATTCCTATATAACTGTCAACATAACTAACATTATTAACCGTAACTAATAGAATTAACGGTCTAGGTTAACCTACTAACATAAGTTATGTAAAAAATTTTAAGAACCAGTTCACCTAAATTTGTCTTCCAAACCCTTTCATATATCTCAAGCATTATTCATCAAATTCTGTACATATCACCATAAAAAAGTTAGAGTGTTTCTCATATTATATACTCCATGCTAGTTTTTATTCTTGCCTTCGAAAGAATAATCCCTTCAAAATAATCAATTAGAAGAATTTCCTTGAAAATATATTGCATCCTCAATCCTCTCAATGACTGTTTCCATTGTAGGTCGTTCCTTTGAATTGTAACTAATGCACTGATACGCAAGTTCTTTGAAGGTTTGAAAACAACGCCTATCAATTTCATCCTTAATAAAGGGATCAATTAATTCCTCGAGTCTGTCATTGTAGTAGCGTCGTATAAGATTTATCAATGGTTGTGGTTTATCGTTCCCTAAGCTCTTGCGGTTGAAAGCCATTATTCCACTCAAAATTTCAAATAGTACCACACCAAACGAGTACACGTCTGACTCTTTACGAAGGATGCCACTTTCCTGGTAAATAGGATCTAAGTAGAAGTTGGTACCAGCAGCTTTTGTATAGAGATGCGTAGGATGCTGATCTCTGGGGCCTTGCTTGGACAGACCAAAATCACAAACTTTCACTTCAAGGTTTTCATCCAATAATATGTTTGCGCTCTTGATGTCTCTGTGTATTACCCTGTTGTCCTCCCCTAGACCTGAATGAAGGTAGTTGAGTCCTCTTGCAGCCCCTAAGCAAATCTTGAGGCGTTGTGCCCATGTTAGGCAACGCCTCTTATTTGAGTCTCCGAGATGATTGTCAAGGCTACCGTTACTAGCATATTCGCTAACTATAACCATCTCATTGTCTTCATCACAGTAACCAATGAAACGGATGATGTTTTTATGGTGGAAGCTCGAAATCAACTTAAGCTCAGTAAGGAACTCCTTTCTTCCTTGATAACCATTTTGGTCAAGGCGTTTGATGGCAACTATGCATTTTTGCCGGTGCTCAGAGAGTTGTCCTTTGTAGATCACACCAAATCCACCATCTCCGATCTGAGTTTCAACACTGAAGTATTGGGTTGCAAGGTAGATCTCCTTGAGTGGTATAAGAAAATTTTCTAGGTTTTGACATTCTTTTCTTGGTGTGGTGACGATAGAAGCTGGTCCGGGGTTCTGTGAATATAAACAAAACTGAATTTAGTTAGATAAGTTGTGCCATTTTTCTGCCAATGCCTGAAAAATTGACGACATATTTCTTCAAAACATTAATTCCTCTATCTTACATTGTCGTTTCTTGTTTATATATATTTTTATCATGAGATAGATATGATGTAAGAGTAGAATAAGTTTCTTGATTTCTAATTTAGTGGCATATCTCTTAGTTGTGGTCATGCTGTAGGATTTATGGAAATCTCCGTCATGGTGTAATTACCTACGACAACAAAGGAATGTTTTGAAAAGATAATAACATGCGACAAGATTAGAATTCGTGATAATTACCTACGACAATAAAAGAATTATGGTGGTCAATGTATGTTTCTATGTTTGTATGGCCTTGTATTCTCAAAATATAAGCTTGTCAACAAGGCATAACATTTTTATGTACACGACTTCTAATCCACAATATCTTGAATCGATAATCACCACTAGTACAAACTACGGAATCCTATTTAAAAGTGTGTGAGAGCCCGAATTCTGCCTCCGGCTAATGAGAGCCCGTTTTTTATTTTAAAGAAACAACCAGTATTTTAAATCTATAATCGAGACGTTACATTTTTATTGAACCAAATTCCTCTATAACCGGGTTATATTTGTTGTTCCTTTTAGTCATTTTTTAGTAATGCGTGGTGTATGATGGGCCTCTTTTCGTTGCTATGCATGAAATTGAGTTCATTCGGAATATTCAAATTATAAGGAAAAAAAAAACATTTCAACCGAGTATGAGCCACACATGCCACGATTTCAATAAAAAAAAATAAATAAGACTTACTTGATTGTCGAGTGCTTCTTCAATCCTTTTGATGATCATGTTCATTGTAGGGCGATCCTTTAAGTCCAAACTAATGCATCGATATGCAATTGCCTTGAACACTTGGAAAGAATGGATACTAATTTGATCTTTTATATTAGGATCAATTAAGTTTTCCATTCCCTCATCATAGTATCGCCGGACCAAATTAATGAGTGTTTCAGGTTGATCCTCATTACCAATACTGCTCTCATTACTATAAGCCAAGATCCCAGTCAACATTTCAAATAGTACCACCCCAAATGAGTAAATGTCTAGTTCTGTCTTGACAATTCCGCTTTCATAGTAGATGGGATCCAAGTAAAATGGGGTACCGGCAGCAGGTTCATATACTTGTGGTTTATTTCGATCAACTAATATTGACAACACAAAACCACAAATTTTTGCGTCCAGATTTTCATCTAACAAAATGTTTGCGCTTTTGATATCTCTATGTATTACTATGTTGTGTTCCCCAAGACCCGAATGAAGGTACTTGAGTCCTCTTGCTACTCCTAAGCATATTTTCAGGCGTTGTGCCCATGTAATGCACCTGATTTCATTGGGGTCTTTTAGATAATATTCAAGACTTTTATTCACAACGTATTCAGAAACTATAATGTGCTCATTATCCTCATCACAGTATCCGACGAAAGCGATGATGTTTTCATGGTTGAAGCTAGACATCATCTCAACCTCAGTATGGAACAGATGGACTCCTAGTGAGCTATACATGCGGTCAAAGGCAACTGTGCGGTTTTCCTTATGTTCAGAGATCTGTCCTTTGTAGACCTCACCATATCCATGGACACCAATACAAGTTTCGGGGCTGAAGTCTCTGGTAGCAGAGTTAATATCCTTCAATGGAATTAGGAACCGTTCTAGCTCATGATATTGGTTGATTTGTATAGTTGCACTGGAGGAAGGAGCTCCTAGTATCTGTGTACATAAGAACATCCATAATGGTGAGTTCAATGGTAAAGTTGAATGAGGTGACAAGTTTATTTCTCATTCAATTGATTAAACTTTACCATAGTGAGATGCTACATTGACATTCAACGGATTTGGAGTTCAATGACCATTGAACTCTTCAATGTGAAAAATGAAAGTTTTTAATTTTTAAATATATACTACGAATTAGCTTTTGTAATTTTTTATTGACCTCAATGCATCGTAGAAAAAAATTGATAAAGTTGTATGAAATTTAAATAAAAAAAATGATGTGGCAATCCATTGAACATTATATAGCTCAATGCATCGTGGATGCCTAACATAACCGAGTTTGCTTAGAGGCAAAAATTAAGACCACAACATAAATGATCAACGGCATCCAAATCGGTCGCTAATTAGTGTGCAATAGACTTTTAGCGGCGGATGTCACACGGCTCCAAATTTCTTGCATAATGAGAGCATACTTTTGCATTCTCACATGTGAAACTAGATTTGATTGAATGTAATCAAATAAAAAGACTTACTTGAACATCCAATGCTTCCTCTATGCGCTGGATGATGTTATCCATCTTAGGTCGATCCTTCGATCTGAAAGTTATGCACTGACATGCAACTTCTTTAAAAATACGAAAAGAATGATCATCAATTTGATTTCTTATCAACGGATCAATTAACTTTTCCAACCCATCATCGTAGTAGATTCGGACCAAATTCATCAAAGTTTGTGGCTTCTGATCTTCAATAATCCTTGTATCATGAGCGAGCATGCCACTCAATATTTCAAATAGTACCACACCAAGTGAGTAGATGTCCGATTCTTCATTGAGGATGCCACTTTCGTTATAACTAGGATCCATGTAACAGGAGGAACCAACATCAAGAGTAGTCATTATGCTACGAATTTGACTTATGGGGCCTTTGGAAACAATAACTTTCGCTTCGAAATTACCATCTAACAATATGGTTGCACCCTTGATGTTTCTGTGTATTATTTTCCGGCCCTCTCCAAGACCAGAGTGAAGGTACTCGAGTCCTTTTGCTGCCCCTATGCAAATCTTCAGGCGTTGTGGCCATGTTAGGCAACGTCTCTTATTGCGGTCTTGGAGATGATGATCAAGGCTTCCATTGATGGCGTATTCTGAAGCTATAATCATCATATTGTCTTCGTGATAGTAGCCAATGAAGGGTATGATGTTTTCATGGTTGAAGCTGGAGATCATCTCAACCTCAATATGAAAGTCATTCTTTCCTTTGTAACGATCGGGATGTAAGAGTTTGAAGGCAGCTGTGCGGTTTTGCCAACTTTCAGAAAGTTTTCCTTTGTAGACCGCACCAAATCCACCATTTCCGATACAAGTTTCTGGACTGATCAAGTCTCTGGTGGCCAAGTTGATCTCCTTTAGTGGAATTAGAAAACTTTCAAGGGTTACTTCTGAAGATGACATTGTTTCTGATTTAATTAGTGAATATATTCGGACTCTAAATTTTACTTTGAGATAACTCAACTTTCTTTTTTTTATTTTTTTTGATCAGCAAGAAGAAAAAATTATTGATAAAAGGCCAGCGAGAAGCTAGAGTTGCATCTCAACTTATATGGGCGTTGGCTTTATAGGATATCAAATAGTTGACTAAAATCAAGTTGGTGAATAACGCGGTACGGTCATCGAAAATACCAGGCAAACTACATCTATTCTAATAAATATAGTGAAAAATTCTCCTACGCCTTATATAAAATTTAGTTCCATCTTTAGACTTTTGATGTCTGACCCAATTTATAATGGATGTGGATACTAAATAACTTTCTAATTATTAGTACGTGAATATTATATTTTGAAGGACTGCATATTTTTTTTATTATACATTATTTACAATGTATGTTCATAAATGTTGATATGCAATTTCCTTTACTATATATTCTGAATGACCCAACATTTGTTTCGACCTCTCAATAATTTTTTTGATTTACTCGTCGAATTGAAAAAGTAGTTTAATGATTTTGGTTTTGAAAATTTGATGATAGTTTACGGAAAAGTGAAGTTATATGTCACTATTATTATAAGGGATAAAGACACGTAATACTAATAAATTATAGACTAAATGCATCCGTAATGGTATCCCAGCAGGGGGGAGTATGGGTAGAAAGTAATAATAATATACCACCATGTCGTCTACAAACACGATAAGGGTAGTTACCTTTTTCCATTTTTGCTTGACGAAGAGTGTGTGATCTACATCGAATTGTTTATAAACAATCTTTTTCATAGAGTTCAAAAATCTCCAAAACCAGACTCGGGGAGATTGTTTTAGTCTGTATAATTCCTTTTTTAAATTACACACCTTTCCTTGACAGTTTATGTCCAGTGCAGGTTCCATGTAAACCTATTCTTCTAGGAGCATTAAGGAATGCATTCTTTACATCAAATTGTCTCAAGGGTCGGTCTTTGTTTGTTGTTATGGAGATGATAATACAAATGGTATTCACTTTTTCAACAAGGACAAACGTGTCTCTATAATCAATCCCATACATTTGAATGTATCCTTTGGCGACTGGCCTTGCTTTACATCTATCAGTATTTTCAATTCCAATGGAATCAAGTTTGATAAAATATATCCATTTACATCCAACCGTATTCTTTCCTGGTGGAAGGGACATTAATTTCCATATATGGTTCTTCTGTAGACCTTTCATTTCGTCGTTGTCGGCTTATTTCTACTTTTGGTTCTTCAATTCTGTTGGTGTAATCCAGAAAGTTTGGGGACCATTTATGCTTTTGTGCATTTGTGTTTATTTCAGTTTATTCACGTAGGACGTTGTCAAAGGCCATATTGGCCATTTTCCCTTTTCTTTAGGAAGTAGTAATCAAGTGGTTGTATGTTTCCACATTTCTAGCTGAATAGTAGGTTACGTAGCATGTAACTTTCTAGTTTTTGGATGAGAAGTATAATCAGAAAATTGCCCCAAATACCCTCTCAGTTTTTGCTCTGTTTTTGTTGTGTAAAACAGGGGCTGCAACAATACTTGGTATCAGAACAAATCTGCTATATGCCCAAGTATCAACCATGAGTGACAGAAATGACAAGAAACTTCAATGACAAGGATGGTTCTATCACCTTACACTACCTCATGCCCTCGAGAAGTAATTATGCTGCTTGGGCAATCAAAATGAAAGTTTTCATGCAGGCCCAAGGTGTTTGGAAGGCAGTAGAACCAAGAACAACCAATACAGTTGTTGAAGTCCAGAAAGACAAGATGGCATTGGCGGCTGTCTACCAGGGTATTCCAGAAGATATGCTCTTATCGTTGGCAGAGAAGCAAACAACGAATGAGGCATGGGAAACTCTGAAAACCATGTATCTAGGGGTTGATCGGGTGAAGAGGGCTAGGGTTCACACGTTGAAGACTGAACTTGAAATGATGAGCATGAAGGAGTACAAAAAACAGTAGACGAGATCGCTGCCAAAGTCACGAACATAATTAACAACGTTCGTGCCTTAGGAGAGACAATAAGAGAGGCATACGTGGTCAAGAAGTTGCTTCGGGCAGTACCTAACAAGTTTGTGCAAATCACATCCACCATAGAGCAATTTGCTCATCTAGAAACTATGATAGTTGAAGAAGTCATACGAAGAATAAAAGCAAACGAGGAACGGGTGCGAGGTTAAAGTGACTCTAAAGAAGGAAAATTACTCCTGACACATCAGGAGTGGCTTGAAAAAATGAAGAAAAAGAAGGATGAAGGCTCGAAATCTTCACAGCAAGACACCAAACTGATGGATCAGGTGTCTAATCTCATAACTATAATTGGTATGTACTTGACCCGATAGCAGCATGGTCCATTTGGGTTGCATTAATTGGAGCAATTTGATAGGAAGGATATTTAAGAAAGAGGTTATTTGTGATTTATTAATATATTATAAGAATAATATATTATTTGAGAAATCATATTATTTAATTAGTATTCTTCAAGAATTAATTTGGAATTAATTTATTGATCAAAAGAGTCTAATTAAATTAACGGGGACTGATTAAGTAAATCAGTAATACATATAGTTTGAGCTAATGATCCATGTTGATTAGGACGGACTAATTTTATGTGGGAGTCCATGAAGAGTTAGTCTAAAGGGATTATCATATGGATTATTGCACTAAAGGCCAAGGAAGTGAATTAGGGTTTACAAGTGAAACCCTAGGAATTCAACGCTATACATGTAACCCCTAGCATCACCAAAAAGCCCCCCTAAGAGTTCCAAGAAGAACCCTAGCCGTTTTTGGTGCCTCCTAGCCTCACTCTCATTATCCTCCATTTGTTCTTGGTGTTTTGTGAAACATTTGAGACATCACATTTGAGGTGCTAAGCTCTTGTAAGGCCAAGTTCTACAAGCTACAACCAAGAGGTAATCATCTAACTTTTTTTTTTCAAATATCAATGTTGTATGCCAGTTAGGCTTCATGCTTTGGAAAATGAAAATTACATGTATAACTAGAGAAGACTTAGATCCAAAGCAGTAGGGTTGTATGTGCACCATAGGGATGTTATAGTGCTCAAAACCCATCAATGGTATCACAGCCTAGGGTGTTTTCTATTATATAGATGCATTGGTAATTGTTAAAAAAAATCATTTTTTTTGGAATCTGCATGATCACCATGACGTGGTCAATGTTACCACGACGTGGTGGCTGGTCGGTGGACAATTTTTTCAGTTTTTGGCAAAGAATTGGATTTTGATCATTACAATAAACTGTGTTGACTGATTAAAATCGTTTTTATGATAAGGTAATTATTATCCTCATCCAATTGAAGGATAATTGTCATATTTTGAGATAGTTAATTGTTTATGTGATAAATTGATACTTTGTAGAATTTGATGTGAATTATATTGCTATATGAAATTCGATTAGGTCAATTTTGTGATATAGTTAATTATATGATTAATTTAATCGTCGTCAAATTGATCCAAGAGTTTTGAAAAGTTTCAAAATTTTGCCTTTAAGTTTTGGAATTTAAAAGATTTCAATTATGAAATATTAAATTCTAAAACCCTAGTAATTTGAAAAGGTTCATAAATCCGCCTCTTGGTTTTGTAACTTAAAATTTAATTAAATAGCTTTAATTTTGAAATCTTAAATTTAGAACTTTGATATTTTGAATAGTTCAAATTACACATTTATAGTTTTATTAAATTAATTAAGTGTTTAACTAAAAGACAGAATTAATAAATCCATAATAACATGGTTTAAGTTTAATTAAATTAAAAGTCTAATTTATTATTAGATTAAACCACTTAGTTTTATAAATGTGTAAAATACACCCTTATACTATATAACATAAAAAGTCTAACATATTATATATGTAAAAGTTAAAAGTCAGTCTTACCGTTAGTAGGCCTCATTCACGAAGTTGGTCTATAAGGGGTGTTTAAGGAAGCGGCCTGTAAAATGACTGCCATTGGGTATACACTCTTACCCACCGCACCCTTGACCAGGGTCGTTAGCCGAACGGGTAGGATAGGATAGGAACTTTCATTAATAAGTATAATGAAATACAAGTAACTAAATGTTTTATAAATTCCCAATCTTAGTTACTTAGGAAAATATGAATTTGATGCTAACCCACGAAATTGCACATTGCACCTTATTGGTTGTTAGTGGAGCGTGTGTGGTTAACCGACACACTAATGTGGGACTAATGAAGGATAGCAATGGCTAGCTCATAGGTTATCATAGATCAATGGAGCGTGTGTGGTTAACCGACACATTGGTTAGGTGATAAATGACTTCGAGAGTACCAAGCTAATTTGCATGGTTATTCCACCTTGTTTGTGATCGTCGGTATCTTAGTCACAAACTTGAAGGGCATTATCAGATTAAACATACCATTGAAAATTTCAATGAATCTCAAAAGATCTAGGAGTTTCATTTAAAATCTAATTCATTTAAATTTCGTTTTCATGGTGGAGTTGGTAAGTCATCATTTACATACCTTCAAATAATTTGCAATTGGATTACGGCATCCCTTTTCCGAATTGTGAATTATTGTGTTGGATCCTAGCCTTAATATTTCATTTGGATGTTATATTAAGGACTTAAATCAAATAACGTGGATTTCTCCCCATTTGTAGATGTCTAGTTTTGACAACTATGGTCTTCCTCAATCCTTTGGAAAAGGCTTTCCATTCGAAGATGATATTCCACATGACAATCGAGGTGATAGATCAATCCCTTCTTCGTGCATTGGTGGAAATTCTCTTCTTTCACCTCCTCCAATTATTCTTCCTGACCCACATGTCCGTCGACTTGAAAAGTTCAAGGTCACTGAAACCCTTTTGGCAAGCAAACACAAAGATGGAAAGTTTGTATGTCTTCATGTCTTGGAGATGAAGTTGCATATTGACAGACTATGAACATTGGGTGTCGCTTTCTCAAGAAAGTTGGTTGTTGACTTGGTTCTTCTATCAATTCCTCAGTCGTATATTCAGTTTGTTAATGGCTACTAAATGACAGATCATGAAGTGACCCTTATTGATCATATATATTTGCTAATTGTTGTTGAATCAGCAATGATTTGGCGCACTGGTCAAGCAAATTTGAATGGAAGATCAACATCCCGAATTTCCATGGACCCTTACAGTGACAACATTGGAAGTCCAGAAAAACTTTCTCTTCCCAATGGAAAATGATCGGCCATAGTCGAAAAGTTTGATCATAAGAAAAAAGCCAGTTCTGAGATAGTTCCATGTGCGAATGCCAAAGAGTCCACTTGTTTCTATTGCCATTTGAAGGGACATTGGAAGCGAAGCTGCCTTGACTACCTGAGAGATCTAAGAGATGGTAAAATCAAATTGTATGGTTCTACTTCAGGTAAGTCCACTATCTAACTCTATTACGTTCCTTTTTATAGATTCTTAATACATGATGCGATAAGATTGCATTATGATGTTTTGCAGGATCGAAGAAAAGAAATGAAGCTTAAAGGAAGAGTGAGCTGAGTCTGATCATGAAGAGATGGATTTCGATCGCATGGTTCGATGATTAGATTTTGGAGTTGCTGCTTAGGAGTTATGATAGATTGCTAAGGAATGTCTAGGAGCATAGTTTTCATATGAATTCGCATTGTAAACACAAGTTTTTCCGCATTTTATAAATAAAGAAAATTTTGATTTTGTCTTATTTTATGTTTCCTTGCAATGACATTTGTGAAAATTGTTGTTTATATGTTTCTGTTAATAGAAATGCTGAAAATGTTTGATTCTTAGTTATATCAATTGTGGTAGTGTAGTAATTTTTTAAGTAAGGAAAGATTCTTATCACCCAAATTTCAATTAGACAGAAACTTGGAATCATTTGATTTGAATTATACGATGTATGAAAATCTTGGTACTTGGGAAAGTTGAGACTAATTCCTTGTTCGCATATGTATGTGAGTCAAGTGAAGGACTAAAGGATCTAGCACACATTGATGTGAACTGGTCAGGTCCACCACAAATGATGATAAAGACTATTCGTCATAATTTACTAAAATTTTAATAAATATGGTTATACTTACAAGATTAAGTGTAATTATAATGCTTTGAAAAGTTTCAAAGTGTAGGAGAACGAATAAGAAGAATCAATTAGGCAGAAAGATAAACGTTTCTCCAATCTGAAAGGAAATGAGAGTACTTTAGTATCGTATTTTATGATCATCCTTATGATTATGGAACCATGTCACAATTCATCCTCTAAGGATACCTTAGTGCATTTATATGACTAAGGAGAGGTATCGGGAATTGTTAAAATGGTTAAAATCTAAAGGATGAGTCATACTTCGTTTCAAAATCAAGTCTTAGAGTCATACTCCAAGATTGTGTCTTGAGTGACATATCCTAAGTAGGTTTATAACACATCATGAAATGTGGAGTAGAAAAATGTTTTCTTACTCTTGCACATTTGAGATTGGTAGTTGTGATGTTTTGGATAAAACAAAGACCAACTAAGACCAATTAAAGGAAGTGTTTTTCTTGATAAGAACCTGCACTAACTCTTGAATATTTGTTTGTCAAGGAATGTTTTCTAAAAAGAGAATCTTACATGTCAAAAGGTCAGTGGAGTCTTAAAGATCTTGATAGCTTCAAGAAGTAATCAACAATAAACCTATTGTTTATCACTAGCACACGACTTAAGGTTTGTAATCTATCGTGTTAGCATATTCTTGTTTCTGTGCCCATTCCAGTTAAGTTGATTATGTATGTGAGTTCTGTGAGTTCTCATTTGAATTGATAAGGCAAAGCACCTTGATCAATGGAAAGTACATTAATCTATAGTGGTGCGCTGCACAATAAGTTAGAAGAAATGGTAGGACCCTTGTGCTACCAGACGGCAAGAAATTAAGATTGAAAAAGTTCAGTCCATATGAGTGCGGATTTGTCTCGAACGTTGTCTTGTGATTACGGCTATGAAAAATTCACGTGGATAGGAACACATACACCGTAATATGTAAGTGACATAAGGTTTCTCTACGCTTCACGAAGATGATTGTGAGGAAACGCTTTTGCTAAGTAGATTTTAAGGTAGTAGAAGTTGTGACTGCATTCTCAAATTTGTGTATGATTATGCCATCCCTCCTCATAGTTCGAATTTTGAGAAACGGAAAATACTTTGAACATTCGGGACTTACTGTTGTAAGTTCTGAAATAATTTAGACACACATATGAGCCTTCTAATAGAAGATGTATGAGATTAGATAAAGAATTATCGAAGCATCTTGTATGAGAAATATGAACTTTGGAAATAAAGTCAATATGTATTGATTTTTAGAAGTCCAGCTGATTTCTGGATACATGTCAAAGCTAGTGGGAGCATAAGTGTTATGCTAGTAAAAATATAATTATTATGCTAGTAGGAGCATAATTATTACGTTAAGTGTTGAAAGTTAGCAATGCTACTTATAGGAAACAAAGTTTTAAATTTGCAAAGTTGCAGAGGATGAAAAGTTGTTTCGCTATAGAAAGTCTGAGGGAGAGGAACTAATACTTCATTTCAAATCTAAAAGCTTAGATTGAGATTTTAATAGAATCTAGTCATATACATGCATGAATGTTATGTTGAAATGTTTTAACATAAGGAAATTCTATATATGGAAATATTATAACAAGAGATTGGTAAAGTATTATATCTTTATTATGAATTGCGTCCCATATGCTTCATGTATAGGATCGACTGCATATGTTATAATAATCGCATGTTCTAATTTTCCAAATGCATAGGGAATTAAGAGGGAAAAGGACCATAACCGGATATGACTAAAATTGTTAAACAGCTGTCAAGGACAATCTAACGTTTACCGAAGATTGGTTGCTTGTGGATAGTTAAAAGTATAGTAATGGATGGACCATATTGATATAATTCTGAATAGATAGGATTCAATTAAGAATAGATATTCATATGGCAATATGGAAATGTTTCCATTATGGGAGTTGGATATTGAGAATCTATGTGTAGGATTAGAAACTTTTATGCAAAAAGGATGTTCAAAGGATTGTACTTTGAATTTGACACTTTGCTTCCATGGAATTGTTTAGTTATCAATATCCAATGTAAAGTTTTGTAATTGGTAAAGTCTCTATGACTTTGGTGCCTTAACATTACAAAAGGATCATTGCAAAATAGTTTAGAATCTAACACATTCTAATAGTGGCATGAGTTTGCTATTCTGACACATATAATAATGATTAAGGAATTGTGAAATGAGCATCAATGGAAATGTGCTCAATTGATCTATTTCACAAGGTAAATACCATACGCAAACATAGTGTGCATGCTTGGAGCATTTGTAACATCCCAAAAATTCGTACAAAATTTTTTCTTTAAATCATTACCAAATCCATATTCATAAAACACATCATAAGTCATAACATAAATTCAGAGTATCGTTTCCAAAACATATTTTCATTATCAGAGTAAAACATCCCAGGCTGACTAATCAATGGTGTGTGCCATGCGATCACCCCGAGCTCTTCCCTCTGCTACTGGAAGTACCTGAAACCAAAACTGAAAACCGTAAGCACGAAGCTTAGTGAGTTCCCCAACCTACCACATACCAAACACATAATCGCAAACCATGAGTACTGGTCCATGCCCTCTACATCGGGCCTCGCCCGCTACAACAGGCCCCGCCTGGCTTCGAGCCTCGCTCGGATACAGATCTGTTTCACTTAGGCATCCCCTATCACTGGGCCTCGCCTGCTAATGTATACTAACACATAAACATATCACCACACTTAAGCTAAACAATACTACTGAATCCTGTTCTAAGGTCTCGCCTATCTTGGGCGTCGCCCCTGTCCTGCTACTGTTGAGTCATGGAACCCCGTCCACGCTCCTACTGATAGTGAGATATGGGCCCGACTGACACTCACTCTTTTCCTAACTTGGGCCTCGCCCCTGCTCTGCTACTAATGAGATATGGAACCCCATCCACACTCTGCTGTTGGTGAGATACGGGACCTCGCCTGTACTCACCTCCCTACCAGGCTCATACAAGTATCACACAAACAACAAGTATACTCTATCATGCAAACCATTCCTGGGCACCCACCCGCCATCAATGGACCTTGGTCCCAAATATGATACTAGCATACAGTGCCTAGGGCTAACCCCCGGGTCTTCCTACATGGGCCGGCATTGTGGCCTTAAACCCATCCACACAAAAGGGAAACTCACCTGGTACTACTAAACTTGCTGGTAATCCCTCTGGCTGCCGTCTGAAAACTCTCTTTGAACTGCTGCTGCACTAGCTCCCCGAGCTACCAATATCAATATAACACTTAGTCTAACTGTCCTCCGAAAGTCAACTAAGTCCACTCTGGTCAAAGTCAACCTTCCAGGTCAACCCTACTCGCCGAGTCTGCCAACTAATTCGTCGAGTTCATACGCTCAGAATCCTTTCATTCGCGACTCGACTCGCCGAGTCAGCCCCTGACTCGCCGAGTCTACCGATTTTCCGAGTCCTATCCTGACCAACTCACTGAGTCCCCACTCAACTCACTGATCCGAGTCTTAACTCGAAGGGTTTAGGGTTTCGCGACTTGACTCGCCGAGTCCAAGGCACTCTTCAACAGACTGGTCGAGTTGTTCATCCAACTCGTCGAGTTCATCTCCATCTTCATACTACTCCCCGAGTCCACTCGAAGGACTCGCCGAGTCTATTCAGTCCTTCATATATTCAGAGGCTTTTGATTCATGCATGAACTCCAAACTGTATATCCACTCTTCTAAAGCCTATTCCTCACGTAAAGTGGCAAACTTTACGTGTAGCTAAGGAGATCTAGGCTCAAAACACTATAAACTTGGGTTTAAGTGTAATAACCCAATTTTCACGTCCAAAAATTTCGTTTTTAAAGCATTACTTTAGAAACATTAATAATTAGAAACATTGTTTGATCAAACCACATCACAACATAAACCATGTCTAAAAGCCAAATCGTACAACCAATCGAAATATCAGAGTATAAATCCCAGGGAAAATCTCGTAAATGCGGAAACCAGTGTGTGTGCATGATGTGCCGCTACCGCGCCAGCTCCTTCCCCTTTGATGAAGAGGTACCTGAAACCAAAACTGTAAACTCTAAGCACAAAGCTTAGTGAGTTCCCCCATCGTACCACATACCATATAAACACATAACATACACACTGCCAGGCTATTCTGGGGTGCTTGACTACCCGGTACGGCCATTCTGGGGTGCCGACTACCCGTGTGGCCATTCTGGGGTGCCGTCCTACCCGTGTCAAGCCATTTTGGGGTGCTGACTACCCATCGGTCCTAACAACCGATCCTCGGGGACTGGTCCCCTCCTACTACCTCTATCGCATATAACATAACAAGCTAGCATGCAAACATATCATCGCGTACTATCAGACATTTTTGGGGTGTCTGAACTACCCTTCGGCCCTATCAACCGATCTCTACTTCTATCACATATAACATATCATGATAGCATATAACATATCAGGTAGTAGCAAACCTAGATGATATCACAAAGACAATCATCTAACATACGACTCCTACTGGTGGGCCGGCATTGTGGCCGTAGACCCACCGCTACTGGAAGGTAACTCACCTCGAAGTAGCTGCTGATCTGATCGGGAACTAACTGTCTATTGCTGCTACTGCTGCTCCGGAAATCCTCCGGCTGCAATTCCCATAACATACTCAATCAATCACTGCTAACTGACCTTTGGGTAAAATGACCATTTTACCCCTGACCATGTCATAAGTCAAAGTCAGAGTCAACTTTCAGTTGACCCGACTCGCCGAGTTGGCTCTCCAACTCGCCGAGTCCCTATCCACTCGATTGTCCTGAATCCCGTCCCTACTCGTCGAGTTAGGCGTTGACTCGACGAGTTCTTCTTCTAAACTGAGGTTCAAGTCCTTCATCCTACTTTCCGAGTTGTATGAACAACTCGCCGAGTTCGTCTTCATCCGAAGAACACTTTATGATGTGACTCGCCAAGTTGTATGAACAGCTCGTCGAGTTCATCTTCATCCGATGAACAATTATGCTGAGACTCGCCGAGTTGTATGAACAACTCGCCGAGTCTGTTCTTGATCTATGGAGATTGCCTTGAACTCGCCGAGTCAGGGCATGGACTCGCCGAGTTCCTCCATGGATGAGTTTGGCTTCCAACTCACTGAGTCACACCCCGTGACTCACTACACACACTCGACACAACGAAAAGGGGACAAGTCGGAGACTCGCGAGCAGACTCACCGAGTCATCGCCATGCAATCACTAAATACACGATTTTGCTCGATTCCAGTCCATGCCATTTACAGATCTGGGTTCCTAGAGCATGAATGACACGTAAAGTTTCCAAATTTACGTGTAGATACTCACTAATGAGGGTTTTAGGGCTCAAACTGCCTCAAAAGGGTAGATCTAGGGTGAACAAGCAACATGGGTCCATAAAGGTAACAGATCTGAGCTCCTGGAGCTCAATCTTGCCTAGATCTAAAGGCCAGTCAACTTATTATGACTTATATTGCACATACAAGCTTGGGGGTTGGCTCAAGAATGACTTAAATGAAGTAATAAGCATAGAAACAGGGGGAAAACAGGTTATACCTCAAAGGAACTGCTGAGAGAGCACACAGATGCTTGGATTCCTTCCCTTCCTCTTGATCTACTCCCCTTTTGCCTCAAAACCTTCAAGAACACACAACAATTGCTTCAAACACTCAATGAACAAGCTTAGAACGAGGGTTGGGAGCTCTGAGGGTGAATAGGGGCTGGCATGGGGCGGATATGATGTTTAAATAGGGTGCAAACCCATGAAACTTAGGGTTTCATCCAACAGCGGTGACTCGCCGAGTCCAGGATATGGACTCGCCGAGTCGCCAACTTAAACGTGTCCCGGTTCCCGTATCTACTCGGCGAGTCAGACCTATGACTCGCCGAGTCCAAGGCTAGAAAAAGAGAATACTCAAATAAGATTTACGTACCAGGAACCACGTGCTACATTAAGACAAAGAGGCTTTACAATCAACCCATAGACTGATGCTTTATGATTCTCTAGGCCAAGATACACTTAGATCTGAAGTAGCAATTTCAGATCTGGGCTTCTAACTCGAAATGGTTCTTAAGCTTGCCCTAAAAGCCCCAAATCTCATGTTAAAGGTTGATCTATATGCAAAAGAGTGAAGGTAGCGACTCATTACCTTCAAATGCTCTGTAAAATCCCACAAACTCTGGATCTACTGCCAATCCTTGACTCCCTAATGGTTCCCTTCTTCCTTCTTCGTTCAAATCACCCAAAATGGCAAGAAAGCTTGAATGTGAAACAATGGAGGCTTAAGGTTTCGTATTCTGGATAAGAGAGGCTATAAGGAACCCTAAGGGAGAGAATGAGATGCTTAAATAGTGAACAAAGTCCCGGATTTAGGGTTTCCCTCTTCAGACCGGACTCGCCGACTCCTCTTTGCCGACTCGCTGAGTTGGTTACTTAATTGATCCCCCGGGTCCCGCTCCGACTCGTCGAGTTCCTCCCTGGACTCGACGAGTTGACCCTTTGACTTAGGGTTTTCTCTCCTTTCTTGGCCATTCTGATTTTGAGTGTTACAACTCTCCCCCACTTAAACTAAACTTCGTCCTCGAAGTTCGCTACGGCCAATTGATCTATGATCAGCCTCCAACACTCTGTCTGGGAAACCTAACATCCGCTGGCTACCTCAGTTGGCCTTCTGCCCGGTCATTCTGACTTACATTTATCCCTGCGAATAAGAATCTCGGGTCAATCCTGACCTTGAACATTCTGGGACACAACTTACTCCACTGACAAACCTTTTGATACTCCCCGAGTACTTATGCTGAACACCCTAGGGGTTCACCCCTTTGTATCCTTGTGCGATTTCTGGCCTTTCCAAGGCAACGTTCCATAACCAACTACTTCCTCTGTCACTGTGAAGGTCCTATCCTTCACCAACTCTATTAAGCCCCCCTACTTCTAGTACGGGTCTTTACCGCCTGTGTCCGCTGGACACTTCTCACTACTATAACTTAGTGTTGAGCACCCCTCGATCAACTAACTGAATTCCACCATAGACTGCTTACCATCACTGCCACTGACTGAAAATCTCTGTTGTCCCTTATCCGCCTTCCGGATGAACCGATACCACCCTGGTCCCTATTGATCTACCAACATCTGGATTACCGACTCCCACCAGTCGCTAGCCCCGAACACAAACTTCTAGTCGCTCCCAGCGATTAACGAGGAAACTTAGGCTACCTAATACTGCCCCCCCTCTATTCTTCCACTCTAGCACTACAAGCCCTGGGATCCCCGATCCCCGTAACTCGACTTTAAGGTCCTTACCAGGTCCCACCTGTGCTACTAAAACTCACGGGCCTCACCCACGGGTCCTACCTGACTACACTACTGAGCAACCATGCTCTCATGTCTCGCCTATACTGCTACTCCCATATGGGCCTTGCCCACGGGTCTCACCCAACTACATCCTGGGGTGGCCTCTCCCAAGGTCTCACTTTTCTGGGGCTATGCATACTAGCTCCATACTGTCCTCATCTACCACCCATCCCTGATCCCCACCTTGATCACTAGGATATACGGGCCTCCGCCCACTCTCCGCTAACTAAACTGCTAGGGAATGCTACGGCTTACCCGTAGTCTTACAACACCTCCCACCACTAACTTGCTGCTGGAAAAAAATGTTGCGACTCTCCCACCGCTCTACCATGCTCTACATGCTATCTCTGCCACTGACCACTATCACAAAAGCATCCCATGCTAACCGTTCTGAAGATCCCCATTCCAACTCTTTCGAGTCCTACGGGGGATCCTCCAACCCGAATCCTCAACCCGATACTAACCATCTTGATTACACGAACTAACTGTTGGGAAGTCTCTCAAACTCCCAACGCTGAACTCCTCAATCCATCAATCACTGCGCTACTTCTTTTCCTTATCAGAGGTCGTGTACTCATTCTGGATCTACGTGCTCTTACCCTAGAACACTCGGAGGGTTCTCCCCCACTTTGATACTGCTTATACCTCAATGCTCAATGCATGAGAAGAATTCCCAATCTTCTCTGCTATACCGCAAACAATCTGCTGAAGAACCAAGCTTGCCATAGCTAGGGATCTAACCGATCCATCACTCAATAACACCTTTCTGAATTCAGCGGGTCACTACTGAGTTCCACACAAGCATGCTATAGTTGTTGCGTCCTAAGTAACCTGCTTCCATAAGGCACCACCCCCTAACTACCACTTTATTATCCAAGGTATGCAGATGGCATACAACTAGGTCACAAGCAAGCCGCTCAATTCTAAAATACGTATACCACAAACGATGCAGATCCAAAACAATATAATCATGAAAAAAGGAAGCAGAAAATGGAAGACACATACCTGCAACGTCCGGCGTTGCTCGCGCCTCCATGGTAGTCATCTGAAAAGCCCTGCCTCCTACCACAGGCGCCTCTGCTCGACCCTGACGACCATCTATGATCCTCAAAGTTGCAGGGGCAGGTGCCATCACCCGTCCTGCTAAAAGCAAACTGGGACACTGGGCCTTCTTGTGGCCCCGCTGACTGCAGTGAAAACATATCAGGTCGGATCCCTGAGTGGTGGTCGCAGTACAATCTCGGCTAAAATGACTAGTCTGACTGCACTTGAAGTAGCCAAACTCACCACCCCCACTCATGCACGCACCCCAGTGCGTCCTGCCACACTTCCCGCATCGGCTGCGGTCCTGATAATCCCTCGATCTCAAATCCAACCCCTTGGGCCTTTTTCCCGATCCTGTGGCTGTCTGAACCTCATCCGACTTCCTCTTCCAGATCTGATCCAAATCGATCTCCCTCTCCCTGGCCCGTGAGATCATGTCCTCCAGCGTCTTGCAGCCGGACCTGCTCAGAAACTCCCTAATGTCACTCCTCAGCATCTCGTGGTATCGGGCCTTCTTCATCTCCTCATCTGCGACATACTGCGGTACAAGAAGAGCCCTCTCCCTGAACTTGGTGGTGATCTCCGCCACAACCTCAGCGGTCTGTGTCAAATCCTGAAACTCCCGTGCCAATTGCTGCACCTCAATAGTCGGTGAGAACTCAGCCCTGAACCTGGCTGAAAAATCACTCCATGTCATCGCGTGCAACGTGGCATCATCCCCCAAAGCATGACCAATCTCTTCCCACCAATCCCTCGCTCTGTTCTTTAGAAGACAGGAGGCGAGTCTGACCTTGTCCCCCTTGGGACACCGGCTCGTACGAAATGCATTGGCGACATCGGCCAACCACCTGCTGCTAGCAATGGGGTCCCAGCCCCATGATAATCTGGCACTCCGCAAGATCTAAACTCTCGGAATGTCAAAGTATGAGCTCTCATCAAAGCCATCATCTCTGTACGGAGGGCTCCCAACCTCTCATCCAAAATCTCCAGTATACCCTCCTTGACCGTGCCGAAGATCACAGGAGTCTGGTCTAGGATACTGCGTGTAACCTCAGCTGATATCAACTCCTTCATCCGCTCCTCGCGCTGCTCGGCCCCTGAACCCGAGCCTGATCCCTCTCCGGCGCCTGATCCGCCCACTGGTCTCTCTTTCAATGTCACCATGCTGGAAACATATCACAATAACTATCAGAATACCCATCACTGTTGAGGGATCATACACACACTACAAGTTTCCCGGTCTCATCTCGGCCTTTCTCGAATCGAGTACGGATCCTATGCTTTCAGTAGTACGGGCCCATACTACCTTCCACGTCTATCCGTACTTTCCTCACGAACTGCCTCGACTCCACCAAGTCCCTTCTACTGCTACTGTTCTCTGCTACTCTCATCCTAGGCTTGCCCTAGGGTAATCACCAACCCACTCTCCGCCATCAGCTGCATAAGAAGTCCATGCTTTCTTCCCCTAACTAGCTCGCGAATACTATTACATATTACTCAGACTAGATAATTCTTCGAATGAGAGATCCTACCCTACAACGGTTGGACTCAAACAAGAGCTGCGAAATAGAGTTAGACCTAACATTCTGAAATTATTTAGTCCTTGCAATATGTAACTTTACATATTCGTTTACTAGTTAGTGAAATACAACTATAACTCCTAAAAGCACAAAGCAAGCAGCATTCGGGCATTGAGTACACATAATCAAGCATATACTACTCTGGCTATCATACTAACTAATCTATACTAGCATGCAGCTCTCCATAAAGTTGATATGCATACAATAGGCACATAAGGCATCCTTCCTAGATCCTTAGTCCTAATCTAGCATGCTGTTGTACTAACTGATAATCATAACATAAACTTGTATGGGTATTTTAGGGTACTTACTTGAGCTCAGCTGATTGCACGCACCACATCCTTTTCTCTTATCAAAATTCTTTTCTTTCTGAATTCTTTTTGCTTTACTAAAACTGTTTTCTTTCTCAAAACCCCTTTTTACAAAGATGACTATTCCTTTTCAAAACCTTTATACCAATCCCTTAGTTTGAGTTCAGACACGCCCGAGGGTATGTCTGAATCCCTCAAACCAAGGCTCTGATACCAACTTGTAACATCCCAAAAATCCGTACCAAATATTTTTCTTTAAATCATTACCAAATCCATATTCATAAAACACATCATATGTCATAACATAAATTCAGAGTATCGTTTCCAAAACATTTTTTCATTATCTGAGTAAAACATCCCAGACTGACTAATCAATGGTGTGTGCTGTGCGATCATCCTGAGGTCTTCCCTCTACTACCGGAAGTACCTGAAACCAAAACTGAAAACCGTAAGCACGAAGCTTAGTGAGTTCCCCAACCTACCACGTACCAAACACATAATCTCAAACCACGAGTATTGGGCCACGCCCTCTACCTCGAGCCTCGCCCGCTACAACAGGCCCCGCCTGGCTTCGAGCCTCGCTCGGATACAAATCTTTTTCACATAGGCCTCGCCTGTCACTGGGCCTCGCCCGCTAATGTGTACTAACACATAAACATATCACCACACATAAGCTAAACAATACTATTTAATCCTGTTCTAAGGCCTTGCCTATCTTGGGCCTCGCCCCTGTCCTGCTACTGTTGAGTCATGGAACCTTGTCCACGCTCCTACTGATAGTGAGATACGGGCCCGGCCCATACTCACTCTTTTCCTAACTTGGGCCTCGCCCCTGCTCTGCTACTAATGAGATATGGAACCCCGTCCACACTCTTTTGTTGGTGAGATACAGGACCTCGCCCTTACTCACCTCCCTACCAGGCTCATACAAGTATCACACAAAAAACAAGTATACTCTATCATGCAAACCATTCCTGGGCACCCGACCGCTATCAATGCACCTTGGTCCCAAATATCATACTAGTATACAGTGCCTAGGGCTAACCCCCGGGTCTTCATACTCGTAACTACATGGGCTGGCATTATGGCCTTAGACCCATCCACACAAAAGGGAAACTCACCTGGTACTGCTGAACTTGCTGGTAATCCCTCTGGCCGCTGTCTGGCAACTCTCTCTAAACTGCTGCTGCACTAGCTCCCCGAGCTACCAATATCAATATAACACTTAGTCTAACTGTCCTCCGAAAGTCAACTAAGTCCACTCTGGTCAAAGACAACCTTCCAGGTCAACCCTACTCGTCGAGTCTGCCTACTGACTCGCCGAGTTCATATGCTCAGAATCCTTTCATTCGCGACTCGACTCCCCGAGTCAGCCCCTGAATCGTCGAGTCTACCGATTTCCGAGTCCTGTCCTGACCAACTCACTGAGTCCCCACTGAACTCACTAATCTGAGTCTTAACTCGAAGGGTTTGGGGTTTCGCGACTTGACTCGCCGAGTCCAAGAACAGACTCATCGAGTCCAAGGAAATCTTCAACAGACTTGCCGAGTTGTTCATCCAACTCTTCAAGTTCATCTCCATCTTCATACTACTCGCCGAGCCCACTCGAAGGACTCGCCGATTCTATTCAGCCTTTCATATATTCAGAGGTTTTTGAGTCATGCATGAACTCCAAACTGTAGATGCACTCTTCTAAAGCCTATTCCTCACGTAAAGTGGCAAACTTTACGTGTAGCTAAGGAGATCTAGGCTCATAACACTATAAACTTGGGTTTAAGATAAAGAGGCTTTACAATCAACCCATAGAATTATGCTTTATGATTCTCTAGGCCAAGATACACTTAGATCTAATGTAGCAACTTCAGATCTGGGCTTCTAACTCGAAATGGTTCTTAAGGTTGCCCTAAAAGCCCTAAATCTCATGTTAAAGGTTGATATATATGCAAAAGAGTGAAGGTAGCGACTCATTACCTTCAAATGCTCTGTAAAATCCCACAAACTCTGGATCCACTGCCAATCCTTGAATCCCCAATGGTTCCCTTCTTCCTTCTTTCTTCAAATCACCCAAAATGGCAAGAAAGCTTGAATGTGCAACAATGGAGGCTTAGGGTTTCGTATTCTGGATAAGAGAGGCTATAAGGAACCCTAAGGGAGAGAATGAGATGCTTAAATAGTGCACAAAGTCCCAGATTTAGGGTTTCCCTCTTCAGACCGGATTCGCCGAGTCCTCTTTGCCGTCTCGCTAAGTCGGTTACTTAATTGATCCCTCGGGTCCCGCTCCGACTCGTCGAGTTCCTCCCTGGACTCGACAAGTTGACCCTTTGACTTAGGGTTTTCTTTCCTTTCTTGGCCTTGCTGATTTTGAGTGTTACAGCATTGGATAAATTGTTGATTTAATTTAGGTATTAAGTTGATTAGTCGAAACATTATACAATGAATAATATGTAATCAATATGGTGATTATATAAATAAGTGTTTTATTTATATTCAAAAGTTTTAAAAGCATTATTATTATGTTTCACTTTTCATGTTTTGACTTCCCGAATAATAAGATTATTCAAACATCCACAGTCACTCAAACTTTGGAAGTAAGTAATGAGGTAAGACTGTCATGAATTTGACTGTAGATTGTCTAAGTGTTCAGACATAGCACATGTTTGTTTCAGTGTTCATCAGTACTCCTGAAATAAGATTTGAGTATTGGAGTAAACCCAGGCTCATCTAGATCACTTCATGGATTTTATCACCAGTGATTGTGACACGATAATATCTTATATTCTTGAAACAGAGACATATGAGTTGTAGTTTGCAAGTCGGTTGCACATTGATGATGCGTAAACGCACTAGTAACTTGGTGTTATAAAACATATTGTTGTGTTTGATTTGATGAGTAAATTGAACAAGAATATGAGTTGAAGTTTATCCGTTCCTTTTACCCAATGTGGGATAAAAGCGATATATGTGGGCCCCTAGATTATTTAGTAATGACACCTAAAGCCCTTGTCCAAGCCTAGAATAAGTTGATGTGTTCAATGTAGTCTGTTTTCAGTCGTCATAAAATGGAAATCGGGAAACAACACATGGACAAAGAGAATGATTATAATCCATGTCTCAGTCCATACGATATCTTGAAGAATGGAGGAATATATGATCCCTTATCTAAAGAACGTGTTATAGATCAGAGTTGACAACGACTTTTGAGAGCTACGATTTCTAGTCGTTTTTTTTTTAATTCGTACATGTAGTTATAGTTATTAGACTTATCCAAGTAGGAGACTGTTGGATTAGGTGTCTAAGCCATAACTATAATTGGTATGTACTTGACCCGATAGTAGAATGGTCCATATGGGTTGCATTCACCGGAGCAATTTGATAGGAAGGATATTTAAGAAAGAGGTTATTTGTGATTTATTAATATATTATAAGAATAATATATTAAGAGAAATCATATTATTTCCAAGCTTGAAAATCACACAAAATGGAGAGTAAACAGCGATTTAGGGTTTCTGGACTCAAAAGAAGGGATGTAAGGGAGGCTAAGCGGAAAATGATCCTTTAAATAGGGTACAAAACCCCGGAATTTAGGGTTTCATCCTCCAGCTCCTACTCGTTTAGTCGTGTCCTCCGAATCGTCGAGTTGGTCACTTAAACACATGGCCAAAAACGTTCCTACTCGACGATTCAGGGCATCCAACTCATCCACTAGACCTTTCAAATATGAGAATAAAGTTGTAAAGTCCATACCTAAGAGTCGGGGTGTTACATAATCGATTGGAAGAGAGGGATGCTATTGCGAGTGCATAACTGTGGAACTACCAACTGATGTTGTTTTGTTCATGGGTTTTCTTTTTTTGGTTTTATTTTAATCAGTAAGCATCTTGTGAAAGTTTGGATGGTAATGGAATTTGGGTTTTTGGTTTGTAACTGGTGCAAGGGTTTTTGGATATTAATCGAATAGGGGGTTTTTGTCACACCCCAGAACCATGAATGGCGGAAACATTCTGGGGCGGAGGACGTCATGTACAGTATCACAACAATGAATAACAGTAAACAAGCAACAACATCATGCATTGCATTAAATAATATAATTTCATACATGTGTGTTCTGTCAAGTTATACAGACACCAAAATATACATATCAAACTAAAAGATGAGTATTGAACGAACACCATCTTCTCAAAAGCTTGGCACCTATACCTGTCTATTGGTGACCTGAGAATACAAGTTATTTTGAAAGCGAGTATCAGCTTTGAAGCTGGTGAGATCATAAGTATATTAATGTTTGTGTTTGTATGAAAGTATTTGTAAGATGTTTTGTACAATGTTTTGTAAAATTTCTAAACTCTCCTAGAAATCCCTATGTTTCCTACTAATGGTAGCCTTCTACCAAGGCATCTAGTGTCTGTGAGTATGTCGCTTGTAAGAGTATGTATTTTCCCAAATCCGACTATCATTAACCAAAATATAGTTTTTACATTACCGTGCATCGTGTGAATATTCACGAAGTGAATGTAATGGGAAAATATCATAGTACTGTAGTAATTGTAATAAGTGACTACTGCTGTACTAACCACCTTATAAGCAAAAGGCGTTTAAAGTTACATGTGATCGACTTGTATCCTGCTACTGACTCTAGTAAAATGACGATATAAGACGCCGTAAGAAATGACATTTGGCACCCATAGACATGTAAGTCCCACTGTAGCAAGCAGCAAGGTGTAGGATAGTCAATCCAGTATAGATCTATACGCAAACTCATACGCTCCCCAATTAAGGAGATTCGGGATACAAAAACGGTCATGGCAGGAAGTGCCATGACCCGTCTAATGGTTCACATAACTGCATGGATGTACATGTAATGAATGTGCTAACTGAAAAGTGTACTCTTTCTCTGCCTCGCCTGTATGTACTGTAATGTTCTGCGTGTGCTAGCTGTAATGTATGTTCTCTCTCTGTCTAGCATGTATAGTAATGTACTGTGTGTACTAGCTGTAAAGTGTGCTCTCTCTATCTAGCAGGTATAGTAATGTACTGTGTGTACTACTTGAACTGAATCATGAATAAACTGACTCATTGTATGTTTAATTGTGCTAGTAATAGTATTAGTATCTTCCTGTGCTACCCCTATGGTAACTTACTAGTAATGTAATTTGTACGTATGAACATGGAAGTATACCCTTGCTACCCAAGGGTATTGAATTTACTGGAAGAACTTTTATGTCTATATATGTATACATAATATATAACTAATATTTAGACGACCTTCGGACGGATAACCGATGCCCTACAACCACATCCCAACGAGGAAAAGGAGATAAAGAGAGTTGGCCTTCCTAAGCCCTTTAAACATTGATTATATAACTATACATACATAGGAATGCATTTGATAATAAGTAGAAAATAGTTTAAGAACGTAGTTGATAAGTAAAACAGTTTGAAGCAAAATAGTTTGAATAACAGTTTGAACAGTAAGAAAAAACCACTTGATTTGTAGTTATTAATCACATGTGATTGATGTAATAACTATAAGTATTTAACTTTTATCCCCCCCCCCCCCCCCATAAAACATTTAAAAACCTTTAAACCATTGATTAAGGGGTATGAACTCACCTGTAGTGAGTGGTACGGATGAACTAAAGATGTAGGATTGCTAGGTGTCAAGTGAAGTCTTGAACACACTCTATGATCCTAGTTAACATATAATATCACATATATGTATCCAATTAGTGTTTAAACAACTAATAAACAAAGTCAATACACGACATGCTAAACACCTTATACACGTGTTATAAGTCCCAAGGATTGCACCTAAGTGTTGTAGGGAAAGGCTAGTGTGTTTGGAGTTCAAGGAAAACTCCATTAAGGAGTTTACGGTTTTGTGGTCACTAGAAAAAGGGTTTACGGTCGTAAACTCACCCTCTTTTTGACCATTTGTTGTTTGAAGCCCTAAGAGTCCCTAGAAGCTTTTCTACTTGTTGTATGTCACCATGGAAGGTACTAGGGCACCATTTCATTCCTAATTGGAGTTTACGGTCCCTAAACCATTTTCCTTTGAGTTTACTACCGTAAACTCACAAGGTTTATGGTATTTGGGGGTTTTCAAGTCCTTAGCTCAACAAGGTAATAGTCTAGGTTAGATTCTAAGCATAAGGAATAAATATGGGACATTTATACAACACTCTTTGGGGTGTTTACGGTTTTGGGAGATCCCCAAACCATAAACACATATAAATGAGTGTTTTCTTGTGCTTTTCATATGACAAACACATCAAGGAAGGATCTAGACTTGTTACAAAGGTTTGTGAGGGACTAAAGCACCCTAAGGCACCTTAACTTGGTGTTTACGGTTCAAGAACTTCATGAACCGTGAACACCTTGTTCTTGGTGTTCTTGGGTGATTTCCTTGATGTTAAGATGAATAGCAAGCTTTAAAAGACTCTAGGATATAAGTACTTACTTTGTGGAAGCTTGAAATGAGCTAATAGTCTAAGAACACTAGTGTGTGTTCTTGGTGAAAAGGAAGAATCAACCTTTTTGGAATGATTTCATGGTTAGAAGTGTTTTAAAACACTAGATCTAAGCATATAATCACTTAAGGAAGCTAGAAACACTTACTAGATTGAAGATCTTGAAAATCGTTTTGGATGATACTTGAGAGAGAATGGTTTTGGATCTTGAGAAGTTTTAGAAAAAAAATGAAAATAATGACTAGGTCTTCTATATATACTCTCAGATTTAGGGTTTTTGTCAGAAAATATTTTATGCAAGCAATAAACTCTAATTTCTTAGAGTTTTGGAATAACTGCCTTGCACAATAACCCTAGTGCATCCTCTTTCCTGTTATCACTAAAGTGTGAAATCCTAAAATACTCAAACTTACTCTAAAAAGCCTGAAAATTGACAGCAACTGTTCTGACTTCTATTGACTTGATATGTTTGTATAGAATAGAAATTTCGGGTTGTCATAGTTTTTTCTTTCAATTTATGTAGGGGTTTAGGAATTGGTGTTGTTGTATTTTAGTTTATGTATAAAATCAATGTAATAGAATAGTAATGAACTTTATTTTCTAGCAAATCCATATTACGGAATGGTAGTGGAATGTACTTTGTTCTAGTTAAATGTTGAATTTCTTGAATGTTTTTCATTTGCAATTGTTAAGTGTATTATAAATGCATCTTTTGGATGGTTTTGATATGCAATTGGAATGTACATTGTTATAAATGAATCTATGAAGGGTAGTACACAAAACATATTAAATCATTGCCAAAATGTGAATACACACCATTATATGCCAAGTTGTAAAGTTCTTAACACAACCATGATACTAAGTTTCAAAACAAGTAAACATGATTTAAGTTCTTAACCCATACATACATTACAGTTTCAAACAAACAAACATGACTTAAGTTTCAAAAGACCTTCAACAAAAACATCCTAATAATTACTAAACATAGTTTTCAGCCCCCTCCAACTTGACCACTACCTCCCTGCCATTTACATGTTCTAGAATTGTTCCCCTTGTTATGACACTTTGAACAAGTGGCTATCAGGTATTTCCTAGTCAATTTACATGCTTGGTTGTTGGCTCCTTGGCGATTAGATAAAAGAGGCCTCAGTGATAGAAGAGGCCTTGATGTTATAGAGTGCTTAAATATGGTCCAAACCCTAAATTTTAGGGTTTGCCCTTGACTCGAGTACGCCCAACGTACCAAGGGAAAACCCCGTGTCCAAGTCTTGACAATGTACGACCTACGTACCTCAATTACGCCCATCGTAATTATCACAAATGAAAAAATAATTAAAGATTTAGAATTTACCTGGAAACTGGACGCTACAATATTAATATTAAAATGTGTACACAAAAGTTTAATAGTAAAATACGTACAATAAAAAGTTAAATGGTATAATGTGTACAATAAAAATTTAATGGCGTAATGCGTATATAATAAACGGTCAAATCCACGTGGCTGGTGACATACTATTACCCGTAACGTTATGGTATTTTTTGAACAAATGTGAAGTTTAATGGTCATACGTGTACAAACGTTATAGTTGGATGACAATATGTGTATAAAAAAGTTCAATAATATTTTTTGTACAATTCTGATACTTGGTTACCCTTACAAGTCATTTTTTTCGGTTGCTTTGTATGTAACATGGTGTAATGTGCTTTTTTTAATCAAAATCGAAAAACCGATAAAATAGTAACTTCGGTGTAATTTGCACTAGTGAAAGAAATGTGAAATTTAATATCTACATCACACTGTGATGCAGAATATTTCAAATATAACGTAATTGAATATGTATTTTTATTTTAATAGTTTTTGTAAAGATTTATTTTTATGGGGAATTACCTTCTAATTTAATACAAAAATTTATAAGTAACTATGTATTAAAAAACAATGTCGGTGGATATTTTTATCGACAAATTGCTCTGCGTTACTTTGGAAAATATATTTCCTATAACTCTACCTTTTAAAATGTCACTTTGGCCCCTTAGATTTTTACTATTGACATCTGCACCTCTCTATTTTGTAAAATGATATTTCCACCTCTCTGCTTTTTAAAATGTCATTTTGATCTCTTCGACTTTAAACTTTATAAAATATCACTTTGACCTTCAATTTTATAAACTTTTGTGTTTATCCGCGTAGTATACATAATCTGATTTTTCCTTAATAATTAATTTTTTTTTGAGGTAGTCAGCGTTTCAATGTAATTTTAGAACTTTTGTTCGTTAATTTTTTAAAAAAAAACCTACTTTTTTTTATGTATGCATCGGTATAAATCATATGAAATCTCCTTTCGATATCAGGAGTGTCTTGGGTTTGGTACGGTACTATCGGAGATTTATTCAGGATTTCTCCAAGATTGCGGTACCCTGCACTCATCTGACGAGGAAGGGGGAGGGGGGGGGGGATTTTCGATGGGGCCTTGAGCAATAGTCGACATTTAAGACCCTTCAGCAGAGGCTATGTGAGGCCAGAGTTTTGACGCTCCTAGAGGGAATTGAGGATTTTGTGGTATTCTGTGATGCTTCCATCACTGGTCTGGGGGCGGTCGTTATGCAGAGAGGACGTGTGATAGCTTATGCTTCACGACAGCTAAATCCGCATGAGACGTGATACCTACCCATGATCTAGAGTTGGGGGCATTGGTTTTTACCCTCAAGATTTGGAGACACTATCTTTATGGGGTCCATTGTACTATCTACATGGATCAAAAGAGTTTGAGGCATATTATGGATAAGCCAAACCTAAACATGAGGCAGCGCAGGTGGCTAGACATAGTCAAGGATTATGAATACCAGATCCTTTACCATCCAGGTAAAGCGAATGTAGTGGCGGATGCTTTTAGCTGCAGGACGGCTGGGTCTTCAGATAGGGTGTCGTGTATGAGGATATCAATGGATTTCCTACTTCGGGGATTAATCAGGGAGGCTCAGGTTGAGGATATTCGGGAAGAGAATTGGAAGAAAGAGAGAATCAAGGGTGATATTGTCAGATTTGTCTCGGATAGTCATGGGTTGTTGAACCAATGTGGTCGGGTATGGGTTCCGATGTCTAGTGGGGTCAGACAGATCTTGTTAAAGGAGGCTCATAAGTCTCGATTTTCTATTCATCCGGGGCCACCAAGATGTATCGGGATTTAAGATTGAGCTACTGGTGGTTTTGTATGAAGAGAGAGATAGATTGGTATATGGGGAGATGCATGACCTACAGTATGGTCTAGTCTGAACATCAAAGGCCGCATGGAAAGCTGAAGCCACTGGAGGTTCCCATGTGGAAATCGGAGCAAATTTCGATAGATTTTATTGCCAAGTTGCTGAAGACGGCAAAGGGTTTTGATGCTATCTAGGTCATCGTGGATCAATTGACCAAGACTGCCCACTTTCTGGCGATTTGGGAGAGTTCTTCGGCCGAGAAGTTGGCCGATGTGTATGTTTGCGAGATCATTGCTCGCCATGGGGTTCAGTTTCTATTATTTCAGATTGTGATGTTCGGTTCACCTCCCATTTTTAGCAGAAGTTCCATTAGGAACTGGGCACGAGGTTGCACTTCAACACTGCTTATCATCAACAGACCGACGGCCAAAGTGAGCATATGATACAAACCCTTGAGGATATGTTGTGGCCCTGTGTTATCGAGATCATTTCTCATCAAAAGGAGGAATCTTGTTGAGACTAAAGGATTTTGAGATTCTTGGTAGTTGACATGATAACTTGAGTGTGTTGAAAATCCACTTTGATACCAATTGAAGGTTTGTGTTGATCAGATACACTTCAAGTATGACAAACAAGAACAAAATTACTAAGAAAATAAAGAACAAAAAAGTAAATAACACATAGGATTCACCAAATTTTCTTTCACCAAGAAAGGGGTTGTTTTCAACAAGAAAACAGATTGTCACAAAGATGGTCACTAAGACAGTGACATTTGGGTTTTACCTTAATCTCGAATATATACTAATCTATGCAAGTATATCCCTTAATTTAAGGGATTGTATCTAATCTATACTAAAAACCGATATTCATAACAAATATATTGGATCTGATAGTAAATCAGTAATACATGTAGTTTGGGCTAATGATCCATGTTGATTAGGATGGACTAATTTTATGTAGGAGTCCATGAAGAGATAGTCCAAAGGGCTTATCATATGGATTATTGCGCTAAAGGCCCAAGGAAGTGAATTAGGGTTTACAAGTGAAACCCCAGGAATTCCATACTATAAATATAACCCCTAACATCACCAAAAAGCCCCCCTAAGAGTTCCAAGAAGAACCCTAGCCATTTTTGGTGTCTCCTAGCCTCACTCTCATTATCCTCCATTTGTTCTTGGTGTTTTCGTAACATCCCAAATTTCGAGTCCAAAAATTTCTCCTAAAAACATTACTAATTCATAGCGTTAAGTCATTCAAACATACAAAACGGTTTATATGACAAATCATAGTTTCATTTCCAAAACACTTGTCTAATTATCAAAGTAAGCACGAGCTCCTCTTGTCTGAGCTCCTCTTCTGAAAACTGAATACCTGAAACCAAAACTGAAAACCGTAAGCACGAACCTTAGTGAGTTCCCCAACCTACCGCATACCATACATATCTACTGATCCATACATGCCATACATAACACTACACACATAACCACATGTTGGGCTCTCGCCCGCTGCATTGGGCCTCCCGCACTACCTCGAGCCTCACCCGCTATAACGGCCCCGCCGCTCCAGGCCCCGCCTGGCTTCGAGCCCCGCTCAGATACATATATGTTTCTCTTAAGGCCCGCCTGTCTCTGGCCCCCGCCAGCTAAAATATACTAACACATAAGCATGCCACAACACATAACCGAACATATACTACTGAATCCTATTCTAAGGCCTCACCTATCTTGGGCCTCACCCTTGTCTTGCTACTGATGAGTCGTGGAACCCCGTCCACACTCCTTCTAGTAGTAAGATACGGGCCTAGCCTACACTCACTCATTTCCTAATTTGGGCCTTGCCCCTACTCTATTGCTAATGAGATATGGTACACAATCCATACTCTGCTATTGTTGAGATACGGGACCTCGCCCACACTCACTTCCCTACAAGGCACATACATGTATCACATAAACAACAAGTATGACTATCATACAGACCATTCCTTGGGCACCCGCCCACTATCAATGGACCTTAGTCCCAGATATCATACTAGCATATTGTGCCTAGGGCTAACCCCCGGGTCTTCCTACTCGTAACTACATGGGCCGACATTGTGGCCGTAGACCCATTCACACAAAGGGAAACTCACCTGCACTGCTGAGCTTTGCTGATAACCCTCTGGCTGCTGACCGACAACTCTATGATCCACTGCTGCACTAGCTCCTCGAGCTACTAATATCAATATAACACTTAGTTCCAAACTGAACTATAGAAGTCAAACTAAGTCAACTCTGGTCAAAGTCAACCTTCCAGTTAACTCGACTCGCCGAGTCAACGCATAGACTCGTCGAGTCCTTAAACTCAGAAACTCTCCAATTACGACTCAACTCGCCGAGTCACCCCAAGACTCGTCGAGTTCAACGATCTATGAGTCCCATCCTGTCCAACTCACTGAGTCACCACTCAACTCACTGATATGCGCCTTAACCAGAAAAGGTTGAGGTTCTGCGGCCAGACTCGCCGAGTCCAAGAACACACTCGCCGAGTCCAAGGAAATCTTCAACAAACTCGTCGATTTGTTCTTTCAACTCGCCGAGTCCATGCTCATGTTCATAAATCTCGCCGAGTACACCCATGTGAATCGTCGAGTCTCTTCAGATCTCAATCCATACAATGGCTTTTCGGGCCATGCAAGGGCTCCAATCCATAGATCCACTCTTCTATAGTCTATCCCCCACGTAAGGTTGCAAACTTTATGTGAAACCAAGGAGCTAAAGGCCCAAAACACTCTAGAGCAAGGGTTTTTTAAAAGCAAAGAGGCTTCACCAATAACTCATTGACTGATGCTTTAAGTCATTCTGGACCATCACAACCGTAGATCTAAAGTAGCAACCTCTGATCTAAGCCCCAAACCCGAAATAGATCTCAATCTTGCCAAAATAGCCCCAAAATCTCACTCAAGAATAGATCTAGATGCAAAAAGGGTGAAGGTAACAACTTATTACCTTAAAGATGACCTCCCACTGAATAATAATCCAACTCTCTACAAAGCCCCTTGCTCCAAGCTTCTTGATCTTCAATATCTCTTCACAAAAACCCCTTATCCAAGCTCCAAAACGCTTCCAAGGACTCTCACTCACGATTTAGGGTTTCTGGATCTCAAAAGGGGAGTAAAGAGGCTGGGGAAGGGATTTAATGTTCTTTAAATAGTGTACAACCGCCGGGATTAGGATTTTTCTCGCCCAGACCAGACTCGCCGAGTCCACTAGCCAACTCGTTGAGTCGGTCACTTACTTTATGCCCCGGATCCCGCTCCGACTCGTCGAGTTCCTCCCTGGACTCGATGAGTAGACTCATGACTTAGAGCTTTTCCTTTATTTTCTTGGTCTTTCATATTCTGGGTGTTACAACTCTCCCCCACTTAAACTAGACTTCCTCCTCGAAGTCCGCTACGGCCATGTGTCCTGCAATCCGCTCACATCACCCCTGCCAGATGAATATAACTCCGGCCGACCACTTCCATGGACCTACCGCCCGGTTACCCGGAATAAAACTGGTGCTTGTAGTTAACAATCCTCAAGTGCACTCAAATCTAGCCAATCATGAGCACACAACTCACTCAACTGACAATCTTTCCAGTACTCCCCGAGTACTTATGCTGAAAATCCTAGGGGTACACCCCCTTTGCCTTTGCGCGCTTTCTGGCCTTTCCAAGGCAACTTTCCACCACGAACCACCTCCTCTACTACTTTGAAGGACATGTCCTTCATGGTATCCATTACTCCGGCCACTCCTAATGTTGATCTCTACTGCCGATACCTACCGAACACTCCATGCTACTATAACTTAGCGCTGAGCACCCAACCCAGCGTATGGATCAGATAATCCTTCGAGTAAAATATTCATCCCTGCAACGGTTAGACTCCAACGAGAGCTGGGAAACAGGGTCAAACCCTTCCCTATGAGATTATCCAACCCTGCTGTGAGAGGCGTAGCACTCCCCGGTCGACTAGCTGTCTCGCACCATACTTCTCTATCGTCACTTCCCTTCCTTAAAGTCTTGTCGTTTCTCATTCGCCTTCCGAATGGACCGAGACCGCCCTGGTCCCTCCACAGATTCTCCCTGCTCCCAGCGACTTCCGAAGAAACTTCGGCTATCTAAACTGCTCTATCTATCCTGCCACTCTGGCGCTCCAGATCTTAGGATCCTCGATCCCCCTATCTTGACCCTAGGGTCCCTACCAGGTCCCACCTTTGCTACTATAATCTCACGGGCCTCGCCCACAGTTCTCACCTACCTATATCCTAGAGGGGTCCTCCCCTCTAGTCTCACCTGCATAACTACTGTCGCACAGGCCTCGCCCACGGGTCCCACCCAAACCATACTACTGAGCAATCCTGCTCCCAGGTCTCACCTATATTGCTACTAACATACAGGCATCGCCCACGGGTCTCACCCAACTGCATACTGGAGTGGCCTCACCTAACAAGGGCTATGCAGGCCGACTTCATACTAAACCTCAACGACTTAGCTTTTCCTGATCCCTATCGAGCTGACTAGGAGATACGGGCCTCCGCCCACACTCCGCGAACTAAGAGATACGGGCCCCCGCCCACACTCCACGAACTAAACTGCTAAGGAACGCTACAGCTTACCCGCAATCTTACATCACTTCCCTCACTGACTCGTTGCCGGGGAATGCTGCGGCTACCCCACAGTTTTATATCCTACCTAAACTTGCACCTGGAGAAGGCTCTATGACCTGGTTTTCCTGAACCAGTCACCTGCTAGACATAAATACACAAACTCAAGGTTGGAAGGTTTCTCCAACTCCCAACTAACCTGATCCTCCATCCAAACAACCACTTGAGCTACTTCCTTCCTTACCAAGACTGCGAAACTACCTCATTCTTGTACTTACTTCTATCCTTGGCCACACAGATGGCTCTCCCCCACTTCGACTTGACTAGCTCCTCACAACTCACAGCTCAGAATAATTTCCAATTCATCCTACCATCCGTTGATCACTTTGCTGAAAACCCGACTAACCATAATTGGGGATCTAACCAATCCATTTCCAATTGACACCTTCTCGAAGTAACGAGGCACTACCAAGCCCCTCACAAGCATGCTACAGATAATGCATCCTAACTAAACCACTCTAAAGGAGTTGACCTCCAATTATCATTCTAACATACAAGATATGCAGATGACATATAAATCAATCACCAGCAGGCCGCAACATTCCGAAGTATCATTATCAATACTGATGCAGAACCATAACAATAAGACCATATCATAAGCTGATGGAGAAATGAAAAAAGATATGTACCTGACACATCAGACTGCTCACACCTCATCCGAAACCAACTGATACGCCCTGCTCCTCGCTGCAGGCATCTCTGCCCGACCGTGACGACCGTCGGTGATCCTCATGGTTGCAGGGGCAGGTGCTATCACCTGTCCCGCTAAATGCAAACTCGGACATTGGGCCTTCTTGTGGCCCCTCTGACTGTAATAGAAACATAACGGGTCTGATCCCTGGCTGGTTGTTGCAGTACAATCTCTGCTGAAATGACCAATCCGGCCGCACTTGAAGCAACCGGAATCACCACCGATGCCACTCCTACACGTACCCTCGTGTGTCCTGTTGCACTTGTCACAGCGGCCCCGATCCTGTGGACCTCTCGATCTAGAGTCTGATGTCCTGGGCCTCTTGCCCGATCCCGTAGATACTTGAACCTCATCCGACTTCCTCTTCCCGAGGTGCTCCAAATTGATCTCCTTTTCCCTGGCCCGAGCAAGCATATCCTCCAGCGTCTTGCAGCTAGACCGACTCACAAACTCTCTGATGTCGTCTCTCAGCATATCGTGATATCGAGCCTTCTTCATCTCCTCATCCGCGACATACTTTGGAACAAGAAGAGCCCTCTCCCTAAACTTGGCGGTGATCTCCGCCACCGACTCGGTTGTCTGCTGTAGATCCTGGAATTCCCGGGCTAACTGTTGCACATCAATAATCGGTGCAAGCTCGGCCTTGAACCTGGCCGAGAAATCACTCCATGTCATCGCGTCCAATGCGGATCATCTCCGATAGCATGACCAACCTCCTCCCACCAATCCCGTGCTCTGTCCTTCAGAAGACAGGAGACTAGTCGAACCTTGTCCCCCTCGGGACACCAAATAGAACGAAAAGCGTTGGTGACATCATCCAACCATCTTCCACTAGAAATAGGGTCCCTGGCCCCATGATAATCTGGAGCTCCACTAGCCCTGAACTCCCGGAAGGTCATAGTACGCGCTCCCAACATAGCCATCAGCTCTGTGCGAAAGGCTCCAAGCCTCTCATCCAAAATCTCAAGGATTCCCTCCTTGACCGTGCCAAAGATCACAGGAGTCTGGTCAAGAATACCGCACGTAATCTCAGCTGATACAAACTCTCTCATCCGCTCCTCGAGCTGCTCGATCCCTGAACCCGAGCCTGACCCCTCTCTGACACCTAATCCATCCACTGGTCCATCTTGTGATGTCGTCATACTGAAAACATGCCATAACAATCATCAAAATACACATCACTGCTGAGGGACCTCACACGCACTGCAAGTTCCCTGGTTTTGTCTCGGCCCCTCTTGAATCGAGTACAAATCCTTTGCTTTCAGTAGTATGTGCCCATACTACCTTCCACATCCATCCGCACTTTCCTCAAGAGTTGCCTCAACTCCACCAAGTCCCTTGCACGACCACCACCGCTCCCAGCACTAAACTCATCCTAGGCCTACCCTAGGGAAATCTCCGACCCAAACCAATCCTCAGCTGATGAAGGCCTCTTTGTAATGCCAATTAGCCATCACCTGAATATCATCACATGTAACGAGGCTCAGATAATCCTTCGAGTAAAGGACTCGTCCCTACATCGGTTGGACTCCGACAAGAGTTGCGCAATAGGGCCAAATCCAACACTATAAGATTATTCAATCCTGGTCACATGTAACTTAACACATTCACCTAATAGCTAACTCCCATCACTCAGAGTCCCACAAAGCACAAAGCAGGAAGCATTAAGACCAAAGGGAAATCTAACCATAATATAATCCAGTCAAACTGTTCTATCCTCTACATAGGAATCTGTACTAGCATGCAATATAAACTCATATAATCAGGCATAACCTAAACAGGCTATCCTACCACTGTCTAACCAATGCTAGCATATAGCTCAACAAGCGCATATAACAGGCACATAAGGCATCCTCCTAGATCCTTAACCCTAATCTAGCATGCTGAACACATAATCATATCATAACATAAACTTGTATGGGTAATTTGGGAGAACTTACTTGAGCTCCACTGATTGCATGCACCACACCCTTTTCTCTTTTCAAAGTTCTTTTTGCTTTTTTCTAAAACTCTTTTCTTTATACTTTTTCTAAAATTTCTTTTGAAAGTGTCTTCCTTTCGAAAACCACATACCATTTCCTTAGTTTGAGTTCAGACACACCCGAGAGTGTGCCCGAATCCCTCAAACCTAGGCTCTGATACCAACTTGTAACATCCCAAATTTTGAGTCCAAAAATTTCTTTTAAAAACATTACTAATTCATAGCGTTAAGTCATTCAAACATACAAAAGGGTTTATATGACAAATAATAGTTTCATTTCCAAAACACTTGTCTAATTATCAAAGTAGACATCCCAGGCTAACTTGTTGTGGTGTGTGCACTGCAACCCTCCCGAGCTCATCTTCTGAAAACTTAATACCTGAAACCAAAACTGAAAACCGTAAGCACGAAGCTTAGTGAGTTCCCCAACCAACCGCATACCATACATATCTACTGATCCATACATGCCATACATAACACTGGGCACATAACCACATATTGGGCTCCCACCCGCTGCGTTGGGCCTCGCCCACTACCTCGGGCCTCACCCGCTACAACGGCCCCGCCGCTCCAAGCCCCGCCTGGCTTCGATCCCCGCTCGGATACATATTTGTTTCTCTTAGGCCCCGCCTATCTCTGGTCCCCGTCCGCTAACATATACTTGATGGGTTTTGAGCATTCTAACACTTCCTAAGTGTACATGCAACCCTAATAACCTTGGATCTATGTCTGTCTAATTATCATGCAAAGTTGAATTCCATGGTTATATTCCTATCTAGCATACATGGGGAACAATTTTTAACTTGAATGAAAGATAGAATAACTTACCTTGTTGTTGCTTATGATCCTTGAAACCTTGTGAGCCTAGCACCCCAAGTGTGATGCCTCAAATGCTTCACACAACACCAAATGCTTTTGGAATGACTTTAGAGAGAATACACACTTCTAAAATCGGCCTAGCCCTCTTGTTTCTTATGTGTAGCCGATTTTGGTGGAGAATGGGTTCCTTATATAGTGTTGACACATCTAGGGTTACACCATGTAAACCGTAATGTGTCATGACTCTTCATTTCCATGACCCATGCGTTTGTAACTCCCATGGAGCATCCTATGGGTGGAACCCAACTTGATAATCCATGGAGCCTCTTAGCCCACTATACAAGTTATGGATGATTTACATAATCAACCCATATATTTAAATAATTATCTTTTGATCACTTAATTAATTCTAAATTAATTCTTGATCAAACTAATTAAATAATATTATCAATATATTAGAACTTATAATATATTAATAAACCACAAGTGTTATTTCTCTCATTTAGTCTATCCAATTGCATGGTGCCATGCAACCCAAATGGACCATGCCGGTTCGGGTCAAGTACATACCAGAAATAGTTATGGACTTAGACACCTTATCCAACAGTCTCCCACTTGGATAAGTCTAATAACTATAACTGTAATACTTTAGGAACCGAACGGCAATCGTAGCTCTTTCAAGGTCTCTCGGAATTGAGAAGATGATGATACATCATTTAACATAAGTGATCATATAATCCCCTGTTCGAGATATCAGCCGAACAAATACATGGAACAATGTGTTACTTATTGTCCAGCAGTTTATTTTTCGATTTCCGATTTGTTTGAGAAAGAACTTAATTGAACACATCAACTTAGTTCTGATCGGGCCCGGTACATAGGTCAAAACAAAATCATCGAGGGGCCAAGATATTAGCTTCTAATCCAAGAAGGAACAGATAAACTTCGAATCATATGTTTGTTCTACTACTCATTGAATTATACACAAAAGAACGTTTTATAACATCGAGTTACCAATGCGTTTACGTGCAATCAATTCATAACCAACTCATAAGTAACAAATCATTTCTCTAGGTTTGAAGACTTATATGATATTACCGTCTCACGATCACTCGAGATAAATTCCATGAAGTGATTCCAGTGAGTGTGGGTTGAGTCCAATGCTCAAAACTTATGAGCACTCATGATTGTTGTAGCTATGTCTAGCACCTTAGATCTCTGCAACCAATCATGACAATCTTAATTCATACCTACTTCCGACATATGACCGACTGTGGAGGTTTGAATAATATGATATACCAAACATAATTATTCTGGAAGTCAAAACATGCAAAAGAAATATAGTAAATGATCGATAAGAGATAGCAACACTTTACTCATAAATAAAACACTTTTTATTCATCATCTAATGTCAATTACAATTTACAAATTTCAAGGTTATCTAACTACTAAATCTAATATTATCCTTCAGCCCTATGCTACGAGCATCATGGAGATGCTTAACCCGAGTCAGTCCCTTTGTGAGGGGATCTGCTGGATTCTCATCCGATGATACCCTCTTTGCCACGAGGAGTCCTTCTTCTATTCGATGTCTGATGAAATGGTTTTTTTCTTTCGATGTGTCTGGATCTCCCATGATCCCTTGGTTCCTTGGCTAAGGAAACTACACTTTCACTATCACAGAAAATTTCCATTAGATCTTTAATAGCTGGTACAACTCCAAGGTCTCCAATGAAGTTCTTCAGCCATATCGCCTCCTTTGCTGCCTCGCTAGCTGCAATATAATCTGATTCGCAAGTTGAATCAGCCACTGTCTCTTGCTTGGAACTCTTCCATGAAATTGCTCCTCCGTTTAATATAAAGACCCAGCCTGACTGAGAGCGGAAATTATCCCTATCAGTCTGAAAGCTAGCATCACTATACCCTACAACTCTCAATTCATCACTCCCACCGAGGGTAAGAACCCAGTCCTTAGTCCTCCATAGGTACTTGAGGATATTTTTTTACCGCAGTCCAGTGTGCCTGGCCAGGGTTCCCCTGATACCTTCTAACAATGCTCAAGGAAAACGCTACATCAGGTCGAGTACACGTCATAGCATACATGATCGATCCTATAGCCGAAGCATAAGGTATTCGACTCATTTCTACTATCTCAACCTCAGTACTAGGGCTTTGTGTCTTACTCAATCTGGCGTTACTCTGGATGGGTAACTCTCCTTTCTTGGAGTCCTGCATGCTGAATCTCTTCAGCACGTTTTCCGAGTAGGTACTCTGACTAAGTCCAATTAGTCTTTTACTATGGTCTCTCAAGATCCTTATCCCTAGAATATAGGCAACTTCTCCTAGGTCCTTCATAGAGAAACACTTCCTAAGCCAGGACTTAACTTCCTGCAGAGTTGGGATGTTATTTCCTATGAGTAGTATGTCATCCACATACAACACCAAAAAGCTAACTATACTCCCACTAGCCTTGACATATACACAAGATTCATCTTCACTCCTAGAAAAGCCAAATTCTTTGACTTTCTCATCAAAGCAAAGATTCCATCTGTGAGGTGCTTGCTTTAACCCATAAATGGATTTCTCAAGCTTACACATTCTATTAGGGTACTCTGTATTGACAAAACCCTCTGGCTGACTCATGTAAACATCCTCAGCCAACCTTCCATTAAGGAAAGCGGTTTTGACATCCATTTGCCATATTTCATAGTCATGAAATGCGGCTATGGCTAACAGAACCCTAATAGACTTAATCTTGGCCACTGGAGAAAAGGTCTCATCATAATCAACTCCCGGAGTTTGTGAGAAACCCTTTGCAACCAGTCGTGCCTTATAAGTGTGTACCTTACCATCCATGTCGGTCTTCTTCTTGAAGATCCATTTGCACCCTACAGTCTTACGACCTGGTACATTCTCAACCAAGTTCCAAACTTGATTGTCATACATGGACTGTATCTCGCTGTCCATTGCCTCTTTCCACTTGGCTGAATCAGGGCCTGCCATGGCTTTCACGTAACTGTTAGGTTCATCCAAACCTATCAGTGTCTCATCACTGATAAGTGTATCACCTTCCGCAGTAATATGGAATCCATAGTAATGCTCAGGTGCATGCCTAACCCTTGTGGAGCGCCTTAGAGGTACAGACTTGTCAATTGGCTCAACAAGAGTTTCCTCCTCAAGTTGAGTGCTAGGGTTTGAAGTTCCTTCACCACTTGAATCTTGAATTTCTTCAAGGTCAACTTGCCTCGTACTGTTTCCTTAGCTTAAGAACTCTCTCTCTTGAAAGACAACCCTCCTAGCTACAAAGACCACATTTTCACTAGGTTTGTAGAAGAGGTAACCAAAGGATTGCTGTGGGTAGCTGATGAAAATACACCTCTCGCTTCGAGGTTCGAGCTTATCATGAGTCTCGCATCTCACGAAAGCCTTGCAACCCCAAATCTTAATGTGGTCTAGTTTGGGTACTTTACCAGTCCACATCTCATGAGGAGTTTTGGCAACTTTCTTTGTAGGGACTAGATTAAGGATATGGGCGGTAGTCTCTAAGGCATACCCCCAAAATGAGATTAGTAGCGAAGCTCGACTCATCATGGAACGAACCATATCCAACAAGGTTCGATTATGCCTCTCAGCCACACCATTCAATTGCGGTGTCCAGGGAGGTATCAATTGTGAGACAATTCCACATTCCCTAAGATAGTCGAGGAACTCTGAACTAAGATACTCACCACCTCGATCGGATCGAAGCATCTTAATGTTCCTGTCCAATTGATTCTCGACTTCCTGTTTAAATTCCTCAAACCTTTCGAAAGTCTCTGACTTATGCTTGATTAAGTAGACATATCCATATCTACTGTAATCATTAGTAAAAGTCAAATAATAACGATTAGCATCCCTTGTGGCATGTTTGAAGGGCCCACACACATCCGTGAGTACAAGATCCAACAAACCTTCACCCCTCTCACAAGAACGTGTGATGGTTGACTTTGTCATTTTTCCAAGTAGGCATGACTCACAACTATCATCTGACTTTAGGTCAAATGGCTCCAAGACTCCATCCTTTTGGAGTTGGCCTATGCGTTTCTTGCTTATATGTCCAAGACGACAATGCCATAATGATGCTTTATCCAAGTTATTATCATTAACAGAATGAATACACAATACATTATTTCCTAAGTTATCAACCACATATACTGTTTCATACACACCATCACAAGGTAATGCTTTAAAATAAAGAACATTATTAAAGAAAGCATTAATCGAACCAACTTCATTATGAAATGAAAAGGTAAAACCTTGTTTATACAATGCATGAAAGGAAATAATGTTTCTTGCCATTTCTGGCGAATAACAACACTTATTCAAATCTAAACTAAATCCACTACTTAGCAATAAAGTATAAACTCCAATCTTGGTGACAGGTAAAGCTTTCCTATTCCCCATGATTAAGTTTATTCTTCCTTGCTCCACATTCTCACTTCTTCTTAGTCCCTGCAAATCAGAACAGATATGAATACCACAACGGGTATCAAGGACCCAAGAGTTAGAATGGGGTGAGTTATTAGATAAGAAAGTGTAAATACCTACATGGTTGGGTTTGACTTTCCCATCCTTCACATCTTGCTGGTATTTTGGGCAGTTCCGCTTCCAATGTGATTTTTCATGGAAATAGAATCATTCAGCCTCTTTTGGGTCAGGAGAAGGAGTGACGAAACCTTTCTTGGTTCCACTTGAAGAAGAGCCATCAAGGGTCCTAGCCTTGGTACCCTATGAAGAGCTCTTTCTCTTCTTCCATCGACTTTTCCCGATTGCCAAAACCGGGGCGGAGTTTGGAGTAGGAGTGTTAACAACTGACTTCCCCTTAAGACCTGTTTCTGCGGTCTTGAGAAGTCCCTGAAGTTTGCTGAGTGTGACCTCTTCCTTATTCATGTGATATGTCATGCGGAATTGATCATAGCACGATGGTAAGGAGTGCAAAATGATATCTATTGTAAGCTCCTCGGGTAAGTTCACATTAAGCTTCAGCAACCGATCCACACACCTTTGCATTTTCTGCTTGTGGCTCGTGACGAATTCCCCGGCCTTCATCATGGTTGTTATCATGCAGCAAATGATTTCATACCTCTCTTGTCATGCACTTTGATGGTATCTTTCCATCAGATATTGGTGCATTTCAAAGGGTTAGAAGTCCTCATAGGACTTTTGGAGTTCCTCTGTCATGGTGGCCAACATGATGCATGCCACTTTTGTAGCATCCCTTTCATGTGCCCTGAAGTCAGCGATCTCCTGGGGAGTTGCAGTGGTCTCATCAATCTCCTTAAGCTCCTTGTCGAGGACATATTCTTTGTCCTCGTAGCGGGTAATCATCCTGATGTTTTTGATCCATTCATCAAAGTTGGATCCATCAAAAGTGACTTTGCCACATAAGTTCATAAGGGTAAAGGAGCCATTAGGATTAGAGCCAGAAGCAGCATTGTTTGAAGACATCTGAAAGAAGAGGACAAGATTAGTTTAGATATTAAGAGAGTCCTTAATAAAACACCCAAATGTAATATTAAGGCTAGGATCCAATCACAATATATTATAACTTAGAAGAGGTATGCCGCAATCCAAGCTATAACATATTTGAAAGGTAGGTGAATGATGATTCACCAATTTCCACCATGAAAAACGAAATATTAAATATTAGGTTTTTGATTGGTTCTTAGAAATTCCTAGATTCTTTTGAGATTCAATGAACTTTTCAAAGGCATGTTTCAATCTCCAGTGTGCCCTCCAAGTTTTGTGAATGGGATACCGAGGATCACAAAACGAGGTGTGAAGTAACCATGCAAATCACTTGGTACCCTTAAAGTTTATCACTCAATCGATGTGCCGGTAAACCACACACGCTCCACCGATGCTATGGTAAACCTTAAGTCACCCTTTACCTACCTTGTTAAGTCCAAGTTAGTGTGCCGGTTAACCACACACGCTCCACCAACAACTTAAACAAAGTGTAAAGTGTAATTTCATGGATTAGCACCTTATTCAAATTTTCCTAAAGTAACTAAGATTGGGAATTTAATAAAAGCATTTAGTTACTTTATAATATTCATCATACTTTTAATGAGAATTTATAAGTCCTTGTCTTACACGTCCGGCTAACGACCCTCCACCAATCAAGGAAGCGGTGGGTGAGAGTGGACACCCATTAACTTGCCATTTTATAGGCAACAACCTTATACCCCCTTATAGACCGACTTTGTCAATGAAGTGTACTAGCGGTAAGACGACTTGCTCTTATACATATATATATATATATATATATATATATATATATATATATATATATATATATTATTAACTTATAATATTATAAGTATAAGGGTTGAATTTTAACTTTTAAAATTCTAAGGATTGGAACTAAAGTTTTAAACAAGACTTTACTTGTTCCAAAACTTGAGGGCAAGTTTTGTAAACTTTCAAAACTTTTCATTTCATATAACTTATGAGTTAATTGAGTAATAAAAATGAAGACTCTTCATTTTTATAACTCTTGTGTTCTTTTAATGGCTTTAATAAAAGTGTGACTTTTGATTTTCCATAACTTTAGGACAAGTTATGGACTCCATTAAAACACATTATGATCATGAATTAAACTACCATGAAGGTTAGAAGCAATTCCTATGATCATCTAATCTTCATAAGTTCAAGAACATGAATATAAACATTTCAAGAATCAAAAATTACACTTAAAAACATTGTAATTTTGATAATTTCCATTGCAAATGGATTAACATAAACATTACACCGTCTAAAACAAGTTTTCAAGTACCAAAACAGTTTAGGGTAATGTTTCTAGTCCATTTATAGCAACAAAAGTCGAAAATCTGCATTCTGAGGCTCCTACTCGTCGAGTGCACAAACCTACTCGGCAAGTCGGATGAATTTACACATGAACTCGGCGAGTCCCCCCATTTCTTGGGCACCCGCCCACTATTAATGGACCTTAGTCCCGAATATCATACAAGCATACTGTGCCTAGGGCTAACCCTCGGGTCTTCCTACTCATAACTACATGGGTCTGCATTGTGACCGGAGACCCATTCACACAAAGGGAAACTCACCTGCACTGCTGAGCTTTGCTGATAACCCTCTGGCTGCTGACCGACAGCTCTCTGATCCGCTGCTCCAGTAGCTCTCCGAGCTACTAATATCAATATAACACCTAGTTCCAAATAGAACTATAAAAGTCAAACTAAGTCAACTCTGGTCTAAGTCAACCTTCCAGTTGAATCAACTCGCCGAGTCAACACATAGACTCGTCGAGTCCCTAAACTCATAAATTCTCCAAATACGACTCAACTTGCCGAGTCACCCCAAGACTCGTCGAGTTCAATGATCTCTGAGTCCCATCCTATCCAACTCATTGAGTCACCACACAACTCACTGATCTGTGCCTTAACCAGAAAAGGTTGAGGTTCTGCGGCCAGACTCGTCGAGTCCAAGGCAATCTTCAACAAACTCGCCGGGTTGTTCTTTCAACTCACCGAGTCCATGCTCATGTTCCTAAAACTCGCCGAGTACACCCATGTGACTCGCCGAGTCTCTTCAGATCTCAATCCATACAGTAGGTTTTCGGGCCATGCAGAGACTCCAATCCATAGATCCACTCTTCTACAGTCTATCCCCCACGTAAAGTTGCAAACTTACATGAAACCAAGGAGCTAAAGGCCCAAAACACTCTAGGGTAGGGTTTAAGACAAAAGGGGCTTCACCAATGACTCATTTACTGATGCTTTAAGTCATTATGGACCATCACAACCCTAGATCTGAAGAAGCAACCTCAGATCTAAGCCCCAAACCCGAAATAGATCTCAATCTTGCCAAAATAGCCCCAAAATCTCACTCAAGAATAGATCTAGATGCAAAAAGGGTGAAGGTAATAGCTTATTACCTCAAAGATGACCTCCCACTGAAGAATAATCCAACTCTCTACAAATCCCCTTGCTCCAAGCTTCTTGATCTTCAATATCTCTTAAAAAAAACCCCTTATCCAAGCTCCAAAACACTTCCAAGGACTCTCACTCACGATTTAGGGTTTCTGGATCTCAAAAGGGGAGTAAAGAGGCTGGTGAAGGGATGTAATGTTCTTTAAATAGGGTACAACCCCCGGGATTAGGGTTTTTCTTGTCCAGACCACACTCGCCGAGTCCACTAGCCGACTTGTCGAGTCGGTCACTTACTCTATGCCCTGGATCCCACTTCGACTCCTTGAGTTCCTCCCTGGAATCGACGAGTAGACTCATGACTTAGAGCTTTTCCTTTCTTTTCTTGGTCTTTCAGATTCTGGGTGTTATAGTTTTGTGAAACATTTGAGGTGCTAAGCTCTTGTAAGGTCAAGTTCTATAAGCTACAACCAAGAGGTAATTGTCTAACTCATTTTTTTTTTGTTTCAAATATCAATGTTGTATGCTAGTTAGGCTTCATGCTTTGGAAAATGAAAATTGCATGTATAACAAGAGAAAGCTTAGATCCAAAGCATTAGGGTTGTATGTGCACCATAGGCATGTTATAGTGCTCAAAACCCATCACAAACAACATAATCCCAATTCACGTAGACATGAGAGAGGCTAGAGAAGAAGTAATTCAAACCGTGGGGGTCATCGTGGTGGAAGTTTTCAGTCAAGTTGCAATGGAGGGCGTAGCATGGCTAGTCGAGAGAAGAGTACATTGGTGTGCTACAACTGTCAAGAACATTGCCACTATGCATCTGAGTGCAAAAACCTACGCTAGGAGAGATACGAAGAAGCCAATATGATGAAGGGAAATGATGATCATGAGCCTGCGCTTTTGCTATCCTCATACAGTAAGGGCGAAGTACATGAGGAAGTATACTTAAATGAAAAACCGGTGATTCCATAACTGAGAACAAATGGTGATGAAGCTACAAAATTCAAGATATGGTACTTGGACAGTAGGGCCAGCAACCACATGACAGGAGAGGAAGAAAAGTTTCTTCAGATAAAAAAGACAATACAATGGTACATTCGTTTTGGAATTGGCTCAAAGGTGAGGATCGAAGGAAAAGGGTCATTTCTCTTCCAATGCAAGAATGGAGAACAAAGGTTGCTGAGTGAAGTATACTATATCCCAAGCCTATGCAACGATATCATAAGCTTGGGTTAACTGGAAAAAATCGGTGATAGAATTGTGAGGCTAGGGTCATTCTTATGGATCCATGATCAAACTGGTAGATTACTAATGAAAGTAAAGAGATCAGAAAACAAGTTGAACAAGATTGCACTAGAACAGGTAAAAGCAGCATGCTTGTTAGTAGAAGGAAGGGAGCAAGTTTGGTTATGGCATGGTAGGTTAGGGCATGTAAACTTCAATGCTCTTAAACTAATGTCAGAGAACGGTGTAGTCCATGGGTTTCCCTGATTCATCAATCCATCTCGTCCGTGAAAATGGTGCTTGCCTGGAAAAAACAAACACGGACGCCATATCCCTGTAAGGCACGTACAAAGAAAGCGAGAAACTCGAGCTATTTCACGGAGATCTTTGTGGCCCCATCACACTTGCAATGTGTAACACCCATAAAATTCGAGCCAAATTAAAACATTTTAATTCATTCAAAAACCATTAAGTTCATACATTTGTTTTCAAAATAGTTTAAACATTAGAGTATTCCCCCGAACCATATCACATAAATCATAAAACATGAGGAGCGGTACGATCATGCCTTCGCCTTGCCATGTTCTCCTGAAGTACCTGAAACAAAACACTAAACTGTAAGCCTGAAAGCTTAGTGAGTTACCCCCAAAATACCGACCACGCGCAAACATACTCATAACCTATCGCAAATAGAACAACCATGCACATCGGGTCTACAGTGTGATTGGTCCACCCGCACTGGGCTTTCAATCGACCTGGTCCACTCTCTAAGCCTACAATATGACTGGTCCGCCCACCCCAGGCCTTCAGTCGGCCTGGTCCACTCTCCGAGCCTCGACACGTTTGGTCCGCACTCTTGGGGCCTTCAGCCTATTCGGACCGGTCGCTGGGCCTTCGGAATATCTGGTCTGCCCTAGGTATGTTGGCCTACAGCACAAAGCAGGACCCGCCTCAACCCAACCCATGTCATCCAATCGTATGCACAATAAACAATTAATCGCATAACAATCCTTAACCAGACAAACAGTCTAACAAATCACATAGCATATCATTAACATAGCAACCATCCTAAACCAGGATGTATCTACCATATTAGTAACATAACAACCACCCTAAACCAGGATGTATCTAGCATATCAATAACATTGCAACATCCTAACCAAGATTCCGACCTAACCAGTCACTAGCATAACATTACTCTATATATCGGGTACCGACCTTGACCAGGTCACTAACATAACACCATCCTAAATACCAGGATGCATATCTAGCAAAGCAATAACATAACAAACAATACCCGAATTTGTATCCGATAAAGGGCCGGCCTTGGTTCCGTAGACCCTATCGATATAGTGAAGAGAACTCACCTGCAATTGCCGACTGGAAAGATAAGACCAAGCTCCTCCGACCACCGACACGATGTTCACCACAGAATACTACCAAACAACCAATTCCATAAATACCCAAAATTACCAAAATACCCTTGGAAGTCAAACTGGTCAACTCTTGGTCAAAGTCAAAGTCCTCAGTCAAAGTCAACCTTCCTGGTTGATTCTACTCGCCGAGTCACCCCGACGACTCGTCGAGTTCCTATACTCAAAAACTCCCATAATATGACTCAACTCGCCGAGTCGCCCCAAGACTCGTCGAGTCCAATGATCTCTGAGTCCCATCCTGCCCGAGTCACTGAGTCGCCAACCGACTCACTTAATCCAAGGCTTTAACCAAAAGAGGTTGGGGTGTGCGACCAGACTTGCCGAGTCTATGAATAGACTCGCCGAGTCCAAGGCAATCTTCAACAGACTCGCGAGTTGTTCTTCCAACTCGTCGAGTCCATGCACATGTTCATACAACTCGTCGAGTATACCCATGTGACTCGCCGAGTCTCTCCAGTTCTCAATCCATTCAGAAGCTTTTCGAGCCATGCAGGGGCTCCAATCCATAGATCCACCCTTCTACAATCTAACCCTCACATGAAGTTGCAAACTTTACGTGAAACCAAGGAGATATGCGTCCAAAACATACTAGGGCTTGGGTTTTAGATAAAGGGGCTTCACCAACAACTCAATGAATGAAGCTTTATGACATTCTCGGCCATCATGAGTCTAGATCTGGAGTAGCAACCCCAGATCTGACTCCAAATCCGAGATAGGCCTCAAAACAAGTTAAAGAATTTCCAAAACAACCACCAAGGATGAACCAAAAAGGAAATAGCTTAAGGTAAGGGCTCCTTACCTCAGATATGTGCCCAAATCTAATGTAGATCCCAGATCTATACAAACCCCTTGATGCTAGCTTCCAATTTCTCAAGCTCCTTCCAACAATTTCCTCTTCTAATTCCCAATCCCCTCAACAATGAAGCCTCACACGAAATTAGGGTTTTCTGGAACTCTCGGGGGGATTAGGAGGCTGGGGGAAGGACATAAAGTTCTTTAAATAGGGTGCATCCCTCGAGATTAGGGTTTTCTCTCTTCAGCACCAACTCGTCGAGTCCACCGCTGACTCGGCGTGTTGGCCACTTAAACTCGCGATCAATCCCGCTCTGACTCGACGAGTAGCATACCTACTCGTCGAGTAGCTTCCATAATTTACACTTAGCACCCTCCAACTTCTTGCTTCCAAACTTGGGATGTTACAATTCTCCCCCACTTAAATTAGGCTTCGTCCTCGAAGCCTGCAAAAACACAAACTTCTGGATGGTACTCCCACAATGCATCCACTAGTCTCAAACCAACCCAGATTCCTTCAAACACTGCTGTCGAAACCCTAAAATCCATATATTCCCTTGTAGGGTCCTGATAATTGCTTCAATCCGGCCACCGACATCCTTCTCTGATAACAACACTCATCGACTAAATGCCACCAGAAGGCATTACCTTACTTCCGACTTACGCATTCATTCACCACTTGCGAAAACTGGATACCATTCTAAACCACCGGGTCTTGACCCAGTATTAGCTCACTATCTTTTGCCCAACTGGCGCTGCCTTTTTCAACTTGCACTGATGGAAAATCATCCCGTTTCCTCCCTGGATCAAATCCCTTACCGTGCTGACACGATGAAACCTTTCACAGCTTCCGTGCAACCTTCCCGAACACTCAACTATAAAGTTCCTACACATCGAAACAGGCTCAAATAGCCTCGGGCTGGAAGACCAGGCATGCCTACGATGGCCCAGCCATCCCTAGGATGGAATACCACTACATTCAGAGCTCATGACTCAACCATACTCGGAACCAAGGACCCTGTCCTTGCGTCACCCTCGAACCCTTCGGTTCGATACAACGGACTGCAACCCACTCACACTTCCCCATCACGATCTTTAGGTCCTTGACCTCCGACTGTAATATCCTTATACAGTCCTCAGCACCGGTCCAGGCTACTCCCGAGTCTGTTAACCTGCTTTCTCACCTTCCTCTGTCCAAAATCTCCACTCTGGAACCACTATCATCCTCCTCTTCCAAGGAGACTGAAAACATGCCTGCGTATCATCCAACATTGCCATAACCTCAACGGGCATCCAACCCGTATGTGATTCCACATATCTGGTACAATCCCAATGCTTACTACCAGCAACTGAAGCACTTTCTATCATCCATTTACTCTGCTGCCTCCCTTTCACAAGACCCGCACTCCTTCCAGAGCTACATATCTTTCCTTTCCAGGAAGTCTACACAACAAACCTTACCGCACCTAAAAGTGCCACTAAGCTAAAATCCACTTTACACTATCCATGTAGAGCAACCGCTATTCTGGAACTCCCATATATTCCGAATCCGATCACATAACTAACTAGGCGCACAAATGGCCTTAAACCAACTCCATCATCATGATCAATACTTGGGGCCAGAACATATCGATTATCATTGCATGGTGACATATGTTGGATTAATGTCTAAGTCCATAACTATAATTGGTAAGACTTGACCCGACTCGGCATGGTCCATTTGGGTTGCATGGCATCATGCACTAGGATAGACTATAATGAGAGAAATAAGACACTTATGGCTATTAATATATTATAAGTTCTAGTATATTAATAATAAGAATAATAAGATTATTTAATTAGTATTGATCAAGAATTAATCTAGGATTAATTAAGTGATCAAAAGAAGACTAATTAAATATATGGGTTGATTGTGTAAATCATCCACACTTGTATAGTGGGCTAATGCTCCATGGATAATCAAGTTGGGCTAAAACCCATAGGATGGTCCATGGATGCTCCATGGTGTATTTGAACCCATGGATCCAAGGAAATGGAAATTCATGACAATTAGGGTTTACCCTAATTGTAACACTATATAAAGATCTTATTCTTGACAAAATCGGCCACTAGAGTGTGCAATAGAGGGCTAGCCGATTTTCATGAGTGTAGAATTCTCTCAAGTTATTCCAAGTGTATTTGGTGTTGTGTGAACCATTTGAGGTGTCACACTTGGGGCACTAGGCACTCAAGCTTCATGAAGACTTTCTACTTGAAAGAGGTATGTATTCTATCTTGTTATATTCATTATTTTATATGCTAGATTAGGATAATACCTTGGATGTTCTTATTTGCATGTATAATAGAGAAAACATAGATCCAAGGTATTTAGGGTTGCATGTACACTTAGGAGTGTTAGAATGCTCAAAACCCAACAGTGGTATCAGAGCCTAGGCTTGTTTTCTTGTTATACTTGCAAAACTGCTTAAAAATCGAAATTGTTGTTGTCTGATCATCAGACTCGGCGAGTCCATCAGGAGACTCGGCGAGTCCATGCCTAAAAAGTGATCAAATCGATCCAACTCACCGAGTTGGTTCATGCACTCGACGAGTTGGACCCCCAGACAACATAAATTCGACTTTTTTGGCTGGAATTGGACTAGGAACATTACCTTAAGATGTTTTTGAACTTATAAACTTGTTTTTGATGTGGTAATGTTCATGCTAATCCAATTTCAAAGATAATTGTCAATAGATTCATGTTTTCTATTAGTTTAAGGTTTAGACTAATTACATGAAAAGGTTTGATTTGAATTATCTTGTTCTTATGAGTTGCTTAGATTAATAGAAAGTTGAGTGAAATACTTGTTTTCAATCCAAATTAATCTAAGAGTTGATTCTAAAATGTGTTTTTGTAACATGTTCTCAAGTTATATGAAAAATCACATTTAAGTTTCATAAAACTCATAATAGTTGGCAAAGGTTACAAAAATGAAGAGTCTCTTCATTAAATAATAAATAAAAAAAGTGTAACCTTAATTAATTCCATAAGTTATAAAATAAAGAAAAGTTAATTCTTTTAGTAGTTTAAAGTCTTCCATAACTTGTCCTCAAGTTATGGAACTTGAAGAGTTTTTGGATTAAAACTACTTTAAACACATAAGTTATGGAATTAATTAGTTTTGAATAGTTCAAAACTTGCCCTCAAGTTTTGGAATTTGTAAAGTTTTCTCTTATGAATACTTTAATTCCAAGTTAGCCTTTAGAATTTTAAAAGTTAAAATTCAACCCTTATACTTTATAATATTATAAGTTAATAATATATATATGTATAAGAGTAAAGTCAGTCTTACCGCTAGTACGCCTCATTCACGAAGCCGGTCTATAAGGTGGGTATAAGGTTGTTGCCTATAAAATGGTAACTTAATGGGTGCCCACTCTCACCCACTGCTTGCTTGACTGGTGGAGGGTCGTTAGCCGAACGAGTTTGACAGGACTATAATTCTCCCTTCATTAAAAGTATTAATGATAAATACTAAGTAACTAAAACTTTTATAAATACCCAATCTTAGTTACTTAGGAAAATGTGAATAAGGTGCTAATCCATGAAATTACACTTTGCACTTTGTTTAAGTCGGTTAGTGGAGCGTGTGTGGTTAACCGGCACACTAACTCGTATTTAACAAGGTAGGCAAAGGGTAACTTAATGTTTATCATAGTATCGATGGAGCGTGTGTGGTTAACCGGCACATCGATTGAGGGGTAAACACTTAAGGCTACCAAGTAATTTGCATGGTTACTTCACACCTTGTTTTGTGATCCTCGGCATCCCAGTCACAAAACCTGAAGGGCACACTCGAGATTGAAACATGCCATTGAACAGTTCAATGAATCTCAAAAGATCTAGGAGTTTCAAAACCAATTAAAACCTAATAATACATTTCGTTTATCTTGGTGGAAATTGGTGAATCGTCATTCACCTACCTTCAAATATTTTATAGCTTGGATTACGGCATACCTCTTCTAAGTTATAAAATAGTTTGTTGGGTCCTAGCCTTAATATTTCATATTGGGTGTCATATTAAGGACTTAAGATCAACTATCTTGAATATCTCCCAAAAGATGTCTGGTTTAGACATTTATGATCTTCCCAAATCTCTTGAAACAAGCTTTCCTAAATGAAGATGATGTCCCATGGAAATCATACTTCTTTCACCTCCTCCAATTATTCTCCCTAACCCACAAGTTCTTGAAAAGTTTAAGGTCACTCAAGCCCAATTGGCAAGGCAAGGTCTAGGTGTGATCACATCTTGGAGATGTAGTCACATATTGACAAGCCGGGAGAGTTGGGTGTCAAAGTCTTGAGAAAGTTGGTGGCTCAATCACCTTCTAAGTCACATAGTGAGTTCTTTTGGGATTCCTATGAAATAGACTATGACAAGACCCTTAATGATCTTTGCTAAGATCAACTTCCTAAAACTTTATGGACATTGACAATGGAAATCCAGAAAAAGCATTCTCTTCCTAAGGAAAGGGATTGACCATAGTCAACTCGGTTGACCAAATGGTAAAAAGAAAAGCTAAGTATGTGATAGTCCCGTGTACCATTATCAAAGGGTCCATATGTTTATATTGCCAAAGAAAGGGGCATTGGTTGAGAAGCTGCCAAATTTACCTAAGGATGTTAAACTCAATAAGTTTGACTCTACTTCAGGTAAAGTCCACTATCTAACTCTACTAAGTTTCTATTCTGAGATTCTTATTACATTATGTGACTGGGTCACATGTTGATGTTTTAAGAATCAATGAAAAGTAAAGGAACTTAAAGAAAGAATATGTTGAATCTGATCGCGTAGATGGATTTCTATCGCGTAGTTTGAAGATCGGATTCTAGAGCTACTTCTTAGGAGTTATGAGATATTGCTTAGGAATAGATAACAACAAGTTTTCATAAGGATTGTAAGGATAAGTATTTTTTTCCGCAAAGTTTTAAAATAAAAGAAAATTTTTGATTTTATTTATTTTAAAATATCCTTATAATGGCATTTGAGGAAAAATTGTTGCTTATATGATTCCATTAATAGCAAGAGTGGAAATATGAAATTGATTCTTTCATTTGTGGTAATGTCTAAATTTACCAAATAAAGAAAGATTCTCATCACCCAAGTTTCAATTGGACCGGAACTTGGAATCATGCAAGTTGTATAACATGATGAATGAGAACTTTCAAGTATTGGAAAATTAAGACTAATTACTTGTTCACATGGATGTGTGAGTCAAGTGAAGGACTAAGGGATCGAGTACACATTCTTGTGCACTGGTCAAGTCCACCACAAAAGATTGATAAAACTATTCATCATAGTTTACAAAAGCTCAGTAAATATGATTATACTTACAAGCTTAAGTGTAACTCTGAGACATTGGAAAAAGGTTCCAATGTATGACAGATCGAATAATAAGAATCAAATTAGGCAGAAGGATAAAAGTTTCTCAAATCTGAAAATATGGGAGAGTACTTTAGTATCAATTTTGTGATCATCTTAATGATTAAGAAACCATAGCACAATTAGTTCTCTATGGAAATCTTAGAGCATTCTTATGACTAAGAAGAGGGATCTTGAATTGTTGAAATGGTTAAATCAAGAAGATGAGTCGTACTTCATTACAATACAAGTCTTAGAGTCATACTCGAAGATTGTAACTTGAGTGACATGCCTTAAAGAAGGTTTAAAACACTTTTCAAATGTAAGAGTAAAAGTTTTCTACTCTTGTACATTTGAAATTGGTAAGTTGTGATGTTTTGGATAAAACGAAGGCCAACTTAGGCCAATTGTGTGAAGTTTTTGTCTTGATTAGTATCCACACTATCTCTTGAATAACTGACAAGAAAGTCTTATACGTCAAGAGGACAGCGGGAGTCTTAAAAGTCTTGAAAGTCTCAAGAACTAATCAAGAATAAAACCTAAAGTTCTTCACTATCGCATAACTTCAGGTTTATAACCTATCGTGTTGACATATTCTGTGCCCATTCCAGTTAAAGTTGACTTTGCATATGAGTTCTTAGAGTTCTCAATTGGTTGCACAACAACTTGGAAGCAATGGCAGGCCCATGAGCTGCCAGGTGGCAAGAATTTAAGATTGAGTTCAATCCATATGAGTTTGGATTTGTCGTTATCCTGTCTTGTGCTTATGGTTTTGACAAATTCATATGGGTAGGAACTCATACACCATAAAAATCTAAGTGTCATAAGGTTTCTCTCCGATTCATGAAAATGATGGTGAGGAAACACTTTCACTAAGTAGATTTTAGCTAGATAGCAATTGTGATATTTGCATTCTCAAAGTCATTAGTGGAGCGTGTGTGGTTTACTGGCACACTAACCTAGACTTGTGAGAAGTGGCAAAAAGGTCTAACCATTATGATTACGGCATCCATCTTCATACTTGTTTAGACACACAAGTGTGCTATCTAAGGGAAGGTGTATGATTTTGATAAAGTTTTATCAAAACAATCTAGTATCAGAAATATGAACTTTGGTAAGAAAGTCAGCTGATTTTTGGGTACATGTCAAAGCTAGTGGGAGCATAAGTGTTATGCTAATAATCATCATGTTAGTGGGAGCATGATAATTATGATAAAGGTTGCAAGTTAGAAATGTTAATTATAGAAAACAAAAGGTTTCAATTGGGAAAAAGTTGTTTTGCTATAATTAAGGGAGAGGAAATTATACTTCATCTCAAATCTAAAAGCTTAGATTGAGGTTTTAATCATTTAGTCAAGGAAATATATATGAATTTCATGTTGGAATGGCTCAACATAAGGAAATTCTATATATGGGTCCATTATTTGCGTTCTAAAATTCGATTATGATTACGACATCCCTTTTCATAATCTGAATTATGAGAACTTGGCAAATAGAAGTGGAAATATTATAGCAAAAGACTGGGTGAGTCTTTATGTGAGACATCATTAATCGTGTCCCATATGCTTCGGATATAGGATCGATTACATGTGCTATATTCATCCTTTCTCAAATTTTCCAAATGCCTGGGGCATTAAGAAGGGAAAAGGTTTAGAACTGGATATGACTAAAAGGATTAAACAATTGTCGAGGACAATCTAAGGTTTACCAAAGATTGGTTGCTCAAGGACAGTTGGAAGTATAGTGATAATTCTGGAAGGACCATATTGACATAATCTGTAAGGAGGCAACTCTTGTTCAGAAGTGATAGTCAAAATGGAATCTGGAAATGTTTCAAAGTTATAATTTTCAATCTGTTTAAGATTAGGAAACTTAATGCAAGAAGGATGTTTCCAAAGAGCTGATCGCCTTTGGAATACTCTATAATGATTGTTGACAAGTCTTTCTGACTTTGTGCATAATCATTACAAGAGGATCAATGCATATAAGTTTGGAATCTAACAGATTTCAGTATATGACATGAATTTGGAATTCTTGTATTTGCAGTAAGGATTTGGGAGTTTGAAAAGAGAATCATTGAAGTTATGTTCAATGGATCTAGTTCACAAAGTAAAGATCATAGACAAACATAGTATGCATACTTGGTGTATGGCATGACTAGTGTTTAGAAAACATAGTGTACATGCTTGGAGCATGGGATAACTATTGTTTTAAATTCAAGAATAAAGTTGATAGCTGAAACAGTATACAATGAATAATGTGTAATCATATGGTGATAAATAAAAGGTGTTTTATTTATGTTCATAGGTTTTGATACCATATTGGATTCAATTATTATTGTGTTTCATTTTGCATGTTTTGACTTCCAGAATAAACTAGGTTATTCTTCCGGAATGACTAAGTTATTCAAACCATCCACAGTCGGTCATATGTTGGAAGTAGATATGAATTAAGACTGTCATGGGTTGGCTTGTAGAGGTCTAAGGTGTTGGACAAAGGGCTACAACACTCATGAGTGCTCATAAGTTCTGAGTATTGGATTCAACCCGCGCTCATTGGAATCACTTCATGGATTTTATCACGAGTGATCATGAGACGATAATATCTTGTATTCTTCAAACCTAGATATATGAGCTGTTACTATGAGTTGATAGTACATTGATTGCACGAAAACGCATTTGGTAACTCGGTGCTATAAAACGTGTCTTTGTGTATGATTCAACAAATAGTAGAACAAGACATATGAGTCGAAGTTTATCCATTCCTTTTACCTTCAGGATATAAGCGATATTTGTGGGCCCCTCGATGATTTGATGATGACAAATGGAAGTGCTCGGCCGGGCCAGGACTGATTTGATTTGTTCAATTAGTCAGTCGTCATAAATCAGAAATCGGGAAACAACAAATGGACAGAGAGAATGATTATAATCCATGTCTCAGTCCATATGATATCTAGAATGGAGGAATATATGATCCCTTATCTAATGGACAAGTCATTGACAAAGGTCAGAGTTCATCGACAAGGTCAGAGTTCGACAGAAGCTTTTGAGAGCTACGATTTCCAGTTGGTTCTTGAAGTCATACGCAATATTAGTTTTAGACTTATCCAAGTGGGAGACTGTTGGATTAATGTCTAAGTCCATAACTATAATTGGTAAGAATTAACCCGACCCGACATGGTCCATTTGGGTTGCATGACATCATGCACTTGGATAGACTATAATGAGAGAAATAAGACACTTATGGCTATTAATATATTATAAGTTCTAGTATATTAATAATAAGAATAATAAGATTATTTAATTAGTATTGATCAAGAATTAATTTAGGATTAATTAAGTGATCAAAAGAAGACTAATTAAACATATGGGTTGATTGTGTAAATCATCCATACTTGTATAGTGGGCTAATCCTCCATGGATAATCAAGTTGGGCTAAAACCCATAGGATGGTCCATGGATGCTCCATGGTGTATTTGAACCCATGGATCCAAGGAAATGGAAATTCATGACAATTAGGGTTTACCCTAATTGTAACACTATATAAAGATATTCTTGACAAAATCGGCCACTAGAGTGTGCAATAGAGGGCTAGCCGATTTTCATGAGTGTAGAATTCTCTCAAGTTATTCCAATTGTATTTGGTGTTGTGTGAACCATTTGAGGTGTCACACTTGGGGCACTAGGCATTCAAGCTTCATGAAGACTTTTTACATGAAAGAGGTATGTATTCTATCTTGTTATATTCATTATTTTATATGCTAGATTAGGATAATACCTTGGATGTTCTTATTTGCATGTATAATAGAGAAAACATAGATCCAAGGTATTTAGGGTTGCATGTATACTTAGGGTTGCATGTATACTTAGGAGTGTTAGAATTCTCAAAACCCACCAACATATTCCTTCATTCTCCTCATACCGATCCACTAACACATACAGAGTCTTCAGCATGACTGGACCGCTATTACAGGCCTTCAGTCTATTTGGACCACTCTCAGAACCTTCAGCATGTCCGGACCGCCCTCCCGGGCCTTCAGCCTATCTGGACCGTTCCCCGAGCCTTCGGCCCGACTGGTATGCCTCCCGGCCCTCAGTCTATCCGGACTGCTCAAAATCGATGTACGTCGCCCTGAACCATTCTTCCTGGGAATCTCTCCCATGCAGTCTGTTCTAGCCCTCTGGGGGTTTCGAACTCCCATTCCATTCCTAGAATTCTTTCTGTGGCCTAAACCCAGGCCTCACATCGACCAACTACCTTCCTTGAAACCATGGTTTGTTCCTTGCCCCACTTGTCTATCGCTTGCTCCCATCATTCCACACTCTCGGCTAACAACACCGTTGGATCCAACATTTTAATTAAAACACCCATTCGGATCCATTCTCGGTCCCCAATTGGAGTATTACCTGATCCGAGAAGATGAAACCTCGGAGACACTCCGAACGGATGAGATCACCAAGATTCTATGAACTTCGTCCGACCCCTAATAATAACTTCCGATCAACCAAGGTACACCGGAGTCCTCAGACTACTCTAGAAGCATACTCAAAACGTGGAACAGATCTATTGAGTGCTAAAGCGTAACAGTCTATTCAATACCCGAACATAGATCTACAAACATAAACAGAGTCTTTAGCATGACCGGATTGCCCTACCAGTCCTTCAGTCAATCGTCCACCTTCTCGAAAATCCGAGGTCTGTTCCCTGGCCCGCGTGTCTACCATACACGCTAAATAACTCGTACTCCTGTGCTGAATGCACTGCTAAGCCCTGACATCTAACAAAACCCTCAATCTATCAATCCAAAACCCTCAGAGTCGAGCACACCCTCGACAGAAAACTCGAACTGAACTCGATTCTTGACTAGGACCCCAACTTGGTTACCTAACTTCTGCTATCAAGCATCCAGAAGACGTGCTCTTATGCTGGGGAGTTTTGCCGACCCTCAACCAGCACAACCCTCGACTAAGTAGCCAATAGGGCCTCTGTTCTCCCAGTCGGGTTGTGAAACTTATCCCCATTTCAAAACCTTCCCACTTTAGCATCTCAGGGTAACACTCCCCTACTTAGATTCAACTAAGCCTTCATAATACATGAAGATTGGAGGATTCTCAATCCTCCTCACTTCACAACAATTTATTCGATGACAACCAACTCTTTCCCACTAGTGTTCCATTGCTAGCTTGACCCGACTCATCACACACTTCTAAGAATCAGATGATCACTTCCTGAACCTCAGTGAAACCGACAGTCACCAATGCATGAATGAATCTACACTCACTTCCTGAAGGTCACCATATAGATGCTCCAACTAATACCTCGGCAACGAGTTATTTCTCTTGGCGCTTTTAATCTGTCAACCACTAATGGTTGCTAACCACTGAATCCGGACAATGATGAATAACTCTTTTGTAGGACTCCATCCGTAGTCCTCCCACATAAAACCCCTTTTCCAAAGGTGTTCCAAACAAGCTTCCCACTTTTGGGCTTTAGAAATCATTCTCATCAGGGTTCACACCTTGACTTACTCACTAACTCAAACGCCCACAACTGAAACAACCTCTACCCTAAATCGGGCTACAAACCACTCACAAGACATAGTCTGCAGTCCCAAAAGTGCAATAGATCGCACAATCAATCCTTTCCATCCGATACAAGAGATCCAAGGAAAACCGGACCTCACAACACTTATGCCACGCCAACCATCCTGAGCTCACCGACGCTGAAATAAGGTTGCCTATTCCTGTAACCAACTGACCCTGAGCTGGAATACACCTGATCCTAGGGTCACAAGCCTGCTCACTCCTTCGAGCTCGGAAACTGAGAGGGTGCAATCCTTTCCCTACCAAACGACGATCCAATTCATCAATCAACCATTTCAATTCCAGCTGCAAAACCCCAGCTGAACATAATCATCACTCCTTTTCGGAGTTCCCACGACCCATAACTCGGCCTCAAGCAAACCCCTGAGCCTCAAATCTATAAACCCACAAGCTAGACTCTCCCGCTTAACCCACGAGAATATAACGAGTATAGGTCATCTTCTTGCTCCCAGATAACTGTATCCTTCTGCTCATCAGATTAGGTACCAATAACATGTCTCGGTCCTGGAAAGCTCGTTCAGCTCTTCTCGTCGTCGTCGTTACAGTTGTCAAAGCTGCCGCGGCCACCGTCTCAGCAATGTCTGCATGACGCTCGACAAAATACCCAACCATGGCGGTCTTGAAAGACCCAATCATCTTCGTAATTTATCCCCGAACAATCTCGATCGTCTCCTCCCAGAGGATCTCCCTGACACTATCCCTTGACAATGCTGGCCTATCCTGGCTGCTAGCTCCCGATCCTAACCTGGATCCGGTCACAGGACGTCTTGTGACCACCATTCTGGCAATACACCAAAAGGTCTCTAATAACCTATATAATGATAGGGAAACAACTCCAAAACCCAATCCTAGGGGTTGTGACTTCCTTGCCATGCGTATGGGTCCTATGCTTTCAGTAGTACGGGCCCATACTACCTTCCACATCAACCCATATTTGTCTCAAGTATCATCACAACGCCCTAACAGTATACATAAATGTAACGAGCGATTAAATCCTCACTCCTAGAGGAATGCTAGACATCTCATATCTGGCCTCCCGGCCTCTCACTACCCACCCAATCCATGAAACTTCCACTGACCCTGCAGCATTAGTATATACTAGCCACACATAACGCTTGACCCGATAGACTTTCGAATATCTAATTATACCCTAAGGTCGAATCAAACATTCTCAGGCTATAAGATCTTGATTATGCATAGCCGTGATGCATACACTAAACAACTACAGTAAGGATGTCAATTTCATATAAGGAAAATCCTAGGCTAATAGGCATCATAAAATCACGCAATTCTATCATGCAATTCCTGAAGATCCCTAGCCTAGTACTAGCATGCTGTTCTAACATATGACATAATCAAATAACTTGTGTGGTATTTTGGGGTCTACTTACTGGCTCTGGCTAATCGTACCCTCTGCATCCTCCTTTACTTATTTCGAAACCTTTTGAAAACAATTTTGTAAATCCCTCCTTGATTTGAGACTGGATTCACACGAATGTTCCTCCAATTCACTCAAACCAAAGCTATGATACCAACTTGTAACACCCGTAAAATTCGAGCCAAATTAAAACATTTTAATTCATTCAAAAACCATTAAGTTCATACATTTGTTTTCAAAATAGTTTAACCATCAGAGTATTCTCCCGAACCATATAACATAAATCATAAAACATGAGGAGCGGTACGATCACGCCTTTGCCTTGCCATGTTCTCCTGAAGTACCTGAAACAAAACACTAAACTGTAAGCCCGAAAGCTTAGTGAGTTACCCCCAAAATACCGACCACACGCAAACATACTCATAACATATCGCAAATAGAACAGCCATGCACATCGGGTCTACAGTGTGATTGGTCCGCCCGCACTGGGCCTTCAATCCACCTGGTCCACTCTCTGAGTCTACAATATGACTGGTCCGCGCACATCGGGCCTTCAGTCGGCCTGGTCCACTCTCCGAGCCTCGGCACGTCTGGTCCGCCCTCTTGGGGCCTTCAGCCTATCCGGACGGCTCGCTGGTCCTTCGGAATATCCGGTCCACCCTGGGTATGTTGACCTACAGCACAAAGAAGGACCCGCCTCAACCCAACCCCGGTCATCCAATCGTATGCATAATAAACAATTAATCGCATAACAATCCTTAACTAGACAATCAGTCTAACAGATCACATAGCATATCTTTAACATAGCAACCATCCTAAACCAGGATGTATCTACCATATCAGTAACATAACAACCACCCTAAATCAGGATGTATCTAGCATATCAATAACATTGCAACATCCTAACCAAGATTCCGACCTAAGCAGTCACTAGCATAACATTACCCTATATATCGGGTACCGACCTTGACCAGGTCACTAATATAACACCATCCTAAATACCAGGATGCATATCTAGCAAAGAAATAACATAACAAATAATACCTAAATTTGTATCCGATAAAGGGCCGACCTTGGTTCCGTAGACCCTATCGATATAGTGAAGAGAACTCACCTGCAATTGCCGACTGGAAAGATAAGACCAAGCTGCTCCGACCACCGACACGATGTTCACCACAAAACACTACCAAACAACCAATTCCATAAATACCCAAAATTACCAAAATACACTTGGAAGTCAAACTGGTCAACTCTTGGTCAAAGTCAAAGTCCTCAGTCAAAGTCAACCTTCCTGGTTGATTCTACTCGCCAAGTCACCCTGACGACTCGTCGAGTTCCTATACTCAGAAACTCCCATAATACGACTCAACTCGCCGAGTCGCCCCATGACTCGTCGAGTCCAACAATCTCTGAGTCCCATCCTGCCCGACTCACTTAATCCAAGGCTTTAACCAAAAGAGGTTGGGGTCTGCAACCAGACTCGTCGAGTCCAAGGCAATCTTCAACAGACTCGTCGAGTTGTTCTTCCAACTCATTGAGTCCATGCACATGTTCATGAAACTCGTCGAGTACACCCATGTGACTCGCCGAGTCTCTCCAATTCTCAATCCATTCAGAATCTTTTCGAGCCATGCAGGGGCTCCAATCCATAGATCCACCCTTCTACAATCTAACCCTCACATAAAGTTGCAAACTTTACGTGAAACCAAGCAAATATGGGTCCAAAACATACTAGGGCTTGGGTTTTAGACAAAGGTGCTTCACCAACAACTCAAAGACTGATGCTTTATGACATTCTAGGCCATCATGAGTCTAGATCTGGAATAGCAACCCCAGATCTAACTCCAAATCCGAGATAGGCCTCAAAACAAGTTAAAGAACTCCCAAAACAATCACCAAGGTTGAACCAAAAAGGAAATAGCTTAAGATAAGGGCTCCTTACCTCAGAGATGCGCCCAAATCTGATGTAGATCCTAGATCTATACAAACCCCTTGATGCTAGCTTCCAATTTTTGAAGCTCCTTCCAACAATTTCCTCTTCCAAGTCCCAATATCCTCAACAATGAACCCTCACACGAAATTAGGGTTTTCTGGAACTCTCAGGGGGATTAGGAGGCTGGGGGAAGGACATAAAGTCCTTTAAATTGGGTGCAACCCTCGAGATTAGCGTTTTCTCTCTTCAGCACCAACTCGTCGAGTCCGCCGCTGACTCGGCGTGTTGGCCACTTAAACCCGCGATCAATCCCGCTCTGACTCGACGAGTAGCATACCTACTCGTCGAGTAGCTTCCTTAATTTACACTTAGCACCCTCCAACTTCTTGCTTACGAACTTGGGATGTTACACAATGACATCAGAGAATAGGTATTTTTTGCTTCTTCAACAACTTTAGTCGTGTGGTGTGCATATACCTAATGAAGACAAAGGATGAACCCTTTGATATCTTCAAGAAATTTCATTCCCTAGTAGAAAATGAGACATGTGAATGAATGAAGATGTTTAGAACAGATTGTGGTGGTGAGTTTACGTCTAGAGACTTCACTATGTACTGTGAGGTAACTGGTTGAAGCAACATCTCACAACACCTTTCTCCCTGCAACAAAACGGGGTTGTAGAGAGAAGAAACAGGACGGTGGTTGAAATGGAAAGAACTATGTTGAAACACATGAAAGTTCCTGAAATCTTGTGGGTAGAAGTTGTGAGGAACACGGTCTATGTACCAAACCATGTGACAACCAAAGCACTGAAAGAAAAAACATTGTACGAGGCATGGTCTGGAAGAAAACCTTATCTGGAACACCTGAAGGTATTTGGATGCACGGATCACACAAAAGTTATAAGAGGCCATTTAAGGTAACTTGAAAATAGAATCAAACCATTGGTGTACATGGGAATGGAGCTTGGAAGCAAAGCCTATCGTTTACTTAACCCTGACACCGGAAGAACTTATGTAAGTCGTGATGTCTGTTTCAAGGATGATAGAGAATGGTCATGGAGAAACTTAGTCAAGTTTAAAGATAACCTTGGTATATGATTTGTGATAGAAGAGTATGGTAATGATTTTATAAGCCAAGAAGATAACGAAGGACCTTTTAATGGGGAAGGCGACAACAACTCAAGATAAGTGACCTACGACAACATTCCCCAAGAAAGTCCAATTCAGCACGCCCATGGTGAGGAATACTCTGATCCATTTGAGTTAGCCCAAGAAACTCCCCACAATAGCCCATCACCATCCTTGGAAGAAAACCTATGACACCCATTAGTTCAGCCGGTTCGAACATGACATCATCTGAATCAACTGGAGGCGGGGCTTCAAAGAGATATCGACGACTGTCAGATATCTATAGGCAAGAAGATGAAATGATGTTTCCACTTAACCATAATGAACCATAGTCATACAGTCAATCCAATAAAGAAAGAAAGTGGTTGAAAGCAATGGAAGAAGAACTGCTTGCAATAGAAAGAAACAACACATGGGAGTTAGTTAAACTTCCAACTGATCGAAGACCCGTATGTCTCAAATGGGTCTTCAAAGTGAAACGAGGCCCTCTTGGTAATATTCTGAAGCAAAAGGCCAGGTTAGTGGCTAAGGGTTACGTTCAAAAGCAAGGCGTTGATTTTGAAGAGGTATTTGCTCCTATCGCTCGTTTGGAGACGGTGAGAATAATCTTGGCTCGTAGGTATCAATGGATGGCTTGTTCATCACCTGGATGTGAAATTAGCCTTCTTGCATGGAAACTTAGATGAGGAAGTATTTGTATCCCAAACCGAAGGATTCATGTAGAAAAACAAACTAGAAATGGTGTATAAGCTATCTAAAGCCTTGTATGGCCTCCGTTAAGCCCCCCGGGCATGAAACGAACGTCTAGATAAATACCTAAAGCTGCTTGGGTTTGTAAGATGTGATCATGAATACGCACTATATACAAGGAAAGCAGGTAATAACTTATTGATTGTAGGGGTCTACGTTGATGACCTTATTGTCACATGAGGAAGCAAGGAAGAAGTTGAACTCTTTAAGAAGGAGATGAATCAAGAGTTTGAAATGAGTGACCTGTGTTTGTTATCATATTACCTAGGTATTGAGGTATCACAAGAATTGTGTGTAATAAGCTTAAAACATGAGGGGTATACAAGAAAACTATTGGAAAAGGGAGGCATGCTAGACTGCAACCCAACAGAGTCCCCAATGGAGAACAACCTAGAGCTCACTAAAGATGAGAGTGGAAAACCTATGAATCCCATTGAATACAGAAGCATAGTAGGAGGGTTGAGATATATGTGCTACACATAACCAGACATCTCTTATGTTGTTGGAGTTGTAAGTCGTTTCCTAGAAAGGCCTACCAAACAACACAATCAAGCAGTGAAAAGAATCCAAAGGTATATAAAGGGAACCCTCAACCTTGTTTTGGTGTACACACGAAGCAAAGAAAAGAAGCACATAGTTACATACTCTAATAGAAATCATGTAAGCGACGTGAATGATAGGTGAAGCACAGGTGGCATGGTATTTTACTTGAACAAAAATATGGAGGCATGGAGATCTCAAAAGCAACAGGTGCTTCTTGGCAACATGCCAAGGCAAATGGGTCCGAAGACTTTTTCAAGAAATAATAGGTGAAAAGTTGGGTCCAGTGACAATACTCATTGATAACAAGTCCACACTCGAATTGGTCAAACATCCAGTCTTCCATGGATGCATCAAACATATAGACACTCGCTTTCACTTCATTAGAGACTGCATTGAACGAGGAGACGTCATTGCTAAGTTTGTTGCGAGTGTGGAACAACAAGCCGATATTCTCACTAAGCCACTGGCAAAGAACAATATCAAGGAGATGAGGAACATGCTTGGAATGAAGAGCATCTAGCATTCTGGATTAGGGGGAATTTGTTGGTGTAATCCAGAAAGTTTGGGGACCATGTATGTGTATTTCCATTTGTGTTTATTTTAGTTTATTCACATAGGACGTTGTCAAAGGCCATGTTGGCCATTTTCCCTTTTCTTTACGAAGTAGTAATCAAGTGTTTTTATGTTTCCACATTTCTAGCTGAATAGTAGGTTAAGTAGCATGTAATGTTCTTGTTTTTGGATGAGAAGTATAATCAGAAAATTGCCCCAAATACCCTCTCCATTTTTGCTCTGTTTTTGCTGTGTAAAACAGGGGCCTGCAACAATAAATTCCTCGTGTACATCACTAGGAATAGATACAGATGATAGTTGATTCACAACAAAGGTATTAGACTTTCAAAGGCGATGAGATGAAAAAATAGTTTATAGGATATTTTTCCTTAGCTTTAAGATCTGGTTCGTACAGCCTCTTCCGAATGACCCTGTTTTTTTTTTGGTGGGGTACCTTGGTTCAATAATGTGATCATGCAAATTAAGAAGGTTAGAATGAGTATTTACATGTGATAAAGCATACGGACTCTCGGTTGTAATAGGAGCATCTGGGGAAGTTGTACATTCTTGATGCTCATTGTGATCATTCTGGCCTAAACCTTCGTCAAGATACTCGTTCCATAACGCAACATCATCAGTAACAATAATAGGGGACACTAATTCAATATTAGTGTCATTGGTAACAGGAAAAGTCTCAGTTGGTTGTATAACTTGGGGGGGGGGGGGTATTCATGAGTGATTTATTCTTACATGTTTTCTACCCTTGAAGAGAGCACTCATGTTTGAAAAAAAAATGGAATCACCAATAAACGTAACAAAATAACAAGCAATAGTAGGTGTGGGGATTCACACTACTAGAAAAATGGGTGGTTTCCTACAAGGAATATTGTTGGTATTTTGTAGGAAATAAAGTTTAGCTACAAAGTTCCTACGAAAAGTGGTTGTTGGAAAAAGGGCCGTGGGAAATAAGATTCCTACAAACTTCCAACAAAAGGGCTGACACATTTTCTACAAAATATTTCGTAGGAAACTCCAACAAAATGCCAACAAAGTTTCCCTAGCCCCCTGGCAGCTTTTTTACGTCAGAATTCCTACAAATCTTGTTTCCAACAGAATTGCTACAAACTTTTCCCACAAATTTCCAACAAACTTCCTTTTTAGAAAAAATAAATTCGATGTTTTTCTTTCTGTAGGTATTATGTTGCAGTTTTTTTTTTGTTTTTTTTTTTTTATTTTAAATACTATAAATTAACAATATTAATGAAATTATAAATAATGCCATTTCTACATAAATTATATAATAAACTATAAATCAAATACAAATTCTTCAAATATGCACTTTAAACCACAATAATAACAATAATTCAATATAAATCCAAAATGGTAACTACTATTCAATACTTCAAACATGATAGTAATTACTAAATATCCACAAAACCAATATTTCATCCGGATGATAGTTACCATCTACTACTTCACCAAAACAATTACATTTTTGTACTTCACCAACAAAATATTCCAAACAAAACTAACATCGGTCTTCAGGAGGGTTACCAAATCGTCTCATTAGTTGAGCCAATTGTTGTTCCATCACTTCTTGTTTTTGTTGCATCAAAACTCTTTCCCTCTCCACATTTTCAAGTTGGTTTCGTAGCTCCTTAACCTAAAAACAAACATATAATTAGCAAACAAACAATATATCAACATTCTTTATCCATTATAGAAACATACCAAACATGTATTCCATAATAGCAATGTACTTTAATTTGCTACCAATATAGGTCTTTTACTTATTTTTTTTATCCATAATAACAACACACTTTATTTTAACAAAATTCTAACAGCAAATTATTTATTTATGGGTTGTTTTCATTCATAATAGTAACGTACTTTATAATAACAACATACTTCATAATAACAAGATACTTTATTTTTCATTCATAATTGCAACATAATACTCTGTTTAAGTTTCTTGGCTGTTTTGAAATAAATATATTAGGGACTGTATTCATGTCTTACAAAGTGTTTAATTATAGTAATGTACTTTCTTTATCTATAATATAAACAATATATTTATTAAGGAAATATACCTCCTGTTGAGACCCGCAATAAGACGACGAACACCCCGCACCAATAGATGATTTCCTATTGAACAAAGAGTTTATATCCGAAGATCCAACTCCATAGATATAACTACACCTCGAAGCACCACTTATCTCCCTTTGGGTTTTAGCCCACAATTCGGCATCATCAATCGGGTGATCAACCAAATCATCCCCATACTTCTCAAGCAAGGTTCGAGAGTACGTTTCCTACAAGGAAATAAAACACAACTATTATTGTAATAAAAGCTGGGACAAAAAATCAAAAAAAAAAAAAAAAAAAAGATAAGGATATCTTACATAAGCTTCCCTTGCTCTCTCATTGCAAAACTGCTTTCCCTCAACATCTCAATCAAAATATTTCTTCTTTGATGTTTTATCTAGATGAGTGATCAAGAACAACTCCAAAAATGTGGGTGGTCGTCCCTTTTTTGCTATCTACAAGTATAAACGATGTAATTTATGTTAAACGAAGAAGATATTACTAAAATTTATTTGATATGAATACTTACGAATCTAATGCGGTGCTCATCATAACTAATACTACCCCCAGTATGTCTTGCTATTTTCCCACCACTATCAGCGGTATTGCGGTTACTCTTCCCACTTGCAGATCTTTTCAGCCACGCATCCGTGTTCCATTCCTTTAAAGAATAGTATATGTATAATAATATGAAAAGAAATAAACAATTAAAAAAAAGTATTATCATGCTTACCCTACACAAATCCTTCCACCTCTGAGATTGCATCCCATTGGGTACAAAAGTCTGCATGATATCATAGTCTTTATTATCCGGTGAGATATCATGTCCAGCAGCTCTAGCCATATATGTTGATCTATTCCTAAATGTAGCCATGAGGTCTCTGTATCGTTCTTGGACGATAAACTCAAAGTTTTCCCTAACTTTTTCATCCTCTCTCAAATCCCAATCATAAAGTGTCTGTAAAAATGAAAAACTATAAGTTAAAAGTGTAAATTTAAAACGAATGATGGTATGATATACAAATAATTAATCCATGTTAAAATTGAAAACACTCGACTTAATATAACACCTTGAATTTAATCCAAATAATTAATCCATCAATAAATTAAAGCTTTTAATTACTAGTATTGGAGGTTGTTCCAACTCTAGTTTTCTTTTACAGAAATGGATAGAAAAATAGTTGCGTTTATAGAAATAGATTCATAAACACAGGATTCATACATAATTGTGAAAATAAAAGATTTTTAAATTGTAGATACAAGATTCATATATAATTGTGAAAGTTATAGATTATTAAAGGAAACAGGTCTAAATATGTTCATATACATACATACCGAAACATATAAGCACAAACAAGCACAAATATGTACAAATTGATACATATAGATGAAACAATTTGTACAAATAAGATTGTGAAGATGGTGATACATAATAGACACAAGACGAACTTAAATTCAGACATACATTCTGATTTATAAATTAGTTGGGTGAGGGGCGGAGGTGGTAGCAAGCAACTGACCTGAACTAACCGACGACGGAAACAAGTGGTGGTCTAGAAGTTATTGGCTGCGGCAACGGAGACAGCGCCAGCGTGAAGTGGTTGTGATGGTCGTTTGATGCAGCAACGGTGGGAAGAAACGCTTGCAACTGAGACACCGCCGGCGTAAAGCGTTTGTGATGGTGGTTTATCGCAGCACGGTTGTGTTGTGGGGAAAATCGGCGGTGGCTAGAGGTGATTTGGGGAGACGCCAACCATGGTTTAGGGAGAATGGCCGATCCTTTGTTTTCTATAAGACTGAAGTAAGAAAGGCTAGGGTAAAAGAGGAAGAAGTAAGTATTTGGAGTTTGTGGGAATTTCGTCGGAACTTTCCGACAAATTTCCAACGAAAGCAAAAAAAAAAAATATAAATATTATATATTAATTTTGGAGTGGGATTCCGTGTGGGTGATGTATTGCATCTTTCCGTTTAAGATTAAAAAGACTTTTCAAATATTATATATTATATATATAATATTATACTATATAGTGACATAAATATGATTATTAGATTTATTATTAATAGTTTTATTATTATAATTATTACTATATAAACTTATAACTATTAATAATTTGATTATTTTTTATATTTTTTATTATTAGCATGTGTACATATGTCGTATGTCTAGTTAATTAGTTATACATATGGTAAACCTAATATTAATAACAATGATAATAATAATATAATTATAGTAAGCCTAATTTTAATAAAACAATATAGTTATATATTAAAACTATTAATAAAAATAAATTTGATAAGAAAATAATAACAATAACAATAAAAAATAATAATATTATTTGTTATATTTACATTAATAACAAAATAAAATAATAATAATTATACAATAAAAAATAATAATATTATTTATTATATTTACATTAATAACAAAATAAAATCATAATAATTATATTTATATTAATAATAATATGAATTTTTAATTATTATATTTATTAAAATGATAATATTAAAAAAAAGGAGGGAAGGCAAAACAAAGAGGAAAAACCAAAAAGAAAAGATGGGAAAAAACTTTCATTCCCGTTATATTTCCTACCAAGTTCCAACAGAGTTTCTAATTTTAAATATTAATTAATTGTTCGTTGGTATTTTGTAGGAAACTTTCAATGGGCTTCCAACGGACTCTATATAGTATCTAATTCCATAGGGGTTTTGTTGGATTTTTGTTAGATTCTACTTTTGTTGTAAGGGTGTAGGAAATTAGATGGAAATTTCCAACAAAACAAAATCGTCGGAAATTTTTGGTAGCTAAATCCAAATATTCTAGTAGTGTCAAGTCGAACCCAAAACTTCAAAGTGAATTGTCATGAAAGCAAATGAAGTTTTATTAAAGCTAGGAGCATACTAAATTCTATGGCTTTTTTCCATTTCACAAACATCACACTTAAAATCAATATTTAATTTTTGCACGTAAAAAGAAATCTATTTTCAAATTTCAAAGATAACTAAACGATAAATGAACTACCAGTCGATGATGACATAACCATACTAACTCTTTAATTCATTATTTACACCAACAGCACTGTAAGCTTCACTATGTGGTTCTTCATCAAGGTAGTACAACTTCCCTCTCCTAATACCATATCCAAGAATCTGAAGATTCAAGATATCCTAAAAAACACACTTATCAGGCCAAAACGTTACAAAACAGTTGCTGGTTTTTGTGATCTGACTGATGGATAGAAGATTAGAGGATAGAGAGGGAACAACTAAAACGAGATTCATATGAGTAGATCCTTCGCATATGACATGTGCTTCTCCCCCAATGGCATTGAGAATATAGATTACGATATAGAGATCAAACATGTAATTTTTATCATCCAAGATGATTCTGGATGGAAACGATGCATCTTGTACATTTTGAACAATGATAAGACTGGTTTCTTTATCATACATGGTGATGGGTTTTCGAGTTTATGAGGGATTCGAGAGTAAAGAGGTAAATCGATCTCTACTTATGGTATTGTTCTGATAACTTGAAGAATAGAGGATTTGATATGAAAAAGGTCTTTCAGTGCATTCTAAATCTCTGGAAGATGTACAATTTATACACACAAAATACAATAACCATACAAATAATTCACATGTAAACAAGGAAAGGTATAAAATACATAAGGAATCAAATCATGTCCCAAAATAAGCTCTCGTCAATAGCTTTATGCTTCTAGCTTTTAATCTGTTATATACTCTTACATAAATGATAAAATTTTTAAAAACAAGGTGAAAGTAAGTGAGGAGTTGTTTAGAGAGGTGCACTATTGTTCGTTTCATTGGATTTGAAGTTAAATTAAAGAGGCTAAATCTTAAAATTGGCACATGTGGTGTTGCTGCCCTAATACTTAAGTAATTCCTTTGTAACATCTAGCACCTTGCTAGTGTTCATTTTTAATGAATTTCAGCTGTTAAAAAAGTAGATCCACAATACAGTTAACTAATGGATTGTGATCACATCATCAATCTAGATTCCACAGAAGTCTATATATTTTTTTACAATGCATTTTTATAAAGTTCAATAAAAGGCTATAAAAACTAATTTATAATATTTATTTAAGAATTAGAAAAACTTTATCATTGAAGATTTCAATGACTATTAAACTCCAAATTCATTGAATGTCAAGATGTCATGTTACAATGATAGAGTTTATCAATTAAATGAATGCTAGTCTTTCCACCTTATTCAACTCTCTCATTGAAGTCACCGTTGCAGATACTCAAGGTTCTAATTCATTTTTTATGCGTAGTAATAGTAACATATTGTAATTTTTTGTCAAGATTGGCAATGTCGTTTTGTTATTTACCCAATAGGGCAACATATTCTAAATTAATTAAGTTGGTAAATAATTTTGTCATCGAAAATACGAGAATATGTCTAATATAAACCCTTATTGTATAAAAAAATTACATAAGCCATTATAGAAATTTAAATCAATCCTCTTTTGGATGTTTGACACAATTTTTAATATTTTGGATGCTACCTAAGTATTTAATTTTAAATAGGCCTTGGATTAAAGTAATCTAACAATTATAAATGAGTTTTTTTTTTATTATTTGAAAAATAATCACTTTCATTTGAATGTCCTCATATGAGACTGTTCTTCAAACTCAAATATTCTTCGTTTTTACATTTTTTTTCATATAAAGCTCTACTTATATCGGAAATATATATTTCAAAATGTCTAATATCAACATTTTTCAATAAAATGTTTAATTTTAAGCCATAGTAACATGCATATTTCCTATTTACTATGTTTCTTCAATTTTTGGTTAGATTTTATTAAAAAAACATCTTTTTTCATGAAATTTCGGAAGTGTTTGTATAAATTTTGTTCAAGAGATATAAAACTCGTTCTTGAAATTTTGGATTTATATTTTTGCACTCTGAGATTTTTGTCCAGATCGTTAGTCTAGAATCTAGGAAAGTCATAAATGCATTTTTTTGTCAAACAAAATATATTTTTCCCTCAATCCGGAATCCTCCATTCCGCAGGTGGTGGTTATTTTTCCAAAAACAAGATTTTTGGTTATTTTCTACAAATACACTTTACATTATGGTTAGATTACTCAATTTCCCATTAATATACTATTATAAATACATAAACTGTCAATTGGAATTATATTGGTGAATGACTGAAAATGTCACGAACATTATATCATAAAAAGATCTCCAAGGCTTTATACCACTACAAGAAATACCGTTATCAGTGCCAACAACTCAACTCCATGTTTTGTTTCGCCGTTATTTGTGGCGGCGACGCCATTGGCGTCGCCGCTAATGCTTTCTAGACCATGATTCGTGTGATTCGTGTGTTGGTTCAAGGAAAAACCCCATATGTTGATCACATATCCCAATCCAACAACTAATATCCGATTATCATACAACATTATTAATAGCGAAACTATTACCCCAGTGTGTCGCCGCTATTTCCATAGGTCAACGTTATTTCCTGTCGCTGCTATTTCCCTCCATTTACCTCCATTTACATCGGGTACTCTCGTACTTTCATTTCCATATTACAACCAAAACACCTAAAACCTGATCATTCGGTGATTTCGACTTCCAAACCTCGATTGAACCTGTTATCTTCGTCGATTAAATATCTAGCCACCAGTATCCACCGACTACAACCTCCACTACCTGTGACGAGTTCAGTCCATGATTTTCGACCTCTCCTTATTATCGGCAAGGATAACATGTTCTTCTTCTCCCTTTTTTCTCTTCCTTTTTGTCTTCTCTCTGGTGTGTTAATTTTAATCTCTTTTTTTCTTTTTCTTTTTCTTTTCTCTCATGTTTTTTAGTTGTCAAAATTGCTTCAATAATTGTTGCCACCACATGACCACCACCCTTCTTTCTTGCTTCCGGGAACTGTTCTTTATTATCTTTATTATCCGAAACATGAAATTAAAGTGTGTATGTGTGCGTGTGTTTATATATATATATATATATATATATATATATATATATATATGTGTGTGTGTGTGTGTGTGTATTTGTAGACAATATTATATGGAATGTATGCATGTATAATGTATGTATATGTGTGTATAATGTGTATTGTATGTATGTAAACAAGAAATTATGTGTGCATATATATATATATATATATATATATATATATATATATATATATAAGTACTTGTATGTAATAAGGATTTTATATGTTTATAATATATGTATATGTGGGTATAATTTGTTTTCGTATGTATGAAAATAAGAATATATATATATATATATATATATATATATATATATATATATATATATATATATATACACACGCTTGTGTGTGTATTTGTATGCAATGTGGATTGTACATATGTATAATGTATGTATATATGTATATGATGTGTATTTGTATGCATGAAACATGAAATTATGCATGCATATGTGTATTGGTATGCAATATGGATTATATATGTGTATAAAGTATGTATATGTGTTGTAACATCCAGATCTTTGAGGTATGTTTTTTTAAAAGTAATTTATTAGTTTTTTGTGTGGCCACGATGTGACAAGTTGAGTCTCACGATGTGGCGTGGGCCACATGGGACGCATATATAATTTAAGTGTCATGACATGAAACTATAGTGGTCACGACGTGGCATCTAGACATGGGCAAATCCTAATATTTATAGGCTTAGGCCCTATTTAAAGTAAGTGATGGACGGCTAGGGTTTCCTCCACCATCAACTTCCATCATGTCCTAAATGTACCCTTAAGCAAACCCTAGCCTACTTAAAGCTTTTGGAGCTCACTATGCATTTTGTGCTGTTCTTGAACGAAGAAGAAAAGAGTTTGCTGCATAGATCCAACAAACAACCCATCTCCATCATTGTGTGCATCTTCTGGACTCATTGTAAGTCCTCAAGCATTCATCTTTTTGAGGTTCTATCCTTAGAGATAGGTTTAGTGTCATGATTTGCCTCATAAGTGGATTTTGAATGGTTAAAAGAGATAAAGTTTGCAACTTTATGGCTCTTCATAGCCCCTTGGAGATTGTATCTTTTGGATCTAGGATTTTTAGTAATTTTCGTAAACATGTTTGAACTTTAGGCCCCTTTTATCATATTTTGACCAAGTTTGGGAAATGATGTGAATAAGGCATGCATGTCCATAAAGTTTGGATTCTATGAGCTTTTTAAGCCCCTAGAATCCTTCTAGAAAGTATGGGCTAAGGACTTAACTTTTTAAAATCTTAAGAAAATAAGTTGTTTTCAACTCGTTCCTACAATATGACGAGTTGGGTGTCACAAAGTGGTGAAATTGGAAATTATGATTGTTTTTTCGAGAAGTTCCCATAAGTTGGCTAAGGATACCCATAACGTGGAGGTCAGCTGTCATTGATTTTGACTGTTGACTTTTCACCAGAGTTAACTTTTAGTAAGATGCTAGTTTTAGAAGGTAGACTAAGGGTTTACCTTGTGTGATTCGATAGGTGGTGGTAGTATCCACTTCTTGGCTATGTGAGTTGATTTCTGTAGACTACTCGTTGCATATTGACTCTTCTTAGTATACTATGTAATGTGCTAGTTGTCTTTGTTACTCTTTCAATGTTTGATAGGTGGGGCCTATTTGTATGCTAGACGAGGCCTATTTATGTGTTGGGTGGGGTCCGTTTGTATACTGGGTGGGGGCCCGTTATGTTGGGTGAGGCACGTTGCATTGGGTGGGGCCCGATGTTATGAACGGTATGTGGTATTTTTGGGAACACACTAAGCTTTGTGCTTACGATTTTGTGGTTTAAATGTTTCAGGTAATTTTGATTCCAAGGGAAGGGTTCGGCGTGATCACAATGTTATTTGACTTACTCTAATGTTGAGGAAATTTTTACTACATTTGCTATTGGAATAATTGGTTGTATCATTTTGGGTGTTGACAATGAAATTTTTACGAATATTTTTGGGATGTTACATGTTTGTATAATATATGTATATGCCAAATGTTTATCTATGTATAACGTATGTATATGTGTATTTGTATGAAATATGGATTGTATGCATATGCAATTTGTAATTTACAATGCTATAATGAAAAAAAAATGTACAAATTCTATTATTCACAATCATAATTAAAGTACATAACTACAACAGTAAAAACAACACAATATGATTGTTTAAAATATCATGTTAAAATAGGAAACAATGTGATAAATAACAAAAATATGAAAAAGTATAATGCTATAATAGAAAAAAAAAACAATACAACATTTTAAGTACAATGCTAAAATAGGAAAATTAAACAAAATCAATTTCCATATAAAATATATGAAAAATAAGTGGTTATAAAAAAACATGTTACAATTTTATACATTTAAGTGACTTCGTGTTAATCATCATGAGCATAGAAATATCTGCCTGAAATTGATTTAGAAATTAATTTCAGGTTGTTCCCATTTTGGGACTATTTGTGAACATGTATTATATGATTTTTTGCTTAAGACTAATTCGGTTGTCATTTTCTCTTTATTCTTTGGATATATATATACACACACACACACACACATACATCTTTGGGAGCTAAGGGGAAATGTTGTCAATTTTTTCTTAAACATACAATCATTTAATACATGTACACATATGAAGTTAGATATTCAAAAAGTGGTTTTAAAAGCCTACCATTGTGAATACTCTATCTATTTCTGAATTATTGTTCCCGTTTTGGGGATACTTTTTGAATCGTGTACATTATGAAGGTCCTCTACCAACCGGTAAAGTCAATGATGTTTCTGATTGCGAGACTAATTATGATGAGAACGATCATGATTATGATACTAGTGATTACATTGAACTATATGAGGGACAACCAGATTAAAATAGTTCATATGTAATATGTATTTGTAATGGAAAATTTTATTTGGATTCATAGTTTAAATATAGATTTTTATTTGTATGTAGTGTCTATTTGTAATGGAAACTATATTTCTATATCTTATAACTTTTTATACTACGCCTTTTTTTTGGATCTTGTTGCTTTACACCATAGTTAATGTTATGATAGGTCGGGAGAACATAGGGGTGATGGACATATGGATCAACCACCTCCATTCGATGGAGGTCGTGGTCAACATGAGTAGGATGGTAAGTCGTATTATGATTTATTATTTATGATAATTGTTAAGTTATTATATACATCGTTACTAGTAATTTTTTATTATATCTGCAACTATTCACTAAAGAAAACAGAGGAAAAGGAAAAATATATTAAGCTCGAAAAGGAGTTATTAAAAAGTAATGGCAAACCAGTAGCATTGGACTTTAATAGAGATCTTACATACGATCTCGTACAAGAACCTAAGGACATGTTTTCCCGAGAGATTTAGAAGATAATCTAGAAAATCGTCCCTTTCGATAGAAAAAGTTGGAAAAAAGTTTCCCCTGCCTTAAAAAATACCATAAAATAACTTATCAAGGTAAATTAGTTATATAAGAATATCTTATATGTTTAATTATGACTACTTTTTTACTTAACTAACCTTTTTGTTTTTTAAGAAAAGTTCAATTTAGATCGGTTTCCGTGCATCCGGAGAGTTCTAGGTTGTTAGAGATTTTTTATGCGAATCTAAAAAAAACATTTTAGAGACCGCAAAGTGTTACACCCTGGCCACCAGAAACGCAGAGGTGCGCAACGTCAATCGGTGATTACAGTTATTAAACATACATTGAACATTACAAATATATTCTTTTATTATTACCAAAATAAAACATTACATTGACGATAACTATTGCTAAATCACAACTCATGTTCAACAATTTAACATTTACAAACATATAGTACAATAACAGGAAATCTTATATGCAAACTCTTCTGACCTGCTAAATAACCTGAGAATACATGCTTTTAGATACGTCAACAAAAATTCTTGGTGAGTTATATAGGTTTTGACACAAGGTACTTGTGTAACCAAAAATGTTTTATAAAATTTATTTGGTGACCTAACTTTTATAAATGCGTACTTTTTCTATCAAAAGTATAAAAATAAATGAGCTGTAATAGTGTATTTCGACTCACTTAGAAATATCATTTGTTCAAATCTGAAAGTACAAAATTTGGTGAACATATATATATATATATATATATATATATATATATATATATGTATATATATATATATATATATATATATATATATATATATATATAATTAAATCAAACTTATATCAAATTTTTATGGTTCTCATGACCAAAATGCATTTTTATATAAAGATTTTGAATACCAAATCATATAAAACTATGACATCTTACTATTTGCGAAAACATAAAATAACCGACTTTAGTCTTGATGTTTCGTACAAGCAATTTTATAGTTTATATGTAAAACTCATAGATTTTGAGTTTATAAAACTTATAAGGTTATATCATAGTGGTTATTAAGTGTTATCTTAATTTTGGAACTGCACTTAAACAGTGGGGCGAACTTCTCCGACTTAAATATAGTGTTTTCGTACAAAACCAAAGGGGTTTATATAAATCACTTGTTTTATGTAAGTTAATAAACCTTGTTCGGTCGTGTTGTAATAAACCTTGGTATTGACACTTATTGTTTTGAGTGACAAACTATCCCACTACATACAGTCTCTTTCAGCTAGTATAAGTGAACCAAAACCGCGTATAAACCCAATATCAGTTCTATATGGTAACAAAAAAATCTAGGATCTATAATGAGCTCATAACCGAATTGCGACACCTCGATGCCATCACAATAAAGTGGACTTGCTAAAAGTTACACAACACTAACATAGGCATGCTAAAAGTTTCACACCAACGCTTTATCAATGTCATAGAGTAAATTCAAATTGAACAACAATGTCACATTCGTTTCGTAAAGCGGTAGTTGTAGCTAGCAACTATGGGTGAGCACTCACGTTGTATTAGTCCATAAAAATGAATCTTATACATGTCGTTCCTCATCAGGTGGTAGTCTTGATGTGTACATCAACATAGCCCATTTGGCTTAGGAAACGAACCAAACTCATATCTCTTTGGAAACAAATGTGGCTCTTACAGAGAGACTCAATAGTGTTGAATCCTAAAAATGAGTCTTGGCATCCTAATCCTAACTCTTCCATTATAAGATTATCAAATACTTATAATTGTTTGTTGTTTAGGAATAATTATTAATTGAAGTCTTATGGTATTTGAGATTTTTAAGACTTAAAGCCTTTCCAAATCTCTACTGTCTGATTTGATGAAATTTGGACAACATAATGATTGTTTTTATAAAATTTTCCAGGTTTCAACCTACATGAAACCAACAATTCCAACTCACTAAGCTTTGTGCTTACCGTTTTCAGTTTTGGTTTCAGGTACTTCCTCTTCGAAGGGAAAGGAGTCGGCATGACTGCAGCGCATCACACCAGGATTTTCCGCACATGAGATTTATGGGATTTATACTCTGATATTACTTTGTCATGACATGTTTTGACTATGGATACATTGTTTTCTATGAGATAATATTATGATGTTTTTAGACAAATGGTTTTATAATTATTAAATTAAAAAAATGAAATTTTTGGTCGTAAATTTTGGGATGTTACAATGTGGAATAGTTTCATAATTGACTCCTCCTAGGACACCACAACTTAATGGCACGGCTGAGAGGTGTAATCAGAACTTTTTACATGGTTTGTTCCATGGTGAGTCGAGCTTATCTTCCCATTTATTTTTGGGGGTATGCCTTAGATATAGTCGCCCATATCCTCATTCATGTCCCTACCAAGAAGGTTGCCAAAACACCTCACGAGATGTGGACATGAAAAGTTCCCTCGTTGGCACATATCAAGGTCTGGGGTTGTGAAGCTTTTGTTGGACGAGAGACACATGAAAATCTAGAACCTAGAAGTTAGAAGTGTATTTTCATTGGCTACCCATAAAAGTCTTTTGGATATTTGTTCTATAGACCTACTGAGAACGTGGTCTTTGTAGCACGAAGAAGAGTCTTTTGCGAGAGAGAGTTCATATGTAAAGAGGATAGTGGGATTACAATTGACCTTGAAGAGATTCAAGAATCAACCAATGAATTAACCTTCAAAAGACACTAGCTTTTAACTAGAGGATGAGACACCTGTTGAGCCCATTGACAATTCATTACCTCTTCAGCGTTCTAGTAGAGTTAGAATGCCACCTGAGTTTTATGGTTTTCATATAACTTCAAATGGTGACACGTTTGTCAGTGATCATACATTGGAAAATTTGGATGATCCAGCTAACTACAAGGAAGCGATGGTAGGACCTAAGGTTGTTAAGAGGAAAGAGGAAACGGACAGCGATATCAAGTCCATGTATGATAACCAAGTTTGTAATTTGGTTGATGAAGAACATGGTCGAAAGACAGTGGTTGCAAACTGATCTTCAAGAAGAAGACCGACATGGAAGGAAAGCTACACACCTTCAAGGCACGACTAGTTATGAAGGGCTTTAGTCAAATCCCAGTTATTGACTATGAGGAGACCTTCTAACCGGTGGCCAAGATAAATTCTATTAGGATAATGTTCTCCATAGCTACCTTTCACGTTATGAAATATAGCAGATGGATGTCAAAACCGCTTTCCTTAATGGGAAATTGACTGGAGATGTTTAAATTAGTTTGCTAGAAGGTTTCTTATATGAAACGTTTCCTAATAAAGTGTGCAAGCTTGGTAAATCCATTTATGGATCAAAACAAGCGTCTTGCAGTTGGAATCTTTGTTTCCTTGAGAAAGTCAAAGAATTTGGTTTCTCTAGGAGTGAGGATGAGTCATGTGTGTATGTCAAGGATTTGGGAGTATAATAACTTTCCTAGTATCATATGTTGATGACATAATCCTTATGGGAAATGACATTCCGACCTTGCAAGAAGTGAAATCTTGGCTCAGGAAATGTTTCGTCATGAAGGATCTAGGGGAAGTTGCTTATATTCTTGGGATAATAAGTTTTAGGGATAGAAAGAAAAGATTAATTTGTCTTAGCCAAAGTACATACTTGGATAAGGTACTAAAACATTTTAGTATAGAAAATTTAAAGAGAGGAGAGCTACCTATTCGGCTGTAAGACCGATCGTGTACGTTATGACATGTACTCACCCTAATGTGTCTTTTTCTTTAAGCATGGTTAGTCGCTTTTAGGGAAATCTTGGTAGAGCTTATTGGATAGTAGTGAAGAACATTCTCAAGTATTTGTGAAGGAAAAAGGACATTGTTCTAGTCCTTGGTGGCAGTGATTGGTTGAGAGTGAATAGGTATAGTGACGCCATCTTTCAAACAGATACAGATGACCATTGTTCTCAATCGGGCTGGGTATTCCTATTAAATGGAGGAGCAGTTACTTGGAAAAGTTCCAAGTAGGACACAGTGACTAATTCTACTTATGAATCAGAGTACATGGCAGCAAGTGAAGCCTCAAAGGGAGCAGTTTGCTTGAAGAACTTCATCACTGATCTCGGAGTAGTTCCAACCATTCATGAGCCAATGGTACTTTTCTAATATAATGAAGGAGCGCTTGCTTTGACCACAGAACTGAGATATCATGGTAAATCCAAACATATCAACAGAAGGTATCATTATATCAGACATAGAGTTTAAGAATGTCATCTCATAGTAAAGAGAGTGTCATCAGAAGACAATCTAGTAGATCCTTAATTTCACAAAGCCTCTGAGTAGGGTTAAGAATAATCTACATGATAGGAGCGTTGGTTTAAGAGATGATATTAGCTTTATTAGTAAGATGATTAATATGAAACTTTTAATAGAATAAATGCAATTGGTTTTGGTGACTGAATAATAGAGATTATTTATGAGTTTGGATACTGCCTTTTTCAATTAATTATTCTTGTATTTCGATTTGCATGTTTTATGTAATGACTGGCACTTCAGGTAATAATTATTTAATATTTCTCTAATTAATTGTTGGGCTAAGTATTTAATAGATGGATTATATGAGTGGAACATTAGTGAGTGGGCCGAATAGTTAGGCTGCCCAGAAGATGTATGTTGCTCATAACCTTGGCGTACGTGGGGTGTAGAGGAGCATTGGATACAAGGACGCATGCACGTACGTGCAGCGTGTTGGATTAATGTCTAAGTCCATAACTATATTTGGTATGTACTTGACCCGACCCGGCATGGTCCATTTGGGTTGCACTTCACCGACACAATTTATATGGATAATCTTTTGAGAATAGTATGTTTATGATTAATATTAATATATTATAAGTTCTAATATATTAATATGGAATCATATTATTTAATTAGTATTGATCAAGAATTAATTTATAATTAATTAAGTGATCAAAAGGAACTAATTAAATATGGACTCTCATATATATGGAATGGGCCAAGTTCATTTAGGTTGGGCTAAGCTTTCATGGATAGTCCATGGAGTGTTTAACCCATGGATCCTAGGAAATGAAAGTTCATGGGTATTAGGGTTTAACCCTAATCCTCCACACTATATAAAGATGTCTTTGGTTGGTGAAATTGGGCACTAGTGTGGTACACTAAGAAGGGCTAGCCAATTTCACTATAGAGAACCAAGTACTCATATTCTCTAAAGTCTTCCAATGTGTCTTGGTGATTTGTGATTCCACTTGAGGCTTCCACACTATTGGGGCTAAGCTCTTAAAGCTTGAAGACATCAACCTACATCAAAAGGTATGTCATCTAACTAGTACTTTGTAGTATGAGAACTTCATAATATGCTAGTTAAGATTAAAGCCTTGGAAAGTTCTTATTTGCATGTATTATAGAGAAAACATAGATCCAAGGTTTATAGGGTTGCATGTACACCATAGGAGTGTTAGAATGCTCAAAACCCAACAGTGGTATCAGAGCCTAGGCTTGTTTTCTTGTTACACTTGCAAAAGAAGCTGGAAAATCGAGTTTTGATGCTGTCTGCCCAGCAGACTCGCCGAGTCCATGAATGGACTCGCCGAGTCCAAGGCAAAAAGCATCCAACTCGCCGAGTTGGTTCGTGCACTCGACGAGTTGGACCCCCAGACAACATAAACTCGACTTTTTTGGTTGGAATTGGACTAGGAACATTACCCAAAGATGTTTTTGAACTTATAAACTTGTTTTTGATGAGGTAATGTTCATGCTAATCCAATTTCAAAGATAATTGTCAATAGATTCATGTTTTGTATTAGTTTAAGGTTTAGACTAATTACATGAAAAAGTTTGATTTGAATTATCTTGTTCTTATGAGTTGCTTAGATTAATAGAAAAGTTGAGTGAAATAGTTGTTTTCAATCCAAATTAATCTAAGAGTTGATTCTAAAATGTGTTTTTGTAACTTGTCCTCAAGTTATATGAAAAGTCACATTTAAGTTTCATAAAACTCATAAAAGTTGGCAATGGTTACAAAAGATGAAGAGTCTTGTCCTTAAGTTATGGAGGTTCAAGAGTCACTTCATTAATAAATAAATAAATAAAGTGTAACCTTAATTAATTCCATAAGTTATAAAATAAAGAAAAGTTAATTCTTTTATTAGTTTAAAGTCTTCCATAACTTGTCCTCAAGTTATAGAACTTGAAGAGTTTTTGGATTAAAACTACTTTAAACACATAAGTTATGGAATTAATTAGTTTTGAATAGTTTCAAAAACTTGCCCTCAAGTTTTGGAATTTGAAAAGTTTTCACTTATGAATACTTTAATTCCAAGTTAGCCCTTAGAATTTTAAAGAGTTAAAATTCAACCCTTATACTTTATAATATTATAAGTTAATAATATATATATATATATATATATATATATATATATATATATATATATATGTATGTATAAGAGTAAAGTCAGTCTTACCGGTAGTACGCCTCATTCACGAAGCCGGTCTATAAGGTGGGTATAAGGTTGTTGCCCATAAAATGGCAACTTAATGGGTGTCCACTCTCACCCACCGCTTGCTTAACTGGTGGAGGGTCGTTAGCCGAATGGGTTTGACAGGACTATAATTCTCCCTTCATTAAAAGTATTAATGATAAATACTAAGTAACTAAACTCTTAATAATACCCAATCTTAGTTACTTAGGAAAATGTGAATAAGGTGCTAATCCATAAAACTACACTTTGCACTTTGTTTAAGTCGGTTAGTGGAGCGTGTGTGGTTAACCGGCACACTAACTCGTATTTAACAAGGTAGGTAAAGGGTAACTGAATGTTTATCAAAGTATCGATGGAGCGTGTGTTTTTAACCGGCACATCGATTGAGGGGTAAACACTTAAGGGTACCCAGTAATTTGCATGGTTACTTCACACCTTGTTTTGTGATCCTCGGCATCCCAGTCACAAAACCTAAAGGGCACACTCGAGATTGAAACATGCCATTAAACAGTTCAATGAATCTCAAAGATCTAGGAGTTTCAAAACCAATTAAAACCTAATAATACATTTCATTATCTTGGTGGAAATTGGTGAATCGTCATTCACCTACCTTCAAATATTTTATAGCTTGGATTACGGCATCTCTCTTCTAAGTTATAAAATAGTTTGTTGGGTCCTAGCCTTAATATTTCATATTGGGTGTAATATTAAGGACTTTAAGATCAACTATCTTGAATATCTCCCAAAATATGTCTGGTTGAGACATTTATGATCTTCCCAAATCTCTTGAAACAAGCTTTCCTAATGAAGATGATGTCCCATGGATATCATACTTCTTCATGTAACGTCCCAAAATTCAAGACCAAAAATTTCTTTTAATAAAACATTACTTTAAGCAAAGACATCATTCCAAAACATAATCTGAGTATAAGTTTTCAAAACACATGTTCATTATCAGAGTAAACATTCCCAGGCTGACTAATCTATGGTGTGTGCCATGCGATCACTCGAGCTCCTCCCTCCGCTACCGGAAGTACCTAAAAACAAAACTAAAAACCGTAAGCACGAAGCTTAGTGAGTTCCCCACCTTACCACATACCATGCATAACCACATACTACACATACTGGGCCACGCCCGCTATCCGGGGCCTCGCCCCCTACTTCGGGCCTCGCCCGCTACAACGGCCCCGCCGCTCCAGGCCCTGCCTGACTTCGAGCCCCGCTCGGATACATATCTGTTTCACTTAGGCCTCGCCTGTCACAGGGCCCCGCCCACTAACATATAACAGCACATACACATATCACATAACATCACATAAGCTAAACGTATGCTAACAGCTCCTACTCTAAGGCCTCGCCTGTCTCTGGGCCCTGCCCGTGTCCTGCTACTGATGAGTCATGGAACCTCGACCATACTCCTGCTGTTAGTGAGATACGGGCCCAGCCGACTCTCACTCCTTTCCTAACTTGGGCCTCGCCCCTGGGCTGCTGCTACTGAGATGTGGAACACCATCCGCACTCTGCTATTGGTGAGATACGGGACCTCGCCCACACCCACCTCCGTACCAGGCACATACAAGTATAACACAGACAACGAGTATAAACTATCACAATAACCATCTCTTGGGCACCCGCCCTCTATCTTTGGACCTCGTCCGCATATCATACTAGCATACTGTGCCTAGGGCTAACCCCCAGGTCTTCTACTCATAACTACATGGGCCGGCATTGTGGTCGTAGACCCATTCAAACAAAGGGAAACTCACCTGATACTGCTGAACTGCTGCTGCTAATCCCTTTGACCGCTACCCGACCACTGACTCCGAACTGCTGCTACACTAGCTCCCTGAGCTACCAATATCAACACATCACTTAGTCTAACTGACCTTCAAAGGTCAACCAAGTAAACCCTTGCCAAAGTCAAAGTCATGGTCAAAGTCAACCTTCCAGGTCAACCCTACTCGCCGAGTCCACTTACTGACTCGCCGAGTTCTTATGCTTAAAGTCCTTCCAATCGCGACTTGACTCGCCGAGTCTACAGATTCCCGAATCCTGTCCTGACCAACTCACTGAGTCCTTGCTCGACTCGCTAACTCGAGTCTTAACTCGAAGGGTTTGGGACTACGCGACCTGACTCGCCGAGTCTAAGAACAGACTCGCCGAGCACAAGGCAATCTTCATCCAACTCGCCGAGTTGTTCATCCAACTCGTCGAGTTCATGCCCATCTTCATCCGACTTGACGAGCTGTTCATCCCACTCGTCGAGTTCCTCCTCATCTTCATGGTACTCGCCGAGTCCACTCAAAGGACTCGCCGAGTCCATTCAGATCTCCAAACATGCAGAGGGCTTTAGAGTCATGCAGGGACTCCAAACCATAGATCCATACTTCCAAAACTCAATCCCTACGTAAAGTTGCAAACTTTACGTATAACTCAAGAGATCTAGGCTCAAAAGACATTAGGGTTTGGTTAAAGGGCAAAAGGGCTTCACCAACTACTCATCTCCTGATGCTTTATGACATAATGGACCAAGCCAACAATAGATCTGAAGTGGCAACAACATATCTAAGCCCCTAACCCAATTTGGGTCTCAAACAACCATAAAACCCCCAAATCTCATGACAAAATAGATCTAGATGCAAAGAAGGGAAAATGGCAGCTTAATACCTCCAAGATGAACACAAACTGAAGTGGATCTCGAGCACACACCTCTCATTTGAAGCAACCTTCTTGATCTTCAAGTTTCTCTCCAAAGTTTCCTTCCTCCAAAGCTATTTCTCTCAATGATGGAAGCTCACACGAATTATAGAGGTTTGCAGGTCCTCTGGGATGATATGGGGGCTGAGGGACATAACACCCTTTATATAGGGTACAACTCCCGGAATTAGGGTTTTCCTCGCACAGACCAGACTCGCCGAGTCACCTTGGCCGACTCGCCGAGTCGGTCACTAACTCCTCGACTCGGATCCCGCTCTGACTCGCCGAGTCGTCCCTTAACATTAAGATTTTCTTTCCTTTCTTGGCCTTCAAAACATGGGTGTTACAACTCTCCCCCACTTAAACTAAACTTCGTCCTCAAAGTTTGCCATGGCCCACCGCCTGCGATCTGCCTCCAATACCCCACCAATTAATCCAACACCTGCTGCCTACCTTCGTTGGTCTTCCTCCTGGTCATTCTGACTAGCATCAATCCTTGCGGATAATCATCTCTGGTCAACTCTAACCCTGAACATTCTGGAAACACAACTTACTCAACCGACAATCCTTCTGGTACTTTCCGAGTACCGCAACTGAACCTATAGGGGTTCACCCCTTCTTTCCTCACGCAATTCCCTTGCCTTCCTAAGGCGATGCTCCAAAAACAACTATCTCCTCAGTCACTGTGAAGATCCTATCTTCACCATTCCATTATTCCTGCTAAATGCAGTACGAGTCACCACTGCCAGTAACCACTGACACTCCTCTCTTGTCATAACTTGGTGTCGAGCATTCCTCGACTCAACTAACTGAATTCCACCATAACCTGCTTTCCCGCACTACTACTGGCTGGATTTTTCTGCCATTCCTCATCTGCCTTCCGGATGAACTGAGACCTCTCTGGTCCCTACCAACCTATGAATATCAGGATTACCGGCTCCCACCGGTAGCTAGTCCTAACACCATCCCTAGTCGCTCTCAGCGACTTCCAAGGAAACCTCGACCACCCATAACTGCTCCATCAATTCTGCCATTCAGGCACTACAACCCTATGATCCCCGATCCCCTAACTAGACACTAAGGTCCTTACCAGGTCCCACCTGTGTTGCTAAAACTCACGGGCCTCGCCCACGGGTCCCACCCAACCATACTACTGAGCAACCCTGCTCCCAGGTCTCGTCTACACTGCTAATCTCATACGGGCCTCGCCCACGGGTCTCGCCCAACTATATCCTGGAATGGTCTCTCCCAAGGTCCCACCTCGCTAGGGCTATACAGGCCACTCCCTATCATTCTCATCCACTACCCATCTTGATCCCTATCTGATCACTAGAAACTAAGGGCCTCGCCCCAACTCTGCTAACGAAGCGACTAAGGAATGCTACGGCTTACCCATAGCCTTACATCACCATCCATTACTGACTGCTAGTGACTGCTACGGCTGCCCCGTAGTCTTACATCACTTCCACCACTGACTGCTAATACAAAGGCACCCATGTGCCATTAGCTCTCAAGATCCTCATTCCGACTCCTTCGAGTCCTTCGGTGATCCACAACCCGAACTCCCAATCACCCATTAACCATTACCAACACGCGCAACAACTGATGGGGAGTTTCTCAAACTCCCAACCCTAAATCCCCAAACCATCTAACGCTGAACTTACGTCTTTTCTTCTCAGAGGTCGCGCACTCATTCCGGGTCTGTGCGCTCCTCTCTGGGCACACTCGGAGGATTCTCCCCCACTTCGATCCTGCTTACCCCTTGCTACTCAATACACAAAAAGAAATCCCAGTCCTTGCTACTATCCCATAATCAATCTGCTAAGGAACCCAAGCTTACCATAGCTAGGGATCTGACCAATCCACCTCTGACACTACACAACCCCGATCTAGTGAGACATACCAAGTCCCTCCCAGGCATGCTACAGTTACTGCATCCTAGGCAACCTTCTCCAATAAAACCCTTCCCTTAATTACCAATCCAATATACAAGGTATGCAGATGGCATATAACTCGACCATAATCAACCGCACTAAAATAAAATACTCATACCGATAATGATGCAGAACCATAACAATATAATCATGCACAAATAAAAGAACTGAAAATGGGAAATGCATACCTGCAACGTCCGGCGATGCTCGCGTCTCCAAGGTCGTCATCTGGAAAGCCCTGCTCCCTGCTGCAAGTGCCTCTACCCGGCCCTGACGGCCATCCGTGATCCTCAAGGTTGCAGGGGCAGGTGCCATCACCCGTCCTGCCGAAGACAAACTGGGGCACTGGGCCTTCTTGTGGCCCCGCTGGTTGCAATGAAAACATATCAAGTCTGATCCCTAGGCGGCGATAACAGTACAATCCCTGCTGAAATGACCAGTCCGACCGCACTTGAAACAGCCAGACTCACCACCGCTACCACTCCTACACGCGCCCCCGTGCGCCCTGCCACACTTTCCACACCGATTGTGGTCTTGATGATCCCTCAATCCCGAATCCGATCCTTTGGCCCTTTTTCCCGAACTTGCAGTTACCTGAACCTCATCCGACTTCCTCTTCCGGATTTGCTCCAAATCAATTTCCCTTTCTCTAGCCCGAGAAATCATATCTTCCAGCGTCTTATAGCTGGATCTGCTCAGTAACTCCCTGATGTCATCCCTCAACATCTCATGGTACCGAGCCTTCTTCATCTCCTCATCCGCGACATACTGCGGTACAAGGAGGGCCCTCTCCCTGAACTTGACGGTGATCTCCACCATAGTCTCAATAGTCTGCGTCAAATCCTGAAACTCTCGTGCCAGCTGCTGTACATCAATAATCGGCGAAAACTCCGCCCTGAACCTGGCCGAGAAATCGCTCCAAGTCATCGCGTCTAACGCGGCATCATCCCCCAAGGCATGACCAATCTCCTCCCACCAATCTCTCGCTCTGTCCTTCAGAAGACAGGAAGCGAGTCTGACCTTGTCCCCCTGGGGACACTTGCTCGAACGAAAAGTGTTGGCAACATCAGCCAACCATCTGCTACTAGCAATGGGGTCCCTAGCCCCATGATAATCTGGTGCCCCGCTGGCACTGATCTCTCGAAATGTCAAGGTACGCGCCCCCAACAAAGCCATCATCTCAGTACGGAAGGCTCCCAGCCTCTCATCCAAAATTTCCAGTATACCCTCCTTGACCGTGCCAAAGATCACAGGAGTCTGAGCTAGAATACTGCGTGTAACCTCAGCTGATATCAACTCTCTCATCCGCTCCTCGAGCTGCTCGGCCCCTGAACCCGAGCCTGATCCCTCTCCGGCGCCTGATCTGCCCGCTGGTCTCTCTCGCAATGTCACCATGCTGAAAATATACTACAACCACTATCAGAATACTCATCACTGATGCAAGACTAAACATACCCTACCAGGTTCCCGGTCTTGCCTCGGCCTTTCCCGAATCGAGTACGGATCCTCTGCTTTCAGTAGTACGGGCCTATACTACCTTCCACATCTATCCGTACTTTCCTCAGGAATTGCTATGACTCCACCAGATCCCTTTTTCCCATTACTAATGCTCCCAGCACTGCCTCATCCTAGGCTTACCCTAGAGAAACCTCTGACTCAACTCAAACCAGTCCTCAGCTGCTGAAGGTCTCCTTGTGATGCCAATTAGCCATCACCTTGATACCATCACATGTGATGAGGCTCAGATAATCCTTCAAGTAAAAGACTCGTTCCTACAACGGTTGGACTCAAACAAGAGCTGCGCAATAGGTCCAAATCCAACACTTTGAGATTATTCAACCCTGACCACATGTGGCGTGTCGTATCCACCTAATGGGTAACTCCCATCACTCAGAATCCCACAATGCACAAAGCAAGCAGCATTCGGACAAGGGAAAATCTAACCATAACATACTCAACAATCATATCCACGTAGCAAGAATCTGAACTAGCATGCAACACAAACTCATAAACTCAGGCATAACCTAAACATGCTATCCTATTACTGTCTAATCAGTACTATCATGCAGCTCAAAAGCACAAATAACAGGCACATAAGGCATCATCCCTAGATCCTTAGTCCTATTCTAGCATGTTGTTCTATCAACTGATAATCATAACATAAACTTGTATGGGTATTTTGGGGTACTTAATTGAGCTCGATTGATTGCATGCACCACACCTCTTTTCTTCTTTCAAAGTTCTTTTCCTTCTGATTTCCTTTTGTTTTTCTAAAACTGTTTTTCGTTCTAAAAATTCTTTTTACAAAACTGTCTTTTCATTTCTTGAAAACTGTTTATCCGACCCCTCAGTTTGAGTTCAGGCACACCCGAGAATATGCCTGAATCCCTCAAACCAAGGCTCTGATACCAACTTGTAACGTCCCAAAATTCAAGACCAAAAATTTCTTTTAATAAAACATTACTTTAAGCAAAGACATCATTCCAAAACATAATCTGAGTATAAGTTTTCAAAACACATGTTCATTATCAGAGTAAACATTCCCAGGCTGACTAATCTATGGTGTGTGCCATGCGATCACCCCGAGCTCCTCCCTCCGCTACCGGAAGTACCTGAAAACAAAACTGAAAACCGTAAGCACGAAGCTTAGTGAGTTCCCCACCTTACCACATACCATGCATAACCACATACTACACATACTGGGCCACGCCCGCTATCCGGGGCCTCGCCCCCTACTTCGGGCCTCGCCCGCTACAACGGCCCCGCCGCTCCAGGCCCCACCTGACTTCGAGCCCCGCTCGGATACAGATCTGTTTCACTTAGGCCTCGCCTGTCACAGGGCGCCGCCCACTAACATATAACAGCACATACACATATCACATAACATCACATAAGCTAAACGTATGCTAACAGCTCCTGCTCTAAGGCCTTGACTGTGTCTGGGCCCCGCCCGTGTCCTGCTACTGATGAGTCATGGAACCTCGACCATACTCCTGCTGTTAGTGAGATACGGGCCCAGCCCACTCTCACTCCTTTCCTAACTTGGGCCTCGCCCCTGGGCTGCTGCTACTGAGATGTGGAACACCATCCACACTCTGCTATTGGTGAGATACGGGACCTCGCCCACACCCACCTCCCTACCAGGCACATACAAGTATCACACAGACAACGAGTATAAACTATCACAATAACCATCTCTTGGGCACCCGCCCTCTATCTTTGGACCTCGTCCGCATATCATACTAGCATACTGTGCCTAGGGCTAACCCCCAGGTCTTCTACTCATAACTACATGGGCCGGCATTGTGGCCGTAGACCCATTCAAACAAAGGGAAACTCACCAGATACTGCTGAACTGCTGCTGCTAATCCCTTTGACCACTACCCGACTACTGACTCCGAACTGCTGCTACACTAGCTCCCTGAGCTACCAATATCAACACATCACTTAGTCTAACTGACCTTCAAAGGTCAACCAAGTCAACCCTTGCCAAAGTCAAAGTCCTGGTCAAAGTCAACCTTCCAGGTCAACCCTACTCGCCGAGTCCACTTACTGACTCGCCGAGTTCTTATGCTCAAAGTCCTTCCAATCGCGACTTGACTCGCCGAGTCAGCCCCTGACTCGCCGAGTCTACAGATTCCTGAATCCTGTCCTGACCAACTCACTGAGTCCTTGCTCAACTCGCTGACTCGAGTCTTAACTCGAAGGGTTTGGGACTACGCGACCTGACTCGCCGAGTCTAAGAACAGACTCGTCGAGCACAAGGCAATCTTCATCCAACTCGCCGAGTTGTTCATCCAACTCGTCGAGTTCATGCCCATCTTCATCCGACTTGACGAGCTGTTCATCCCACTCGTCGAGTTCCTCCTCATCTTCATGGTACTCGCCGAGTCCACTAAAAGGACTCGCCGAGTCCATTCAGATCTCCAAACATGCAGAGGGCTTTAGAGTCATGCAGGGACTCCAAACCATAGATCCATACTTCCAAAACTCAATCCCTACGTAAAGTTGCAAACTTTACGTATAACTAAAGAGATCTAGGCTCAAAACACATTAGGGTTTGGTTAAAGGGCAAAAGGGCTTCACCAACTACTCATCTCCTGATGCTTTATGACATAATGGACCAAGCCAACAATAGATCTGAAGTGGCAACAACATATCTAAGCCCCTAATCCAATTTGGGTCTCAAACAACCATAAAACCCCCAAATCTCATGACAAAATAGATCTAGATGCAAAGAAGGGAAAATGGCAGCTTAATACCTCCAAGATAAACACAAACTGAAGTGGATCTCGAGCACACACCTCTCCTTTGAAGCAACCTTCTTGATCTTCAAGTTTCTCTCCAAAGTTTCCTTCCTCCAAAGCTATTTCTCTCAATGATGGAAGCTCACACGAATTATAGAGGTTTGCAGGTCCTCTGGGATGATATGGGGGCTGAGGGAGGGACATAACACCCTTTATATAGGGTACAACTCCCGGAATTAGGGTTTTCCTCGCACAGACCAGACTCGCCGAGTCACCTTGGCCGAATCGCCAAGTCGGTCACTAACTCCTCGATCCGGATCCCGCTCTGACTCGCCGAGTTCCTCCTTGGACTCGCCGAGTCGTCCCTTAACATTAAGATTTTCTTTCCTTTCTTGGCCTTCAAAACTTGGGTGTTACAATTCTTCACCTCTTCAAATTATTCTCCCTAACCCACAAGTTCTTGAAAAGTTTAAGGTCACTCAGGCCCTATTGGTAAGGCAAGGTCTAGGTGTGGTCACATCTTGGAGATGTAGTCACAAATTGACAAGTCGGGAGAGTTGGGTGTTAAAGTCTTGAGAAAGTTGGTGGTTCAACTACTTTCTAAGTCACATAGTGAGTTCTTTTGGAACACCTATGAAACATACTATGACAAGACCCTTAATGATCTTATCTATTTGTTAAGATCAACTTCCTTAAAACTTGATGGACATTGACAATAGTGACACAAGGAAATCCAGAAAAGCATTCTCTTCCCAATGGAAAGGGATCGGCCATAGTCAACTCGGTTGACCAAATGGTAAAGAGAAAAACTAAGTCTGTGATAGTCCCGTGTACCATTATCAAAGGGTCCATATGTTTATATTGCCAAAGAAAGGGGCATTGGTTGCGTAGCTGCCAAATTTACCTAAGGATGTTAAAGTCAATAAGTTTGACTCTACTTCAGGTAAAGTCCACTATCTAACTCTGCTAAGTTTCTATTCTGAGATTCCTGATACATGATGTGACTGGGTCACATGGTGATGTTTTAAGAATCAAAGAAAAAGTGAAGAAACTTAAAGAAAAAATATGTTGAATCTGATGGCGTAGATGGATTTCTATCGCATAGTTTGAAGATCGGATTCTTGAGCTACTTCTTAGGAGTTATGAGATATTGCTTAGGAATAGATAACAACAAGTTTTCATATGGATTGTAAGGACAAGTTCTTCCGCAAAGTTTTTAAAATAAAAGGAAAATTTTTGATTTTATTTATTTTAAAATATCCTTACAATGGCATTTGAGGAAAATTGTTACTTATAAGATTCCATTAATAGCAAGAGTGGAAGTATTAAATTGATTCTTTCATTTGTGGTAATGTCTAAATTTACCAAATAGGGAAAGATTCTCATCACCCAAGTTTCAATTGGACCGGAACTTGGAATCATGCAAGTTGTATAGCATGATGAATGAGAACTTTCAAGTATTGGAAAATTTAGACTAATTACTTATTCACATGGATGTGTGAGTCAAGTAATGGACTAAGGGATCGAGTACATAGTCTTGTGCACTGATTAAGTCCACCACAAAAGATCGATAAGATTATTCTTCATAATTTACTAAAGCTTAGTAAATATGGTTATACTTACAGGCTAAAGTATAATTCTGAGACATTGGAAAAGTTTCAATGTAAGGTAGAGCGAATAAGAAGAATCAACTTAGGAAGAAGGATAAAAGTTTCTCAAATCTGAAAAGATGGGAGAGTACTTTAGTATCAGTTTTTGTGATCATCTTAATGATTAAGAAACCATAGCACAATTAGTTCTCTAAGGAAATCTTAGTGCATTCTTATGACTAAGAAGAGGGAACTTGAATTGTTGAAATGGTTAAATCAACAAGATGATTCATACTTCATTCCAATACAAGTCTTAGATTCATACTCCAAGATTGTAACTTGAGTGACATGTCTCAAAGAAGGTTTAAAACACTTGTCAAATGTAAGAGTAAAAGTTTTCTGCTCTTGTACATTTGAAATTGGTAAGTTGTGATGTTTTGGATAAAACAAAGACCAACTTAGGCCATTTGTGTGAAGTGTTTGTCTTGATTAGAATCCGCACTATCTCTTGGATGTTTGACAAGGGAGTCTTATATGTCAAGAGGACAGTGGGAGTCTTAAAGGTCTTGAAAGTCTAAAGAACTAATCAAGTATAAAACCTGAAGTTCTTCACTAGCACACGACTTGAGGTTTATAACCTATCGTGTTGACATATTCTGTGCCCATTCCAGTTAAAGTTGGCTTTGCATATGAGTTCTTAGAGTTCTCAATGTGTTGCACAACAACTTGGAAGAAATGGCAGGCCCTTGAGCTACCAGGTGGCAAGAAGTTAATATTGAGTTCAATCCATATATGTTTGGATTTGTCATTATCCTTGTCTTGTGACTATGGTTTTGACGATTCACATGGATAAGAACACATACACCATAAAAATCTAAGTGTCATAAGGTTTCTCTCCGATTCATGAAAATGATGGTGAGGAAACACTTTCACTAAGTAGATTTTAGCTAGATAGCAATTGTGATATTTGCATTCTCAAAGTCGTTAGTGGAGCGTGTGTGGTTTACCGGCACACTAACCTGGACTTGTGAGAAGTGGCAAAAAAGGTCTAACCATTATGATTACGACATCCCTCTTCATAATTGTTTAGACACACAAGTGTGCTATCTAAGGGAAGGTGTATGATTTTGATAAAGTCTTATCAAAACAATCTAGTATCAGAAAACTGAACTTTGGTAAGAAAGTCAATGAAGTACTAATTTCTAGAAGTCTAGCTGATTTCTGAGTACATGTCGAAGCTAGTGGGAGCATAAGTGTTATGCTAATAATCATCATGTTAGTGGGAGCATGATAATTATGATAAGTATTGCAAGTTAGCAATGTTAATTATAGAAAACAAAAGGTTTTAATTAGGAAAAGTTGTTTTGCTATAATTAAGGGAGAGGAAATTATACTTCATCTCAAATCTATGAAATTAGATCGTGAGGTTTTAATCATTTGGTCAAGGATATATATGAATTTCATGTTGGAATGGCTCAACATAAGGAAATTTTGTATATGAGTCCATTATTTGCGTTCTAAAATTCGATTATGATTACGGCATCCCTTTTCATAATCTGAATTATGAGAACTTGGCAAATAGAAATGGAAATGTTATAGAAAAAGACTGGTTTTGTCTTTATGTGAGACATCATGAATCGTGTCCCATATGCTTCGGATATAGGATCAATTACATGTGCTATATTCATCCTTTCTAAAATTTTCCAAATGCCTGGGGCATTAAGAAGGGAAAAGGTTTAGAACTGGATATGACTAAAAGGATTAAACAATTGTCGAGGACAATCTATGGTTTACCAAAGATTGGGTGCTCAAGGATAGTTGGAAGTATAGTGATAATTATGGAAGGACCATATTGACATAGTCTGTAAGGAGGCAACTCTTGTTCAGAAGTGATAGTCAAAATGGAATCTAGAAATGTTTCAAAGTTAGAATTTTCAATCTGTTTAAGATTAGGAAACTTAATGCAAGAAGGATGTTTCTAAGGAGCTGATCTCCTTGGAATGCTCTGTAATGGTTGTTGTCAAGTCTTTGTGAGTTTGTGCATAATCATTACAAGAGGATCAATGCATATAAGTTTAGAATCTAACGGATTTCTGTAAATGGCATGAGTTTGGAATTCTTGCATTTGCAGTAAGGATTTGGGAGTGTGAAAAGAGAATCATTGAAGTTATGTTCAATTGATATAGTTCACAAAGTAAAGATCATAGACAAACATAGTATGCATACTTGGTGTGTGGCATGACTAGTGTTTAGAAAACATAGTGTACATGCTTGGAGCATGGGACTACTATTGTTTTAAATTCAAGAATAAAGTTGATAGCTGAAACAGTATACAATGAATAATGTGTAATCATATGGTGATAAATAAAAGGTGTTTTATTTATGTTCATAGGTTTTGATACCATATTGGATTCAATTATTATTGTGTTTCATTTTGCATGTTTTGACTTCCCGAATAAACTGGGTTATTCTTCCGGAATGACTAAGTTATTCAAACCATCCACAGTCTGTCATATGTTGGAAGTAGATATGAATTAAGACTGTCATGGGTTGGCTTGTAGAGGTCTAAGGTGTTGGACAAAGGGCTACAACACTCATGAGTGCTCATAAGTTCTGGGTATTGGATTCAACCCGCGCTCATTGGAATCACTTCATGGATTTTATCACGAGTGATCATGAGACGATAATATCTTATATTATTCAAACCTAGAGATATGAGTTGTTACTATGAGTTGGTTGTACATTGATTGCACGAAAACGCATTTGGTAACTCGGTGCTATAAAACGTGCCTTTGTGTATGATTCAACAAGTAGTAGAACAAGCCATATGAGTCGAAGTTTATCCGTTCCTTTTACCTTCAGGATAAAAGCGATATATGTGGGCCCCTCGATGATTTGATGATGACAAATGGAAGTGATTGGCCGACCAGGACTGATTTGATATGTTCAATTAGTCAGTCGTCATAAATTGGAAATCGGGAAACAACAAATGGACAGAGAGAATGATTATAATCCATGTCTCAATCCATATGATATCTAGAATGGTGGAATATATGATCCCTTATCTAATGGACAAGTTCGTTGACAAGATCAGAGTTTGACAGCGGCTTTAAGATCTACGATTGCTAGTTAGGTTTGAAGTCATACGCAATAATAGTTTTAGACTTATCCAAGTGGGAGACTGTTGGATTAATGTCTAAGTCCATAACTATATTTGGTATGTACTTGACCCAACCCGACATGGTCCATTTGGGTTGCACTTCACCGACACAATTTATATGGATAATATTTTGAGAATAGTATGTTTATGATTAATATTAATATATTATAAGTTCTAATATATTAATATGGAATCATATTATTTAATTAGTATTGATCAAGAATTAATTTATAATTAATTAAGTGATCAAAAGGAACTAATTAAATATGGACTCTCATATATATATGGAATGGGCCAAGTTCATTTAGGTTGGGCTAAGCTTTCATGGATAGTCCATGGAGTGTTTAACCCATGGATCCTAGGAAATGAAAGGTCATGGGTATTAAGGTTTAACCCTAATCCTCCACACTATATAAAGATGTCATTGGTTGGTGAAATTGGGCACTAGTGTGGTACACTAAGAAGGGCTAGCCAATTTCACTAGAGAGAACCAAGTACTCATATTCTCTAAAGTCTTCCAAGGTGTCTTCGTGATTTGTGATTCCACTTGAGGCTTCCACACTATTGGGGATAAGCTCTTTAAGCTTGAAGAGATCAAGCTACATCAAAAGGTATGTCATTTAACTAGTACTTTGTAGTATGAGAACTTCATAATATGCTAGTTAGGATTAAAGCCTTGGAAAGTTCTTATTTGCATGTGTTATAGAGAAAACATAGATCCAAGGTTTATAGGGTTGCATGTACACCATAGGAGTGTTAGAATGCTCGGACATCCCTTTGGAGATGATGTGCTTCTAGATGCGATGACCTGGAGTGATTTTGGCCAGGTTCAAGGCCGATTTTGCACCTGTGATTGAGGTGCAGCAGCTTGCTAGGGAGTTCCAGGATCTCCGACAGAAGACTGCGACGGTGACGGAGATCACCGCTAAGTTCAGCGAGAGGGCCCTTCTCGTTCCGCAGTACGTGGCGGACGAGGAGATTAAAAAGGCCCGATATCATGAGATGTTGAGCAGTGAGATCCAGTAGTTCGTGAGCCAATCCAGCTGCAAGAAGTTGGAGAATATGATTTCCAGAGCTAGAGAGAGAGAGAGAGAGAGAGAGAGAGAGAGAGAGAGAGAGAGATTTATTTAGAGACGGATAGGAAGAGGAAACCAGATGCAACATATGGTATGGAGGGTTCGGGAAAGAAGAACAAGGTGTCAGACCATACATCTAGGAGCCAATAGGGTCACAGCCGTTGTGGCAAATGTGGCAAGTTGCACGAGGGGACGTGCAAGGCAGGAAGTTCGGGCTACTTCAAGTGTGACCAAACTGGTCATGTGAGTAGAGATTGTACAGCTACTACCACCACCACGACAGTACCAGATCTGATTTACTTTCAGTGCAATCAGAGGGGACACAAGCGGTCCCAGTGCCCGAGTTTACCAATAGCAGGACAGGTGGCAGCACTCGCTCCTGCTACGTTCAGGATTACAGACGGCCGTCAGGGCTGGGAAGAGGCACATGTGGCGAGGAGCAGGGCCTTTCAGTTGACAACAGCTCTCGACATGATGACAGGTATGTATCATCTCATTATGTCTTTATTTATATTGATTATTGCTTATGTTTATTTATTTCATTATAGGATCGTTCCTTGTTAACGATATATCTGCTCGGCTATTGTTTGATTCGGGGGATACCTGATTTTTTGTGTCGCTCGTGCTCAACAAGCAATTCGTAGGGGATCCGGGGGAGCTAGATTGCCCATTTGATGTGCAGATAGCAGAAGATAGGACCGTTTGGGTTGCGAGGGTTCACCGAGGATGTACATTACAGTTGTTCGATGAGCAGTTTTCCGTGGATTTGGTCGCTATTTCCCTGCGATGGAATAATTTTATAGTTGGTATGGACCAATTGAGCCCCAATGGGGCAGTGATCGACTATGAGCAACAACTAGTAAGAGTTCGGACTCCTAGTGGGGAAGGGTTAGTGATTCAGGGCGAGAGGCCGCAGGGTGGACCGACCCTATGTTCAGCAGCGAGAGTGAGGCGCTACCTTCAATAGGGTTACGCAGGTTATGTAGGCTATATTATGGATACTCGAGATAAGGGTAAGGCGATAGTGGATGATGTACCGATCGTGCGAGAGTACCCCAAACCTATTCCCGGAGGATTTTCCTGGAATACCTCCGGATAGACAGGTTAAGTTCAGGATTGACCTAGTTCCTGGTGCAGCTCCGATAGCCAAGGCACCATATTGGTTGGCTCCTCTCGAGATGCAGGGGTTGTCTACACAGCTACAGGAGCTATTAGACAAGGGATTTATCAGACCGAGCAGTTCACCATAGGGATCCCCAATCCTGTTTGTGAAGAAAAAGGACTAGTCACATCGGATGTGCATAGACTACTGGGATCTGAATAAGGTAACGGTGAAGAACGTTATCCCCTCCCGAGGATCGATGATTTGTTTTACCAGCCACATGGTGCATCTTGGCTCTCCAAGATTGATCTGCAATCAGGTTATCACCATATGCGAGTCAGAGACGAGGATGTACATAAGACAACTTTTAGGACTTGTTATGTTCACTATGAGTTCGTGGTGATGACTGTCATGGTCGAACCGGCCAAGATAGAGGTCGTAATGCAGTGGGAGATTCCGAGGTCTCCAACTGAGATTTAGATTTTCCTTGGCCTAGAGGGTTATTACCAGAGATTCATCATGGATTTCTCCAAGATCGTTGTTCCTTTGACCTGACTGACCAAGAAGTCGGTGACATTCCGCTGGGGACCTGGGCAGTAGGCAGCCTTCGAGACTCTTAGACAGCGGTTATGCGAGGCAAAGATTCTAACTTGCCGAAGGGCATCGATGACTTCATGGTTTACTGTGACGCTTCAATCACGGGCATGGGTGTGGAACTGATGCAGCGGGGTCATGTGATAGCATACGCTTCGATGCAGTAGAATCCTCATGAGGAGAACTACCCTAGGCATGATTTGGAGTTGGGGGTTGTTGTTTCCGCCCTCAAGGTTTCTTGGAACTACCTCTATGGGGTTCGTTGTACTATTTACATGGACCAAAATAGTTTGAGGTGCCTCATGGATCAGCCGAATCTGAACATGAGGCAATATCAGTGGTTAGATGTGGTGAAGGATTATGACTGTAAGATGCTTTACCACCCAGGCAAGGCCAATGTGGTGGCCAATGCTCTTAGCCACAAGGCGGTGGTGGCTCTGATTCAAGTTGTATGTCTGAGGATGTTAGTCATTACTCCGCTACTGGAGTAGATCCGAGAGGCACAAGTCGAGGGTATGAAGGAGGAGCGTCAGAAGTGTGAGCAAGTCATAGGCCAGGTGGCCTCATTCGACTATGACAGTCGGGGGTTGGTGACCTTGCATGGGAGGGTATGGGTTCCATACTGGAGCAGAGTACGACAGATTCTGATGGATAAGGCCCACAAGTCGAGGCTCTCCATCCACCCTGGTGCGACGAAGATGTATCGGGATCTTCGCCCTGATTACTGGTGGCCCTGCATGAAGCGGGATGTAGCATGGTATGTGTAGCGTTGCTTGACCTGCAGGAAGGTCGAGGCCAAGCAAGCCACCTCGTGGCAAGATGCAACAATTGGATATTCCCGTTTGGAAATGGGAAGACAACACCATAGATTTCATCACCCAGCTTCCCAGGACAGCACATGAAGTGGATTTGATATGGGTCATCATGGATCAGTTGACCAAGACTGCTCATTTTATCCCGATCCAGGAGAGTATATCGGCGAGAAGCTAGCCGATATCTACGTTCACGAGGTGGTGGCATGTCATGGAGTGCTTGTCTCGGTGGTGTCAGATCGAGATATTTTTCCCTTCCTGATTTTGGAAGCGGTTTCACGATGAGATGGGTACTCATCTCCACTTCAGCACCGCTTTTCACCCTCATACGGATGAGCAGAGCGAGAGGACGATTCATACTCTCGAGGACAAGTTGCGCGCATGCGTTTTGGATTTCAGTGGACGTAGGGATACGTATCTTCCGTTAGCGGAATTTTCGTATAACAGCAACTATCACTCTAGTATAGTTCGACCTCCCTTCGAGATGCTCTACGGGAGAAAGTGTAGGACCCCAATCTGTTGGGGAGAGGTTGGTAAGAGGGTCATAGGGAGTACTGAGGTAGTACTCAAGATCACTGAGAAAATCTAACAGGTCCAAAGCAGGCTCCAGATTACTCAGATTCCACAGAAAATCTATGCCGACAAGCGCCGATCAGACATGCAGTTTCAGGTGGGCAACATGGTCCAACTGAAGGTGTCTCCTTGGAAAGGTGTCATCTGGTTCAGGAAGCAGGGCAAGTTGGGCCTGGATACATCGGTTCGTTCAGAGTTTTGGCTCAGGTGGACCAGGTTGCATACCGTTTGGATCTTCTAACAAAGCACAGTTAGATCCACAAAACTTTCCATGTTTCTCAGCTGCGGAAGTGCTTAGTGGATGACTCATCGGTTGTGCCTTTAGAGAATATTCAGGTTGATGACAACCTGAACTACATCGAGAAACCAATAGCTATTCTCGACAAGAAGACAAAGGAGTTGAGGAACAAGAGGGTTGAGATGGTGAAGGTTCAGTGGCAGCAACATAAGGGCTCAGAGTGGACCTGGGAGCCCGAAGAGGAGATGAGGGAGCACTACCCGGAGTTATTTCTGGATGCAACGGACTTCGAGGACAAAGTCTGATTCTAGTGGGGGAGAATTGTAAAGACCGTCAGTTGAGATGATAATTATTTAATATTTATTTAATTAATTTTTGGGCTAATTATTTAATAGATGGATTAGTTGAGTGGACCATTAGTGAGTGGGTCGAATAGTTGGGCTGCCCAGAAGACGTAAGTTGGGCATAACCTTGGCGTACGCAGGGCGTAGAGGAGCTTTGGATACGGGGGATGCATGCATGTACGCATAGCATACCAAGGAGTACGTGCACCGTACATGATCAGATTACAAAGCCTACTTTTTAGGGTTTGACCCATACAAATACAACACTGTGACTCAAATCCTTGCCTCATTTCCAACCTCTCAACCTCAGAAAACCATAGAAACCCTTTCATACTTCATCCTTGTGTTTTTTTGGCCTTGTGAAGCTTACTTTGATGATTTGGAGCTTGGAAGAAGAAAAGAGAAGTTGGAGAAGAAGAACTTGAGTATCTTGAGCTCAAGGATCTAAGATTACCTCACCATTTGCCACTCATTGGAGGTATAAAGCTTTCAACTTTCCTCATGTATGCTTAGATCTAGTGTAGTGATGTTTTGGGATCTTTTTAGTCCCAAGAATGGATCTTTATGACTCAAACTCGTTTCTAGGTCTAGGGTTGCCACCCTTAGTGATATATGAGTCCCATAAGCAGTAAAGTTTCGATCTTTAAGGACCATTTGTGACCATGCATGAGATCTAGCCATTTCCACGAAAGTTAGTTGCTATATTCCAAGTTTGGGTTTATTTAGTGGACTACAAGCCACCAAGTAGTCGACTTTATGAGTTAAGACATGCTAAGGGACTCAGATTTGTAATATGGGCTTAAGGACTTAATTGAATAAGCATTTTTGAAGTTGATGGCTTAACAGGGTAGTAAGTTGGGTGTACACAATGATACGGGCAGCGTACAAGGCGTGGAAGTTGTACGCGTAGCGTATAGAGGATTACACTCAGCATACTCTCAGGGTTTGGGCTTCACGTCTTTTGGGCCTCGGATTGGGCCAAATCTTTAGACTTATCAGCTATTGGGCCATAATGGTCCATAAAAAGTCAGATAGTGGACCAAGGACATGTTTGGGCCTAAGGGAAGGTGCATTTGACAAGTTAGACCCAATTTAGAAAATTGCGCAATTAGTGGGCCTTTAGTGGGCCATTAGTGGGCTTTGAAAGATTAGATGGAATTGGTCCTAGGCTATGGTCCAAACTAGACCAAGGGTAAATGGTCATTTTACATGAGTAATGATTATTGGATTTTAACTAAGTTTTATTGCTAATGATAGTCGGGGAGTCGCGGGTGCAGCCGATAGAGATTCCTTACTGAGAGGTTCAGCAACAAGCTTTGTGAGGTGAGTTTTCCTCCAGTAGAAATGGGTCGAAGGCACCAATCCCGACCCGTTTATGTATGTTAGCATATGCCGAACTTAGATCCGATGTTAGGGTTAGCCCGATGTAGGTTATATGTTTCCAGACTACGTTCCGATGTCGTGGAAAGCCCGAGGAATGTTTGTATGCTTGATGTCTTCGTGATTCTTACATTTGTTTGTTTATATGTTTCGTGCTTTGGTGCGATGTCAGGGCAAGCCCGAGGAATGTTTAGCATATATGTGTGTTTATATGTTTCGGGCTTCGGTCAGATGTCGGGACAAGCCTGAGGAATGATTATAGGCTTACGCTATGTGTATATGTTATATGCTTTGTTGATTTGTTATATGTATTCCATAATTTGATCTGATACCAGGCAAGGCCCGATGCCAGACTTCGATCTGATGTCGGGCGGGGCCCGATGCTGGGCAGCGCTCGATGTCGGACTTCAGTTTGATACCGGACGGGGCCTGATGTAGCAGGCAAGGCCCAATGTATGTTATTATGCGATTATGTATATGATATGTGGTAGTTTGTGGGGACTCAATAACCTTCGGGCATACAGTTTTCAGTTTTGGTTTTAGGTACTTCTGGTAGTAAGGGGAAGAGCTCGGGCTGATTGCAGTGCACACACTGTATGTTCATCCTGGTATTTTTATACGCTGACATTGTTGCAAGATGTTATGATATTTTGAGATACACTACTTATGTTTTATGAGATGATTTGGATTATTATGGTTTTATTTATAATTTAAAATGAAATTTTTAGACTGTATTTTTGGGATGTTTCATTTTACTTTCTAAATGATTTGATTATTCGAAATTCCACAGTCGCTCATACTTTAGGAAGTAAGTACTGAAGGATCACTGTCATGAATTGATTGTAGACTGTCTATTGAGATTAGACATTGCAATGGTTGCTACAATATTCATAAGTACTCGGAAAATGGAGATTTGAAGTATTGGATAAACCCACTCTTAGAGAATTACATTATTGATTTTATCACAAGTAATTCTAAGATGATAATATCTTATATATTCTTAAAATGGAGATTGTAACTTCCCAAATGTCATAGAAAATTTTTCAGTTTACTAACATTTAAAGCCATACATCGGGTTGTTCTAAAACCAAAAAAAGTGTTTATATTATTTAAACATTAGAGTGAAACCATAAATAGTCAATGTAGAAAGCGCTAGGGGATGTTGTGCAGTCACGTCGGCGTTCCCTTTCAAATCAGAAATACCGAAAACCATAAACATAAACTGTAAGCACAAATCTTAGTGATTTACCCAAAATAAAGCATATTATACATATACGTCAGCTTAAGGCTATATATAGAATCTATTTCACCCCCGAATCTAGTTAAACTCAAATGTCAACTCAAGGCTGTATCGGGTCAATTTCACCCCCGAGTCTATTTCAACTCAATCATTATTTTTCAACCGTATGGGACTATTTCACCCCCAGGTTTATTTCACCCCACATACATATAGAAAATAGGCATACATGCTGATAGGATTAAAAACAACCTTTAATCTATGAAGATCGATTAGATCTTGAACAAGTATATCAATATGAAACAGCAAGAACACAATATTAATAACAAGGCAGAACACAATAATAAGAACAAACAGCTTGAATCAAACGTGTCGAATGATTAAATAAAATCCTTAGAAGAGCTCGATTAAGAACATCAACTGTAAAGGATTGGAAGATTACAAGAATGATTACTGGAAAAATATTGTTCTCTTGATCAATCGCTATGTCGATAATCTTTAGAATCTTAACCTAATATGCATGCAAGCATTAACTTAAATACTATACATAAAAGGCTCTCGGTTGGACAGGCCCAAACCGGAGAATAAAAAGGCTAATCTAACGAGCCCAAAAGACGCAACATCAAAACTCTTTTCAGCCCAACAATCTCCCCCTTTGCGTCAATTTGGAGCGAGACCTTCACTTCCTACTTGGGCCGGCGGCTGAAGCTGGTACCTTTTTCTTCACGGTACTAAACAGACACTTGGTTATGGAAAGGATGGTCTGCCTAAACCGGATGTACCAATTGATCATATCATCGAAGTATTTGATATCATCAGCCGAATTATCTTTACACCGCTTGACAATTAATAGGACGTGCTCCAAGCAAGTTGTGGTGTAAAGATGTTTGTCAGCTAAAGCGAAGAGACATTTATGTCCTTCGGCTCTAGCGAACATCACAGAGTTTCGCCTCGAATCTATCTTGCCCATTTGCATTTGATTCAGATCACTGGCCGATCCCACAGGTTTGACTTTCGGTTTCTTCTTAAAAACTGTGGCAACCTCCTGATCCATTAGGGCCACCTCCATGATATAGCATGCCAGCATCCTTTTGACATGGTCTAAGAGTGGACCATATTCGGCTTCGTTTGTCAGCAGGATATTGTACAAGACTATCCAATCATGAGGGTTCAGATTGGGCAGATCCGCCAGAGAGATCATGTGAGCAGTTCTTGCAGATCCATGGATAAGCTTGAACTTTACGTTTGTGAATCTCCCCACGGCAAAAGGCTTCATCACCCGAACATTGACAATCTTCTGGGCGCTCCATGTAAGGTATTGAGGGCGAGCGGCCTCCAGGTAGAAGTCAATGAGCTCCCTGTCAAGCTCATCGTTCGGATGCGGGACTTCAAAGATGTTGGAGAAGGCGTGGAAGATGAACGCCTTTCGAGTCAGTGGCATATCGAACTGCGAATCGATGGTGTTGTTGCAGTCGAACGATATCACCGGCTCGAGCCATAGTATGCTTGGAGTCTCTATGGCCTCTTTTATCAACCGATCCCTGGTCCAGGCAGGGAAGAGCAGCTTTCGGCTCTCAAGGAGATCGTTGGCTTCTTTTTGTTTACGTTCGGCTTCTTCAGCTTCACGTGCCACACGACTGACATCGTCATCAGTATTGCGACTGTTCTTTCTCTTTAACATGTCCGCAATAGTCTCCTTGTCTTCATCTTCATCTTCATCTTCATCCTCTGCTATGTGTTTACCCTTGTTCTTCACACCCGAACCCGAGGCATGACCAGTTGGGGTTGGTTCGGTGGTGTGAGTAGCTTTAGAGGACGGAGGTGGTTTCGATCCTTTCTTCTCTTCTCCCCCTTGTTTCGGAATGGACACGAAACTCGGCAGGCCTTCAATCTTGCTTAGAAGGTCCATGGCCGGGGAGAGCTTTTCAGCGAGGGTGCGCCTCACCGAATGATTAATGATGGGGTCGTGTGCTTCCAGGATGTTGGAGAGAGCGGCGTGGACATCCGAAACACACGTCTTTATGACTTCCCTCTCGGATCGAAGAGCTTCCATATGTTCTTGAGAGTTGAAAAGCTGTGTGCTCTTGACCCTTAGGGCAGTTGTTTTACTTGCCAGCACGTCCATCAGAGAGTTCTCTGCCGCAAGATCCTCTTGTAGCTTTGCCAAGCGGGCATCGATGGAGGCACGGAGTGCCGAGTTGTCGTCGCTGAGGTTTTGTCGGAGGGTAGCGAACGAAGTCAACTCCGTCGAGACGAACTTGGCCAATTGTTGAACAATCGGTTCCAGAGTTGTCTTTGTGGCATTGGCGCTTTCCTGCAGAGACTTTAGCAGGTCAGAAGCGTCGGAGAATAGTTTTTCGACTTTTTCGGTCGCCGCCTCACAGGCTCGGGTGGAGGCGTCTATTGCAGCAGTTGCGGAGGCCACAGAGTCATGTTGAGCCCTGGAGAAGGCATCAACAATCCTCTGAAGGGCAGCTTCAGATAAGGATGACTGCTGGTTGGAAGAGGAGGCGAGAAGTTGATCAACCTTCTCGTTCAGCTCGCGGAGATGCTTCTTTGTGACCGGAGCATCATCCTCCTCATCACTTTGAACTTGAAACGGACTATAGTAGACCGAATCAAAGTTCAGGTGATCACCACCAAGGTATTGATCATCGCCATCGGAGGCGTCTTCTGGAGATTGAGGTGGTGGTGAAGCTGGGGGTGTTATGGGTTTGGTTGGTTCAGGTTGAGTGGGTGGGGGATTAGTTTCGGGTGGTGGTTGTGTATGGGTTTCGGTTTGTGGAGGTTCGGTTACGGGAGGGGTTTCGGTTACAGGTGGTGTTTCGGTTGATGTGGTGAATATGGGTGGAGGGATAGGAATAGAGGTTAGGGGAATTGTGGGGTTTATGGTGGGAATGGAAATAGGGATTGTGGGTGGAGGGGAAGGAACTGGGGATTGGTGAATTTCCATCTCCGGGGTTGGTGAGCGAGGGGGTGTGTTACCTCGCTGAGGAGATTCGTCTCCTTGGGATCCCTCAGAGTCCGAACTCCCACCTTCGGATTCGGTAGAGGAGGAGGGAAGGACGAGCTTTCGCTTTGGTTGGGTCTTCCTCCTTTTCGGTTGTGGGGAAGAAGCAGCCTTCGGTTGTTTGCGCTTCTTGGGAGTAGGTTTTGGGGCTTTGGATGGTTTCTTCCCCTTGTCTGCCTTCTTACCCCTGGCCACCGGTTTGTCGGCATCATGAATCGATCGCAACATTTCCGGTGTCAGTTCCCTCGGACCAGATGGCCCTAACTCCTTGATCGTCTTGATCATACTGCTGTCTGAAGGCACACTTCCATACATAGTCTCCGGGATGGAGCCAATGAAGGAGAATTTTGATGCATCCGAGACGATGATCTTCTTGGTATGGAACGTACCAATAGAAGACATCGGTGCACCGTCAGCAGTTGGGACATCGAACCTGTCCATAGCCCATCTTGTGATCAAGATCCAGAACCGGGCTAGTGACACCTCGGAGTGTCGGGAAGAGGAAGAGAGGCTCTGAATCAGTTGTTGCCAAAGGACAAAGCCATAGTCCAGATTGATACCGTTGTACACCGCATACATAATCGACAGGAAAAGACGACTGGCCCCGTCCGATCCTGAGCTCCGTTCTGACAGTCCTTTGAAGAGAACTGTAAATAACCCATTCCACTGGGGCGGTAGGCATGACTTCTTGAACCTGGCGACGGAGGTCAGAACTTCCGTGTAGCCCATGTTGTAGAACATGTTGTAGAGCATACCAACCGGAATCGTCTCCGGGTGAACACGCGATGGGTCAGCAGCAAACCCAAGCATCGTACAGAAGCGGGCACGAGAAATCGACGTTTTGTGTTCCGCCACTTCGAAAAAGACCCTGTCAACGGCCTTGTCGTAATAAGCCGTTGCGTAGACCTGAGATAGGGCCACCATTGGCACCGTTTCAATCCGTGACAGTGCCGGAGCAAGCTGGGAGTATTTGAGACACTCGATGACCGGCGACATGTAGGGATCATAGGCCAGTGGGTTCAGATCAATCACGAGGCATTGCTGAGGACGGATTGGAAGAATCTGAGAAGTAGCATGGACGGAAGAGGATTCAGCCATTGTTGCAGGTTGGAGAAGAAGATAACCGGGAGAGAGTTTGGAAGTATTTTTTCTTTGGAAATTATGGGGCAGTAAAGAGGTAAAAGGTGGTGTTGATGGGTTTTTATAGTAGGTGATAGGAGAGAGAAAGATCGATTCAAATCTCTTGTGGAAATACGGAACGGTTTTTGAGTGACTGATTGGTGACAGTTGGGACGTGTGATGATCACGTAGGAGAGAGAGTGTCAGATTCCTAGGATCACGCCGCCCAATAAGCGCCGGTTCAGAGAGAGGAACCGTTTCCATTTCCACACGCGCCATTAATGCCAGATGGATGACGCTTCAATACTGCACACACGTCCAAAGGTGTCAGAAAAAGCGCGGCCGCTTCAAATTCACGCGCCCTCCTTTTGTACCGTCGTTTGAATTTCTATCCTTTGAACTTCCGCCGTGTCAGCAACGTTTTGTCTTTTCCCCTTTTTAATCAGCTGTATTCAATTTAGGACCCACGTGGCTAATTTTTGGCCACAACTTCATTAGTAATCCCGCAGTAATAAACCAACCTGTAAAATAATTAGTAACGGAATTTTTGAAAATCTAGGATTTTCGTGCAAAGAGTGTAAAAGATAAAGAAATAAAGCAACTCTTTTTAGGATTATCTGTGATGTCAATTATGACACGAGACTGATGATCCCGGGCACGAATCTCTTCCTTCAAGATCAAGAGAGACCTCAAAGTGTTAGTGTGGAATCCCGTTGAATTACGATCAAACATTTATTAATAAATGTTGAAAGGCTTCTTTTAATAAGGCTAATTGAGGGTGGTTTCGCTTTGAGTCAACAATTCAATTCTTGATATAAGAACGAATGTGAACAAAGTACTTGTGAGACCGGTGTAGTCTGTTGAACAAGTAGGTTAGAGTTGATTTTTAAGTGGCTTGGATAAGTATAAAATCTCAGATAAAAAAATAGAACTGGATCACATGGGAAGAAATGTTATGGTGTGTAACAATTTCATTGGGATCACGCAAAAGAAAATTTGAGATTTCATGAAGGTACATTCGTCAATTCATTGGTGAAAACTTGATCAAGTTAATTGGTCACCGTCAATTCGTTGGTGTTGAATTTTGGGTTTCACTTAGCTCGTAGTGGCACGAAACTAAGATCATAAACACAGATGATGTGTAACCGTAAACCTCAGTGGTAGATTCTGAGAGTCTCAGGGGTTACAGGGATGAAACGAATGTAATGGAGAAGTGTAGTGGGGATGGTGAAAGAAAACATAGTACCTCTGCTGCGAAAGAAAGGACCAAGCAGGAGACTCTTAACTCATGTGAGAAGAGTGTGAGGTAGCTCACGATTAGAATAAATAAGTTGGCCTTATTGGGAAGACAAGGTTTGTGTATACCAGGTCGTGAAGGCAATTATTCAAAATCTTATGAGACTTGGGACACATACAGCAGCATGCTTCTAGGGACACTTAAGTAATTTATCAAATATATCCCCATGAACAAACGAACACAAAAAGAAAAATGAAAGAAAATATTTTTGGAGTTTTTTGAAATTTATATAAAAATAATAAAAATAAATAATAAAAAAATTAAAAATAAGACCTAAAAAAAATTATAAAAGAGTAAAAAAAATAATAAAAAAAAACTTGGAAAAAGATTGAAAAACCGAACCCGAGCGTTCGGTTGGTTTCGGTTCAGGAAAATTTTGAAAAACCGAACCCGAACCTTCGATTGGTTTTGGTTCTACAAAATGTTGAAAAACCGAACCCGAACCTTCGGTTGGTTTCGGTTCCACAAAATTTTGAAAAACCGAACCCGAACCTTCGGTTAGTTTCGGTTCCACAAAATTTTGAAAAACCGAACCTGAACCTTCGGTTGGTTTCGGTTCCACAAAATTTTGGAAAACCAAGAAAGTTAGATACAAAAGAAATAAATACTTTAAATATAGAGAAAACCAAAATGGTACAAGAAATATACAACATAGAAAGACTACCTTTGAGGTGATGAGCGAGTCAGATGATTGAACCGAACCCGAACGTTCGGTTGGTTTCGCTTCTTACGGTTGAGTTTGAGAGGTAGTGTGAGGTACTGAATCTGATTCCATCATACCTAGCCCTTGCAAAATTTTATTGAATGATGCTTCAGGAAGGGCTTTGGTGAAGACATCAGCCAGTTGATCAGTGGTTCTTACGAAGTGAACTTCGACATTTCCATCTTCCACATGATCTTTGATGAAGTGATACCTCAGTGCTATGTGTTTGGTTTTAGAGTGTTGCACTGGGTTATGACAGATCCTAATTGCACTTTCAGAGTCACAATATAGTGGGATCTTCTTCATATTGAGTCCATAGTCTCAAAGTTGACTCTGGATCCAAATCACTTGTGATGTGCAGGACGTAGCGGCAATGTATTCCGCTTCAGCAGTAGACAGCGACACACATGTTTGTTTCTTTGATTGCCAGCTGACAAACTTCCCATCAAGAAATTGACAGCCACCAGTTGTGCTTTTGCGGTCGAGTCCACATCCTCCAAGGTCAGCATCAGAATAGGCTTGAACGAAGAAGCCTGAATTGGATGGATACCATAGACCTAAGGAGGCGGTTCGCTTGAGATAGCGTAGGATGTTCTTCACTGCCAGCATGTGAGGTTTGCGTGGGTTAGCCTGAAATCGAGCACAATAACACACAGAAAACATGATATCAGGCCTGCTAGCAGTTAGATACATCAATGAGCCTATCATTTCACGATAGAGCGTGATGTCAACAGCAGGTTTATCTAGTGAAGGGGTCAGCTTGGTGCCGAATGCCATTGGGACTTTGACTTTTGAGTCTCCCATCATTCCAAACTTCGCTAGGAGAGTCTTTGTGTAAGCTTCCTGATTGATAAAGATGCCTTCGGGTCCCTGTCTTATGTTTAAACCAAGGAAAAAGTTAATAGGACCCATTGAGCTCATTTCAAACTTAGTCTCCATCAACTTTCTGAATTCAGCTGTTAAGCTGGGATTCGTGGAGCCAAAGATGATGTCATCGACATAAATTTGAACTATCATAAGGTGGTTACCTTCCTTTTTGCGAAAGAAGGTTGGGTCAACCGAACCTTGTTTAAATTTGGACATCTTTAAAAATTTTGTAAGCGTTTCATACCAGGCTCTCGGAGCTTGTTTGAGGCCGTACACAGCTTTATCCAGAATGTAGCAATGATTTGGATGCTTTTCATTCACGAACCCAGGAGGTTGCTCCACATACACAGTTTCTTCAAGTTCTCCATTGAGAAACGCACACTTGACGTCCATTTGGAAAACCTCAAAGTTTTTGTGAGCAGCATAGGCCAGAAATATTCTCACCGATTCTAGCCTAGCTACTGGAGCGAACGTCTCTTCGTAATCTATTCCTTCCTCCTGACAGTATCCCTTGACCACCAGACGAGCCTTGTTCCTTATGACATTACCTTCCTTGTCCATTTTATTTCTGAAAACCCATTTAAGACCAACAACCGAAGCATCTGGAGGCGTTGGAATGAGGCGCCAGACTTTGTTCCTTTCAAACTCGTTCAGTTCGTCTTGCATTGCTTGAACCCAATCAGAGTGATCGAGGGCAGTATTCACTGTCTTCGGTTTAACTTTTGATACGAATGAGTTAAACATACAAAACTCTACCTTTGAGAATAAAGATGTCTGTTTTGCCTTCAGTTGAGATCGGGTCAGAACCTTTTCAGATACATCACCAACTACTTGAGAGATGGGATGATCTCTGGTCCACTTGGTAAGAGGAGGGTAATTTGGATCGAAGGTTGGATCTAGTTCAGCGTTGATCATCTCTTCTGGCTCAGATTGGCTCTCATAATCAAGCATCATATCATCATGCTCCCCCTCAATTGATGAGTCTTGAGAAACATGAGGTTCAGGGGATTCTTGTGGTGCTGGATTTTCAGGCGTTGAAGCACCTTCGCTTGGAGAGGGATCTTCGGTAGGAGAGGTACCTTCGGTTGTTGAAGGACCTTCGGTTGAAGTAGTAGAGCTTGGCTCCCCCTTGACTTGTGAGCTTGACTCCCCCTCGACTTTAGTACTTGGCTCCCCCTCGACTGAAGCATTGTTGGTTGGAGATTCATCAGTGGGCGATTCTCCTTCATGCATTCGTCTTGCAGCATCTTCGACTATCTGCTTCATATGATCTATTTTGTTGTCGGCTGCACCTGCTTCTGAGAGAGAAGCTTTTTCCGGTTCGTCAAAGAGATCCAGAAAATTCTCGTACATATTGGCGATTGAGACTGTGACTTGACCAGTTTGAGGAAAGATTTCCCTGGCAGTGTCATCTATGGCCTGTAGCTTCTTGACATAGCTATCGTCGAAGGTCACATAGTATGTCTCTTCAATCCTTCTTGATCGTTTGTTTAGGACCCTGTACGCCTTTGAAGTGAGTGAGTAACCCAGAAAGATTCCCTCGTCAGCTTTGACATCAAACTTGTTGCGGTGTTCTTTAGAGTTAAAGATGAAACACCTTGAGCCAAACACATGGAAAAATTTCACGTTGGGTTTTCTGTTATTTATTATCTCATATGGTGTGAGCGTGAATCGCTTATTGAGATAGGACCTGTTCTGTGTATAACAAGCAGCAGAAATAGCATCAACCCAAAAATAAAGAGGTAAGGAAGCGAAACTTAACATAGTTCGGGCAGCTTCACACAAGGATCGGTTTTGTCTTTCGACTATTCCGTTCTGTTGTGGTGTGTAGGGAGCTGAGAAATTATGACTGATTCCCTTTTCTGTAAGAAACTCTTCAAACTCTTTGTTCTTGAATTCGAGACCATTGTCGCTCCTGATGTTTCGAACGACCTTTTTGAGCTGGACTTCAATTTGCTTGATAAACACCTTCAGCTTTTGAGTCGCTTCAGATTTGAGCTTTAGAAAGAACACCCATGTAAATCGTGAGAAGTCATCAACGATAACAAGAATATACTTGCTACCACCGATGCTTTCGATAGATGAAGGACCACACAAATCGATATGAAGCAATTCGAGTGGTTCAACAACTTTTGTGTTAATTATGGATGGATGACTTTGACGACTCTGCTTTCCCATTTCGCATGCAGCACACAAATGCTCTCTGTCAAACTTTAGCAGTGGAAGGCCCCTAACATGACCTCCAGTGACAAGTCGGTTGATATCCTTGAAATTGAGATGAGAGAGTCTTCGGTGCCACAACCAGCTTTCGTCGGATTGAGCTTTTGATAGCAGACATATGGCTGGGTTTCCTTTGATGGGTTTCATGTTCAGAGGAAACATTTCACCCTTTCGCTCTGACTTCAGAATCACTTTCTTTGTCTTTTTCTCTATGATTTCAGAACCTTCATCATCGAATGAAACTTTGAGACCTGTACCTCCAACAAGCTGAGATACACTGATGAGGTTGTGTTGAAGTCCTTCCACATAGGCCACCTTCCTTATGGTAAAATCACCATTCGTTATCATCCCATATCCCTTTATGGTGCCGAAAGAGTTATTTCCAAATTTAACATTGCCACCATTTGCAAGAGATCTGTATTCCCTATGCGCCTCTTTCCTCCCCGTCATGTGACGCGAGCAGCCACTGTCGATGTACCATTCTTCGTCAAACTGCTCGTCACTTATAACCTGCAAAAATTAAGCAGATTTAGGAACCCAAAGTTTCTTGGGTCCATGTGAGTTTTTCATGGGAACAGGAATAGTAAGAGAGATGTCAACTAGATATGTTCGTTTTATTAGAGTTGTTTCATCTTTCTTTTTAATGGTGAAGACTTTTATTTTGTTAGGATTGGTTTTGTTTGCTTTGGACTCAGGTTTGGATTCATCGACCTTCTGCTTTCCCTTCTGTTCAGCAGATGGACGAGGTTTTTGAGAACCCACAGAATTAGCGTTAGAGCAAGATGGAGATGAACGAGAAGAATTAGGAAGAGAGGATTTGGATCTGGATGGAGATGTCTTCCTTGCTGATGACTCTAGGTGACCCTTTTGCTTTTGATCGTTGGTGGGGTTAACCTTTGAGTCTTGTTCTCGTCTGACTTCAGAGCCGAACCTCTGAGTTCGGTTTGAGTTGTTCTTAGAACCGAACCTTTGGTTTCGGTTGAAATCCTTTTCAGAACCGAACCTTTGCTTTCGGTTGGTATTTTCATGCGAACCGAACCTTAGCTTTCGGTTGTTGTTTTCTTGCGAACCGAACCTTGGCTTTCGGTTGTTGGAATTATCAGGCTTTCTTACGGGATTATTTTCATACTTCAGATTCTTGTCCTTGTGTGAATAGTATGCATTCTGGGAGTGCCAGAATTGTTTCCTTTCAGAAAGGTTTTTCCTGTATCTTAGGTTCCTTTCTATCTTTTTATCCCTCATCTGTTTAGGTTGATGATGAACGTTCGCTTTCGCTTTTGATGTCACCTTGGCTGGTTCCTTTTGAACTTTAGGAGTTTTTCTTTGAGCCGAGGGAGCAGAGGGAATATCTGAAGAAGATTCAGTTTCCCCTGAGGAAGTGGAAGGAGTATCTGATGAAGTTTCACTTCGAGCTGTTGGCGTTGAAGGAATATCTTCTTTTGCTGAACGATCAACCTCTTGAGGAGTATCTTTTGTACCACTTGTGCTTGGTTCACTGAAATTATCAGGCTTGTTCAAGGGTTCAGGTATGTATCTTCCTTTCTTCATCCAGGAGGTTCTTTCAGACAGGCCGACGGTTTCGTTTCCATTATCAATGGGAGCTTCCCAGAAGTACTCATCACAGCCATCAGCATTGTCTTCGTTAACAATAGCTGTGAGTTCAGCTGTTTGATGTTCGGTTACTCCAGTGACTTTGTATACCTGATTTGGAGTGGTCCTGACCTTTTGATATACGACAGCTTTTTCTATTTATTTCGGGGACTTTTGTTGGGACAATCTAGCGAATTCCACAGAATTTTCAGAAATAAGATTTTTGTGGTTTTCAGTTTCGCTTTTAACAAATTCTGAGCAGTCAACCGTATCCTCTACAGAAATTTCACTCATGTTTTCGTCCTCGTTAAGCTCAGATGCATTTTCAACATCGATTTTATTTTCTGAGCTTACTTTGGCGTTAAGAGAGTCAAACTTTTGTATGGTTTCGGTTCTCAGTTTAAGTCTGTCGTTTTCATCCAAAAGATTTTTGAGCATGTCCTTGTGGTCTTTGGACTTAATGAAGGACTCAATTTTGTCCAGTCCAATTTTATAAGTTGGGTTGACATCATCAGACGATATCACACTCTCACAATTGTAAGCTTCGGCATCGATTTCATCCTCCTTAAATTCTAGGAAGGGCAAAATCATGCGATGGATCTTTTGGCCTATCTCACAATCCAAGTGAAGTTGAGTAATATTGGAATATAAACGTTTAGCTATTAAACAAAAAACATTTCGTTGTTTTAACAATTTCAAATTGTCTCTCTGCAAATAAATGTTTTCGTCTTTAACTTTAATTAATTCCGACTCTTTTAACTCAATCCACATTCGCCGCTCCTCACTCTTCGACGCCACCCTGCTTAATTGATCAGTCATGTTAGAATTGGTGACTCGAGTTTGAGTTAAGCTACTATCTAAATGAGAAATTCTTGTATTAACATTTTTTAGTTCTTTCTCATATGAGGATGATGGTACTTTAGATGAAATAAAAACAGATTGTACCTTCTTTATCAATTCATCGAGCTCATTGAACTGTTGGCTGAGTGGTTTGGCCGTAAAGCACATATCTTCCTGCACCTTCGGTCCATTGCTTCCTCCATCGGTGTTGTATCCCCTCATTTGAGACACTTCAGTCACCATGAAGCATTTTCCACCACTGCTTTCCTCCTTAGCCACATATGCCTTTCCATGAGTAGGCTTCCTCACTTCTTCGTCTTCTGAGTCAGTAGACCAAACTTCAGTGCTACCGAACTCATCGTCATTGACCGAACCCTGCACAATAAGAGCATTAATAGAAGGGTTAGCGGTAGACTTCTTCTTTCTCAACTCATCCAATCTCCTCTGCAGCACAGCTTCCTCATCATTTCCATTGTCCTTTTCAGCCATCTTCTTAAGAACACAGTCCTTAGCGTAGTGGTTCTTGCCACCACAATAGAAACAGCTTACTCCGGAATCGCCATCTGCTTTCGGTTCCTTTTTGGGCTCCTCAGCTTTCGGTTCATTGTTTGCTTTTTCTGAGCTGTAACTCCCCTGCCAGTTTCTGTTTTTGTTGCTGGGGAATCTCTTCTTTATGAACCTCTTAGGATTGGATACCATCATGGCATAATCCTCAGTTGTGAGGTCATATTCTTCCAAGTTGAGCTCTTCATCCTCCACTACAGCTTTACTTTTAGATAGGAGGGCCAACGAACCAAGACTGGAGACAACATTCTTCTCTTGAACCACAATCTTCTCTTGGGACTTTAGAATACCCACCAGTTTCGCCAAAGAATATGATTTAAACTGTTCATGGGCTTTGACTGTGGAAACAACTGCTCTCCATTCAGATCACAGTCCATTCAAGAAAGTAACCTTTTGTTCGATGAGCTTCCTTTCAATGTCATGTTTGATCATCTTGCTGAGAAGATGATTGAAGCGATCAAACGTCTGGGTCACAGTTTCTTCGGCCCCTTGCCTGAATTCACCAAATTCAGATAGAAGCAAGGTTTGGATGGAATGTTCAAGATCTTCGTCTGTGGAATACAGTTCGCGAAGCCTATCCCATACTTCCTTCGCCGTAGTGCATGAGCTGACCAGTCTGAATGTGTCGGACTGAAGGGCGAATCTGATCAACCTTAGTGCCTTAATATTGCACTAGAATTTGTCTTTTTCATCTTGCGCAATATTCGTCACGTCCTTAAGCAAATCGTTGTACTCTTTTTGCGTCTTAATAACTCTGGATGTCGCGGAATGAGAAAACGGTCCGTTGATGATAGCTTCCCAAATGAGAAAACCATTGTCTTCCGATCCAATCACATAGTCTTCAAAATGATGTGCCCATACTTCATAGTCATGGGTGTACAAGATTGGAATCTTTGTCGTCGAACCGATGCTGTTGGAAATATTAATAGGGTTTGATTGCGTTGCGTCCATAATGATCGTAATAACCTGTTCAAAGATCAGACTTGTAATAAAGCAGATTAGGGCAAAACAATAAATACTAAGATACGTCAATTAAGATGACGGCTCAATAAATATCGATGATTGCGGAAAACCCTAATGGAAATCTTTTTCACAGAAAAGATGTGTATCGATTACATAGCCTCCTGCTCTGATACCAATTGATAGGATTAAAAACAACCTTTAATCTATGAAGATCGATTAGATCTTGAACAAGTATATCAATATGAAACAGCAAGAACACAATATTAACAACAAGGCAGAACGCAATAATAAGAACAAACAGCTTGAATCAAACGTGTCGAATGATTAAATAAAATCCTTAGAAGAGCTCGATTAAGAACATCAACTGTAAAGGATTGGAAGATTACAAGAATGATTACTGGAAAAATATTGTTCTCTTGATCAATCGCTATGTCGATAATCTCTAGAATCTTAACCTAATATGCATGCAAGCATTAACTTAAATACTATACATAAAAGGCTCTCGGTTGGACAGGCCCAAACCGGAGAATAAAAAGGCTAATCTAACGAGCCCAAAAGACGCAACATCAAAACTCTTTTCAGCCCAACACATGCATACATCAAGAGTCAAAAAGATAATAAACACATACGAACCTAGTGTCCTACTGTACAGTGAGCAAACTGATCTCAGTACGATGTCAACAAATCACACACTCGCTGCTCCTACCATGGCTTCTCACACTGAACATATCCAAGATCAATCAAAATCAATAATTTGGGTAATAACTTGAAACCCATGGTCCCACACTCATTCCATCATACTAAGGGTAAAAGACCATTTTACCGTTCCTATACATGACCCAACAATACATGGCCTAAAACCCAAACGACCTAAAGTCCAAAATGGCCCATAAGTGTATCTCATGAGTACACCCCGTGTACCAGCCTAGTACGCCCACATACTGGATGATGAAGCCCATCATATAACCCATCACAGTGAGGAAATTAGGAAATCAATGCATTACGCTGAGCGTATGCATACGTACGCCTAACATACTCCATTGATGGCCAATTCTCACTTTTAGCACTTAATGCTTAAGACCAAATCTTCCAAGTCACAGATCTAACCTCTAATGGATGTCTTAAGTCACAAAGTTCCTGACTTTATGACTTTTCATGGCTTGGGGGTTGTTTGATAGTTTCTGAGCGAGTAAGATCTGACTAAGTTAGAGTCTGACTGGGTCTGAAGTTCTGACTGAAACTACCTCTGATTGAAACCCTGTTGTTTGATTATGGCTCTGACTAATTATACAGAATGCTGGAAATGACTATTTTACCCTTCTCTTCTATTTTCCAAAATTTGGTTGTTTTGTGTCATGGTGTAATTTCAATGGACAACATCCAAATTTCTTTGGTCATTTTTCATCAACTTCTTTTCATTTGTCTATTTTACATACTATGGACTGATGACTGTTTTTGCCTCACACCAAACTAGCAAGTGACAACCATACTTCCAGCTTCATTCTACCCACTTTTCAATTTCTTTTGGGTTTTTACATCCCTCGACCTGCAAGTCATTTTCCATGTTTGTTGGCATCTATATATTTGTATCTTCCAAATTGTTTCAAGCTTCTGCAACAATACCAAAATTACTTCTATCACTTCCAATTCTCTAAATGTAAAAAATAAAAGAATTCATAGAAAACTGAATTGTGAACCCATGGAAAAGGTTGTAAGCAAATAGAAACACTATACCTCTATTTGTTCTTGCAATTTCTTTTATACTGTGCAACAATACCAAATAAACCTGGATCAAATTGAAACATAAATAAAGCCAAATACACTTAAAACAAGCAAACCAGTACACTCGTCCATATATAATTTCATGAAGATTTCAAGAATTACTGTTAGGGAAATAAGAGGACCGATCGATTAATTACTTGGGCTTTAAGCTTATTGGGAATCAACTCAAAAGCAAGTAGAAGGAAGCAATGTATGTATTAGAAATCTATTTAAACACACTGAACACTCGATTTCAAAGAACTAAAGCATCGATTTCAAGCATATAAAAAATCAATTTCAAAGAATCAATTTTATAGAGAGACGGGAATTGAAAACCTATTTATTAGGTCAAAATAGGAAAATTCTTACCACACTAGAGGAGGAGCCAGGTAGGAGACCTGAAGTAAAGAGGTAGGAGGCTGAAGGAAGGAAGCCTTGGCAAGCGAAAGAGAAGGGTATACGAGGGAGAAGATGATTATTGTCTCGGTCAGGCTTTATTTTTTAAAGGTCCCAGTCAGCCGTTCATTAGCCATTTACTGACCGAGTAAGAGCTCTAATATTGGTATCAAACAGCAAGACTAGGACCGAGTTAGATAAAACCTCTGACCGGACCTTGTCAGAATGAAATCAAACAAGGCCTTAGTGGGGTCCAAGCCAAAGATCTAAATTCATAACTTCGCCAAAAGGTCACAAACTCATGTGTAGAAGAGGTTTACTCATCAAGCTCCAATTTTTATAACTTAATGACATCAAAATGACTAGAAATGGGGCTCAAATGTTTTGGAGTAAATTCTACTCACAAGATCCAAATCATGTAACCAACACATGCTCATAGCATGACCTAAATCTTGATATACATCAAAGTACCTTGTAGTTTGAAGCTTTGTACCACCAGAAAATAGATCAATGTGAACAAGGGCTATATCTATAAGTTCCAAGACAACCAACACCTCTCCAATGAGTTCTTCTTCTTCCAAATGCACCAAAAACCCACCAAAATCACTTAAAGGCTCAATAATCTTTTAGATGAGGCTAGGGTTTCGAGGGAGCAACTTAGGAGGGTGGAGGATGAAGGTAAGAATGGTTAGAAATGAATTACGACCTTTAAATAAGGTTCATCACCAAAAATTAGTGTTTGAGTTTGGATCGTGTACGCCTAGCATACTACTGGTACGCCCATCATACTAGGTTGTCCTCCGCGGTCAATCATGCCTAATACGCCCAGCGTACGCCCTGTACGCCCAACATACTCAGCTTAACCTAAAATTTTCATAATTTCTAATGGTCACAACTTCTGCATCCCTAATCCGTCTTCGGCGTTCTTTATATGCTCGGAAAGGTAATAAAACGCCATACAATCCTATCAACTCTCATTTGACTTAAAACCTTCCGAACTTAAATCCTTAATTCATGAAGGTCTAAAGCATCACTTTCATCGTTATACTCTGGGGCTCCAAAGCGCACACCAAACTCTTGGATAACTTAACGTATATTACTTGCATCTAAATGAGTCTAAACCCCTCTTTCCAGAAAGACCGAATCCTTATGATCAATGATCTTCAAATCATGTCCCCGGATTAAGAAACAATCTAAAAAAGTGTGTTACAACTCTCCCCTACTTAAATTAGATTTCGTCCTCGAAATCATCCCTCACTACTGTTAGATTAATGTCTAAGTCCATAACTATATTTGGTATGTACTTGACCCGACCCGGCATGGTCCATTTGGGTTGCACTTCACCGACACAATTTATATGGATAATCTTTTGAGAATAGTATGTTTATGATTAATATTAATATATTATAACTTCTAATATATTATTATGGAATCATATTATTTAATTAGTATTGATCAAGAATTAATTTATAATTAATTAAGTGATCAAAAGGAACTAATTAAATATGGACTCTTATATATATATGGAATGGGCCAAGTTCATTTAGGTTGGGCTAAGCTTTCATGGATAGTCCATGGAGTGTTTAACCCATGGATCCTAGGAAATGATAGGTCATGGGTACTAGGGTTTAACCCTAATCCTCCATACTATCTAAAGATGTCCTTGGTTAGTGAAATGGGCACTAGTGTGGATACACTAAGAAGGGCTAGCCAATTTCACAAGAGAAAACCAAGTATCCATATTCTCTAAAGTATTCCAAGGTGTCTTGGTGATTTGTGATTCCACTTGAGGCTTCCACACTATTGGGGCTAAGCTCTTAAAGCTTGAAGACATCAAGCTACATCAAGAGGTATGTATTCTATCTTGCTACATTCATAGTTTTTGTATGCTAGATTAGGATAATACCTTGGATGTTCTTATTTGCATGTATAATAGAGAAAACATAGATCCAAGGTATTTAGGGTTGCATGTACACTTAGGAAGTGTTAGAATGCTCAAAACCCAACAGTGGTATCAGAGCCTAGGCTTGTTTTCTTGTTATACCTGCAATAGAAGCTGAAAAAATGAATTTGGTGCTGTCTGATCATCAGACTCGGCGAGTCCATCAGAGGACTCGGCGAGTCCATGCCTAAAAATTGATGAATTCGATCCAACTCGCCGAGTTGGTTCATGCACTCGACGAGTTGGACCCCCAGACAGCATAAACTCGACTTTTTTGGCTAGAAATGGACTAGGAACATTACCCTAAGTTGTTTTTGAACTTATAAACGTGTTTTTTGACGTGGTAATGTTCATGCTAATCCATTTTCAAAGATAATTGTCAATAGATTCATGTTTTGTATTAGTTTAAGGTTTAGACTAATTACATGAAAAAGTTTGATTTGAATTATCTTGTTCTTATGAGTTGCTTAGATTAATAGAAAAGTTAATTGAAATTATTGTTTTCAATCCAAATTAATCTAAGAGTTGATTCTAAAATGTGTTTGTGTAACTTGTCCTCAAGTTATATGAAAAGTCACATTTAAGTTTCATAAAACTCATAAAAGTTGGCAATGGTTACAAAATGAAGAGTCTTGTGTCATTGAATAATTTTTTATGACTCCATAACTTGTCCTCAAGTTATGGAAGTTCAAAAGTCACTTCATTAAAGAAAAATATGTAACCATAATTAAATCCATAAGTTATAAAATAAAGAAAAAGTTAGTTCTTTTATTAGTTTAAAGTCTTCCATAACTTGTCCTCAAGTTATGGAACTTGAAGAGTTTTTGGATTAAAACTACTTTAAACACATAAGTTATGGAATTAATTAGTTTTGAATAGTTTCAAAACTTGCCCTCAAGTTTTGGAATTTGAAAAGTTTTCCTTATGAATACTTTAATTCCAAGTTAGCCCTTAGAATTTTAAAAGTTAAAATTCAACCCTTATACTTTATAATATTATAAGTTAATAATATATATATATATATATATATATATATATATATATATATATATATATATGTATAAGAGTAAAGTCAGTCTTACCGCTAGTACGCCTCATTCACGAAGCCGGTCTATAAAGTGGGTATAAGGTTGTTGCCTATAAAATGGCAACTTAATGGGTCTCCACTCTCACCCACCGCTTGCTTGACCGGTGGAGGGTCGTTAGCCGAACGGGTTTGACAAGACTATAATTCTCCTTCATTAAAAGTATTAATGATAATACTAAATAACTAAACTCTTAATAATACCCAATCTTAGTTACTTAGGAAAAATGTGAATAAGGTGCTAACCCATGAAATTACACTTTACACTTTGTCTAAGTCGTTAGTGGAGCGTGTGTGGTTAACCGGCACACTAACTTGGACTTAACAAGGTAGGTAAAGGGTGACTTAATATTTATCATAGTATCGATGGAGCGTGTGTGGTTAACCGGCACATCGATTGAGGGGTAATTTATTAAGGGTACCAAGTGATTTGCATGGTTACTTCACACCTTGTTTTGTGATCCTCGGCATCCCAGTCACAAAACCTGAAGGGCACACTCGAGATTGAAACATGCCTTTGAACAGTTCAATGAATCTCAAAGATCTAGGAGTTTCAAAACCAATTAAAACCTAATAATACATTTCGTTTATCTTGGTGGAAATTGGTGAATCGTCATTCACCTACCTTCAAATATTTTATAGCTTGGATTACGGCATCCCTCTTCTGAGTTTTAAAATAGTTTGTTGGGTCCTAGCCTTAATATTTCATATTGGGTGTCATATTAAGGACTTTAAATCAACTATCTTGAATATCTCCCAAAAGATGTCTGTTTTAGACACCTATGATCTTCCCAAATCTCTTGAAACAAGGTTTCCTAATGAGGATGATGTCCCATGGATATCATACTTCTTTCTCCTCCTCCAAGTATTCTCCCTAACCCACAAGTTCTTGAAAAGTTTAAGGTCACTCAAGCCCTATTGGCAAGGCAAGGTCTAGGTGTGATCACATCTTGGAGATGTAGTCACATATTGACAAGCCGGGAGAGTTGGGTGTCAAAGTCTTGAGAAAGTTGGTGGTTCAACTACTTTCTAAGTCACATAGTGAGTTCTTTTGGAACACCTATGAAACAGACTATGACAAGACCCTTAATGATCTTATCTATTTACTAAGATCAACTTCCTAAAACTTTATGGACATTGACAATGATGACATTGGATATCTAGTAAAGCTCTCTCTTCCCTGTGGAAAGGGATCAGCCATAGTCAACTCGGTTGACCAAATGGTAAAGAGAAAAGCTAAGTCTGTGATAGTCTCGTGTACCATTATCAAAGGGTTCATATGTTTATGTTTCCAAAGGAAGGGGCATTGGTCACGAAGCTGCCAAATTTACCTAAGGATGTTAAAGTCAATAAGTTTGACTCTACTTCAGGTAAAGTCCACTATCTAACTCTGTTAAGTTTTTATTCTGAGATTCTTGATACTTGATGTGACTGGGTCACATGGTGATGTTTTAAGAATCAAAGAAAAAGTGGAGAAACTTAAAGAAAGAATATGCTGAATCTGATCGCATAGATGGATTTCTATCGCATAGTTTGAAAAATCGGATTCTTGAGCTACTTCTTAGGAGTTATGAGATATTGCTTAAGGCATAGATAACAACAAGTTTTCATATGGATTGTAAGGATAAGTTTTTCCGCAAAGTTTTAAAATAAAAGAAAAATTTTTGATTTTATTTATTTTAAAATATCCTTACAATGGCATTTAAGGAAAAATTGTTGCTTATATGATTCCATTAAGAGCAAGAGTGGAAATATGAAATTGATTCTTTCATTTGTGGTAATGTCTAGATTTACCAAATAAGGAAAGATTCTCATCACCCAAGTTTCAATTGGACCGGAACTTGGAATCATGCAAGTTGTATAGCATGATGAATGAGAACTTTCAAGTATTGGAAAAATTAAGACTAATTACTTGTTCACATGGATGTGTGAGTCAAGTAAAGGACTAAGGGATCGAGTACACATTCTTGTGCACTGGTCAAGTCCACCACAAAAAGATTGATAAAACTATTCGTCATAGTTTACTAAAGCACAGTAAATATGATTATACTTACAAGCTTAAGTGTAATTCTGAGACATTGGAAAAGGGTTCCAATGTAAGGCAGAGCGAATAAGATGAATCAAATTAGGCAGAAGGATAAAATTTTCTCAAATCTGAAAAGATGGGAGAGTACTTTAGTATCAGTTTTTGTGATCATCTTAATGATTAAGAAACCATAGCACAATTAGTTCTCTAAGGAAGTCTTAGTGCATTCTTATGACTAAGAAGAGGGATCTTGAATTGTTGAAGTGGTTAAATCAAGAAGATGAGTCATACTTCGTTCCAATACAAGTCTTAGAGTCATACTCCAAGATTGTAACTTGAGTGACATGTCTTAAAGAAGGTTTAAAACACTTGTCAAATGTAAGAGTAAAAGTTTTCTACTCTTGTACATTTGAAATTGGTAAGTTGTGATGTTTTGGATAAAACAAAGACCAACTTAGGCCAATGTTGCGAAGTGTTTGTCTTGATTAGAATCCACACTATCTCTTGGATGTTTGACAAGGGAGTCTTATAGGTCAAGAGGACAGTGGGAGTCTTAAAGGTCTTGAAAGTATCAAGAACTAATCAAGAAAAAAACCTAAAGTTCTTCACTAGCACACAACTTGAGGCTCATAACCTATCGTGTTGACATATTCTGTGCCCATTCCAGTTAAAGTTGACTTTGCATATGAGTTCTTAGAGTTCTCAATTTGTTGCACAACAACTTGGAAGCAATGGCAGGCCCTTGAGATGCCAGGTGGCAAGAAATTAAGATTGAGTTCAGTCCATATGAGTTTGGATTTGTCATTATCCTTGCCTTGTGACTATGGTTTTGACAATTCACATGGATAAGAACACATACACCATTAAATCTAAGTGTCATAAGGTTTCTCTCCGATTCATGAAAATGATGGTGAGGAAACACTTTCACTAAGTAGATTTTAGCTAGATAGCAACTGTGACATTTGCATTCTCAAAGTCATTAGTGGAGCGTGTGTGGTTTACCGGCACACTAACCTGAACTTGTGAGAACTGGCAAAAAGGACTAACCATTATGATTACGGCATCCCTCTTCATAATTGTTTAGACTCACAAGTGTGCTATCTAATGCATGATTTTGATGAAGTCTTATCAACACAATCTAGTATCAGAAATCTGAACTTTGGTAAGAAAGTCAATGAAGTATTGATTTCTAGAAGTCCAGCTGATTTCTGGGTACATGTCAAAGCTAGTGGGAGCATAAGTGTTATGCTAATAATCATCATGTTAGTGGGAGCATGATAATTATGATAAGTATTGCAAGTTAGCAATGTTAATTATAGAAAAACAAAAGTTTCAATTGGGAAAGAGTTGTTTTGCTATAACTAAGGGAGAGGAAATTATACTTCATCTCAAATCTATAAGCTTAGATCGTGAGGTTTTAATCATTTAGTCAAGGATATATATGAATTTCATGTTGGAATGGCTCAACATAAGGAAATTCTGTATACGGGTCCATTATTTGCGTTCTAAAATTCGATTATGATTACGGCATTCCTTTTCATAATCTGAATTATGAGAACTTGGCAAATAGAAATGGAAATGTTATAGCAAAAGACTGGTTTAGTCTTTATGTGAGACATCATGAATCGTGTCCCATATGCTTCGGATATAGGATCGATTCCATGTACTATATTCATCCTTTCTAAAATTTTCCAAATGCCTGGGGCATTAAGAAGGGAAAAGATTTAGAACTGGATATGACAAAAAGGATTAAACAATTTTCAAGGACAATCTAAGGTTTACCAAAGATTGGTTGCTCAAGGACAGTTGGAAGTGTAGTGATAATTCTCGAAGGACCATATTGACATAGTCTGTAAGGAGGCAACTCTTGTTCAGAAGTGATAGTCAAAATGGAATCTGGAAATGTTTCAAAGTTAGAAATTATTCAATCTGTGTAAGATTAAGGAAACTTAATGCAAGAAGGATATTTCCAAGGAGTTGATCTCCTTTGGAATACTCTGTAATGATTGTTGCCAAGTCTTTGTGAGTTTGTGCATAATCGTTACAAGAGTATCAATGCATATAAGTTTAGAATCTAACAGATTTCAGTAAATGGCATGAATTTGGAATTCTCGCATTTGCAGTAAGGATTTGGGAGTGTGAAAAGAGAATCATTGAAGTTATGTTCAATTGATCTAGTTCACAAAGTAAAGATCATAGACAAACACAGTATGCATACTTGGTGTGTGGCATGACTAGTGTTTAAGAAAACATAGTGTACATGCTTGGAGCATGGGACAACTATTGTTTTAAATTCAAGAATAAAGTTGATAGCTGAAACAGTATACAATGAATAATGTGTAATCATGTGGTGATAAATAAAAGGTGTTTTATTTATGTTCAAAGGGTTGATACCATATTGGATTCAATTATTATTGTGTTTCATTTTGCATGTTTTGACTTCCCGAATAAACTGGGTTATTCTTCCAGAATGACTAAGTTATTCAAACCATCCACAGTCGGTCATATGTTGGAAGTAGATATGAATTAAGACTGTCATGGGTTGGCTTGTAGAGGTCTAAGGTGTTGGACAAAGGGCTACAACACTCATGAGTTCTCATAAGTTTTGAGTATTGGATTCAACCCGCGCTCATTGGAATCACTTCATGGATTTTATCACGAGTGATCATGAGACGATAATATCTTATATTCTTCAAACCTAGAGATATGAGTTGTTACTATGAGTTGATAGTACATTGATTGCACGAAAACGCATACGGTAACTCGGTGTTATAAAACGTGCCTTTGTGTATGATTCAACAAGTAGTAGAACAAGCCATATGAGTCGAAGTTTATCCGTTCCTTTTACCTTCGGGATGAAAGCGATATCTGTGGGCCCCTCGATGATTTGATGATGACAAATGGAAGTGCTCGGCCGGGCCAGGACTGATTTGATTTGTTCAATTAGTCAGTCGTCATAAATCAAAAATCGGGAAACAACAAATGGACAGAGAGAATGATTATAATCCATGTCTCAGTCCATATGATATCTAGAATGGAGGAATATATGATCCCTTATCTAATGGACAAGTCATTGACAAAGGACAGAGTTCACCGACAAGGTTAGAGTTCGACATCGGCTTTAAGAGCTACGATTGCCAGTTAGGTTTGAAGTCATACGCAATAATAGTTTTAGACTTATCCAAGTGGGAGACTGTTGGATTAATGTCTAAGTCCATAACTATATTTGGTATGTACTTGACCCGACCCGGCATGGTCCATTTGGGTTGCACTTCACCGACACAATTTATATGGATAATCTTTTGAGAATAGTATGTTTATGATTAATATTAATATATTATAAGTTCTAATATATTATTATGGAATCATATTATTTAATTAGTATTGATCAAGATTTAATTTATAATTAATTAAGTGATCAAAAGGAACTAATTAAATATGGACTCTTATATATATGGAATGGGCCAAGTTCATTTAGGTTGGGCTAAGCTTTCATGGATAGTCCATGGAGTGTTTAACCCATGGATCCTAGGAAATGATAGGTCATGGGTATTAGGGTTTAACCCTAATCCTCCATACTATATAAAGATGTCCTTGGTTAGTGAAATGGGCACTAGTGTGGATACACTAAGAAGGGCTAGCCAATTTCACAAGAGAAAACCAAGTATCCATATTCTCTAAAGTATTCCAAGGTGTCTTGGTGATTTGTGATTCCACTTGAGGCTTCCACACTATTGGGGCAAAGCTCTTAAAGCTTGAAGACATCAAGCTACATCAAGAGGTATGTATTCTATCTTGTTACATTCATAGTGTTTGTATGCTAGATTAGGATAATACCTTGGATGTTCTTATTTGCATGTATAATAGAGAAAACATAGATCCAAGGTATTTAGGGTTACATGTACACTTAGGAAGTGTTAGAATGCTCAAAACCCAACAACTACTTCATCTGCTAAACTAGCCTATGCAGAAAAAGTTTTCCTGAATTTCTAATAGGTCTGTGATGTTGCCTCATACCGACGACTGCTCTTCTGCTAATGCAATTAACACCCAAGACATAGCAAAATTCAGAAACATCGACAAAGAGTGAGCCTTGGTAAACCATTTTTAACCAATGAGGAGTAACCATCGCTACTCTTCCAAAAATTCAGAAGTCCAATAACTTACCTGACTTTCCAACCTATGAAACTATTCCAATATGTAGCCAAAATCACACTACTTCGCAACTCAACCAAATGAAACTCTTTTGACCCTGAATTATCTTGCTAGTACTACTATAAACAGATTTCTTGATCATTTATTGTTGCTAACAGAACCTTCTATTACTCTGGGATACAAAATCCCTTACCGCTTGCTATATCTGACCATTTCGCGCATGGTATCTGTTGGATTAATGTCTAAGTCCATAACTATAATTGGTAAGACTTGACCCGACTTGACCCGACATGGTCCATTTGGGTTGCATGGCATCATGCATTTGGATAGACTATAATAAGAGAAATAACAAAAAGGTTTGTTAATATATTATAAGTTCTAATATATTAATAAGATTATTTAATTAGTATTGATCAAGAATTAATCAAGGATTAATTAAGTGATCAAAAGAAGACTAATTAAATATATGGGTTGATTGTGCATATCATCCATACTTGTATAGTGGGCTAATGCTCCATGGATTATCAAGTTGGGCTAAAACCCATAGGAGGCTCCATGGATGCTCCATGGTGTATTTGAACCCATGGATCCAAGGAAATGAAAAGCCATGACAATTAGGGTTCACCCTAATTGTCACTAACTATATAAGCATCTTATTGTTGACAAAATCGGCACTAGAGTATATGTGAAAGGGCTAGCTGATTTTATGAAGTTTGGATTTCTCTCTAATCTATTCCAAGTGTATTTGGTGTTGTGTGAACCATTTGAGGTGTCACACTTGGGGCACTAGGCACTCAAGCTTCATGAAGACATTCTACATCAAAGAGGTGTGTAATTCTAACTTGATATATTCATATGAATCAATGTTATTATGCTAGTTAGGATGAATACCTTAGAAAGTTCATATTTGCATGTATATTAGAGAAAACATAGATCCAAGGTATTTAGAGTTGCATGTACACTTAGGAGTGTTAGAATGCTCAAAACCCAACAGTGGTATCAGAGACTAGGCTTGCTTTCTCTTATACTTGATGCAAATACACTTTTCAAAGCCAAGAAGCTGTATAGACAGAAAAAAGTCAACCCTTATACTTTATAATATTATAAGTTAATAATATTTATATATATGTATAAAAGTAAAGTTAGTCTTACCGTTAGTAGGCCTCATTCACGAAGCCGGACTATAAGGGGGGTATAAGGTTACTGCCTATAAAATGACAGTTTAATGGGTGTCCACTCTCACCCACCGCTTCCATGACCGGTGGAAGGTTGTTAGCCAAACGGGTAGGACAAGGACTATAATTCTCCTCTCATTACAAGTATTAATGATAAATACTAAGTAACTAAACCTTTTATAAATACCCAATCTTAGTTACTTAGGAAAAAATGAATAAGGTGCTAATCCATGAAATTACACTTTGCACTTTGTTTAAGTCGGTTAGTGGAGCGTGTGTGGTTAACCGGCACACGCTCATGGAAACCTGTTGTGCATTACATAAAGGCCCTACACCAACACATGGCGTGGGTTTGATTATGATCCTCAACTGTTAAACCAAATACAAAAAGCATGTCAGAAGAATAAAACTAGGTCTAGATGAAACTTCAAAAGAGGTTGATCCACCACATTACATAAAGGCCCTCCACTACCTTAAGAAACATTTGTAGAAAAACTACTTCTTCAGGACTAAGGTTGCCTACATAAACGGTTGTGTACTGTGGATTATCTCAAGGGCATCACTATCACTTTGCTCTTTAGTATCCTCTGCAAAACAAAACAAAAAATATATATCAAAAAATTATATTTTTTTATAGTTTTATATTATAATTATGCCTAAATGATCCTGCCCGATGATCCTACCCAACAAAAAAGCACACAAACATGATTAATGACTAATACAGTGTATTCACAAATCCTAACTAAATTGACTTTATTTAACCCTTTGTAGATTCTAACTACTAATACTAATTTCTTATTGCTAAAAAGAAAAAGAAAAAGAAAAAAAGTCACCTGTTCTTTTAATTCTAGAATATTTAAACATGCAATCAAAATCCCAAGAGCAACATCCATCGTAGAGGCAAGTTCATTTTCAAATATTCTATCTCTATCGGGACGTGCAGCTATTTTGTAATTAAAAACTTCCTGTTTTAAAGCATTCCAATTAGTCAGAGTAGAAGTGTTTGTGAAGGCAACTGATTCATTGCCTGAAAAACTAGGAAATCTAATTTTCCCACATAATACCTGGAATTTAAAATTAAATAAATAAATATTTAAAGGAAAACTGAAGAGGGAAACAATATATGACAAAAAAAATTGGTAAAGCTTACTTGTTGTTCATGTGATCTTGAGATATAAGTCGCACTATTTGCATTGTTGGTGGCCAATTTGCTGCAAGCCTAAGAGAGAAGGGTATTTTAGGTATTTCAATAATAATCAGAGTCAAACATTTTGCTTAAATACTATGTGATGTCATGTCATGGGTGACTTACGATTCAGAAGTCGATGCACTCCGGTACCCCTTACATTTTTTTACAAATCAAAATTAAATTAAATAATATATTTAAACTTACTTCTAATCTTGTACTAAATACAGGCTAACCTTGTCTCTGACCGGATAAATTCCCCTGCATCATTTATCTCACACTTATATTATTCCAATTTCCAAATAAATGATTAATCATAAATTTATAAAAATAATGTTCCAAATGGGAATATTGGTTATTATATTTATATTTATACCTCCCAGACTTTGACATATTTTGACTGTGCTGATTGTAATGCACCAGTTGATTGTTGGGTGAGACCAACATTAGCTGCCGAAGCAAAAGAACCAGGTACAGTTGTAGTTGACATTGCCATTGATGGAATCACTGATTGCCCAGATGAGATTACAATTTGGGCAACCAGAATTGTGGATGCCATTCCGCTTGATATCATGTTGGACATATGCACGGCCATGGGATTTGGTATTCCCATGGATGTTCCTCCAGCAATTGCTGCTTGGTTGATGATCCTTGCTTGTGATAGGTTGTTGAGAATGTTGTGATTTACAGTGACAGCTGGACGTATAGGTGGCTGTATATTACTCACAATTGGCTTCATATCTTGGATTCCATCATTAATTGATAACATTTCTTGTGAAACTAACAATGGTGATGACATTTGCATGGGTGGTGTAGGACGTGGGACAGGTGGCACATGTTGGAATGATGGGGCAAGTATAGGCACCGATACAGGTGGCATTGAAGTAACCGTTGTTGGCTCCTGAAATTTTTCAAAAATCAACAAAATACCCTTTTCTGTTTTCTGAAAAAATAAAAGGTTTTCAATGGGACTTACAACTTTCACGGTTGCAGGAGGAATGTTTCCTACAGGAACTGGTTGTATATTCATCATAGGTTCATTTGATGTATATCAAAAAAATACAAATTGTTTATGTTAACTAAAATGAAATGATATAAACATGAATTTGAAACAAAACCTGGTGGAATTGAAGATGGAGGGGGGCTGAAACATGAGGAATTGAAGTTGCATCTACTTTTATAGGACTTTCAGAGGGCAAATTTGTAATTCCTGGTCGACATAAAGCAGCACGAGCCTCCATGAATGTTTCTGAAATGAGTACAAGATAATGTGGATTTTTCACAATAACAATTGTAGGATCAGCTGCTGAAGGGATCCTTTTTCTCTATAAAATCAAATATAATTATTAATATAAGGAATATATTATATAATAAAATAAGAAACTTACTAAAAAAAATAAAATGTAATCATTAATTACTGCATTATAGACTGCTTTGAGTTTCGGAAGCTGTTTCGGGCATATAACTGATAAAGAAACGGAACACTGCTACGAAAAATTCATATAGGTGTAAAAACATTTAACATTAATTAAATATCTATGTATAAATTTATTTATTAATAGTTTAATACCTGAGAAAATGCTTTAGCTATAGTTTCAGCATCTGATAAACAACTTTCTGATTGTGCTTCATTGTTATCAGTTGGTTCTATTTTTTGCATTGGGAGTTGATAAACTACTGTTGGAAGTGGATAAGGATTACTTGCAGCAACAAGTATGCAATTTATTTGAACACCTAAATTGTAGCTTCATTTGTTTCTTCTATTCCAACAACTCTTATATACGGTTGTCAAATAGCAACTACTCCTTTGTGACTAGATCAAAACAGAAAAAAGATTGCAGATTTAGCTATATTCAAAATGTATGAAAGTTAAATGTTATTGGTGAATAGATAAAGTGAAAGTATTATGATGTTTGAAATATGCTGTAAAATCCCATTATAGTCAATCTTGTACCAGGCACAATTGTTTGTACAAGTTGTCTGTCTACAGATAAAGGCATGTTCCTTGGTAGCTCACCGGTTGGGACATCCTAAGATTTAAAAACAGGCCAAAAAGTTTTTTTTACCACTTAGAAAATCTTTAATGACTTTTTGTATTAAAAAGATTCAACATTTTAGGGCATATTGACAACTTTTGCATTTATTTACTTATTTTCATTTACCCCTTCATCATATGAAAATTTTAATGCTTTATTATTTTTTGACTAAGTAATCTATTTTGTTAGTTATACAAAATGAAAAATGAACATTTTATTAACATACCAGATCTTTATTATATTTTTTACTAATTAATCTATTTTGTTAGATATATAAAATAATAATAAACATTTTATTAACATACAAAACCTTTTATTAATTCTTTTCCTAATTAATATATATATATATATATATATATATATATATATATATATATATATATATATATATGTTTTCAGTTTTCCTTCGTAAGAGTATCCCTTCAAAACTAGATCTAATATTTGTTTTCAGTTTTCTTTCATAGTCGTCTGATACAGATAAACATGTAATTCTTGATTTTAGTTCTAAGCTTCATTGCTATTCCATCAAACACGTTATTTTTTTTATAATTTTGTAACTAATAAACAAAAAATACATTAATTTGAAAGAAAAATGCTCATACAAAAAACACATTAAGATGATTACCTGTTTCTTTAGTAACTTCCAGCAAGTTTTTTATGAATATCAGCCATGTCACTCAAAACACCCAATTCCATACCCTTTAAGTACCTGTAGCAGAAACTAACTCCAAAAAATGAAAAACATTCTTTTTTAAGAACGACACTATATTAAAATAAAAAACCAAAACCATCGGGAAGCTGCAAATTACAAAAAGGTAAACAGAAAAATAAGAGAAAAAAAACTAATACAACACCATATAAGTCCAAGGAGAACTACACAATTACAAACTCCCTGCTGTAGGTGATAAGCCCAGATGAGATGCCATCAGGAACACCACCATATAATATTAGAGGGGAAATATCACTCCAACAAAGCTCCAAATGCAAAATCAATAACAAACTAGGCCCAAACAACCTTCAAAACAGCTCCAGGGGCGAAAATGTCATAAAATGGCAAGAGACAGCAGTGTGCCATGTATGAACTGCAAAATAAACACAAAATCTTTGAAGCTAGTACCTGGAGAGGATATCCATAAATAGAAAAACCATAACAGATAAGTAACAACCCCAAGGGTATAATGGACCAAACTCGAAATAAGTTTATATCTATCCCTGACATGACGTTGAAGTTTTCAACCTTGATTGTCAATACCAAGCATATCACTGGAACTTTGTGTTGTTGGATCAATGTATATCAGGAACTGCAAAAACAGGAACCAAAGAAAAACATGTGAATACATACCCAGAGAAAAGATAAAAATGCATTCTATCATAGACCCAATTAGCACTTGAGTATCATAAAGAGTACTCATACCAACAGACTCTAAACCCTTGCCAATTGTGATAGTTACACGCTCCAAACACACACACACACACACACACACACCAAGATACACTTCATCTGACCCCCTTCCCCCTCCCGGCCCACACCCACCCATAGACCTGGAGATTTGAAGACAGATTGAAAAATCCCTATCAAAGCCCATAGGGAAGAAAAAGAAAAGTAATCAAGTTACACATTACAAGCACCGAAGGTGATTGACCCCAAACTAACTAATCTAATTTGTGCCTTTTTGCCCTATGTTTTATGCAGTAAAATAAACATAACTTAATATCATCCAGCAGTTTTGGGAAATATATCTTTATTTTCCTAAAAATCACATCGTTCTTTGCAACCCAGACTATCCAAAGCACAGTTCCAACAAACGCATCAATTACTTTCCTTATAGTTCTACTGTACTAAATTTAGAATAAGATTTTGTAGGAAAAGCTTTGTTTCAAGCGAAATGCATCTTTATGAGTTTTAATACCATCATTATATCACCGAAAGTTTTAAGTATCATAAACACAGGAGGGAAAGCAAAAATAGTTGATTAAGTTCAGTTTTATCAAGTCTATGTGACCATTTTTTCATTACCTGCATATGATTCGCTTCTCATGTACTTCTTTATGTGGGGAAGATGCAGGGCACCATTTGATGTTTGTGCTTTATCTCAATTTCTTCTTCGTTACCTGCATTTTCCCAAAGAAATGATATCAACAGCGTTGTGCTTTACCTCAATTTTATAAATATATTTTATAAAATTGGTTTCATGAATCAATCCTGGGAATCAAATAAAGAAGAAGAGGGCCGGTGGTGATGGAAGAAAAAACGATCGATTGAAGACATTGAGATTGAAGATAGTTGAAGAGGTCTGAGGATAAAAATATCAAGAAAATTTACCTAAAACTTTGAATCAACAATCCAATGAAATCAAACCGGAAGGTGAAGAAGGTGCGACTTCATCCAAGTTCTCATCATCATCATCTGAATCATTTAGGGATTTAAATTTGGGTTTTCCTATTAGGCGTTTTAGGGATGATGTGCTAGGGTTTTTCCAGGATACTGATGTAGGTAGGTTTTAAAATCAAATTGAATCATCGGGGATTTATATGAATGACTGAAATATGAAGCAACGATTTTCATGTTGAACTGCTTTAGATCTTCCATATCTACAAGATACACATGAATAGGTATCATGAACCATTTGTCACACCCCCAAACCTGAACGGCGGAAACGTTCGGGGGCGGATGACTTTGTGGTAGCGTAACAAATGAATACATAGTAAAGAAAGCAATACAACCATCATATATATAATTGAAAGTTTACATTTGTCAAAAGTTACATGTTCAAAACTCAATTACAATATGATGTCAAAATACGAGATTAAACTGGCGCCGCAGCATCTCTTCATCAAAAGCGAAATGAATACCTGAAATTAATGATTTCCTGGGACATACAAGTAATTTTGAAAGAGTAGATCAGCATTTAAGCTGGTGAATTTCATAAGTATTTAAGTGACAATGTTTAACTGAAATGAAATGTTTTATCTTTGTTTGTTTGTGTTTAGAAAATCCTATATTTTCTACTAGTATAAAAGTAGCCTTCACTCAAGACCAATGTTTGTTTCCAAAATGTATGTAAATGTAAAATAACCAATGAGTTTGAAAATCTTGTAAATCAATGCATTTTTAATACCCCTTGTGAGTTTTATAACCATACTATTGACTCTGAATGCCTATACACAACGTTCTTCAGGCGTTGGAATGTTATGACGTTTGTCACCCCAAACGGTGGACTGCAGCTAACAGTCAGGGCGCGGGTTTGTCAAGCCCGTATAGATCTATACACAAACACCACGCTCCCCCTCCAAGGGATTCTGGTATATAATACAGGACTTGAAATGTGTACTCGAACGTACATGAAGTTAGTGTCTCACAAATCCGTGGTATAAAAACAGATCTACTTGATAAAATGTTACGTTTGTTCTTGTATACGAAAGTAAACTTCTTGAAATATGCGTTTTCTAGTACATAAGAGTTAGAAATCTGTTCGTAAAACTATACCTATTATAGTTTCCAAAAAGCGTGTCTTGTTTGTTTAGAAATATTGAGAAAAGGAATCACTTGTTTATGAAAGTATAGATTTTTGGTGTAGAGTCTAGGATAGACAAGAAAAATCTAAGAACAGTTTAGTTTATACGTGCATTACAACAACATTATATTTTAAAAGGTAAAATGCTATTGTGACATATGTTATATATATATAAAAGTTCCTTTAAATGTTTATAAATCGCATGTGATTTGAATATATAACAGTATATAAAAGAGTTTCTTTATGTAACACATGATAATACTCGTGTGTTTTACTTGTAATCCCCCCCTTGAAAGCATATAAAAGTATTTAGAATAATTAAAAAGGTTGATTAAGGGGTATGAAACTCACTTGAAAGTTTTGGAGATAGCGAGATGGAAAACCGGGCAGAGTTTCGTCTCGGGAAACGGATTTTCCTCGGGATTCTCGGGAATCTCGGGAGCAAAATCGACCTTCGGGACTTGAGCCAAAAAGACCAGAGCTTCGGGTTTGAACGGACACGGAAAACGAGGAAATGTTGAGAGAGAGAGAAGAGAATTGAACCCTTTCTTTGGAAACCCTCGCATCCTATTTATAGTAAGGCTGGTCTGCCTCGGTACGCGGGGCGTACGCCCGTACGCAGCGCGTATGCGTACGTCATGCCTGACCGAAGCCTCGACTGCCTCGGTTCGGATGGGATGGGTTGCTGGGTACACGGGTCGGATGGGACGCCGGGTCGGATGGGACGTCGGGTCGGACGGGTCGGGGCTTCGGACGGGTCGGATGGGTCGGTTTCTTCGGATAGCGCGACGTGGACGATCAGAGGCCAATCCTCTCGGTTACGCGGGGCGTATAGGGGTACGCAGCGCGTACATCGGCTGAGAACGCTGAGTCCCCTTCGGATAATATCCGAATTTTGATTTAAATAAATAATTAATTTATTTAATAAACTTCAAAAATTCATATCTTCTTCATACGAACTCCGTTTTCGATGGTCTTTATATCCTCGCGTAGGTGAGACTACGCTCTACAACTTTCGTTTAGACTCCGTCGGCAAATTCCGAAATTATTTTATTATTATTTATTAAAAATCCATCGTGTTTAAGGAATTTCTTAGAAAATTCATAACTTCTTTATCTGATGTCGGTTTTTGCCAGACTTTTTACCGTTGGAATACCATTGTCGAGACCTTCGATTCTCGTTTAGGTCATTCCGGCCAAAAGTCGCTCGATCTCCGATTCGAGTTTTTAGCTGTCAGTTGCTAAGCCGAACTTGAAAAATCATAACTTCGCTATATGAAGTCGGATTTGGGCGTTCTTTTTACGTACGATCATGGTTCAAAGACATTTAATCATAGAAGGAAATTAAGTAGAACTTATTTGTACATTTTATTATGAACGTAACTTTTTATTATTCAGAAGTGGTTACAATACTTGACCCATTTTGGTCGTTACGAAGAGTTGAAATATCGGGTTGTCACATCATCCCCCCGTTAGAGAGAATTTCGTCCCGAAATTTAAAGTAGTAAAGATACTAGTGAATATGAAAGAGATGAGGGTACTTTTGTTTCATCTGATCTTCGCGTTCCCATGTGAATTCGGGTCCCCGCTTGGCGTTCCAACGAACCTTCACGATGGGTATGCGACTTTGTTTTGTTTGTTTGACCTCTCGGTCCATGATTTCTACTGGTTCTTCCACAAAGTTGAGGCTCTCGTTGATCTCGATCTCGTCGAGTGGAATAACAAGAGTCTCGTCGGACAGGCACTTTTTCAAGTTTGAGACGTGGAAGGTTGGATGGATGTTACTAAGTTCGCGCGGTAGGTTAAGCTTGTAAGCCACAGGGCCGATTCTGGCAAGAATCTCGAAAGGCCCTATGTATCTTGGATTTAGTTTCCCATGCTTTCCAAATCGTATTAAACCCTTCCACGGTGAGACCTTTAATAAGACGTGGTCTCCTACCTGGAATTCCAAAGGTTTCCTCCTTTGGTCAGCGTAGCTTTTCTGTCGGTCTCTTGAGGCTTTCAATCGTTCACGAATCTGAACGATCTTCTCTGTTGTTTCACGTATGATCTCTGGACCTGTGAGAGTGCTTTCAGGAACTCTTCCTCTAGCTAACTGGGTATCGCCAACTTCAGTCCAGCACAGAGGGGATCTGCACTTTCGACCATAGAGGGCTTCAAACGGAGCAACCTTTATGCTTGTATGATAACTATTGTTGTATGAAAATTCGACAAGGGGTAAGTGAATATCCCATGCCTTTCCAAAGTCAATCACGCAGGCTCTCAGCATGTCTTCTAGAGTTTGTATTGTTCTCTCACTTTGTCCGTCTGTCTGTGGGTGGTAGGCTGTACTCATGTCTAGCCTAGTTCCCAGGGAACTTTGTAGTGACTGCCAGAATCTTGAGGTGAATCTACTATCTCGATCGGAGATAATGGATATCGGAACACCATGCAGTCGCACTACTTCCCTTAAGTAAGTTCTTGTAAGCTTCTCCATTTTGTCAGTCTCCTTGATGGGTAGGAAATGCGCGGATTTGGTCAGTCTGTCGACAATGACCCATATGGTATCGAGTCCACTTGTCGTCTTGGGTAACTTGGTTATGAAATCCATAGTAATCTGCTCCCATTTCCATTCCGGTATCTCTGGTTGTTGTAGTAGTCCTGACGGTTTCTGATACTCGACCTTAACCTTAGCGCAAGTAAGACATTTACTCACGAAGGTAGCAATTTCTGCTTTCATGTTAGGCCACCAGTACAGTTTCTTAAGATCCAGATACATTTTATCTGAACCCGGGTGAACGGAATATCTTGAGTTGTGAGCCTCGGTCATGACTACGTTTCTGAAACCACCATGATTTGGGGTCCAGATTCGGTCCATGAGATAGTAGGCTCCGCCACCCTTGACTTCTAAATTCTTCTCCATTCCTCGCAGGGATTCACCCGCCACATTTTCAGGTTGCAAAGCTTCCATTTGTGCTTCCTTAATTTGTGTGGATAAGTGGGAATGGATAGTCATGGTCAGAGATTTGACCCTCCGACCAGTGTATTCCTTTCGACTGAGGGCATGGGCTACGACGTTGGCCTTGCCAGGGTGATAACGAATTTCGCATTCGTAGTCATTCAGTAACTCGACCCATCGTCGTTGTCGCATGTTGAGTTCCTTCTGATCGAAAATGTGTTGAAGGCTCTTGTGATCGGTGAAAATAGTACTCTTTGTTCCGTATGAGTAGTGCCTCCAGATCTTCAGAGCAAATACCACTGCTCCTAATTCGAGATCGTGTGTCGTATAGTTCACTTCGTGTGTCTTAAGCTGTCGGGAGGCATAAGCGATAACCTTCCCTCTCTGCATAAGAACACAACCAAGTCCTTGATTTGAAGCATCGCAATACACTACGAAGTCTTCTATCCCTTCGGGGAGGGATAGTATCGGTGCGGTGCACAAGGCCTGCTTTAGTGTCTGGAATGCCTTCTCTTGTTTTGCTTCCCAGTCAAAGGCCACACCTTTCTGGGTTAATGAAGTAAGGGGTTTCGCAATGCTCGAAAAGTTCTTTATGAATCTGCGATAGTAGCCAGCTAGACCTAGAAATTGACGAATTTCTGTAGGTGTCTTTGGTGCCGACCAGTTCTCAATAGCCTTAATTTTGGAGGGGTCTACGTGTATACCTTCCTCGCTAACAACGTGACCTAAAAATTCGACTCTTCGAATCCAAAATTCGCATTTAGAGAACTTCGCATAGAGTTTCTCCGTTCGCAGTGTTTCTAGGACTTTTCGTAGGTGATGACTATGCTCTTCCTCACTTCGAGAGTAGATAAGTATATCATCGATAAAGACGATGACGAATTGATCCAAGTAAGGGCGGCATACCCTATTCATTAGGTCCATAAATACTGCTGGTGCATTGGTTAATCCGAACGGCATCACCACGAATTCATAGTGTCCATAACGAGTTCGGAAGGCTGTCTTTGGACTGTCCCCCTCTAGAACTGGTAATTGGTGATATCCGGATCGCAGGTCTATTTTGGAGAAGTAGCTCGCCCCTTGAAGTTGATCGAATAGGTCGTCGATACGGGGTAGAGGATAGCGGTTCTTGACAGTAAGTTTGTTCAGCTCTCTGTAGTCGATGCACATACGGAACGATCCGTCTTTCTTCTTTACAAACAAGACCGGTGCTCCCCCAGGTGAGAAACTTGGTCTTATGAATCCTTTGTGAAGGAGTTCATTAAGTTGACTGGAAAGTTCCTGCATCTCTGCTAGTGCAAGACGATAAGGCGACTTCGCTACTGGGGTAGCTCCTGGAATTAAGTCGATTCTGAACTCGACTTGGCGTTGCGGTGGTAATCCTGGCAGTTCTTCTGGAAAGATATCGGGAAAGTCACGTACTACCGAGATGCTCTTGATGTCCTTCAGTTCTTGACTTGTATCAACGATGTGCGCTAGGAATGCTCGACAATCCTTCCGCAAGCACTTTCGAGCTTGGATGCACGAAATGATGCGAAGGTTTGCACTAGATTTGTCGCCGTAGATAACTAATGTTTCGTTGTTTGGGAGGTTAAGACGGACTGCTTTCTCAAAGCACATGATGTCGGCGCGAAGAAGACTCAACCAATCCATGCCGACTATGACGTCGAAACTTTTAATTTGAACCGGCATGAGATTGATTGGGAAAGAATGGCCGTCTAATGTTAACGTACAGCCCATGTATATGCAATTTGTGTTTTCGGTTTTTCCATTGGCCATCTCTACAGTGAATGAATTTTCTAACTTGCTAGGTTTAGGTTTAAGTAAATGAATAAAGTTTTGACTCACGAAGCTTCTCTCCGCTCCACTATCGAATAATATGCACGCGTATGAATTATCGAGAAGGAACGTACCAGCAACTATAGTTGGGTCAGCTACAGCTTCGTCGTGGCCTATTGCCAAAACTCATCTCACACCTCCGGTGCCTGCTGCCTTAGGACAGTTTCTCTGGTAGTGGCCCACCTCGCCACAACCGTAGCAAGCCTGCCCTACACCCGCACCGGGAACTTGAGTGATCGGCTTTGCGGGTTCCTTGCAGAAACGGGCTGTGTGCCCTTTCGCGCTGCAGTTGGCGCACTGCATATTTCGACAAGGTCCATGGTGGTGGTAATTGCATTTGGTGCACTTTGGGAGGTTGCATATATAGGGCTTTGTTGGGTAGGTATTTGTAGGGGCTGTAGTAGGTACCATGGCAGCATTTACTGACACCAGTTGTTTCTTTGCGGATTCTTGGGAAGACCCACCCTTCCCTTTAATCCATGCTCTCTTCCTGCCATTGTTGTTGTTGTAGTTGTTGTTTGCTTTCTGTGGTGCCGGTGCAGAAGTGGTTGAGTTCTGATGACCTCCGTAGTCGATCAGAGATTGTGCCAGTTCCTTAGCACTTTCAAAGGTGTCAGGTTTAGAAGCTAACACGCTTGATCGCATTTGGGGCATCAGTCCCCAGATGTACCTTTCTATCTTCTTGCTCTCGGGAGCAATCATATCTGGACAAAGGATTGCCAGTTCGTAGAATCTGTTGGTATAAGTAGCGATGTCGGTACTCACCATTCCGAGAGTCCATAGCTCGTGTTCAAGCTTTTGAATTTCTCCCCGTGGGCAGTATTCTCTCATCATCATGGCCTTCAAGCTCTCCCATCTTATGGAGTTTGCCACGATTAGGGTAAGTACTTTAACGTGGCCATTCCACCAAGTTAAGCTTTATCGAGAAGGGTGAAAGTTGCAAATTTGACCTTGCTGTGCTCGGGGCAGGAGCAGATTTCAAAGACTGCCTCCGTCCTTTCAATCCACTGCCTCAGGGCCATCACACCACCAGTACCATAAAACATCCGGGGCTTGGCATTAGTGAAGTCCTTATAGGTGCATTCTCGAGGTGGTCCATGACTCTCGCCATGGTTGGATGGGTGTGTGCCAGATCCCGAGCCATTAGCACTTGAGTTATTGATCTGTGACATGGCGGCTGCCACCGCTGCGGTGACTGCTGCTTGAAACATTACAGCATCAAATTGGGGTGGTGGAGGTGGTGGTGGTATAGGTGCTTCCTCACCGTTGTTTCGCCTTGGATTCCTACGCGGAGGCATCCGTCAACTATAGATTGAAAAGACAAGGATAAGAATTTCATAGAATGGAAAATGTAGGTGTCTCATGAACTAAATCGCTATAGTTCAACAACATATCATAGTATGAGTCTTAAAATAGAAGAATGAAAGTTATTTGTAAGACTGAAGGTATGAAACAAGTATTTGGGTTCACAATGACCATTCAAGGTTCGAACGAAATACTCAACATAGTAGTAATAGTGCCACTTATATTAATATAAAAGTTGTTACAATGATCATGAAAATTTGACCCCTATAAGGGTCTCCGATTACAAAGTTCGAGAAATTTAAAGACTTTTAGCCGAGGTCCTAAGCTATAACAAAATTTGAGTCCTAGACAAGCACTACTTGCGTCGAAGGTTACGCTTGGAGCTTGACTCCGTATCAGATTGCTTTGACTCCATTAGACGCCTATCGAAAGCGGCTTCTTGTTCCCTTAGTTCGGCGAGGGCTGCAATCATTTGCGCTTGGAACGCTTCGGCTTGGAATTGGGCGTTGTCTTGCATCTTGTCCAGCCTACGGATGTCAGAAGTGTGAACCTGTACTTCCACGTTGATATCCCGGAGTCGACTAGCTTGTACTCCAGACTGATAGGACTGATTGGCTAACTTACCCACCATTACCGGGAGTGCTCGATCAGCCGAACCTCCGCCGCAGACATCATAGAAGTCCCGGCACATGCCGTAGGGAGGGCGTAGGTTTTGCTGTTGGCTCCAATGGTGGAGGTGACTTCCCCAGACGGGAGTCGGTCCTTGAAAGTTCCTTACGAAGACGGGAGGCTGAATGGGTGGTGGATCGATAACTTCCGGCTCTGAGTCGGTACCGGAGTCATCACCCACTTCTATGGGTTCCTCGTCCTCTTCGGGATCATCTTCGATCCATCCTCCGTTGCCTTGGTTGGGAAAGTAGGGGTCGCCAGGGTGGTGAAATCCAGCCATTTGACTGTACGAGAAATAGGGTTATAAGAATTGAGTAAAGTCGGAACATGTAAAACATGTAAGTTTAACTAGTTTAGATAGCAAATACTCCTATAGTATTTAAGTTCTTGTGTTTGATTCTTGTAATGGTTTGGTAAGTTTTGACTTGTCGCTTACTACGATCATTCCTCGATATACGTTAGTCCAATCTTGGGCAAATATAGTTGATCACGCTATATTTGTCCAAAATCTGATTACATATATCGAGTCTCAATCGTAGTGTCAACTTGTCTAAATACTTGTATAGTTATATAACATGAAAATAATTTGTGGTATGCATGTAAGTGTACTTAAATGAATTATCAATTTAAGTTGAACGAAATGCTGCTTAAGTGTAAAAAGAAAATTTGTTTTGTCAGAGAGTATTAGTCCCTTAAGCATTTATAGTTTGTATATCTTATGTGGTTCGATATACTTAGTTCACTATAAACATTGCTCTGATACCAATCTGTCACACCCCCAAACCTGAACGGCGGAAACGTTCGGGGGCGGATGACTTCATGTGGTAGCGTAACAAATGAATACATAGTAAAGAAAGCAATACAACCATCATATATATAATTGAAAGTTTACATTTGTCAAAAGTTACATGTTCAAAACTCAATTACAATATGATGTCAAAATACGAGATTAAACTGGCGCCGCAGCATCTTTTCATCAAAAGCGAAATGAATACCTGAAATTACTGATTTCCTGGGACATACAAGTAATTTTGAAAGAGTAGATCAGCATTTAAGCTGGTGAATTTCATAAGTATTTAAGTGACAATGTTTAACTGAAATGAAATGTTTTATCTTTGTTTGTTTGTGTTTAGAAAATCCTATATTTTCTACTAGTATAAAAGTAGCCTTCACTCAAGACCAATGTTTGTTTCCAAAATGTATGTAAATGTAAAATAACCAATGAGTTTGAAAATCTTGTAAATCAATGCATTTTTAATACCCCTTGTGAGTTTTATAACCATACTATTGACTCTGAATGCCTATACACAACGTTCTTCAGGCGTTGGAATGTTATGACGTTTGTCACCCCAAACGGTGGACTGCAGCTAACAGTCAGGGCGCGGGTTTGTCAAGCCCGTATAGATCTATACACAAACACCACGCTCCCCCTCCAAGGGATTCTAGTATATAATACAGGACTTGAAATGTGTACTCGAACGTACATGAAGTTAGTGTCTCACAAATCCGTGGTATAAAAACAGATCTACTTGATAAAATGTTACGTTTGTTCTTGTATACGAAAGTAAACTTCTTGAAATATGCGTTTTCTAGTACATAAGAGTTAGAAATCTGTTCGTAAAACTATACCTATTATAGTTTCCAAAAAGCGTGTCTTGTTTGTTTAGAAATATTGAGAAAAGGAATCACTTGTTTATGAAAGTATAGATTTTTGGTGTAGAGTCTAGGATAGACAAGAAAAATCTAAGAACAGTTTAGTTTATACGTGCATTACAACAACATTATATTTTAAAAGGTAAAATGCTATTGTGACATATGTTATATATATATAAAAGTTCCTTTAAATGTTTATAAATCGCATGTGATTTGAATATATAACAGTATATAAAAGAGTTTCTTTATGTAACACATGATAATACTCGTGTGTTTTACTTGTAATCCCCCCCTTGAAAGCATATAAAAGTATTTAGAATAATTAAAAAGGTTGATTAAGGGGTATGAAACTCACTTGAAAGTTTTGGAGATAGCGAGATGGAAAACCGGGCAGAGTTTCGTCTCGGGAAACGGATTTTCCTCGGGATTCTCGGGAATCTCGGGAGCAAAATCGACCTTCGGGACTTGAGCCAAAAAGACCAGAGCTTCGGGTTTGAACGGACACGGAAAACGAGGAAATGTTGAGAGAGAGAAGAGAATTGAACCCTTTCTTTGGAAACCCTCGCATCCTATTTATAGTAAGGCTGGTCTGCCTCGGTACGCGGGGCGTACGCCCGTACGCAGCGCGTACGCGTACGTCATGCATGACCGAAGCCTCGACTGCCTCGGTTCCGATGGGACGGGTTGCTGGGTACGCGGGTCGGATGGGACGCCGGGTCGGACGGGTCGGGGCTTCGGACGGGTCGGATGGGTCGGTTTCTTCGGATAGCGCGGCGTGGACGATCAGAGGCCAATCCTCTCGGTTACGCGGGGCGTATAGGGGTACGCAGCGCGTACATCGGCTGAGAACGCTGAGTCCCCTTCGGATAATATCCGAATTTTGATTTAAATAAATAATTAATTTATTTAATAAACTTCAAAAATTCATATCTTCTTCATACGAACTCCGTTTTCGATGGTCTTTATATCCTCGCGTAGGTGAGACTACGCTCTACAACTTTCGTTTAGACTCCGTCGGCAAATTCCGAAATTATTTTATTATTATTTATTAAAAATCCATCGTGTTTAAGGAATTTCTTAGAAAATTCATAACTTCTTTATCTGATGTCGGTTTTTGCCAGACTTTTTACCGTTGGAATACCATTGTCGAGACCTTCGATTCTCGTTTAGGTCATTTCGGCCAAAAGTCGCTCGATCTCCGATTCGAGTTTTTAGCTGTCTGTTGCTAAGCCGAACTTGGAAAATCATAACTTCGCTATATGAAGTCGGATTTGGGCGTTCTTTTTACGTACGATCATGGTTCAAAGACATTTAATCATAGAAGGAAATTAAGTAGAACTTATTTGTACATTTTATTATGAACGTAACTTTTTATTATTCAGAAGTGGTTACAATACTTGACCCATTTTGGTCGTTACGAAGAGTTGAAATATCGGGTTGTCACACCATTTTCAATAGAATTTTAGTGAAAAGAACATCAACAATATAAACATGGACTCAGAATACTGGTTGATGTAAAAGATTTCTAAAACCATGCTTCAGTAGAGATATCATCGACAGCTTCCAGAGAGATTCTCGGTGTACATCTCCTGCCTTTGGAATCTGAACTTGACGTCATCATCAACAACCACAACTTCAGTACAGATATCAACGGCACTGTTCTCTTAAGCGGCGGCCATGAAGACGAAGACCTAGGGCTTTTTCTTGCTAATTGGAAGAGGCAGGGGGTTTAATTTTTGGGATTCAATAGGCGGGTGAAATCTTGCCTTTAAAATGTGTGTTTCATTAAAATGTTATAAAGCGACACATTTAGACGAAGCACATTTTATGAAAGGTGCCCTCCGCATTTCCTTTTTTTTCTTTTCTAACACTAATTTTAGGGCACGCACAAATGCGTGTCTTTTATCCTTCAAATTTTGCAAAACTGACATTATTTTTCAAGGAGCGCACTAATGTGCGTCCTCTATCAGCGAGTGTCATTATTTGCGTGTCATTAAAGGGCAGTTTTCTAGTAGTTCTGCCAATTTTACCTAAGGATGTTAAAGTCAATAAGTTTGACTCTAATTCAGGTAAAGTCCACTATCTAACTCTGCTAAGTTTCTACTATGAGATTCTTGATAAATGATGTGACTGGGTCACATGTTGATGTTTTAAGAATCAAAGAAAAGTGAAGAAACTTAAAGAAAGAATATGATGAATCTGATCGCGTAGATGGATTTCTATCACATAGTTTGAAGATCGGATTCTTGAGCTACTTCTTAGGAGTTATGATATTTTCCTTAGGAATAGATAACAACAAGTTTTCATATGGATTGTAAGGATAAGTTTTTTCCACAAAGTTTTAAAATAAAAGGTAAATCTTTTGATTTTATTTAGTTTAAAATATCCTTACAATGGCATTTGTGAAAATCTGTGTTGCTTATATGATTCCATTACGAGCAAGAGTGGAAATATGAATTTGATTCTTTCATTTGTGGTAGTGTCTATATTTACCAAATAAGGAAAGATTCTCATCACCCAAGTTTCAATTGGACCGAAACATGGAATCATGCAATTTGTATACCATGATGAATGAGAACCTTCAAGCATTGGGAAAATTAAGACTAACAACTTGTTCACATGGATGTATGAGTCAAGTAACGAACTAAGGGATCAAGTACACATTCTTGTGCACTGATTTAGTCCACCACAAAAGATCGATAAGATTATTCGTCATGATTTACTAAAGTTTAGTAAATATGGTTATACTTACAGGCTTAAGTATAATTGTGAAGCATTGGAAAAATTTCAGTGTATGGCAGAATGAATGAGAAGAATCAAACTAGGCAGAAGGATAAAAGTTTCTCAAATCTGAAAAGATGGGACAGTACTTTAGTATCATGTTATATAATCATCTTAATTATTAAGAGACCTTATCACAATTCATCCTCTAAGTGCATTCTGATACTTAAGAAGAGGAGCTATGAATTGTTGAAATGATTAAATCAAGAAGACGAGTCATATTTCATTCCAAAACAATTCTTAGAGTCATACTCCAAGATTGTAACTTGAGTGACATGTCTTAAAAAAGGTTTAAAAACATTTTTCATATGTAAGAGTAAAAGCTTTCTACTCTTTTCATTTGAAATTCGTAAGTTGTGATGTTTTGGATAAAACAAAGACCAACTAAGGCCAATTGTGTGAAGTGTTTGTCTTGATTAGAATACACACTATCTCTTGAATATTTAACAAGAAAGTCTTATACGTCAAGAGGATAGTGGGAGTATTAAAGGTCGTGAAACTCTCAAGAACTAATCAAGAATAAAACCTGAAGTTCTTCACTAGCACACGACTTGAGATTTATAACCTATTGTGTTGACATATTATGTGCCAATTGCAATTAAAGTTGGCTTTGCATATGAGTTCTTAGAGTTCTCAATTGGTTGCACAACAACTTGGAAGCAATGGCAGTCCCTTGAGCTGCCAGATGGCAAGAAATTACGATTGAGTTCAGTCCATATGATTTTGGATTTGTCATTATCCTTGTCTTGTGACTATGGTTTTGACAATTCACATGGATAAGAACACATACACCATTAAATCTAAGTTTCATAAGGTTTCTCTCCGATTCATGAAAATGATGGTGAGGAAAAACTTTCACTAAGTAGATTTTAGCTAGGTAGAAAGTGTGTTATTGCATTCTCAAAGTCGTTAGTGGAGCATGTGTGGTTAATCGGCACACTAACATGGACTTGTGAGAAGTGGCAAAGGTCTAAAAAATCGAGACTATGATTACGACATCCCTTTTCATAGTTCTTAAATTGTTTAGACACACCTGTGAGCTATCTAAGATAAGGTGTATGATATTCATAAAGTTTTATCAAAGCAATCTAGTATCAGAAATCTAAACTTTGGTAAGAAAGCCAATAAAGTATTGTTTTTCTAGCAGGTCAGCTGTTTTCTGAGTACATGTCAAAGCTAGTGGGAGCATAAGTGTTATGCTAATAATCATCATGTTAGTGGGAGCATGATAATTATGATAAAGGTTGCAAGTTAGCAATGTTAATTAAAGAAAACAAAAGGTTTCAATTGGGAAAGAGTTGTTTTGCTATAATTAAGGGAGAAGAAATTATACTTCATCTCAAATCTAAAAGCTTAGATTGAGGTTTTAATCGTATTTAGTCAAGTATATATATGAATGTTATGTTGGAATGGCTCAACATAAGAAAATTCTATATATGAGGCTATTATTTGCGTTCTAAAATTCGATTATGATTACGGCATCCCTTTTCATAATCTGAATTATGAGAACTTGGCAAATTGAAATGGAAATATTAAAGCAAAAGACTAGTTTAGTCTTTATGTGAGACATCATGAATCATGTCCCTTATGCTTCGGATATACGATCGATTACATGTGCTATATTCATCCTTTCTAAAATTTCCCAAATGCCTGGGGCATTAAGAAGGGAAAAAGGTCTAGAATTGGATATGACTTAAAGTATTAAGAAATTGTTGAGGACAATCTAAGGTTTACCAAAGATTGGTTTCTCAGGGACAGTTGGAAGTATAGTGTTAATTGTTGGAAGGACCATATTGACATATTCTGGAAAAAGGCAACTCTTGTTCAAAAGTGATAGTCAAAAGGGGAATATGGAAATGATCCCATAGGTGGAAGTTGTTCAATAAATCTTTGTAAGATTAGGAAACTTAACGCAAGAAGGATTTATCAAGGAATTGATCTCCTTTGGAATGCTCTGTAATGTTTGTTGTCAAGTCTTTGTGACTTTGTGCATAATCATTACAAGAGGATCAATGCATATAAGTTTAGAATCTAATAGATTTCAATAAATGGCATGAATTTGGAATTCTTGCATTTGCAGTAAGGAATTGGGACTGTGAAATGAAAATCATTGGAATTATGTTCAATTGATCTCTTTTACAAAGTAAAGATCATAGACAAACATAGTATGCATACTTGGTGTATGGCATGAATAGTGCTTAGAAAACATAATGTACATGCTTGGAGCATGGAACAACTATTGTTTTAATTCAAGAATAAAGTTGATAGCTGAAACAGCATACAATGAATAATGTGTAATCATATGGTGATAAATAAAAGGTGTTTTCTTTATATTCATAAGTTCTGAGACCATATTGGATTCGATTATTATTGAGTTTCACTTTGCATGTTTTGGCTTCCAGAATAACTAGGTCATTGTTCTGAATGACTAAGTTATTCAAACCATCCACAGTCGGTCATATGTTGGAAGTATATATGAATCAAGACTGTCATGGGTTGGGCTTGTAAAGGTATAAGATGTTGGACAAGGTGGTGCTACAACACTCATGAGTGCTCATAAGTTCTGAGTATTGGATTCAACCCGCACTCATTGGAATCACTTCATGGATTTTATCACGAGTGATCATGAGACGATAATATCTTATATTCTTCAAACCTAGAGATATGAGTTGTTACTATGAGTTGGTTATACATTGATTGCACGAAAACACATTGGTAACTCGATTTTATAAAACGTGCCTTTGTGTATGATTCAACAAGTAGTAGAACAAGTCATACGAGTCTAAGTTTATCCATTCCTTTCACCTTCGGGATAAAAGCGATGTCTATGGGCCCCTAGATGATTTGGTGATGACAAATGTAAGTGCTCGGTCGGGCCTGGACTGATTTGATTTGTTCAATTAGTCAGTCGTCATAAATCGGAAATCAAGAAATAACAAATGGACAGAGAGAATGATTATAATCCATGTCTCAGTCCATATGATATCTAGAATGGAGGAATATATGATCCCTTATCTAATGGACAAGTCATTGACAAAGGTCAGATATCATCGACAAGGTCAGAGTTCGACAGAAGCTTTTGAGAGCTACGATTGCCAGTCGGTTCTTGAGAGTAATAATAGTTTTAGACTTATCCAAGTTGGAGACTGTTGGATTAATGTTTAAGTCCATAACTATAATTGGTAAGACTTGACCCGACCTGGCATGGTCCATTTGGGTTGCATGGCATCATGCATTTGGATAGACTATAATGAGAGAAATAACACTTAAGGTTTGTTAATATATTATAATTTCTAATATATTAATAAGATTATTTAATTAGTATTGATCAAGAATTAATCTAGGATTAATTAAGTGATCAAAAGAAGACCAATTAAATATACGGGTTGACTGTGTAAATCATCCATACTTGTATAGTGGGCTAATGCTCCATGGATTATCAAGTTGGGCTAAAACCCATAGGAGGCTCCATGGATGCTCCATGGTGTATTTGAACCCATGGATCCAAGGAAATGGAAAGCCATGAAAATTAGGGTTCACCCTAATTGTCACTAACTATATAAGCATCTTATTGTTGACAAAATTGGCACTAGAGTATATGTGAAAGGGCTAGCCGATTTTATGAAGTGTGGATTTCTCTCTAATCTATTCCAAGTGTATTTGGTGTTGTGTGAACCATTTTAGGTGTCACATTTGGGGAACCAGGCACTCAAGCTTCATGAAGACATTCTACATCAAAGAGGTCTGTAATTCTAATTTGATATATTCATATGAATCAATGTTATTATGCTAGTTAGGATGAATACCTTGGAAAGTTCATATTTACATGTATATTAGAGAAAACATAGATCCAAGGTATTTAGGGTTGCATGTACACTTAGGAGTGTTAGAATGCTCAAAACCCAATAGTATCATCATGAGATTCCGCTTAAGAGTTTAACTGCTACAAGCTCCCTCAGCCTAAATGTATAACAGATTCCATCTGTCAATCACAGAGTCATCCTTTTCTAAGCGTGATCTAACACCATAATTGGACCAATACCAGTTGGGTTCACCCCTACTGTCTTAACCAAACGAGCCTCACCCATGGGTTTCACCCAACCTACATGCTCTAACAAGCTTCGCCCACGGGTCTCACCCAGCTGGCGCTAGACAAGCCAAGAATACCGACACAGCTCTAACAACCCTTACTCCCAACAAGGAGTGGTCAACCAACAATAACGGTCCGACTTGACCCATAAGTGCGATGTGATCCTCTTATAGCTTGACAACCACTTCTGAAATGGCCTATCTCATCTTTGTGAATGTTACGACTCCATCACATACATACAACACTTCCCTAACATCCTATCAACCTTGTGTATGCTACAGCTACCCCTGTCGTCTTAAAACAATTCCATAACTACCTTGGACCCAACACATGGTCTTATCGTCCATCTACAAAACCAACCCTAATCATCATGAATTGAAGCCGCATCCGACTATACCCCATTCAGGTGTTTGGGTTATGTTTTTCAAACCCCAAATCCTTTGACAAAAAAGAATATATAGAGAGGCTCTAGCACAATCCCTCCACCTAGATCCTCATTCCATGTACAAATCTCAATCCATACTGCAATCATAACTGGCTCTCCACTTGCATGAGTTATAAAATGCCTCTTTGTTTCACACCTATAATCATCCCAATGATCTAAACGGTCCTCCTCCTCTTGGATTGAACTGCACACTGTCAACTCCATAACCGATGCACTTTCGAACCATGTCACAACCTTACTATTTGACTCCTATAATCCCAAGCTTCCAGGAACTAGGATTCCAAGACCATACAAGCTAGTGTATCCATACCCCATATCATATTAAATGATTTGCTACCCAAAGCACTTTCCATGATATAATTCCAAATCCTTGAGCCACTTCAGCTGGTGACCAAGAACTATAACCGTCAACCGAGATGGACGGATCACCAATATAACTACCCACATGCCAAAAAAATCGATGCACTCAAAGAATCTCTAATAGAGTCCACTTAAATCTTCTTGACAACCACAGCATCTGCACAAACCCATGCGGTAAATTTGTCACCCACACTCTAGAGTGATGGTTCACTACTGTTCTTGGCCTACTGGTAGTACCAATTAATTCAAAGTCTGCCAACAATCAGTTGACATCTGTCCTGAGAAACACAAGTGCTCCTAAATTCTGACTTCGTTGTCCCAGAAGGGAACAAACAACTTCCATGAGATATTTTCCTAAAAGCTTCTAATGCGATGACCACACACATAATTATGAAAACTTGAACCTGGCGCATTCTGACCAATCCCTTACTCCTATCAACCATGAAAGATCTCAACCCTCACAAATTTCAAATACTAAAATGAACTCATGTTGCAGATCCTTCTAGCTTATTGGGTTGAACTTATAACATTAATTTGGCTGCTGATCCTCCGAGTAGGACACTCAGTTTGTTTCCATCCGAGACTCGCACTAACAATAGCCGACACCCTATGACCAACTCATCCAAGTACACCTCAATCATGACTCCCGGCATACAAAATGGAATATGTCGATCTTTCAATAATAATAACTAGGCAATCATAAAGAAACTACAATCCTTAGGTGGGGACTTAACAAAACCTAACACAATGTCTCAACACCCAATTACATAAGCAAAAGCAATTAAAGTGCATGAAGTAGTACATGCCCATGTGGTCGTGAAGTCTTTGCCCTACCTCTTGGAAGGCCATGGGAGATGGGTTATGAGTCGCCCCAATCAAAAAACACGGGCAACTTGCCCTAATATGACCAGGCTGATGACAATGATGACACAATTCTACATTCAGGGTGCAATCTTGGTGAACATGGCCCTTCCGACCGCATCTGTCGCATTTGAACTTGTAGCACGCAGGCTTGTGGGTCCCTCCACCCTTAGCGGGAATTTTGTGGTCTCGATGGCCTCCATCACTAGGCATGGAAATATCAAGCTTCTTAGATGGTATTAGTAGAGTCGGATCATTAATTTGCTTCCTCTTTCCTATCTGCCTCTCCAAACCAAGCTCACGTTCCCAAGTTACCCCGACAAACCCATCAATAACTTGAACGACTAAATTCTAATCCTCGAACTTGGTGACCAACCTGTCAGAGATACAACTAATAATGCCGGGAAATTCCTCTTGTAAGGCCTAAGAAACATCAGTAACAATCCAATTGTGGAATTGATCCCCGTGAAGGCATGATGTAAATCCCACCATCGATCACTTAGAGTAATTGCTAGCAATAGGATCCTCCTCCCCAAAGAACTCTGGTGCATCAAAAGCCTTGAAATCTCGATGAGAGATAGTTCAATCCCCCAACTATCCTGCTGCAATATTGGCCCGAAAAGCCCCAATATACTTATCCAAGAGCTCCATGATTCCTTCCTTGATGGAACCAAACATCACAGGATTCGCTTCCAAAATACCGTGAGTAATCTCTATTATAACAAACTCATGTATCCTCTCATCAATCGGCTCATCACCCGAGCCTAGACCTGAACCAGAACCTCCTCCACGATTGCTCGTCACCATATGGAAAAGCATCCACACAAATGATCAAAACATAGCCAAAGAACCCTCATCCTCTAGGCTTCCTAGATTCGTTGTGACTTTCCTTGATTCACGTATGGATCTTGTGCTTTGAGTAGTACGAAACCAATACTATCTTCCACACCTATCGATACTTTCCTCAAGAATCTCAAATCCTCCAAAACACCTTCTCAAATTGGTACTCCAAGTACTCGCTAAACAGCTCATCCATACCCATTAAATCACCTCTTAGCCTCTCCTAGGTTCCCGACCTCACCCTGACATCAGTTGCTGAAGAACTCCCACTAATGTCAGCTAACTACTTCATGAACACAATCACATGCCACAAAGCTTAGATAATCCTTCAACTAAAAGAATCCTCCTTACAACAGTTAGACTCAGACGAGAGCTACGCAGTAGGGTCAAATCAATCACATTGAGATTATTTGACCTATGCAGCATGTGACTTAACATATTCACTTAATAGTTAATTCACATCATTAAGAGTCCCCCAAAGCATAAAGCAAGTAGCATTCATGTAGTAACACTCCAAGACATAAACCAAATAAAGGACATTTCAAGCTCACCCACTACCAATAAAGATTCCAAATCTAATATAACATCCAGTTCCGCTTAGGCTACCAGACATCACATATCAGGCCAATCTATCTAACATAAAAAATACATTCTAGAATGCATTTCAAAAAGCTCAACTAGCAGGCATATAAAGGCATATCCCATAGCATTATTTCATCATTTCCTGAGCAGATCCTTAGCCCTAATCTAGCATGTAGTTCTCATAACATAAAGTATAACATCACGTATGGGTATTCTGGGAATCACTTACTTGAGCTCGGCTGATTGCATGCATCACACCCCCTTGTTCTTTAAGAGACATCTATTTGAAAACTTATTTTCTTTTCAAAAAGTTTACCAACTCCTCAGTATGAGTTCAAACACACACAAGAATGTGCCTGAATCCCTCAAACAAAGGCTCTGATACCAACTTGTAATGTCCCAAATCTCATAGAAAAATTTTCATTGTAATAACACTTAAAGTCATACATCAAGTTGTTCTAAAACCAAACAAAGTGATAATATGATTTAAACATTAGAGTAAAACCATAAATAGTCAATGCGGAAAGCATTAGGGGATGTTGTGCAGTTACGTCGGTCCCTTTCCTTTCGAACAAGAAATACCTGAAACTATAAACATAAATCGTAAGCACAAAGCTTAGTGAGTTCCCTAAAATATTGCATATCATACATATACATCAACTCAAGGCTGTACCTGGTCTATTTCACAATCAGGTCTATTTTACCCCCAAGTCTATTTCAACTCAAATGTCAGCTCAAGACTATACTAGGTCTATTTCACCCTGAGTCTATTTCAACTCAATCGGTATTTTTCAACCGTATGGGTCTATTTCACCCTCGAGTCTATTTCATGCCACATACATATAGCAAACAGGCATACATGCATACAGCAAGAGTCACAAAGACAACAAGCACATACAACCCTATTGTCCTATAGTATAGTGAGCAAACTCACCTCATTTTGTTGTCAACAAATTACACACTTGTTGCTATTACCACGGCTTCTCACATAGAACATATCCAAGATCATTCCAAATCAATAAATAGGTTAATAACCTGAAATACATGGGCCCGCTCTTATTCCATCAAACTAAGGGTAAAAGACCATTATATCTTCCCATACCTGACCCAACAATACATGGCCCAAAACCCAAACGACCCAAAGTCCAAAAATGGCCCACAATTGTATCTCGCGAGTACGCCCCACATACCAGCCCAATACGTCCCACGTACTATATGCTGAAGCCCATCATACAACCCGTCAAATCGAGGAAATCGGGAAATCATTGCACAAAGTTGAGCATACACATACATAGGGCCAACGTACTCCCCTAATGGCCAATTCTCACGTTTAGCACTTAATTCTTAAGACGAAATCATCCAAATCATAGATCTAACCTCTAAGAGATGTCTTAAGTCATAAATTTCTTAACATTATGACTTTGCATGGCTTAATAGGGTCCAAACCAAAGCCCTAAATTTATAACTTCGCTAAAAGGCCACAAACTCATCCATGGAAGATATTTACTCATCAAGCTCCGATTTTTATAACTTAATGGCAGTAAAATGACTAGAAATGGGGCTCAAAGGTTTCGGAGTAACTACTACTCACAATATCCAAATCATGGGACCAAAACATGCTCATAACATGACCTAAGTCTAGATATACATCAAAGAACCATCAAGTTTGAAGTTTTATACCTCTAGAAGATAGATCAAGGTGAACAAAGCATGGATCTACAAGTTCCAACACAACCAACACTTCTCTAATGAGTTCTTCTTCTTCAAAATGCACCAAAATTACTCAAAGGCTTAATAATATTTCAAATGAGGCTAGGGTTTCGAGGGTACAACTTGGAGGGTAGAAGTTGAAGGTAGGGAGGGATGGAAATGAGTTAAGGCCTTTAAATAGGTTCCAAGACCCAAAATTAGGGTTTGAGTATGGGTCGTGTATGCCCAACGTACCAGGTTGTCCTCCATGATCAATCATGCCTAGTACGCCTATCATATGCCCTGTACGCCTAACGTATTCGGCTTAACCCAAAATTTTCATAACTTCTAACAGTCACAAATACCACGTCCCCAATCTATTTTTGGCGTTCTTTATATACTCGGAAAGGTAATGAAACACCCTACAATCCTATCAACTCTCCTTTGACTTAAAACCTTCCGAACATCAATCCTTAATTCATGAAAAGTCTGAAGCATCACTTTTACCATTATACTTTGGGGCTCTAAATCGCAAAACAAACTCTTCAATAACAAAACCTATATACCTGCATCAAAATAGGTCTAAACCCCTCTTTCCTCAAATCCTGAATCCTTATGATCATTGATCTTTGGGTCTCGACTCCAAATTAAGAAACGACTCAAAACAGGGTGTTACAATATATGAGTTGTAATCTACAAGTCGTTTGTACAATGGTATTGCAAAAACACATCAGTAAAATGATGTTATAAAACTTTGTGTCATGTATGATTTGGTGAGTAACGGATACAAGCATATAAGTCAAAGTTTACATATTCCTTTTCCCCTAAAGGGAAAAGTGATATCTTTGGGTGCCTCGATGATTTTGTGTTAACTTATAGTGTTGGGCCCAGCTAGGATTAAATTGATGTGTTCAATTAGTGAGTATCATGAGGTCATCACAAATCAGAAATCGGGAAATATAATTTTGGACAATGAGATTGATTCTAATCCATGTCTCATGTCGATATGATATCTTGTAGAATGAAGGAATATTTGATCACCTATTTTAGGAAAAATATCTCATCATATTAGAGTCTGTAGTTGCTTTAGGAAGCACCCTTTTCTGTTTAACTTAAAAGTTATATTGGAAATTGTAATTATAGATTTATCCAAGTGGGAGACTATTAGATTTGATGTCTGAGCCAATAATTAAATTGGTATATACTTGAAGTAAAAGCAAAGTCCTTTTGGGTTCTCTTCAAACCTAGTAATTGAATATGATGACTTTTAGAGAGAGACTGATTTATTGATTTATTATATGATTAATAAATAGAAATAAACAATTTATTAATATATTATGAGAATAATATATTAATTTGAAATTATAACACCCTGTTTCGAGTCATTCCATAGTTCATGGACGTAACCCGAAGATCAAACATCAAAAGGCTTCAGGCCTTAAGGAATGAGACATTTTGACCCATTTGATTTGGGTAACGTAGATTATGTGATCCAAGCGTTTGGTTTGTCATTTGGAGCCCAAGCATATAATACTAAAAATGGTTTTTAGACTTTATTTATGAATTAAGGATTTTAGTTTGATGTGTTTTAGGTTAAAATTAATTAGATAAGGTTATACATCTCGTCAATACCTTTTTGTGGATATAAAGATCATCTAAATCAGAGTTGAAACAAAGAAGTGATGACTGTTTGAAGTTAGACAGTTTTGGGTTAAGCCATGTACATTGGGCGTACTAAGGTATCCCTAACTATAGGTAGAGAATGATGTGGAACTCGCGAATCTCAAGCGTAACTTGAGTTGGGGACCATGCGATTTTGTATGGTCGATTCACTATTTGATCAGTGATCTGTGGTGACCCCATCATTGAATCTGAGATGAACATAATTCGAGATTAACATGCCATTGATTGTCAATGAATCTCAAAGAACTAGGAATTTTGTGGTGATCGAAATTGGCAAAGGGCTTTGCCTACCTAAATAACTTTATGGTGTGTTTACGACATCTCTTACACATAATGGAGCCAAATATGGATCCTAGCCTTCTAAAATAATTTTATTTAGGGTAGTTATTTTCTAAGGATTAATGAAACAAACTATAATGGAATTGATATTGAATGATGTCTAGAACCTTATCCACTAAAATCTACAGCTATAAAACCTTTGAAAGTTTAGCTATTAGGATGATTAATCTTGTCTAAATTCGTAGTTTGGGAATAGTTCTCATAAATGAAAAGAAATATCATGCTTTTGATAAAGCTCTTCCTGAGGTTACTCCAAACATTTCATTCTAAACTATTAGAAAGATCAGTTATCAAATGTACATTGTAAACTAACATATTGAAGTAAAATGGAATTTCTTGAGTTAGGATTTGACTAGGGTCAGTCAACTAGCTGACATGTACATATAATCAGTTCATTCTAATTTTGATATGATGTAACAATAGCAAAATTCAAATCAAAATTTAAACTTTTATAAAACCGTAATTTACTATACTAAGTGGTAGATATCGTAACAAGGGTTTCATACATATAAAGAACACAAACATCCAAGTTATAACGAAGAAGTTATGACCATTCTAAGATTTCCGACAAAACCGGCAACACCGATTAAACGAAAAACGCAAAGTTCCAATACAATACATTTTAGCCTTAAGTATCTAAATGAAAGTCGTAGATATCATTAAACCGTGAACATACATAAAAAGAACGTCCAAATCTGACTTCGTATGAGGAAGTTATGATTTTTCTAAGTTACGGATATAGCAGTAGACAGCTAAAAACTTGAAATAGAGATCGAGAGACTTTTAGCCGACACAAACTAAATGAGAATCGAAGGTCTCAAAAATAGAAGCGCAATGGTAAAAAGTCTGACGGAAACGGACGTCGGATGAAAAAGTTATGGAACTTTAACGGACTTTTCCTGTCCCGACGTATTAAAAATATAATATTAAAAATAAAATCAAAATTTGCCGACAGAGTCTAAACGAAAGTTGTAGACCGTAGTCTCACCTTCGCGTTGATATAAAGAACATCAAAAACGGAGTTCGTATGATGAAGATATGAATTTTCGAAGTTTGCTAAATAATAAATATATAAATTTAAAATGAATTCCGGTATTATCCGAAGGGGGGGTCACCGGCCTGATCCGAGTTATGCCCAGCGTAACCAGGTGCTAGGCCTCGGTTCGGCCACGTCAACACTACTCCTCTATGCCGTCCCATCCGAAGTACGTAAGTGATGACGCCCCGCGTACCCTCGTACGCCTAGCGTACCGAGGCGGTTCAGCACCCCTATAAAAGGGATGCGAGGGTTCCGGGGAAACTTGCTCATTTTCTCTCGTTTTTCTTACGTTTTGCCTCGTTTTCCGTGCAATAATTGTCCCGAAGCCCCGGTTCCCATACTCAAGCCCCGAAGGAAGTTTTACGCCCCCGAGATTCCCGAGAATCTCGAGAAAATCCATTTTTTCAAGTCAAAGTTATGCTCGGTTTTCGTCACACCTTCTTCAATCTATCAGGTGAGTTCATACCCCTACAAACACACTTTAAATACGTTTTAAATGCTTTTTATACTCTTTTAGGGGGGAATACAAGTAAATATACGGTTATTATCGTGTATTTCATAAAGTTTCACTTTACTCGTTTTTATCAAATGAATCACTTGTGATTCATTACTACTATGTGAAAACTCTTGTCATACTTTGCATGCACTAGATTTATACAAAGTATTTAGTAATTCCAAAGTATCCTTCGTTGCTAAACCGTTTTATACATTTTAAGAACTTATGATTTATGCTTTGTCAGACATTGTGAAAAAGGATAATCTTTGCATACAAAACTATTACTTTAATACAGACTTAGTTGAGAATCCGTGAGACATGTACATCTTCAAATACTGCCTTTTGCTAGAAGGTATCGCTACAAGTCCTGTCTATAACCAGAGTCTCCCGTTCGGAGAACGTGTCAAATGTGTATAGATCTATACGGGAAGTCATGATCCCGCGCCCTGACTGTTAGCTACAGTCCGTCCTTTGGGGTGACAGTTTGTCATAATGCTACGACACCTGAAGAACGTCGCTACAGGTATATTATGTTTAGTATGGTTATAAAACTCATCGGATATACAATTATTATGGTATTATGCTTTTATGAACGAGTAGCTATTAAAACTATTCTTCATCTAACAAGTGCGATCTTCATATAGCTTTATTATATAAAACTATGCCACTCCTTTTAAGCACGTTGGTTGCTTGCGATTTTCGATCTTAGAGACTGCCAGTTATGTTAGGAAAATAAGGGTTTTTCCTGCATCTAAAACAAACAACTAATAGGAAAATAACGGATTTTCCTGGTGCAATTATTTACAACTTATAACACGAACATTCATATGCATTTCATACTTTTATTAGAAAATAAGGGTTTTCTTGGAAAACACAACAAATCATATCTCAACTATTAGGGAAAATATGGGATTTTCTGGATCTAATACATTCATTTTCAACACAACGAATCATAACTCTTTTCATTTGAAAATACTGCGTTTTCTGGAAAACATACACGAACTTTCGAATGGCGTACATTTTCTCAAAACACTACTTATGAACTCACCAAATTAATTGTTGACACTTTTTCTTTGAAATAACTTGTATTCTCAGGGAACCGCTAAGCAGGTTTGGAAATCAACTTTTGGGGATTAACGTGCTGACGTTAATTACTTCTTTTGAAAGATGTTTATGTATTTATCTTTTGAACATGTAACGAATACAATTATGTAAACATTTTGGAAACCTTAATATATATATGGTGGTGTGTACTTTCCTTTCTATGAACTGTTATGATACTGAATATGACGTCCTCCACCCCCGAACGTTTCCGCCATTCTAGTTTGGGGGTGTGACAGATTGGTATCAGAGCATCGTTTATAGTTAATTAAGTATATCAAAACCATTTTGGTATACAACTATAAACATAACTGGGCAAAAACACTCTGAGTAAGAGTCATACTTTTAAAATTAAATTTATTTAATTTTTGAAAAGTAGGCATGCATGCATTTCATATTAATAACAGGGTTAGTATCATAATTAAAACAATATAGAAGTATTAAAAAAATAAGTTGTGCAGTGCAGGTATGCCTTGGGACATGTAATCGGAACTGGGAAGAATATAGTCTGATCAACTATATTTGTCCGAGAGCCGACTAACGTATGCCAAGGAGTGTCTGCAATGGACAACAAATTTAAAAATTACCAAAAGCATATCGTTAAAGAATACTAAAGGGAGTATTCGAGTACCTACAACCATTAAACTTAAGGGTAAATTCCATGTGCTTTAGCTTATAGTCAATTCTTAACCCTATTCCCGTATAGACTCAATGGATGGATTCCATCACCCCGGTGACCCCTACTACCCCAACCAAGGTAATGGAGAAAGGATAGAGAATGATCCTGAAGAAGGAATGCAAGAAGAATCAGACTCAGATCCCGATGACAATAACCTACCCTTAACGGCTCCAATTCAAAATCCTAATCCTCGACCAAAATTTCATGGCTCGACGCCCCTTTGGGCAACTAACCTGAATAGGTGGAGCCGCGAATAGTATCAACCCCTTCCATTCAACGGAGACCGAAGCTTCTACAATCTAAGCGAGGGAGGCTCAGCAGACAGAGCCCTTCCTATATTGGTTCGTCGGATTTCTCGCATTGATGAACAAGGACGGACGACCATCCATCGAACTGAGGAGAATGATGCGAACACTGGAGTCAACACAGTTCGCATCCGCCAGTTAGGATTAGCTCACGGGAGAATCGTAAATCGAAATGAAGCATTGCAGAGAGAGCTAACGGCAACTCAAACCGAAGTGATAGAACTTCGGCAACGCCAGGCAAGACATGAACTACGTATGCTCAAGATGGAGCGTCAGCTGGCGGAATCTAAAGCCCATGTAGCCAGCTCGCGTAACAAATAATACCTGTCTGACTTCCAAAATTTTGTCATAGCATAAGACCTCGGATAAAGTCCTTACTTTTCTTAACCTTGTAATCGGAGAGCTTTAGATAGGTCAAATTTTCATAACTACAAAATGTAACGCACCATGTTTTATAATATATATGATGTATTTCCTTTATTAAACCCTTTGCATGCCCCTCCAATTCATGAGTTTATCTACTCTCCTTATGAGTCGAACTCCAAACCCTATTCAAGGGTAAACCAAACTTCTGATATAACAAATCACTAATGCGCGACTTTCGAATCATTAAAACTTATAGTTTTTCTTGTTATTTCCTTACCAGAACAATGCCTCCTCGTAGATCAGCACGTAGAAATGCAACCCCACCACCACCTCCCCAATATGACCCCAACATAGTGCAATCTGCTATCACTGCGGCAGTAACAGCTGCACTGTCTCAAGCAAACTTTAGCGGCGCAGCAAGGGCCGGAAATAATCAACTTACCAACGCAACCCCACTCCTACAATTGGACACCGCCACTTTGCAAGCTACAGTTATAGCCACAGTGGCAGCCATTATAGCATACAATAACTCTGTCAACTGAAGCAGGGAAGGAAATGATATCAAAAATCCTAATCAAAGAAACAATCGAATCCACCTACCAGTAGCTACCTATAAGAATACCGCAAGGTGCGGACACAAGAACATGAAACGAAAACCCTGGAGCGAGAGGGGAGGCAAATCAACTCAAAGAAATGCCAAAAAGCAATCAACAAACCATACCCCTACACCCAAAAGATCATACAATGGCAACCAGCCTAAGTGCAACCGATGCAACTTTCATCATCACGGACCCTGCCGTGAAATGCATTGCATTAGGTGCAATAGAAAGGGACACACCGTCCGCTATTGCAGAGAACTAGCCCAACCAACTGCTCCAGCCACAAATGTAGGAGTAGACTGTTCTTGTTATGAATGCGGAGTAACGGGACACTTCCGAAGGGACTGCCTGGAGTCAAACATCATGAATGCTGGTGGAGGAGGCCGAGTATTCGCAATGGGCCAAGAGGAGGCTATTGCAGACCCCACGGTTATTCTGGGTACATTTCTCCTCGATAACTTATTTTCATACATTCCATTTGATAGTAGGGATGCAGAGGAGTTCCATGAGTCACAAGTTTAAAAATCTACTCGAACAAACACCCCAATCATTCAACAAAACTTTCATAGTAGTACTAATAGAGATAGACTAAAAAGAACTAAAAACACATACGTAGAATGCACTATCGCACTAACAAACGTCTTACAATGAGAAGTACCGACATCGACATTCGACGTGGATTGGTGTGGCCCTACCCATACCAGTTCCATATGTTATAAAAGACCCTTTTCACTTTAACCATCGACTAACGAAACTCGATCGATTTATAACGACAAACCCGACACAAACCCCAATTGGTTTCTAGTTTCAAAACCCCGAAGTACTCATGTGAAGAATCTTTACAACCTTCCCGTAGTATCCCCCAATAGATCATTTAGAAATACCACGCATACAACAAGTCAAATCCAAGCTCAGAAACTAGTAGTGAATTCAACCATGAACTTCAAAACGTAGCTGCCCTAATGCATCGAGTGAAAATGCTAACATTTAGAAGAACATAAGTAAATAAACCCAAAACCACACGATCCCGATCGATCGAAGTGATAGGCGGAGTAATGAAGGTCCGCTGAAAAAACGCACATTAGGATCTAGATTCATAAAGGAACAAGAGGAACAAATGGACCAGAAGCACTCACGCCTGCACGCTAGAATTGGAGTCCCAGTCAAAATGCGAATTTCCGGACGAAATTCTCTTTAACGAGGAGATAATGTAACAACAGCAAAATTCAGGTCAAAATTTAAACTTTTATAAAACCATAATTGACTATACTAAGTGGTAGATATCGTAACAAGGGTTTCATATATATAAAGAACACAAAAATCCGAGTTATAACGAAGAAGTTATGACCATTCTAAGATTTCCGACAAAACCGGCAACACTGATTAAACGAAAAACGCGAAGTTCCAATACAATACATTTTAGCCTTAAGTATCTAAATGAAAGTCGTAGATATCATTAAACCGTGAACATACATAAAAAGAACGTCCAAATCTGACTTCGTATGAGGAAGTTATGATTTTTCTAAGTTACGGATATCGCAGTAGACAGCTAAAAACTTGAAATAGAGATCGAGAGACTTTTAGCCGACACAAACTAAATGAGAATCGAAGGTCTCAAAAATAGAAGCGCAACGGTAAAAAGTCTGACGGAAACGGACGTCGGATGAAAAAGTTATGGAACTTTAACGGACTTTTCCTGTCCCGACGTATTAAAAATATAATATTAAAAATAAAGTCAAAATTTGCCGACGGAGTCTAGACGAAAGTTGTAGACCGTAGTCTCACCTTCGCGTGGATATAAAGAACATCGAAAACGGAGTTCGTATGATGAATATATGAATTTTCGAAGTTTGCTAAATAATAAATATATAAATTTAAAATGAATTCCGGTATTATCCGAAGGGGGGGTCACCGGCCTGATCCGAGTTACGCCTAGCGTACCCTCGTACGCCCAGCGTAACCGGGTGCTAGGCCTCGGTTCGGCCACGTCGACCCTAATCCTCTATGCCCTCCCATCCGAAGTACGTAAGCGATGACGCCCCAGTACGCCCCGCGTACCGAGGCGGTTCAGCACCCCTATAAAAGGGATGCGAGGGTTCCGGGGAAACTTGCTCATTTTCTCTCGTTTTTCTTGCGTTTTGCCTCGTTTTCCGTGAAATAATTATCCTGAAGCCCCGGTTCCCATACTCAAGCCCCGAAGGAAGTTTTACGCCCCCAAGATTCCCGAGAATCCCGAGAAAATCCGCTTTTTCAAGTCAAAGTTCTGCTCGGTTTTCGTCACACCTTCTTCATTCTATCAGGTGAGTTTATACCCCTACAAACACACTTTAAATACGTTTTAAATGCTTTTTATACTCTTTTAGGGGGGAATACAAGTAAACATACGGTTATTATCGTGTATTTCATAAAGTTTCACTTTACTCGTTTTTATCAAATGAATCACTTGTGATTCATTACTACTATGTGAAAACTCTTGTCATACTTTGCATGCACTAGATTTATACAAAGTATTTAGTAATTCCAAAGTATCCTTCGTTGCTAAACCGTTTTATACATTTTAAGAACTTATGATTTATGCTTTGTCAAACATTGTGAAAAAGGATAATCTTTGCATACAAAACTATTACTTTAATAAAGACTTAGTTGAGAATCCGTGAGACATGTACATCTTCAAATACTGCCTTTTGCTAGAAGGTATCGCTACAAGTCCTGTCTATAACCAGAGTCTCCCGTTCGGAGAACGTGTCAAATGTGTATAGATCTATACGGGAAGTCATGATCCCGCGCCCTGACTGTTAGCTACAGTCCGTCCTTTGGGGTGACAGTTTGTCATAATGCTACGACACCTGAAGAACGTCGCTACAGGTATATTATGTTTAGTATGGTTATAAAACTCATCGGATATACAATTATTATGGTATTATGCTTTTATGAACGAGTAGCTATTAAAACTATTCTTCATCTAACAAGTGCGATCTTCGTATAGCTTTATTATATAAAACTATGCCACACCTTTTAAGCACGTTGGTTGCTTGCGATTTTCGGTCTTAGAGACTGCCAGTTATGTTAGGAAAATAAGGGTTTTTCCTGCATCTAAAACAAACAACTAATAGGAAAATAAGGGATTTCCTGGTGCAATTATTTACAACTTATAACACGAACATTCATATGCATTTCATACTTTTATAAGAAAATAAGGGTTTTCTTGGAAAACACAACAAATCATATCTCAACTATTAGGGAAAATATGGGATTTTCTGGATCTAATACATTCATTTTCAACACAACGAATCATAACTCTTTTCATTTGAAAATACTGCGTTTTCTGGAAAACATACATGAACTTTCGAATGGCGTACATTTTCTCAAAACACTACTTATGAACTCACCAAATTAATTGTTGACACTTTTTCTTTGAAATAACTTGTATTCTCAGGGAACCGCTAAGCAGGTTTGGAAATCAACTTTTGGGGATTAACGTGCTGACGTCGATTACTTCTTTTGAAAGATGTTTATGTATTTATCTTTTGAACATGTAACGAATACAATTATGTAAACATTTTGGAAACCATAATATATATATATATATATATATATATATATATATATATATATATATATATATATATATATATATATATATATATATGGTGGTATGTACTTTCCTTTCTATGAACTGTTATGATACTGAATATGACGTCCTCCACCCCCGAACGTTTCCACCGTTCATGTTTGGGGGTGTGACATATGAACAAATTGGAATGTCCATGAAAGAGTTGTGTAGCATGTTGAGGTTTCCTTTCGGAACTAACATGTCCAATCATAGAAACTCAAACTTCCAAACGATCCCATAAATTTTACTATCATGAATAGAAGTGTCAAGAAGAAGAAACCCATTGCCCTTGTGTTAAAAGGTGATTAGTGTTGGTATACCTAATCTAGGCTCAAATGCCAAGGACAATCGAAGGCTTATTCTAAGACATGTTCTGATAGCCTTTCATTTTCGTAACAAGAAAGCACTTAGAAAGCATACATGCCCAAAATATATCTTTGAGGTGAATGGACTGAAACATGAAGATGTTAAATTTCATCATCGATCATGAGCCCTTGCTACTTTCCACAAGATCAAAAGATAACTAGTTCTCCCATGTTTTGTGCTCAATCAAATATATGGATTTATATTTCCATTGGAACATTACTTCCAAACCTTTACTATTTTACTAAGGATTAAGTACCGACATTTGCAAGAATGTGCAATGACTAAAATGAGGTAAAAAGACTGAAACATGGAGAATATAATTTGATCATGACTGTCAAGCCCTTTTTCCAAATTTTTAGTCTATGGTATTAAAATTGAAATTGTTTATACAATGTTTCATGAGATAGTTATGACTTACTTAAACGTGGAGCATTTTAACATGTTAAAAGAAAGTTATGAAATCTATGAAACTAGTGTAGTAACAATAGCTCAAACTTGATTCAAATATTTGAATAAGATATATTAGTGTATGAATATCTGTTGAAATTAGTTTAACTAATGGATCGTTAAGAGTGACCATAAAAAGAACTTATTCAAATACGTCCAAAAAGGATTGGGTGAAGTGTATTTGTGGAATCATAGTTTTGGATACATAAATGAGAGATGCATTACCAAGTATCCATTTAGATCGGATTTTGGATATCATTTGACCTCAAGTTTTATGAAAAATGCAAATCTTATATATCAAGATAAATGATGAATACATCACTAGGTGATGTGAATATCTGTTGGAATTAGTTTTCACTAATGGACCATTCGGATTAACCACATGGTAAGACCAACTTCGTATAAAGGTGAGTCTAGAACCTTTCAGGTGTTCAAAGCTCTCATAAAGCAAAGTTAAGAATCAACTGGGCAATAGGATGAGACACTCATAGTGAGAATCTCAGTCCAAAACCTTATCGATCATCTAAGTAATTGTGAAAGAGTCTCACGAGCTATCTCCGCCCAAAACTCTACCATGATGATTTTTACTTGGATAGAGAAACAATAAATCATTCATTGATTTTGTACTAGATGAGTTGCATTATGCATACTAACAATTCATGGATTGTATCATGAATAGTGTTACAATAAGTCTTTTTGTCTTGTGCCATTTGAGAAAGCTCATGAAACACTCTATGATATGTGAAGTGGGATTCATTACTTACTAGCACATATGGAAGTTCATGATTAAAAGGCTTACACTCGTCGTGAAGCGCTCGATAATCTAAAACTTAGAATAGATATGTGTTATCTTGTAGGAGAACCCATCAAGCATTTTGAACAGTTGTTTAACAAACACTCTAAGAATAAAGTGTATGTTTCTTGAAGAGCGGTCTTCTAAGAGAGGGAGCTTATATTCAAAGGGGCTAGTGGGAGCTATATTGATCTTGATAAGATTCAAGATCCAACTAAAAAGATCCTAAATTTGGACCTAGCATTCAATTCGGGATTTAATGAGCTATTGAGGAAACTAACATACCGCTACCTCTTCCTTATAGATCTGATATAGGAAATCATACACTACTTATATAAGAGTTTATACTAATAAGTATATGAGTCACTAGTAGATAGAAATTAGAGTGTACTAGCTATTGGAAGCTATGGTAGGCCCAAAAGGCTACAACGTGGAATGAGGAAATGGAGAGAAAGATTCAGTCTATGTATATGAAAACTTGGGAGATCAAGCACTTGACCTTAACCATGAGGTGTAGGTGGATCTTCAAGAAGAGACAAGCATGGATAGGAACAAACACATAATCAAACCAAGATAGGTTTTAAAGGATGTGTAAGTTTGAGAAGTTCCTTATGGACCGAAACAAGAATCTCGCAATAGAAATCTTTGTTTCAATGAGAAAAGTTCAATGAGTTTGAATTTTGAGAAATAAAGATGAGCCATACACATGTCAAAGCAAGTGGGAGTAATTGGAATCTTTGTTTCAGTGAGAAAATTCAAGGAGTTTGAATTTCAAGAAACATAGATACACCATATATATATGTCAATGGTAGTGGGAGCATTGCAGTCACTCTTGTATTGTACATAGATAATGTAAGATTGATAGGAAACTATATTCTAACGTAGCAAGTGTAAAACTTGGCTTGTTATGAGAATTGTTTCGCTATGATATACATGGGAGATACAGGACGCGTACATAATAAGGATCTATGGAGATAGATCAAAGTGATTCGTTTGAATAAGCAAAACTAAATGGGATCTTAAGGAAACTCAACATGCAAAACTCAAAAAGGAGTTTGTGCTTGTATGGCATAACATTAAGCAATGTTAATATCCTAGTTCTACTATTGAGCTATAGGAAATGAGTCGTGTCCTAAAAGCCTTCTACTATGGGATCGATCAATATGCCATGACATGTACCAGATTTGATGACTCGTATGCCTTCAGCATGACAAGTTGGTTCAGATCAATTTGGCAAGAATCAACAAATTAAGATCAAGAACATTCTTAAGTGTCCTAGGAGGATAGAGGAAAGGATCTTGACACTACAGAAAAGGTCATTGTGAAGATGACATTGATGCTAAGTTTTGTACTGATAAAGATGATTATGTTCGCAGTCGGATTTCGTACTTTTACTAAATGGTGAAGTATTGTCTTGGAAGAGTACCAAGTAATACACCATAGTGGATTTGACAAACTTAGAGTACATTGAAGTCATTTTAATTGCAAAGAAAACAATGTGAATAAAAGAGATTCATTAGTGACATCTTTGTTGACATTCAATCATTCATGGTCCTGTTGGAGGCTCTTTGTGACTATAAGGGTGAACTTACCTCAAGTATAGATCCCGAGTCACATAAGCCCATAAGACACATAATCAGTAAGTACCAACACATTTGATAGTGAGTCAAATGTAAAGACATCAGATTCAATGAGTCATATCGAAAGATAATCTTGTCGATCCATTCCATACGCCAATGTCATTGACCAAGTCTGACAGTCAAACAAAGTCGAGGGGCATAAGATTTGCAAATGAATTGACTTAAGCACTCTTAGTTTGGTTTGTTTTAAACTTGATAACTTAAGCAGTATAAGTGTTAATTTGATTTGGCGAATATTATGTGGAGATCTTAATATATGATGGAGTTCACTCATTTCAATTAGCTTATCAATGTGTTCTCCTTTTTCATGTTTGGAACACACTTCCCGAGTATTAATTTACTCAAACGTCCACATTTTATCATACTCTTGGATGTAGTGATTCAAGAATGTCATGAGTATTAGTGGATTATCCATAATGATTGGACATGGCATAGAGATTACACTAACATTCATGAGGACTTAATAGAGATTTAAGTATTGGACCAACTCAAGCTTAGAGATTATTCATGGATCCAGTCACGAGTAATTCTAAGACGATAATATCTTCTATTCTTCAAACCTAGATACATGTGGAGTTTTGCTATATGATTCTGTTATGCATTGGTATACTCCAATGATATCCGTAACTAGTAGTTATAAAGGGTATGTCCATGTGTTACATGATGAAATAGACAAAAACCATGTAGTCGAAGTTTATTTGTTCCTTCTGCCTTAACAGGACAAGCGATATATATGGGCCCCTCGATGATCTCGTGCTAACATCTAAAGTGCTTGGTCGAGCCCTGACTGGAATTGATGTGTTCAATTTAGTAGTCAGATGCGGTCTGTCACACCCCCAAACCAGAACGGCGGAAACGTTCGGGGGCGGAGGACGTCATATTCAGTATCATAACAGTTCATAGAAAGGAAAGTACACACCACCATACATAAATAAGGGTTTTAAAAGTGTTTACATAATGGTATTCATTACATGTTCAAAAAAAAATACATAAACATCTTTTGAAAAGAAATAATTAACGCCAGCGCGTTAATTCCCAAAAGTTGATTTCCATCCTGCTTAGCGGTTCCCTGAGAATACAAGTTATTTCAAAGAGAACGTGTCAACAATTAAGTTGGTGAGTTCGTAAGTGGTTTAGAAACATTGAATGCCATTCCAAAATGAGTGTATGTTTTCCAAGAAAATCCCTTATTTTCTTATAAAAGTATGAAATGCATGAGAGTATTTGTGTTAAAAATGTAGACAGTTGAACCAAGAAAATCCCTTATTTTCCTAATAGTTGTTTGGTTTGTATACAGGAAAATCCCATATTTTCCTAAAGTAATACTTTGTTTAATGTCCAAGACTAAAAATTTGAAAGCAAACCACATGCTTTAGAAGATTTTAAACATAGATTTATATAATAAACCTATCCGAAGATTCCAGTTTGTTAGATAAAGAATAGTTTTAATAGCTATCCGTTCATCAATCAGAAGTACTATAATAATTGTGTATCCGATGAGTTTTATAACCATACTAAACATAATATGCCTATAGCGACGTTCTTCAGGCGTCGTAGGGTTATGACAAAATGTCACCCCAAAGGACGGACTGTAGCTAACAGTCAGGGCGCGGGATCATGACTTCCCGTATAGATCTATACACATTTGACACGTTCTCCTAACAGGAGACTCTGGTTATAGACAGGACTTGTAGTATTACCTTCTAACAAGAAGGTAGTATTTGAAGATACACACGTCTCATGGATTCTCAACTAAGTCTGTATTAAAGTAATAGTTTTGTATGCAAAGTTTATCCTTTTTCACAATGTTTGACAAAGCATAAATCATGAGTTTTTAGAATGTATAAAACGGCTTAGCAACGAAAGATACTTTCAAAATTACTAAATACTTTGTATAAGTCTAGTGCATGCAAAGTATGTCAAGAGTTTTCCATAGTAGTAATGAATTCCAAGTGATTCATTTGATAAGAATGAGTGAAGTGAAACTTTATAAAATACACGATAATAACCGTATGTTTACTTGTATTCCCTCCTTAAAAGAGTATAAAAAGCATTTAAAATGTATTTAAAGTGTGTTTGTAGGGTTATGAACTTACTTGATAGATTGAAGAAGGTGTAACTAAAACCGAGCAGAACTTTGGTTTGAAAAAGCGGATTTTCTCAGGATTCTCGGGAATCTCGGGAGTACAAACGACCTTCGGAACTTGAGCTAAGCGACCAGGGTTTCGGGTTTGCATGGGCACGGAAAACGAGGCAAAACGCAATAAAAACGAGAAGATATGAGCAAGTTTTCCCGAAACCCCCGCATCCCTTTTATAGGGGCTGAGAGGCCTCGGTACGCGGGGCGTACCCGTGCGTCATGCATGACCGAGTCCTTGACTGCCCCGGAGTTCGGATGGGACAGGGCGTAGCTCGCATAGGGGGCGACGTGGACGAACCGAGGCCAAGGCCTTGAGTACGCAGGGCGTATTCGCGTGACTCAGACTTCGGATAATACCGAAGTTTTCAATTAAAAATATATATTAATTTTTTATTAAACTTGAAAAATTCATATCTCTTTCATACGAACTCCGTTTTCGACGTTCTTTATATCCACGCGTAGGTGAGACTAAGTTCTACAACTTTTGTTTAGATTTCGTCGGTAAATTCCGAAATTATTTTTTATTATTTATTTTTAAAAGGTTGGGGTAAGAAAATTCGTTAATAATTCATAACTTTTTCATACGATGTCCGTTTTGGGCATTCTTTTTATGTACGTTTGTAGTTTAACGATATCTATGACTTTCATTTAGACACCTAAGGTCAAAAAGTATTTTATTGAAACTTTGCGTTTTTACGTAACTTCGTATTGTCGGTTTTTGTCGAAAAACTTAGAATGGTCACAACTTCTTCGTTATAACTAGGATTTTAGTGTTCTTTATATGCTTGGAAACCTTAAGACGATATCTACTACATAGCGTACTCCAAACAGAGCTTTTGAATACTTCATTTTTCGATGATATTTTAATTATTTTTTCAAAGAGGTTACAAGACTCGATTTTCAATGACCTGAAATGACGGGTTGTTACATCATCCCCCTGTTAGAGGGAATTTCGTCCCAAAATTTTAATACAAAAGAAAAGTTTTAGGGGCTGAGGAAGAGGTGTGGATACTTCTGTTGCATTTGATCTTCTCGTTCCCACGTGAACTCAGGTCCCCTCTTAGCATTCCATCGGACCTTTACTATTGGAATGCGACTCTGTTTAGTTTGCTTAACTTCCCTATCCATGATCTCGATGGGTTCTTCCACAAAGTTAAGATTTTCATTTAGTTTGAAAGTGTTTCGTCGGACAAACACTTTTTCAGGTACGTGGAATACTGGATGTACTGGATGTACTTTGTTAAGCTCGATTGGAATACTGGATGTACTTTGTTAAGCTCGATTGGAAGTCGGAGTTTGTAGGCCACTAGACCAACTCTTGAAATGATTTCGAAGGGTCCAATGTACCTAGGATTTAGCTTCCCACATTTTCCAAAGCGTATCATGCCCTTCCAGGGTGAGACCTTTAGTAGTACACGGTCGCCAATCTGAAATTCCAAGGGTTTACGTCTTTTGTCGGCATAGCTCTTTTTGCCTATCCCTTGAGGATTTCATTCGTTCTCGTATTTTCACGATCTTTTCAGTCGTTTCTCTGATGATCTCCAGACCAGTGAGGTTGCTATCAGGGACTAGACCTTTTGCCAATTGCGTGTCGCCCACTTCCGTCCAGCACAGAGGTGATCTGCACTTACGGTCGTACAGGGCTTCAAATGGAGCAGCCTTGATACTAGTATGATAACTATTGTTATAAGAGAACTCGACCAAAGTTAAGTGAATATCCCATGCTTTACCAAAGTTGATTACACATGCTCGCAACATGTCTTCCAAGGTTTGGATCGTCCTCTCACTCTGTCCGTCAGTTTGGGGATGATAGGCTGTACTCATGTCCAATCTTGTTCCCATGGATTTTTGCAATGATTTCCAGAATCTGGAAGTGAATCTGCTGTCTCTGTCTGAGATGATAGACATTGGCACTCCATGAAGTCGTACGATCTCTCGGATGTAGGTTCTCGATAGCTTTTCCATTTTATCAATTTCCTTGATCGGTAAGAAATGAGCGGACTTGGTTAATCTATCAACGATTACCCAAATAGTATTTTGGCCAACCTGAGTCTTGGGCAGTTTTGTTATGAAGTCCATGGAAATCTGCTCCCATTTCCACTCAGGTATTTCAGGTTGTTGGAGTAGACCTGAGGGTTTCTGGTGTTCTATTTTTATCTTCGCGCAAGTCAAACACTTGCTCACATAGGTAGCAATCTCCGCTTTCATGTTTGGCCACCAGTAGAGTTGCTTGAGATCTAGATACATCTTGTCTGACCCTGGGTGTACTGAGTATGGAGTCTTGTGTGCCTCGCTCATAACTACCTCTCTGAATCCACGAAACTTGGGTGTCCAGATTCGGTTCATGAGGTAGCGTGCTCCGTCACTCTTGATTTCTAAGTTCTTGTCCATTCCCCTAAGGGTCTCACCTGTCACGTTTTCGGGTTTCAAGGCCTCTATTTGAGCTTCCTTGACTTGTGCTGACAGGTGCGAATGGATCGACATGGCTAATGACTTCACTCTTCGGCCAGAGTACTCATTACGACTAAGGGCATCGGCCACGACGTTTGCCTTTCCCGAATGATAGCGAATCTCACATTCGTAGTCGTTGAGCAATTCGACCCAACGTCGCTGTCTCATGTTTAACTCCTTCTGGTCGAAGATGTGTTGGAGGCTCTTGTGGTCTGTAAAGATAGTGCACTTGGTACCGTATAGGTAGTGCCTCCATATTTTAAGAGAGAAGACCACCGCTTCAAGTTCTAAGTCATGAGTGGTGTAATTGACCTCATGTGTTTTCAGTTGTCGTGAGGCATATGCAATAACCTTTCCCCTCTGCATTAGTACACCGCCCAGCCCTTGCTTTGAAGCGTCGCAATACACCACAAAATCTTCGGTCCCCACTGGAAGAGAAAGGATGGGTGCACTGCAAAGGGCTTGTTTCAAAGTCTGAAATGCAGCATCTTGCTTTTCTCCCCAGTTGTAGGTCACACCTTTCTGGGTTAAAGCGGTAAGAGGCTTTGCGATGCTGGAGAAATTCTGAATGAACCTTCGATAATAACCAGCAAGACCTAGAAATTGGCGAATCTCCGTTGGTGTAGTTGGTGCAAACCAGTTTTTGATAGCCTTGATTTTTGATGGGTCCACGTGGAATCCTTCCTTGCTGACCACGTGACCGAGGAAGTCCACCTTTCTAATCCAAAACTTACATTTTGAGAATTTTGCATAAAGTCTCTCAGTCCGTAACGTCACTAAGACTTGTCTCAAATGTTGACTATGCTCTTCTTTATTCTTTGAATAAATGAGTATGTCGTCTATGAATACTATCACAAATTTATCCAAGAATAGACGACATACCCAATTCATTAGATCCATGAATACGGCTGGGGCATTGGTTAGTCCGAACGGCATCACTACGAACTCGTAATGTCCGTATCTCGTTCGGAAGGCTGTCTTGCGAACATCACTCTCCAGGACTCGCAGCTGATGATATCCCGACCTCAGATCGATCTTGGAGAAGTAGTTGGCTCCTTGGAGTTGGTCGAATAAGTCGTCGATTCGGGGTAGGGGGTATCGGTTCTTGATGGTAAGTTTGTTGAGTTCTCGGTAGTCCTTGCACATCCTGAATGATCCATCCTTCTTTTTCACGAACAACACGGGTGCTCCCCATGGCGACAAGCTCGACCTGATGAATCATTTTCCAAGTAGCTCATTCAGTTGGCTGGATAGCTCCTGCATCTCTGCCGGGGCTAATCGATAGGGTGCTTTGGCTACTGGGGTAGCTCCGGGAACCAGATCGATTCTGAACTCGACTAGTCTCGCGGGTGGTTTTCCTGGAAGGTCCTCGGGAAAAATGTCGGGAAAATCGCATACGTCGGGCACATTCTTGACGTCTTGGACTTCGCGTTTCACATCTACAACATGTGCCAAAAACGCGTGACACTCCTTGCGTAGGCACTTCTGAGCTTGGATACTTGAGATGATACGAAGAGTGGTACTGGGTTTGTCGCCCAAGACAATGAAAGCTTCGCTGGTTGGCAGATTAAGGCGAACGACCTTATGGTAACATAAAATGTCCGCATGATGAGAACTCAGCCAATCCATGCCAATGATGACATCGAAACTCTTAATCGAGACTGGCATGAGGCTGATTGAAAAGGGATTATCGTTTAGAGTTAGGGTGCAGTTTAAGTATATCTCCTTAGTGCCTTCGGTTTTCCCGTTGGCCATTTGTACTATGAATGGTTCACTTAATGATTGTGGTTTTGGTTTTAGCAGGCCTTTAAAGTCGTGACTCACAAAACTCCTTTCTGCTCCACTATCAAACAAAATGCATGCATACGAGTTATCGAGAAGAAACGTACCCGTAACAACAGTAGGGTCCGCAACGGCTTCATCTTGTCCCATTGCGAAAACTCGGCCCCTTCCGTCGGTATTCCTGTTGTTTGCCTTCGCGCAGTCCCTCCGGTTGTGCCCCGTGTCTCCGCACTCAAAGCAGGCGTGGCTTACTCCGGTATTGGCAGTGGGGGCGGATGGTTGGGTTGGCTCTTTGAAATAGCGGGTTGTATGTCCCTTCTTATTGCACCTGGTGCATTGAAGATCACAGCAAGGACCGTGGTGGTGGAAGTTGCATTGGTTGCACTTCGGAAGTTTCCCATTGTATGAGCTCGTGGGGGCAGAGTTGGTAGGTACAGGAATAGCGTGGGTCGCTACTACTTGTTGTTTCTTGGGGTTCTCCTAGAGGGTTTCTCCCCTCCTCTTGTTCCAAGGCCTACTCTGGCCATGAGCCTCCTTAGATGGATTTGCGGTTGCTGCAATGGTACCCTGTTTTACTCCGTGGTCGACGAGTCGCTGAGCCAGGCGTTTAGCGTTGTTGTAGGTAATAGGGTTGGAAGCTAGGACATGCCCTTGAATCTGGGGTGACAACCCCCAAATGTACCTTTCAACCCTCTTTGATTATGGGTTGACCATGGTAGGGCATAATGCAGCGAGGTCGTTGAACCTAGCTGTGTAGGCGACTAGATCAGACCCAGTCATTTTCAGATTCCAGAGCTCCTGCTCAAGCTTTTGCACTTTGCCCCTTGGGCATTATTCTTCCAGTAGTAGAACCTTCAGATCCTCCCAACTCATGGCGTTGGCGACAGTGAGCGTCACCGAATTCACATGGCCTTTCCACCAAGTGAGGGCTCGATCTATGAAGGTGCAAGCAGCGAACTTAACCTTGCTTGTTTCTTGGCATGAGCAGATCTCGAAGACTGTTTCGGTCTTTTCGAACCATTGCATTAGTGCAATGACTCCTCCAATGCCATTGAAAGTCTTTGGCTTTAAGTTGGAGAACTCCTTGTAGGTACATTCCCTTACTTGACCCTGGCCGGTGCCACGATTGGAATGATTTGTGTTGCTTCCTGTACCTCCATTTGCATTAGAGTTTATTTGCAAGAGAGCTGTTGTTACTGCTGCTATGATAGCAGCCTAGACCATGGCCGGATCATAAGTTAGTGGTGGAGGTGGTGGTGGGGTTGCGTTTGTACGTGCTGATCTACGAGGAGGCATCGCGCTGCCAAAAGAAAGAAAAATGAGAGATTATAAGTTTCGGTGGTTGCGAGTTGAATGATATTGAGTTAACTTCCTTTAATAGTTTAAGAATTTGGTTTGGCCAACACAGGGTTTTGAGCTTGATTTATAAATAAAGTTTGAATAGATGTACTTATGAATTGACAAACTACACATAATTAAAATAAGAAAGAGATATGCCCTATATATATTAAACATATAGTTGTGTTACATCTGAGTTTAGACAAAAGTTTTTGACCTTTCTAAAGGTCTCCGATTACAGAAAATTTCATAGAAAATAATACTTTTATCCGAAGTCCTAATTTATAACAAAATTTGAGAGTCGGGCAAGTACTACCTGCGGCGTGGTTTGCGCTTGGAGCTTGCCTCCGTGTCGGACTGCTATGACTCCATGAGGCACCTATCAAACGCAGCTTGTTGTTCCCTTATCTCCGCTATTGCTGCGATCGCTGCATTCATTTGTTCTTGGAGGGCATTAGTGCGGTCTAGGCCATACCCTTGCAACTTGTCCAAACGGCGGATGTCGGAAGTGTGCACTTGCACTTCCACATTGACCTCGCGGATCCGGTTGGCTTGAACTCCGTATTGATAGCACTTGTTGGCTAGTTTGCCAACCATGACCGGAAGTGCTCGGTCTGCTGCTCCCCCGCCTCTGACATCATAGAAGTCTCGGCACATGCCGTAGGGAGGGCGTAAGCTTTGTTGTTGGCTCCAATGGTGGAGGTGACTTCCCCACACAGGAGTGGGTCCTTGGAAGTTCCTCACGTGGACGGGAGGTTGTGGGATCGGTGGATTGATAACTTCTGGCTCTGAATCTGTACCAGAGTCATCTCCTTCCTCCAACTCTATAGGCTCTTCGTCTTCTACAGGATCTTCTTCTATCCATCCTCCATTACCTTGGTTGGGGTAGTAGGGGTCATTGGGGTGATGGAATCCAGCCATTGAGTCTGTACGAGAATAGGGTTAAGAATTTACTATAAGCTAGAGCACATGAAATTTACCCTTAAGTTTAATGGTTGATGACAACACAAAAACTCCCTTAGTATTATGTAATGATGTGCTTTTGGTAAGTTTTAAATTTGTTGTCCACTGCAGACACTCCTTGGCACACGTTAGTCGGCTCTCGGACAAATATAGTTGATCAGGCTATATTCTTCCCAGTTCCGGTTACATGTCCCAAGGCGTACCTGCACTGCACAACTTATTTATAATACTTCTAAAATGATTCGATATGAAACTGTTATTAGTATGAAATGAGTGCATGCTTACTTTTAAAAAAATAAGTAAATTTAATTTCAAAAGTATGACTCTTCTAAGAGTGTTTATGCCCAGTTGAGTTTATAGTAGTATACCAAAAAGAAATGGTTTTGATATACTTAATTCCCTATAAACAAAGCTCTGATACCAATCTGTCACACCCCCAAACCAGAACGGCGGAAACGTTCGGGGGCAGAGGACGGCATATTCAGTATCATAACAGTTCATAGAAAGGAAAGTACACACCACCATACATAAATAAGGGTTTTAAAAGTGTTTACATAATGGTATTCATTACATGTTCAAAAAAAATACATAAACATCTTTTGAAAAGAAACAATTAACGCCAGCGCGTTAATTCCCAAAAGTTGATTTCCAACCTGCTTAGCGGTTCCTTGAGAATACAAGTTATTTCAAAGAGAAAGTGTCAACAATTAAGTTGGTGAGTTCGTAAGTGGTTTAGAAACATTGAATGCCATTCCAAAATGAGTGTATGTTTTCCAAGAAAATCCCTTATTTTCTTATAAAAGTATGAAATGCATGAGAGTATTTGTGTTAAAAATTTAGATAGTTGAACCAAGAAAATCCCTTATTTTCCTAATAGTTGTTTGGTTTGTATACAGGAAAATCCCATATTTTCCTAAAGTAATAATTTGTTTAATGTCCAAGACTAAAAATTTGAAAGCAAACCACATGCTTTAGAAGATTTTAAACATAGATTTATATAATAAACCTATCCGAAGATTCCAGTTTGTTAGATAAAGAATAGTTTTAATAGCTACTCGTTCATCAATCAGAAGTACTATAATAATTGTGTATCCGATGAGTTTTATAACCATACTAAACATAATATGCCTGTAGCGACGTTCTTCAGGCGTCGTAGCGTTATGACAAACTGTCACCCCAAAGGACGGACTGTAGCTAATAGTCAGGGCGTGGGATCATGACTTCCCGTATAGATCTATACACATTTGACACGTTCTCCTAACGGGAGACTCTGGTTATAGACAGGACTTGTAGTATTACCTTCTAACAAGAAGGTAGTATTTGAAGATACACATGTCTCATGGATTCTCAACTAAGTCTGTATTAAAGTAATAGTTTTGTATGGAAAGTTTATCCTTTTTCACAATGTTTGACAAAGAATAAATCATGAGTTTTTAGAATGTATAAAACGGCTTAGCAACAAAAGATACTTTCAAAATCACTAAATACTTTGTATAAGTCTAGTGCATGCAAAGTATGTCAAGAGTTTTCCATAGTAGTAATGAATTCCAAGTGATTCATTTGATAAGAATGAGTGAAGTGAAACTTTATAAAATACACGATAATAACCGTATGTTTACTTGTATTCCCCCCCTAAAAGAGTATAAAAAGCATTTAAAATGTATTTAAAGTGTGTTTGTAGGAGTATGAACTCACTTGATAGATTGAAGAAGGTGTGACGAAAACCGAGCAGAACTTTGGCTTGAAAAAGCAGATTTTCTCGGGATTCTCAGGAATCTCGGGAGTACAAACGACCTTCGGAACTTGAGCTAAGCGACCAGGACTTCGGGTTTGCACGGTCACGGAAAACGAGGCAAAACGCAAGAAAAACGAGAGGAAATGAGCAAGTTTTCCTGGAACCCTCGCATCCCTTTTATAGGGGCTGAGAGGCCTCGGTACGCGGGGCGTACCCGTGCGTCATGCATGACCGAGTCCTCGACTGGCCGGAGTTCGGATGGGACGGGGCGTAGCTCGCATAGGGGGCGACGTGGACGAACCGGGGCCAAGGCCTTGAGTACGCTGGGCGTACTCGCGTGACTCAGACTTCGGATAATACCGAAGTTTTCAATTAAAAATATATATTAATTATTTATTAAACTTGAAAAATTCATATCTCTTTCATACGAACTCCGTTTTCGACGTTCTTTATATCCACGCGTAGGTGAGACTAAGTTCTACAACTTTTGTTTAGATTTCGTCGGTAAATTCCGAAATTATTTTTTATTATTTATTTTTAAAAGGTTGGGGTAAGAAAATTCGTTAATAATTCATAACTTTTTCATACGATGTCCGTTTTGGGCATTCTTTTTATGTACGTTTGTAGTTTAACGATATCTATGACTTTCATTTAGACACCTAAGGTCAAAAAGTATTTTATTGAAACTTTGCGTTTTTACGTAACTTCGTATTGTCGGTTTTTGTCGAAAAACTTAGAATGGTCACAACTTCTTCGTTATAACTAGGATTTTAGTGTTCTTTATATGCTTGGAAACCTTAAGACGATATCTACTACATAGCGTACTCCAAACAGAGCTTTTGAATACTTCATTTTTCGATGATATTTTAATTATTTTTTCAAAGAGGTTACAAGACTCGATTTTCAATGACCTGAAATGACGGGTTGTTACACGGTCGTCGCAAATCTATATCGGGAAACATAATCTTGAATTCTGAGATTGACCATTATCCATGTCTTGAGTTCATACAGATATAAATGAACGAAGGAATAGTTGATCACTTATCTAAGGGTTGAATCTTCATTAGATCAAGAGTTTGGTAGTTACATTCGATGGCTAACTCTCTGTTGATTATTGGAGAAGTATTGGACCATGTATAGTTGATGACTTCTCCAAGTGGGAGACTATTGGAAGAGTCGTGTCCAAGGTCATTAACTACTGGTAATATTTCTAATAATAATAGGGTACTTTTGGGTTGCCTTCAAGACCCAAATTGAGTAGAATAAATAAAAGAGAAACTGGTTTATTAATTATTATGGTTAATAATTAATTAGAAACTAATTGGAAATATATTTTGAGAATTAATTAACAGGTTAATTAATCAAAGAGTTGAATATTCATTAATCGATAGTTGGTTAATCAGGAATGTTCCAGAATCTTTATGGGATTAGGGTTTGGACGAAATTCCTCTTGGATAAGAGGGAATTTTGTTCTAGGCTTCCCATCCCACATGGGATGGAGTATAAAACCTAGGAATGCTATAAATAGCACCTTAGGGATTTCTTTCTTCCTTGCACCTTGGTTTGAAGTTCCACCAACTCTTCTTCCTCCTCCCATAGGGATGATTTCTAGCCCTCTTAGGGTTTATGAAATTGACCCTTCTCCCAGATATTTTTATTCCACTCTTAGGTATCATTGGGTGTGATACCATTAGAGGGATTCTGGTATGGGTCCTCTCAATCAAGAAACTTCATGGAGGATCAACATCTCAAGCATGGAGATTAAGGGCTATATAAGAGGTATGTTTTTCTTATTTGTTTTATGTTTTCTAGGGTAGATGTAATTAACATGAAACCATAGATGTGACATCCCCAATTTCACGGCCAGAAAAGGCCGATTTGTTTATGCAAATCAGAGTAATCTTTTTAAAGAAAACAATTGCGGAATTTGTTCCCAAAACAAAATATGATAAGAATCTATCAAAACTTTTATTAAAGAAATGTATTTTCATTAAATTACAAAACCTCAGGATGTTATGTTCCGATACAGACCAAAAGCGTAAACAATACAATACAGACCTTAAAACAGTTATTTATAACTACTGGTCTACAATCCAAAATCTCTCGTCATGTTATCCGACTTATACTCTTGTGCCATTACCTGTAATACAAGAAAACTGAGTGGGTCAGGCTTGGGAGCCTGGTGAGCATATAGGCTTTTCAACCCACAATAATATAATTATTATATTTAATCATCAAACAATCAACCCAATTACCCATCCCCATTATCTCCATTTAACTTAAGGATCTACCCTAAGAATAATCTATCCTTCATTCTTAAGGATTGACCTGAGGTATAGGCACGAAGTCACATCATCGCTAGGGTTTACTCAATAGGCGCTAACTGTCACACCCCAAAACCAAAGAACGGCGGAAATGTTCCGGGGTGGAGGACGACATGTGAAGTATCATAACAGTGTAAAGTAGTAAACAAGCAACAACATCATCCATTACATTAATAGTAAACTTTTAATACATGTGTGTTGTTTCATAATGTACAACAATAACATGAATAATCAAAGTAAGATGACTCTTGACTGTGCTCCGTCTTCTCAAAAGCCTGGCCACCGTACCTGTCTAACTGGCGACCTGAGAATACAAGTTATTTTGAAAGCGAGTAACAGCCTAAAGTTGGTGAATTCATAAGTATTTAAGTTTCATTCTCTTGTTTTGAAAAGCTGTTATGAATTCCATGTAAATCTTTAAATGGAACAGTTGATATAAGTATGAAATGTAGTCTTCTACCAAGACCCAAATGTTTTTGTAAGTAACAATGATAGTTTTTCCTTCTTTTTGAATATTACAAACAGTACTTAGTCTAATTCATCGTTTATGTGAATGTGACACAAAATAAAGTAAAATAGGAAAAAGAATATGATATAAGTGTTATCCTTTGGTACCAGGACTAACACTACAAAAGAATATGATAGTCTTCTACTAAGACCTGAATGTTATATTATAAAAATGATAGTTTTTCCTCCTTTTTGACTATTACAAACAGTAATTAGTCTAACTCATCGTTTATGTGAATGTGTCACAAAATAAAGTAAAATTGGAAAAGAATATGATATAAGAATTATCCTTTGGTACTAGGACTAACACGACATCGCGGTAAGCGAAATGTATAACCTAATGAACATCCGAAGATTGTCCAATTTTCCTCTGTAGAAGCAGCAGGGGGAAGGAAGGGTTAGTCCCGTATTCGATTTCCTAATATAAGTATTAACCTTAGACCTCTGTAGCGAACAGTAGGCTCGAGGAATGGTTACTCCCGTAGCTGACTCCTAATATAAGTAGTAACCGTAGGCATCCGTAGATGTTCATCGACCACTGGTGCTAATCAGCTGGGATTCGGAATGGTTAGTCCCGCCTAGATATCCCAATGAACTGGGATAGGCAGGCAAATTTCCACAGAAGGTACTAATAAATCTTCTTCGTAACTCATGTATGGTATTCATGTAAGCGTATTCAGGTAAATGTATCTATGTAAACGTACTCATGTATCATGTAAGCCTAGGTAAATGTGCTCATGTATCATGTAAGCATATGTAAGTGTACTCATGTATCATGTAATGTACTGGTATAGACTCATGAATGAACTGACTTTTGTGTGATTCCTTGTAATAGGAATAATGTTTTGTATCTTCTAACTATCCCTATGATAATTAACTGAAAGGTAATTGGTTGTTCAAGTAATTTTATACACCCTTGCTACACAAGAGTGTGGGAAACTGAATGAAGGATGAAAACTATGACATCAACACATATATAAGATCATATGTGTATAAGTATAGTTTGGTTCCAGAAGGAAAAAATGGTTTTGTAAAACCTCTAAGAGTTTTGAACAATAATTAACAATGACTTGATGTCATTTTAATAAACATATCAAAAGTAATACATTTGATAATGAAGTATTTTTAAGAGAGAAAACCATTTCATGCATCACATTTTATAGTATGTGAAATATGCTGAATGAAAACACAGTTATAAAATACATATGAATGATTTAATAACATGTTGTTTTCTACTTGTATCCCCCCCCCCCCATTAAAGCATTTAAAAACATTTAAAATATTAATTTAGGGGTATGAACTCACATGTTGTGAGTGGTTCTAGCGGGTACGCGTGTAGGGATGAGAAGTTCCACGAATGAAGTCCCGAGACACAATAAGTCCTAAATGACATATAAGGACACATATTGACATGAATATAGTGTTTATAATCATCTATATGAAAGTAAACACCTTCTGGGACTAGGTAACACCTTGACCAAGTGTTGGAATCACATGTGATTCAACATAGGAAGGTATAAAGGCACTCACATGAGTTTACTACCATGAGTTCACGGCCCAAGTGAGTTTACGGCCGTAAACTCATGGCTACTCATATGGGAATGCAAGTTTGAAGGCTAGAGAATGATTTAGGGACATTAGCTCTAACCTAGGATGAAGAAAACCCACTTTCTTTGAAGTTCTAAGGAGTTCATGGTCCAATGAGTTTACTACCGTAAACTCAAGGCCATTTATGTTTATGAGGATCCTAAAGGTCATAAGGAAGTATTCTAATTTCAAGCCTAAGCCTTTGGAAGTGTTTGTGGCAACAAAACACTCTTTTTAGGAGTTTTCGGCCCAAAGGCCATTTCCTTTTGAGTTTACTGCCGTAAACACATATGGAAGTGGATATTTTTGTGCTTTCAAGTCCCAAACTCATGTAGGATAGGTTCTATACATTTATCTAAGGCAAATGAAGGCCTTAGGCACACATTGGTGCCCTTCGTTCATGTTTACGGCCCAAGAGTCTTTTCCCTTAGAGATTACGGCCGTAATCTCTCTTTGGGAGGGGTTTATGATGTTTTAAGGTCCCTCAAATAACTAGGAGTAAATCTAGGTAATTGTCCAAAGCTTTAGGAGTGTTAAAAGCACTCTTTGGTCCTTGTCTTTGGAGTTCACGGTCCAAGAACTTCTTGGGCCGTGAACACCTAAACTTTGGTGTTTGTTTGATGTTTTATTGTCTTAAATACACCTATATACAAGCCTAAGTTCGTTACACATCACGGGGGAAAGGCTAGGCATCATTTCGGGAGTTTACCGCCCAAGAACACCTTAGGGAGTAAACTCCTAAATCTAGTTGTTTTGCTATGTAATCTATGTTATTAAACACATTATAAGCTATATAACGCAACTAGAGAGAGATACTCACGATTTGGAATGAAAACCCAAAGATCCGTGAGAGAGAAAATGGCTTTTCTCTAGTTGGAAATGTGAATAATGAATGAATATGGCTCAGATTACTATATATAGTCCTGAGATTTTTGGCAGAAAATATTTTATTCCCAGAATGAACTCTAATATCATAGAGTATTGGAATAACAGTGTTGCACAAAACCCTAGTGCATCCACTCTCCTGATATCTCCTTAAGTGTTAAACCTGAAATACTCAAACTTATACCCGAAGTCTGGAATTTCCCTGTAACTGTTCTAACTTCTATTGGCTTGATATGGTTTGTTCAAAATGGAAATTTCGGGTTGTCACATCATCCCCCTGTTAAAGGGAATTTCGTCCCGAAATTAGAATTTAGGCAAGGAAGTAGGTAGAAGTGATCGAGTCGTTAGGTGAACTTCCTAATCGATTGGTTCTCGCGCTCCTAAGTGAAATCGGGTTCTCGGTTGGTATCCCAACGAACCCTTACTAACGGGCGATGGTGTTGCTTCATGCGCTTGACCTCTCGGTTGAGGGTCACAACGGTTCTAATATGAAGGCGTGGATCTCGTTAATCTCGATCTCGTCGAGAGGGCTTACGAGAGTTCTAACGGAAAGGTATTGTTTCAAGTTCGAGACGCGAAGGGTAAAATGTACGTTACTGAGTTCTCGGAGTAGCTCTAGTTTGTGAGATGCAGGACCGATTCTGGTAAGAATCTCGAAGGTCCCAACTACATTGGATTTAGCTTTCCACGCTTTACGAAGCGTATTAAGCCGTTCCCAGAGTGAGGTTTCCTAAAGAATTTGGTCTCTCCCTTGGAATTCCAAAGGTTCTTTCTCTTGCTTAACTTCCCAGTCAAGGGCCACCCCTTGCTGGTTCAAAGTCAAAAGGGTTTTTGAAATTTGTGGGGAGTTCTGAATGGACCATGATAGTAGGTCTGTAAGACCTAGTATTTGGCGAATTTTCCGTCGGTGACTACGGTACCGACAAATTCCCAACGGTTTTGGATAATTTGACAGAGTACTCAAGAATTTTCCACATCACTAATAGTGTGTCTCAGGAAATTTGACTCTTAATTTCAAAACTCTTGTTCAGAGAAATTTGCGAAAAGTATCTCCGAGGGTAATGTTTCCATGGGTTCTTTCTTACTATAAGGGTAGATAAGTAAGTCATTACATGGAGAAATGACGAACTGATCCCAGTAAGAAAAACGTACCCCACTCATTTAGCTCATGAATACTATGGGCGTATTGACCCTATCCGAGGGGTATCACTACGGACTCGAAGTGTCCGCATCGAGTTCAGAGGGTAGTCTTTAGTACATCCTTCCCTAACACTTGAACTGGTGATATTCAGATCTCAGGTCCATTTTTGAAAGTAATTCTTTCCCTGCGTTTGCTCAATCAACTCATCTATGCGAGGCAGAGACAATGATTTCTAATGGAAATCTTAATGAAGTCCCCAGTCGTCGAGGTACATAGGATGCACTCCGTCGACTTCTGGTAAGAATAAGACCAGAGCTCTCAAGGGTGAGAACCTAGTCTTCCAATTCTATTTTTGAGTACTTCGCTGAGTTTTCTGGGTTGTTCTTGTATTTCCGTAGGTGTTTAGACGGTAAGGCGATCTGGTTATAAGAGTCATACTGGGTTCTAAGTTTGTTCACATGCCAAATGCAATTACTCGTAGTCTTGGGCAGTCTCCGTCGTGAAGTTCATGTTAGAATTCATACATGGTTCAACGACCACAATCTCGTGTATATGAGTCGTATATAATAAAAATTGAAAAAGTAGTCGAATAACTGATTCTTCTTTAAGCTCACATTCCATCGAGGAAAAGAAGTTAAAGTGGAATCATCAATTCTAAAGCTGTAGAACATTGATTATATATCACTCTCATGTATACATTCTTCAGCGATAGGTCAACCGTATGAATCTTCGGATTGAACTTGACGTACTGTACGAGTGATGCTGTGGGGATTCCTTCAGAAAGGAAAAGAACTATAAGGTACTCCATACATGAGTACTTCGGTGTTCTGATATGATGGCTTCGCTAAAAGACGATTACTGAGAAAGAGATGTACGTATGGAGCTGGTATTGCGAGGATCAAATTTACTCGAGTCGTATGATAAAGTCGGAAACATATGGAAACTAAAGACATTAGATTTGAACATAAGGCATTACAGACCAAAACACAACAGTGCAACTTTTAACAGAGTTACTGTACATAGGACTTACTACAAGTCTATTCCTGCGAACAAGGTATACTACAAAAGACAAGTATACGCAGCACGAGCATCCCTAAATGGACGGGATCCCGCAAAAGATAAGACTCTGGTTGCACTAGTGTTGGGATGGTTCATAAGTCTGTTACAATGAAACGCCTAAATTACATTAACGTGGGTCTGGAGTAGACTCTCCTGCGGTGGTGGTCGGTAGCATACTTCTGTCTGTGCCAGCATTTGCTGCCTCTGGGCAGTTCCTTCTGTAGTGACCTACCTTAACACAATCGTAGCAAGCCTAGTTCACACCAGTGCTGGACACTTGGTTGATCGGCCTTGTCAAGCACCTGCAGTAACGTCTGGTGTGCCCTTTCCTATTGCAGTTTGAGCACAGCATCTCTCCACAAGGTCCAAGGTGGTGATAACCGCATTGGATGCATTTTGGGAGATTTCCAACATATTTCTTGGCTGGGTTAGGGACAACTGAGATACCCGAAGGGATGGTAGTAGGAGGTACCGATGTCGTGGCTGTGAAAGTTGTTACTGGTGGTTGTTTCCTATTCGCCCTTCGGAGTGATTTGTCCTTAGTTTTAACCCAAGACTTCCGTTTGTTACAATTGGTCTTGGGACTCGGGGCGTCGTGGTAGTTTGCTGCTCATTGAGGTGCTTGATTGTTACTCGGATTGGAATTTGTGTTAACAATCCCGCTAACATTTGCGTTGTTAGCGTTAAGGTGGGTCAGAATAGCTGACACGGCAGCCGAGACTGCAGCTTGAAAGGTAAATGCATCAATCTGAAGAGTTGGTGGTTGGTTGATGGGCTGATCGTTTTTCTTTGGCGACATGATTCTGTTACACGGAAAGAAAATGAATTTATGAGCGAGAATGGTTGAACCTAGACGTAGTTCGGTCGCTCATGTAAAGTATAGAAGTATGTTCTCTAAGATTTGACCTACATCCCTATGATGCAGTCTTAGTACGGAATGGAAGTATGTTCACTAAGGCTTGACCTACATCCCTATGACGCAGTCTTAGCAAAGATCGGAAGTATGTTCATACAATGGTCTCAAGATGTTTGTCGTTCTAGCCGAGGTATCGTTGGTTGGTGAATAACATGATCCAACCATAAAAAGAAAGACTTGGATAGGTCTCCGGAGTCAAATTGCTATAGTCCCATGACTTGACTAGAGCATGTTTCAGATAGACTCTAATGAAAGTATGATAAGAGTACTTGAATAAAGAATGACATAGAAGTTAGCCGACTATCAATATCTTTGATATTCATTGACGTACAGGTTCGGGAAAATGACCTTGTAAAAAGGTCTTACATCATATCCAGAGAAGATAGTTCTCGACAGCATAAAGACCTAACCAAAAGTACTTACAATACAAGATAGTTTCATAGAAAATGCCACATTGGGCATATATAGAAAAAATCGATTCGTTTCTAACACGGAAAATAAAGTAAGGCATCTACTACTGGCGACGGCCATCCCTCTGGTGAATTTTCAGTTCAGCCAGTTGGCGTTCCACATCAAGTAGGTGTCTTTCGTACACCCTCTGGCGCACTCGAAGTTCTATGACTTCGGCTCGTGATTCAGCCAGTGCTTGCAGCAAGGTCTCATGCTCTCTCTCAGACCTCTCACGAGCATGTTCAAGGCGACTGGTGTGAAGCATATGCATTCCTCCATTTGTATCAACTCCTGCGATACGTTGTAGAGCTGTCATGCCTTGAATTTTGTTTCGGGCAACTCTTCGGATCAGAATTGGTAGAACTCTGTCTGCTGAGCTCCCTTCACTTATGTTGTAGAAACTTTGGTCTCCATTCAACGGCATAGGTTGATCTTGATCTTTGCTCCATGTTTCCAGACATTCCACCCATGGAGGCATAGGTTGATCTTTCGTACACCCTCTGGCGCACTCGAAGTTCTATGACTTCGGCTCGTGATTCAGCCAGTGCTTGCAGCAAGGTCTCATGCTCTCTCTCTCAGACCTCTCACGAGCATGTTCAAGGCGACTGGTGTGAAGCATATGCATTCCTCCATTTGTATCAACTCCTGCGATACGTTGTAGAGCTGTCATGCCTTGAATTTTGTTTCGGGCAACTCTTCGGATCAGAATTGGTAGAACTCTGTCTGCTGAGCTCCCTTCACTTATGTTGTAGAAACTTTGGTCTCCATTCAACGGCATAGGTTGATCTTGATCTTTGCTCCATGTTTCCAGACATTCCACCCATGGAGGCGTTGGGCCATGAAAAGCCGGACTAGGGTTAGGAATTGGAACGGGAGCAGCCTGGGGTAGGTTCTCAACCTCGGGTTTGGAGATAGCACCGTCTGAAAGGTCGTCAGCATGGTGATCATTCAGAGGGATCAGATGATCATTATCTGGTTCTTCTCCAAATCATCCAGCAATCACTTCGTTCGGAAGGAACAGGTTGCCTTGGGGATGGAATCCAGCCATGTTATCTACGCGAGAATTGGGGTAAGAAAATAATTATTAGACAAACTATCTAGATAATTATTTAGGAAATCTTCATTAGTTACATCGCTATTTGTAAAGTGCATACAAGTTATATGTAATCAACACATGATAGACCTTCGAATAAGTGACCTCAACTCCAAATTCACAAGGAATAGGGGTAAAGCAAAAATTTCACCGATTCTAAGTCTATAACATCCTAGTTACATATAACTTTACCGTATCCACTTAGCAATTATCAACTTAGAAATGAGGATTTCATTTTAGATCTCAAGTATAAATTACTTATAGTAACACAAAACACCCCTATGGTATTTTAGACTTAGGTTCTGTTATAATGTTCTCATTGTGGTAATGTTGGTAAGTTTTTAGACTTGTTGCCATATCTCAACCATTCTTGGGCATGTGCTAATCACTCCTCAGACCAGCATAGTTGATCAGGCTATGCCACTCCCAAGACTGACCATACACCCTCGAGCTTACCCGTGATATTCAACAATCGCAATACTTTTGTTCTTGTCATTGTGACACGGATTTTAGTATGAATGCAAGAACGTACACTTACTTAAATATTTTATTATTTTAGAAGTATAAAATCTTAGACAGAGTATTTTTAATCCCATTATATTTATAGTTAGTATATCTTTTATGGGTTGATATACTTAATTCACTATAAACAATGCTCTGATATCAATCTGTCACACCCCAAAACCAAAGAACGGTGGAAACGTTCCGGGGTGGACGACGTCATGTGAAGTATCATAACAGTGTAAAGTAGTAAACAAGCAACAACATCATCCATTACATTAATAGTAAAGTTTTAATACAAGTGTGCTCTTTCATAATGTACAACAATAACATGAATAATCAAAGTAAGATGAGCCTTGACTGTGCTCCGTCTTCTCAAAAGCCTGGCCACCGTACCTGTCTAACTAGTGACCTGAGAATACAAGTTATTTTGAAAGCGAGTATCAGCCTAAAGCTAGTGAATTCATAAGTATTTAAGTGTCATTCTCTTGTTTTGAAAAGCTGTTATGAATGCCATGTAAATCTTTAAATAGAACAGTTGATATAAGTATGAAATGTAGTCTTCTACCAAGACCCGAATGTTTTTGTAAGCAACAATGATATTTTTTCCTTCTTTTTGACTATTACAAATAGTACTTAGTGTAACTCATCGTTTATGTGAATTGTGTCACAAAATAAAGCAAAATAGGAAAAAGAATATGATATAAGTGTTATCCTTTGGTACCAGGACTAACACTACAAAAGAATTATGATAGTCTTCTACTAAGACCTGAATGTTCTATTATAAAAATGATAGTTTTTCCTCCTTTTTGACTATTACAAACAGTAGTTAGTCTAACTCATCGTTTATGTGAATGTTTCACAAACTAAAGTAAAATAGGAAAAGAATGTGATATAAGTGTTATCCTTTGGTACTAGGACTAACACGACATCGCGGTAAGCGAAATGTATATCCTAATGAACATCCAAAGATTGTCCAATTGTCCTCTGTAGCAGCAGCAGGGGGAAGGAAGGGTTAGTCCCATAATCGATTTCCTAATATAACTATTAACCTTAGACCTCCGTAGATGGTCATCAACCTCTGTAGCGAACAGTAGGCTCGAGGAATGGTTAGTCCCGTAGCTAACTCCTAATATAAGTAGTAACTGTAGGCATCCGTAGATGTTCACCGACTAGTGGTGCTAATCAGCTGGGATTCGGAATGGTTAGTCCTGCCTAGATATCCCGTTGAACTGGGATAGGCAGGAAAATTTACACATAAGGTACTAATAAATCTTCTTCGCAACTCATGTATGGTATTCATGTAAGCGTATTCAGGTAAATGTATCTATGTAAACGTACTCATGTATCATGTAAGCCTAGGTAAATGTGCTCATGTATCATGTAAGCATATGTAAGTGTACTCATGTATCATGTAATGTACTGGTATAGACTCATGATGAACTGACTTTTGTGTGATTCCTTGTAATAGGAATAATGTTTTGTATCTTCTAACTATCCCTATGATAATTAACTGAAAGGTAATTGGTTGTTCAAGTAATTTTATACACCCTTGCTACACAAGAGTGTGGGAAACTGAATGAAGGATGAAAACTATGACATCAACACATATATAAGATCATATGTGTATAAGTATAGTTTGGTTCCAGAAGGAAAAAATGGTTTTGTAAAACCTCTAAGAGTTTTGAACAATAATTAACAATGACTTGATGTCATTTTAATAAACATTTCAAAAGTAATACATTTGATAACGAAGTATTTTTAAGATAGAAAACCATTTCATGCATCACATTTTGTAGTATGTGAAATCTGCTGAATGAAAACATAGTTATAAAATACATATGAATGATTTAATAACGTGTTGTTTTCTACTTGTATTCCCCCCCCCCCCCCCCCATTAAAGCATTTAAAAACATTTAAAATATTGATTTAGGGGTATGAACTCACCTGTTGTGAGTGGTTCTAGAGAGTACGCGTGTAGGGATGAGAAGTTCCAAGAATTAAGTCCCGAGACACAATAAGTCCTAAATGACATATAAGGACACATATTGACATGAATATAGTGTTTATAATCATCTATATGAAAGTAAACACCTTCCGGGACTAGGTAACACCTTGACCAAGTATTGTAATCACATGTGATTCAACATAGGAAGGTATAAAGGCACTCACATGAGTTTACTACCATAAGTTCACGGCCCAAGGGAGTTTACAGCAGTAAAATCATGGCGACTCATGTGGGAATGCAAGTTTGAAGGCTAGGGAATGATTTAGGGACATTAGCTCTAACCTAGGATGAAGAAAACCCACTTTCTTTGAAGTTGTAAGGAGTTCACGGTCCAAATGAGTTTACTATCAAACACTCAAGGCCATTTATGTTTATGAGGATCCTAAAGGTCATAAGAAAGTATCTAATTTCAAGCCTAAGCCTTTGGAAGTGTTTGTGGCAACAAAACACTCTTTTTAGGAGTTTTCGGCCCAAAGGCCATTTCCTTTTGAGTTTACTGCCGTAAACTCATATGGAAGTGGATATTTTTGTGCTTTCAAGTCCCAAACTCATGTAGGATAGGTTCTATACATTTATCTAAGGCAAATGAAGGCCTTAGGCACACATTGGTGCCCTTCTTTCATGTTTACGGCCCAAGAGTCTTTTCCCTTAGAGATTACGGCCGTAATCTCTCTTTGGGGGGGGGGGGGGTTATGATGTTTTAAGGTCCCTCAAATAAATAGGAGTAAATATAGGTAATTGTCCAAAGCTTTAGGAGTGTTAAAAGCACTCTTTGGTCCTTGTCTTTGGAGTTCACGGTCCAAGAACTTCTTGGGCCGTGAACACCTAAACTTTGGTGTTTCTTTGATGTTTTCTTGTCTTAAATACACCAATATACAAGCCTAAGTTCGTTACACATCACGGGGGAAAGGTTAGGTATCATTTCGGGAGTTTACCGCCCAAGAACACCTTGGGGAGTAAACTCCTAAATCTAGTTGTTTTGCTATGTAATATATGTTACTAAACACCTTATAAGCTATATAACACAACTAGAGAGAGATACTCACGATTTGGGATGAAAAGCCGAAGATCCGTGAGAGAGAAAATGGTTTTTCTCTAGTTGGAAATGTGAATAATGAATGAATATGGCTCAGATTACTATATATAGTCCTGAGATTTTTGGCAGAAAATATTTTATTCCCGGAATGAACTCTAATATCATAGAGTATTGGAATAACATTGTTGCCCAAAACCCTGGTGCATCCATTCTCCTGATATCTCCTTAAGTGTTAAACCTGAAATACTCAAACTTATACCCAAAGTCTGGAATTTTCCTGTAACTGTTCTAACTTCTATTGGCTTGATATGGTTTGTTCAAAATGGAAATTTCGAATTGTCACACTAACTCCATAGTCACCAAGGTTTATACAATAGGCGCTAACTCAATAGTCACCAAGGTTTATACAATAGGCGCTAACTCCATAGTCACCAAGGTTTATACAATAGGCGCTAACTCCATAGTCACCAAGGCTTATACAATAGGCGCTAACTCCATAGTCACCAAGGTTTATACAATAGGCGCTAACTCCATAGTCACCAAGGCTTATACAATAGGCGCTAACACCATAGTCACCAAGGCTTATACAATAGTCGCTAACTCCATAGTCACCAACTATCCCATCTACCCATGTTCTACCCAACATTTTTCGTAGATATAAATACTTACAAAGTTTAAATCATTTAACACCTGTATAAAACATCAATTCCACACCCATCTCTAATAGACAATCAATATAAAACACATAGCACGTATTTCATGGCAAACACTTCATATATATGTGTTAGAAGAAAGTAAATACACATTCACACAAAACATATACTTAATACATTCAAACAATACTTATATTAAAATCGTGTTTTTGAAAGGGACTATACACTCACTTGATCAGAAGATGATCGGACAGCACTTCGGCTCTAAGAGTAGCATTCTTTGGTGAAACCGGGATCACTTCACACACCGAACTTCTCGTGGGCAGAGCTTCGGCTCGGAAACTCTTTTCTTCTCGGGATCTTCGGGCTTCGGGACTTGCTTCGGGTCTCGGGATGATACTGGGGATTTGGGGGTACTTCTTTTCATGTAAATCGAGGTAATATGGGTGAGAAAAGGGTGAATTAGCAACCTTGGCCGGCTGCCCTTTCAAATCTATTTATAGGGCAAATTTCTCATTTTCCATGTCGTGGGCATGGTTTCCACGTTGTGGGCTTGGTTGTCACTACATACATCATCGCAAGTTGGGTCTGGAAGACTCCTGGAGGCGTCAGAAAACATGTCACGTCATGGACACTGACACAGCTTTGGGGTTCGCGCCCCGAACTTCAGAAATTCATAACTTTCGCATACGAACTCCGTTTTCGACGTTCTTTATATCGACGCATAGGTGAGACTCCATTGAGACTCTGTTGGCTAATTTTGACTTTATTTTTAATATATTATTAATATATTATTTTTAGTAGGCCGGGACAGGAAAACTCCATTTGAAATTCATAACTTCTTCATTCGACGTCCGTTTTCGTCTGTCTTTTACCGTTGGACTACTATCGACGAGATCTTCGATTCTCGTTTAGATTGTTTCAGCTAAATATCATTCTAATGTAAATTCACTATTTACTTCACACGGTGTCGTGCGATTCTGTCTCGAAACTTCAACAGGTCATAACTTCTTCGTTATAACTCCGATTTCAGCATTCTTAATATATTCGGAAACCTCATAACATAAACTACAACTTAGTTAGGATTACTCCTTCTAAATAATCTTTCCTCAAAAAGTCAGTTTTGGCGCTCATTGTCCTTAAATTGACTAGCCCAGATCTACGGGCGTTATAGTTATCTCCCCTTTAGGATGATTACGTGTCGGATTTATTAACGAAATAAGGCTTGAATAATGATTCCAATCTTCTGACTTTAGTTAGATGCTACATCAAACTCGGTTTTCGGAACCACGTAACAAACTCTTTGCAGTCGGACTCAATTTGTTATGACCGCTAGGGTCAGAATAACAACCCTCTTACTAGTCATTACTGAAACAATGGTAATGACATACATGAATAAAACGGAATCAATTACTAGTTTCTTGGTAACCTTGCGACTTTCCCTGATCCAAGCGTGAGTCCTATGCTTCCGGTAGCATAGATCTCTAATACCATTCATACTTACTCATACTCGTCCCAAGTATTGTCTCGCAGTCCCCAAGTAATCATAAAAATTGTCGTAGACTCTACTAGGAATTCTTCCATGCGTATCTCCAATCATCAATCCTGCTTCACCTTGGTTGGTGGTGGAAACACCAAACGATAGGACAACTTCATGGATTGCACCCATCGTTCCATCATCTTGCCAATCGAAGGTGTACTTCAGACGTACCGTACTCCTCTAAACGTACTGTTATTTTATAAGACATATTCTAAAGGCAAGATACCACTCTTACGATATCTTCCGATAGGTGTCATTCACTATCATAAGCCTTTTTATTTCCTCCATTTACTTAACTCTCTTCGAGTCTTCACCATGACCTTTCGTACACCGAAGCAGACGTTCGGTGTACTGGGCGAGAATTCAAGATAGGAAAGCTTCGTTTACGATAAACGTATAAATCTCCTTATCACTCTGAAACATTTGCAAGCTAGTTCTAATACCGTAGACGTACGCTTAGAATCCTAAACACATAAGGTTTCCCAATCCATTGGCAACAGACCATAGATCCGAACAAATAATATCATATATGGCAACATATAACATTTAGCACATAAAAGCATTTTAGGCAACTTTCCTAAAATAAACTAGTGCTCATGTCTAAAATATAACAGACACATATCTCACAATCTTCACTTAGCATTCTGAGTTTAAGTCTAGAAATCCTACAAATTCCAAGTTCGCTTAAACTAATGCTCTGATACCAACTATGACATCCCCAATTTCACGGCCAGAAAAGACCGATCTGTTTATGCTTCGTTTTAAAATCAGAGTAATCGTTTTAAAGAAAATAATGGTGGAATTTGTTCCCAAAATAAAATATGATAAGAATCTATCAAAACTTTTCTTGAAGAAATGTATTTTCATTAAATAACAAAATCTCGGGATGTCATGTTCCGATGCAGACCAAAAGCATACACAGTATAATACAGACCTTACAACAGTTATTTATAACTACTTGTTTATAATCCAAAATCTCTCATCATGTCATCCGACTTATACTCTTGTGACATTACCTGTAATACAAAGAAAACTGAGTGGGTCAGGCTTGGGAGTCTAGTGAGCATATAGGTTTTTCAACCCACAATAATATAATTATTATATTTAATCATCAAACAATCAACCCAATTACCCATCCCCATTATCTCCATTTATCTTAAGGATTGACCTGTAGTATAGGCACGAAGTCACATCGTCACCAGGGTTTACTCAATAGGCGCTAACTCCATAGTCACCAGGGTTTATACAATATGCGCTAACTCCATAGTCACCAGGGTTTATACAATAGGCGCTAAATCCATAGTCACCAAGGGTTATATAATAGGCTCTAACTCCATAGTCACCAAGGCTTATACAATAGGCACTAACTCCATAGTCACCAAGGTTTTTACAATAGGTGCTAAATCCATAGTCACCAAGGCTTATATAATAGGCGCTAACTCCATAGTCACCAACTATCCCATCTACCCATGTTCTACCCAACATTTTCGTAGATATAAATACTTACACAGTTTAAATCATTTAACACCTATATAAAACATGAATTCCACGCCCATCTCAAATAGACAAACAATATATAACACATAGCATGTATTTCATGGCAAACACTTCATATATATGTGTTAAAAGAAAGTAACTACACACTCACACAAAACATATACTTAATACATTCAAACAATAATTGTATTAAAATCATGTTTGTGAAAGGGACTATACTCTCACTTGATCAGAAGATGATCGGACAGCACTACGGCTCTAAGACTAGTATTCTTCGGTGAAACCGGGATCACTTCACGCACCGGACTTCTCGCGTGCAGAGCTTCGGCTCGGAAACTCTTTTCTCCTCGGGATCTTCGGGCTTCGGGACTTGCTTCAGGTCTCGGGATGATACCGGGGATTTGGGGTACTTCTTTGCACGTAAATCGAGGTAATATGGGTGAGAGAAGGGTGAATTAGCAACCTTGGCCGGCTGCCCCTTCAAATCTATTTATAGGGCAAATTTCTCATTTTCCACGTCATGGGCTTGGTCGTCACTACATGCGCCATCGCAAGTTGGGTCTAGGAGACTCCAGGAGGTGTCAAAAAACATGCCACGTCGTGGGCACTATTTCCATGTCGTGGCCACTGACACAGCTTTGGGGTTCGTGCCCCGAAGTTCAGAAATTTATAACTTTCGCATACGAGCTCCGTTTTCGACGTTCCGTATATCGACGCATAGGTGAGAATATGTTGTACAACTCTCGTTTAGACTCCGTTGGCTTATTTTGAATTTATTTTTAATATATTATTAGTATATTATTTATATATTATTTTTAGTAGGCCGAAACAGGGAAACTCCATTTGAAATTCATAACTTGTTCATCCGACGTCCGTTTTTGTCTGACTTTTTACCGTTGGACTACTATCGATGAGATCTTCGATGCTTGTTTAGATTGTTTTGGCTAAATTTCATTCTAACATAAATTCACTATTTACGTCGCGCAGTGTTGTGCCGGTTCTGTCGCGAAACTTCGACAAGTCATAACTTCTTCGTTATAACTCCGATTTCAGCATTCTTCATATATTCGGAAACCTCGTAATATAAACCACAACTTAGTTAAGATTACTCCTTCTAAATAATCTTTCCTGAAAAATTCATTTTTGACACTCATTGTCCTTAAATTGACTAGCCCAGATCTACGAGCGTTACAATAGATCCATAGGTTGCATGTACACTTAGGTATATCGTAGTTTTGATTTTTCTGCTACCTAGTTTAGAGTGTACTTGATGCGTAGAAAACCCAATTGGATGGTTATCCGTCAGTTTTGGTAAAGGGGTTCATTATTCGTTGTCTTTAGTAAGGTTGGCACGATATACTTAAATCCAAGTGGGGGCGAACCGTTTGGATTCCGAGGATAGAACCAGGTATGGAACCAAGAGGAGTTCCACATCCTAGTCGAGAGGGGAGCCAATTCAAGTGGCAATCTAGATAGAGGTTGCACAAGTTGGGAGTTCAGAAACTCCCAACGATAGGGTGGCGCATTCTGTGACAACCCAAAATTATTTCCGTCATTACAACCCGTCTCCGTTAAATAGAATATCCTATTTTATAAAAGTTATGTTAATTTAGTGTCGACAAATAAATAAATGTTTTATTTATTTGTGTTTTATGTCAATATCTTCGTAATAAAATAAATAAAAACAAATAAATTATCTTTCCTTTTTATTGGAAAAAGTTTCTTTTTAACTACGACCATTTAACCGGGTAAAAAGTTTGAACCTCGGTAAACATAAGTATCGGGTAGTTGTATACCGGATACAACACCCAAGCCTTATATAAAGGAGGGTGGACACTCCATAGAAACATTTTACCACAACTAGACCCACTTTCTCTCTCTACTCTCTCTCTCCTCAAGTCCGATTTCATCCAAAAAGCACAAGTTTCTGTCTCCAAAATGTAAGTTCTCTTACCCTAACTTGTTCTAGACATCATTGATTTGTGTTTTAACCCAAAAATAATTCTTAAAGGCTAAAAAAGAGGAGTTTACGGCCTAAGAACCTCCTTAGGCCGTAAACCCTAAAAGGTTGTCAAAAGTCCCAAATTTCTTCCCTTTAAGCTTAGAAACTAGTTTTGGACCTAACCTAGAAGTGTTTGAACCTTGAATCATCAAGTTTTAGGGCTTGAAAGAGGGTTTATGGTCCAAGCACATGCTTAGACCGTAAACACCCTCTAAACTTGCAAACCAAGCCCAAAACACTTCCAAACGACATTTAGGCTTAAGATATGGCTTAGGGACTTGCTATTTCGGACTTGGAACACCTAAACATCAACATTTGAGGGGTAAAATAGAGTTTACGGTCCAAGAATATGCTTAGACCATAAACTCCCTTAAATCATGCCATATGAAAGTTTAAGGCCCCTAAAAAGCCTTATACCCTCACTAGAACTTGTTAGGAATGAGCCAAGGGCCTTGTAATCAAAGAGTGGAGGTGTCCAAGAGTTTACTACCGTAAACCATGGGGTTTACGGCCGTAAACTCCCAAGGAGTGGTCCTTGGACCGTAAACTACAAGGGATTACACTTTTGGAACCTTAAACACCCCTATAGCCTTGTATGTTGCCTTAGAATCACTTCTAGAACCACTTGAGGCTTGAAAACACTCAATTACCCTCCTCCCATGATTTTACGGCCGTAAACTCATGGGGGATGTGGTCTCCCAACCGTAAACTCACTTAAGGTGAGTTTTAGAAGAGTAAACTCCATGGTGAGGTCTTATACTCTTTCCTTGCAACCCTTTAGCCTTCTAGCCCTCAACCATAAGACCTTAAATCACATTAGGATGCCTATATGTGTATAATTAGAGTCTAAATCACTAATTACTTGTAAACATACGTCTTCATATGCTACTAGGGTCATAAAGGGTGTACAAGTCTCTACTTGACACCAAACGCTTATCCGACACTTCCACCCGAGCTACTCGGTACAGGTGAGTTCATACCCCTTAATGAACCTTTTTAAATGTTTTTACATGTTTTAGGGGGGGATACAAGTATAATTCTACAAGTTTTTATTATTAAATCATATGTGATTCACAAATTATAATCAAAAAGGGATTTTTCTACACTTTTAGCTGCTTACCAATAAAACTGTTTTAGTTGATTATCAAATGCATTTTTAAGATTAAATTGTGATTAAACTGTTTTTAAAACTGTGTTTAAATTACTTTTCTTTTTAAAATATATCTACACTAATATATTTATATAAGTAAGGCTTGAAGGACTTAGGACCGATAGCTCGCCTTATTTCCTGTTCTTGTTTGATGTGGTCTCAGGGTATCTATTATCCGTCCGACTGTCGTTGATTTCTTAGTTATATATCATATATATTTGTGTTAGATATGAAAGTCTTCATCTTACTCAATACCTTTGTTATTCAAAGGCGGGAAATCATACACTCTAGTTAACTATAATAGGTATAGTTAAGACTACTACTCGTTACCTCTACTACTACTATACTCACTATAACGGCTATTACTGCAAGTTAATACACGTATAAGAGAACACTCTATGAATTATACAAAAGAATATTATACAATAATACCGAAGAATACACGAATCCAGAGTATAACACACTATCCCTCTATAAGACACTCTACTGCGCTTACACCATGTGACCAGGGCTTTCCGGAAGGAAGGCAACACTACATGTATAGATCTATACGGGGCAGACACTATTACATCCCGACTGCTAGCTACAGTCCGAGCCGACTAGGCCCAGGGGTGGCACTACATCACTACACTACGCATGACCGGGAAGGTCATCAGGTTCTCTATTATCACTTCAGTCTGGTTACATGAGGGGTTACACCTTTATTCAGACTAATACACTAAGACTTAAGTCTAAGCTAACATCCCGAAGTAAGTAAATATCTAATACTAATGGAAGTTTGCACCACTACTACTGTCAACGGGCATAACTTTTCTTCATCTATGTTACTCACATGAGATTTATTACGGTACTTTTACAACAAAAGGTTTTCAATGATAATACTTACACACAACTCAAAGGATTTAACTTACAAATTACTTTTCTAGAAAATATAGGATTTTCTAGAGATTGCTACTACTTATAAACATAAATTTCAGTCTTTATTCTATAAGTTTGTAAACACTTTTATACAACAAAGACACTAAATTCTTATGAACTCACCAGCTTTATGCTGATACTCGTTTTCAAAACAACTTGTATCCTCAGGTCAAACATAGGCAGGTACATGTGCAGCTTTTGGAGAAGATGGAGCACATACAAGACCCATCTTTTATTTTGTTATACTTTTGGTGTCTATGAAACTTTACAGAACACGTTTGTAATTAAATTTACTATATAAATGCAATGGTTGTTGTCGCTTGTTTTTACTATTGTGCAATTGTTATGATAGTGTACATGACGTCCTCCACCCCAGAACGTATTCTGCCGTTACCAGTTTTGGGGTGTGACACATTCATAGTGATGCATAACAGATATGTGGTTGGATCCAGGTTGAGGGTTGTGTTAGAGCCTCTATGCCTGTTCTTGTCTGATGAGGGATTTAGGGTTCGAAGCATGACCGAACACCTGATTGGGATGCATTCAATGTGGTTTGACCCATGTTTGATTGTGGGTTGGTATGGTAGATGGAGATCAAGACCATGATTTAGGCTCATGGTTGATATGGGAGTGTTGGAATACTATGGGGTAGCCATAGCATACACAAGGATGATAGGCTGACGGGGAAGTGTTGTAAGTTTGTGATGTAGTCACAACATTCACCGAAATGAGGTCATTATAGGAGTGGTCATTAGGCTGATAGAGGATCAGCACATGCCTGGGTTGAGACAGACAATATTGTTGGAGGATTTCTCTTTTTCTGGTATAAGGACCGTTGGGTCCAAGGCAAGGTTAGTCTTGTACAACACTCGTTTGGGTGAGACACATGGGTGAGGCCCGTTCGATTGTGCAGGCTGGGTAAGACCCATGGGCGAGGCTCGTAGGGATATGATAGAGTGGTTGAGACCCAGTGGAAATTGGATTGAGCAAGGTACTAGATCATGTTTAGAATGGGATGACTCTATGGTCAGTGGTTGGTATTAGTGTAATGGTTAGGCTAGGGTAGCCCCTATCAGCTAGACTCTTAGTCGGAGCCTTGTGGTGGGACCAGGTGTGAGATTGTTAGTCTCCGCGGTTGATTGGGGAGTTTATATGTCAGTTCAATGGAAGGTCACCAAGGAATCAGAAGATTTAGGATAGATGCAAGTGTGATTCTTTGGATTTTGGAATGTGAGTCATTTTTTGGGTTGGCACAAAGGGTTGGGACTCGCATTGGGAGTGGCCTTTTCTTTTATGATTGATCTTTTCAACAACAAGGTATGGTCAAGGATTATGTCTGTTAAAAGTATCGGTTGGACAAGTTAGGATCAGAAGGATATCTTTCAGTTCAGATTTTAGAGAGATGATCTATTAATTGTGTTTCGAAACGGTTTTGCCTGTGAGGAGGTCAAGTAAAGTTTTGGGGTTTCGAACTTATAGTAGTGAAGTTTTGGCTTTTTCGTATTGAATAAGTTAGTGGATCAATAATTTGTTCTCCATCAGGGTGTATGAGTATTGATATGATTAGGTTTCGATGGTAGAATTAGAGGTTCACCTTAAGTATGATTCAACTTTTGGTAGAAGCAGGGTTCGAGAGGAATTGGACGGATCGGCGGTTTCCAGGAACGTAGTAAGGAGTGATTTCGAGGACGAAATCTAATTTAAGTAGAGGAAAGTTGTAACACCTTGTTTTCAGTCATTCCATAGTTTGGGGTTGTGTCCTAAAGATCAATTTGTTGGATTAGTGTCTAAGTCCATAACTGTATTTGGTATGTACTTGACCCGGTTATGCATGGTCCTTTTGGGTTGCCTTCACCATAGCAACTTGACAGGGTGATTTATGGAAAGAGAGAGAGAGAGAGAGAGAGAGAGAGAGAGAGAGAAGATATTGTGGTTTGTTAATATATTATAAGAATAATATATTAAAAGAGAAATCATATTATTTAATTAATATTAGTCATAAATTAATTAGGAATTAATTTGGTGACTAAAAGAGATTAATTGAATAAAGGGGACTTGAACTGTCAAATGTGTGATAGTTGAATTTTGGGTTGGGAAATCTAATGAATTAAAGGGGTGAACGGAATTATGATGGGAGCCCATCATATTTTCGTCCATGGCTTGTATTCTAGAAGGTTCCATGGGTTGCTTAGGGTTTAAGCTGTCCATTAGGGTTTTGACTGAAACCCTAGCTGCCCACAGTATAAATAGGACCCTATGCATGCATTTTTCGGCCACTGGTTTTCTAAGAACCCTAGAGTCGAATTTGTGTGCCTCTTCCCTCTCCCAAATACTACGCTCTTGCTTGTTGGTGTTTGTAAGCCATCAGAGGAGTTACACTTGTGACTCTAAGCTCAAGGAAGAAGAAAGATCAAGAGTTCTTGAAGAGGTAATCATCTAGATCTCATTAGTTTTGTAATATGTATGCTAGATCTAGGGTTATGAATCTTGGATGAATTGCATGTACAATAGAGAAACCTAGATCCAAGTATTAGGGTTTGCATGTGCACATAGGAAAGTTCTTTTGTGTCAAACCCTTCAGTGGTATCAGAGCCTTGATTGGTTTCTGTTGTATGTGATGAAATGCTTGTTTATCTACTGAAAATCAAGTTTCTGGCCTCTTCCTGGCCCAACTCGGCGAGTCAGCCCAACTCAGCGAGTCCATATAGTGACTCGGCAAGTCTGGGAGTTAGGCAGAGGATATTTCGGGATGTATTGCTGTTTTGATGAAGGATAATTGTTAAAATCGTTTTCTTATAATAAATTCCAAATTTTATTGTTTCTATGTGATTATCCTTACAAAAACAAAAGATAATTTCTAATTATTTGAATAATAATTTCCTTATATGATAAAAGTTGATTATTTAAATTAATTTGGTAAATTATCTTGTAAATAATCTTGATTAGGTCAAATTTACATAATCATTAAATTAATTGTTTAATTTAAAATTATTTGCTATTTGATCGTTTGTATTTTGAAAAGTTCAAAACATGTCCTCAAGTGTTGAAATTTAAATTTTGTTATTAAAATGTTTAATTTGAACTATTTAAATTTCAAACCCTAGAATTTTACAAGTTTAAAATTCAACCTTATACTTTATTATATTATAAGATTAATATGTATATATGTATAACTTAAAATGCTAGTCTTACCGTTAGTAGGTCTCATTCACGAATCCGATCTATAAGGGGGGTATAAGGTTATGGCCTATAAAATGGTCGTTTAATGGGTGTCCACTCTCACCCATCGCTTCCTTGATTGGTGGAGGGTCGTTATCCGAACAGGTAGGATAGGGCAACCCTTTCTCATTAATAAGTATAATGAATTATTAAAGTAACTAAATGTGTCTATAAAAATTCCCAATCTTAGTTACTTTAGGCAAAAGTGAATTGATTCAATTCCATGAAATTACACTTTGTACCCTTGCTAAGACGTTAGTGGAGCGTGTGTGGTTAATCGGCACACTAATTGGGTTCTAAGCAAAGGTGGCAAAGGGTGACTAATTGTTTGTCATAGTTCGATCAAGTATGTGTGGTTAACCGACACATCAAATAGGTGACTGTAACAATGAGGGCAACATTACATTTGCATGGTTATTCACACCTGGTTTGTGATCCTCGGCATCCTAGTCACAAACTTGAGGGGCATATCGAGATTTAAACATGCCATTGAAAAGTTCAATGAATCTCAATAAGATCTAGGAGTTTTCAATACATTTATAACTTAATCTTGTTTTTGTTTTTCATGATGGAGAATTAGTGAATCGTCATTCACTTACCTTCAAATTATTTGCATGTTGGATTACGGCATCCCTCTTCTAATATGTAAATAATGTTGTTAGATCCTAGCCCTAATTTCTCATTTGGGTATTCAATTAGGGATTCATTTCTAATCAAACTTTGTTCTTTTCCTTTTCAGATGACGAACATGAACAACAACAACGCTTATGGCTCGAGTTTCTCCAGCTCATTCTCACTCATGAACTTGTGTGGGAGGGTGATATTCGACGGAAACAATTTCAAGAATTGGATCCATAACATAAGAATGCTCACCCGTTACGAGGACAAAGAGTATGTCCTTGACAAGGAGCTGAAGGAGATCGACATGAACACTACTACTCTCGAAGAGATCGCTGCCTTTGAGGCCCATGAGCATGATGCCAAGAAAGTCCATTGCATCATGCTAGCGACCATGACTTTAGAACTCCAAAAGTCCTATGAGGACATGTATCCCTACGAGATGCATCAAGACTTGATGGACCGGGACCACCAAAGTGCGAGGCAAGAGAGGTATGAGATCATCACTTCGATGATCACTACCCGAATGGGTAGTGGATAGTCCCTTACCGCTCGTCTGCAAAAGATGCAGAGATATGTTGATCGTCTGCTAAAGTTGAATGTTAACTTTGATGAAGAGCTAGCGATTGACATCATCCTTCACTCCCTGCCTCCATGTTACAAGCAGTTCTGCATAACCTACCATATGAATAAGGAAGAGGTCACCTTGAGCAAGCTTCAAGACTTGCTAAGGACTGCTGAGAGCAATCTCAAGGATAAGTTTGTTGCATCAACTCCCGCTCCAACTGTTGCCCCTGTTTTGGCTATTGGGCAGGGGAAGGGTAAGAAGAGGAGGGCTCCCTCAAAGAGCCACCACAAGGGAAAGTCCCAAGATGACACCTCTTCTAGTGGAGCCAAAGTTGGTTCTGCTAAACCACACTCAAACCCCAAGCAGGCAGAGTGCCACCACTGCCACAAAATAGGGCATTAGAAGAGAAGCTGCCCATAATATCTGCAAGCACTCAAGGATGGGAAGATCAAGCCATCCTACGCAGGTATTTACATAATTAAATCTAATGATTCATCACATTCCATTTCTTGGGTACTTGATACAGGATGTGGTTTTTCACATTTGTTCTGATTTGCAGTGCCTAAAAAGAGATAGGGATGTGGAGCATGGGAAGATAAATTTGATCATGTGGAACAGAAGATCGTCGCCTGTTACTAAGATCGGAGTCTACTCTTTAATGCTCAGTAGTGGATTAGGATTAGATTTAAACAATTGTTGCTATTCGCCAGATATGGAAAGAAACCTCATTTCATTTCATGGTTTATATAGACAAGGTTTTAGATATTCATTTGATAATGAAAAGGGTTCTATTAATGCTTATCTTAATGGTGTATTTTATTTTGAAGCATTGTCTTGTAATGGAATATATGAAACTATGATGGTTGTAGATAACTTACGAAATGATGTGTTATTTATTGATTCATCCAATGGTTTGGATAAAGCATGCTTGTGGCATTGTCGTCTTTGACATGTCAATAAGAAACGCATAGCCCAACTCCAAAAGGATGGAGTGTTGGAGTCATTCGACCTTAGGGACGATGACGTGTGCAAGTCTTGTTTACTTGGAAAGATGACCAAGTCACCCTTCACTAGCACTTGTGAAAAGGGTGAGGGTCTATTGGATCTCATACACACCGATGTGTGTGGTCCCTTTAGATTAACCACAAGGGATGCGAGCCGCTTCTACGTGACTTTTACCGATAATTATAGTAGATATGGGTATATCTACTTAATCAAGCACAAGTCTGAAACCTTTGAAAAGTTCAAAGAGTTTAAACAAGAAGTGGAGAATCAGTTGGGCAGGAAAACCAAGATGCTTCGATCCGATCGAGGAGGAGAGTACCAAAGTGTTGAATTCCACGACTATCTAAAGGAATGCGGGATCGTTTCGCAATTAACGCCACCTAGGATACCGCAATTGAACGGTGTGGCTGAGAGGCATAATCAAACCTTATTGGACATGGCTTGTTCCATGATGATTTGTTCATCACTACTTATCTCATTTTGGGGGTATGCCTTGGAGACTGCCGCCCATATTCTTAACTTAGTCCCTACGAAGAAGGTTACCAAAACACCTCATGAGATGTGGACAGGGAAGGCTCCCTCGTTGGCACATACCAAGGTTTGGGGTTGCCAGGCTTTTGTAAGACGAGAGACTCACGACAAACTCGAACCTCGTAGTGAGCGGTGTATTTTCATCGGCTACCCGTAGAAATCCTTTGGATATCTCTTCTATAGACCGAGTGACAATGTTGTCTTCGTTGCGAGAAGAGGGGTTTTCCGAGAGCAAAAACTGATAACCCAAGGGAACAGTGGGAGGCAAATCGATCTTGAAGAGATTCAAGAGTCGAGCGATGAAGGAACCTCTAACGTTAGCGCTCAACATGAGGAGGAAACTCCGGTTGAACCCATTGACGAGTCCTTACCTCTTAGACGTTCCGATAGAGTTAGGGTTCAACCCCAATTTTATGGTTTTCACTTTACTACCGAAGGGGATACGTTCATTAGTGATAGTACACTAGTGAATCTGGACGAACCTAACAGCTATAAGGAAGCCATGGCAGGCTCGGAGTCTGTGAAGTGGAAAGAGGCGATGGACAACAAGATTCAGTCCATGTATGACAACCAAGTTTGGAATTTGGTTGACCATGTGCCTGGACGTAAGACGGTCGGGTCCAAGTGGATCTTCAAGAAGAAGACCGACATGGATGGGAATGTGCACACATATAAGGCGTGATTGGTCGCGAAGGGTTTCACTCAAACTACCAGAGTTGACTATCATGAAACCTTCTCACCGGTTGCTAAGATAAAGTCTATTAGGGTGATGTTGTCCATTACTGCATTTCATGACTATGAAATATGGCAGATGGATGTCAAAACCGCTTTCCTTAATGGAAAGTTGGCTGAGGATGTTTACATGGCTCAGCCAGAGGTTTTTGTCAATGCACATCATCCCAATAGAGTGTGCAAGCTTGAGAAGTCCGTTTGTGGACTTAAGCAAGCGTCTCGCAGATGGAATCTTTGTTTCGACGAGAAAGTCGAAGAGTTTGGTTTTCTACGAAGCGAGGATGAATCATGTGTATATTTCAAATCCAGTGGGAGTATAGTTAGCTTCCTCGTATTGTATGTAGATGACATACTACTCATAGGAAACGACATCCCGACACTGTAGGAGGTTAAGTCCTGGCTCGGGAAGTGCTTCGCTATGAAGGACCTTGGAGAGGCTTCCTATATTTTGGGAATAAGGATAGTGAGAGATAGAAGTAAGAGACTAATAGGAGTTAGTTAGAATACTTACTTGGACAAGGTACTAAAACATTTTAGTATGGAGAATTCAAAGAAGGGGGAGTTACCGATCCAAAGCAATGCCAAATTGAGTTAGACTCAAAGTCTGAGTACCTTACGCTTCCGCAGTTGGCTCGATCATGTATGCTATGAATTGTACTAGCCCTAATGTGGCCTTTGCTTTGAGCATGGTCAGCAGATATCAAGGGAACTCTGGAAAAGCACATTGGACCGTAGTCAAGAACATTCTTCAGTACCTTCGGAGGACCAAGGAATGGTTTCTAGTCCTCGGTGGGAGTGATGACTTAAAGGTGCGAGGATATAGTGACGCCAGTTTTCAGACCGACAGGGACAACTACCATTCGTAGTCAGGCTGGGTCTTTACCCTTAATGGAGGAGTAGTGACTTGGAAGAGTTCCAAGCAAGAGATCGTAGCTGATTCAACGTGCGAATCAGAGTACATTGCAGCAAGCGAAGCATCAAAGGAGGCAATATGGTTGAAGAACTTCATTGGAGACCTTGGAGTAGTGTCAGCCATAAAGGAGCCCATGGAAATTTTATGTGATAATGAAGGAGCGGTTGCCTTGACCAAGGAACAGAGGGGTCACGGTAGATCTCGACATATCGACAGAAAATATCACTTTATTCGACATCGGTGGAAGAATGACTCCTCGTAGTAAAGAGGGTATCGTCAGAGGATAACCAAGCAGATCTGCTTACGAAGGGACTGAGCAAGGTTAAGCACTTGCAGCACGCTAGGAGCATCGGGCTGAAGGACGATATTAGTTTAGAATATATAGTTTAGAAACATGTAATAGATAAACTGTAATTAACATTTGATGATTAAATAAAAGAGTATTATTTATTAGTAATGTTACTGTCTTATGTTAACTGTTTTCCTATTGTTTCATTTTGCATGTTTTGACTTCCTGAATAATAAGAAGTATTCGAACCGTCCACAGTCGTTCATATGTTGGAAGTAGGTATGAATGAAGACTGTCATGAATTGGTGTGTAGATTCTCTAAAATGTATTAGACATAGCAAAATTTTGCTACAACATTCATGAGTGGTTATGAGTTTGATTTGAGCTTTGGAATAAACCCACGCTTGCTGGAATCACTTCATGGAATTTATCTTGAGTGATCGCAAGACGATAATATCATATGGTCTTAAAACCTAGATATATGGTTTATTGTTTGCTGATTGGTTGTGCATTGATAATGCGTAAATGCATCAGTAACTTGACGTTATAAAACTAATTGTTGTGTATGATTTGATTATTGAATAGTAAATGCATATAAGTTGAAGTTTATATGTTCCTTTTATCCTAAGAGGGTAAAATCAATATCAGGGCCCCTCGATGATTTGGTTTGACTTATGTGTCGGGCCCGGTCAGGACTGAATTGATGTGTTCAATTAAGTTCTATGTCAAACGAATTAGAGATCGAGAAACAAACTGTTGGAAAATAAGTATGACTACGTTCCATGTAATTGTCTTCACGATATCTAGAACAGAGGACTATATGATCCCTTATCTGAAGGACAGGTTACTAATCAGAGTTGACAACAGCGTATAAGAGCTACAATTCCTAACGGGATTCTGAAGTCATATATGAGATATAGTTGTTAGACTTATCCAAGTAGGAGACTGTTGGATTAGTGTCTAAGTCCATAACAATATTTGGTATGTACTTGACCCGGTTATGCATGATCCTTTTGGGTTGCCTTCACCATAGCAACATGACAGGGTGATTTATGGAGAGAGAGAGAGAGAGAGAGAAGATATTGTTGTTTGTTAATATATTATAAGAATAATATATTAAAAGAGAAATCATATTATTTAATTAATATTAGTCATAAGTTAATTAGGAATTAATTTGGTGACTAAAAGAGATTAATTGAATAAAGGGGACTTAAACTGTCAAATGTGTGATAGTTGAATTTTGGGCTGGAAAACCTAATGGATTAAAGGGGTGAACGAAATTATGATGGGAGCCCATCATATTTTCGTCCACGGCTTGTATTCCAGAAGATTCCATGGGCTACTTAGGGTTTAAGTTGTCCATTAGGGTTTTGACTGAAACCCTAGCTGCCCACAGTATAAATAGGACCCTATCCATGCATTTTTCAGCCACTGGTTTTCTAAGAACCCTGGAGCTGACTTTATGTGCTTCCTCCCTCTCTCAAATACTACCCTCTTGCTTATTGGTGTTTGTAAGCCATTAGAGGAGTTACACGTGTGACTCTAAGCTCAAGGAAGAAGAAAGATCAAGAGTTCTTGAAGAGGTAATCATCTAGATCTCATTAGTTACATTAGTTTTGTAATATGTATGCTAGACCTACGGTTATGAATCTTGAATGAATTGCATGTACGCTAGATAAACCTACATCCAAATATTAGGGTTTGTATGTGCACATAGGAAAGTTCTTTTGTGTCAAACCCTTCACAATTATCATAAGGCTTCGGGCCTTGAGGAATGAGAGGTTTAGATCCATTTGGATGTGGGTAATGTAGATTATGTGTCACACCCCAAAACCAGAATGGAGGAAAAGTCTGGGGTGGATGGAGTGACTTCATGTACAATATCATAACAATTAGATAGTAATAAAACATAGCAACACAAACATTCATACATTGGTAATACAAGTTTACAACGTTTCCAAATTTGTTTTACTCAAATGTTAAATACAAATAACAAAAAGTAGAAAAATGAAGTAGCAACGCCGGCCCTCAAAACAAATCCTTATTTACTGATTTCCTGAGAATACAAGTGATTTTGAAAAGTGTCAACAATTAAGTTAAGCATTTTAAAATGAGAAAGATTTGTAGTCGTTTCGTGAAAAACGATTTTTGTAAACTTCTAGAAAATCCGATATTTTCTTTAAAACGAATTGACGGTCTTATCCTCAAAAGCTAAAATGTATGTATATTCCTTTGTAATTTTTTCCTTGTAATGTGAGAGTGTATGTATACAGAAAATCCAATATTTTCTTAAATTAGAATTGTAGTCTTAAACCCTAAAACCAAAAATGTAAGTAGTATTGTGCTAAAAATAGTATGTAGTTTTATCCTTTTTATAAAACTATTGAAGAGTAAGTTACCCCGTAAACAAAGTAGTATCGATGATCCCTATGTGAGTTATTATAACCATGATAATACAACGAGTGGCTTGTACGACGTTCTTCAGGCGTCGGAGCAGGAAGACATTTGTCACCCTAGACTTGTCGGTCTAACTGTAGTGAACAGCTGAGGTGCGGGATTTTCAATCCCATATAGATCTATACACAACGGTCTCGCTCTCCCTCAAGGAGACTCTGGTTATAATATAGGACTTAAGGTGTACGCTAGGTAGGCACGGTGAAGGAGTGTCTCACAAGAGCATCAAAAGATTTACGGGTACTATGACTCCTTTTTCTTGTAAAATGAAATATTTATAACTTTGAATAATTATATAGTTCTTCTGAAATGAAAGTGTGGTTTGTGACTTCCAAACTATACCAATCATAGTTTATCTTGTGTGTTTGTTGAGACTATTTATATACTCTATGATATAAATATAAAGTTGTTATCTTGTCTAGTGTCAAAATATGAAATAAAACATAATATTTTTGGGTTTAAACCCACCAAATTAGTAAATGACTATAATGTAAACATTTTTACTAGAAGGCTATATTTTAGTATGAGTTTCCAAAACCTTGTAGTTTTCCAAATTGTACTTTTCCTTATGATGTTCGTAGCATATAATGAGTTAATTTTTTGTTAGCTTTACATACCAGAACTAATATATCACAAATATTATATAAAAGTAGCAATAGTTATACCTTAGGCAAATAATATCTTATTTTTAACATAAATATGAAAACAAGTAAGTATTGTGTGGTAAACAAAGTTTTACTTGTATTCCCCCCCCCCCCCCACCTAAAAACATGAAAAATCTCGAAAAAAGTGGGGTATGAACTCACCTTGACTGGATTTCTGGGTTGCTTGAAGTGGGGAAGTGAAGATTTCAAGCCTAAACTCTTGGATGAAGTTGATGAACTTCCTTGAGAACAATATTATCCTAAAGGTTTTGACACATTTTAATGTGTGTAAACAGATTGAATCCAACATAAAAATGTATAGAATCACTGAAATCTCGAAAATACTTACCAAAATCTAAGGATGATGATTGGGGAATGTTGAACTTGGAAGATCCTAGATTTGTTCTTGAGAGAATAAGGGAAGATTAACAGGAAGTAGAATAGAAGAGTGGTGGAGTTTGGTTGCTTCCTGTTGATTTTTTTAAGAGGGAAAAATGATTAGACTCATGCCTAGTTATTTATTGGATAATATGTTTATTCACTAGATGTTTGTTTGAGATACTTTTGAATTGTGCATGGAAAATGAATTAGGCATCAAATCAATAAGTCAACACCTCATATCTCCTTTATTTGGCCAAAAACTCCATGGAAACTCCTTAGCATGGCCGAAATCACATGTGATTTCGGCCTAGGGGGGAGATTTCGGCCTAGGCTTTTTGGTGGTGTTGATTTTGGTCCAAATGGTGCTCCGAGATAGTGTTTTCGACCTTAGTGGGTTCTAGGTTGTTGATTTTGGTTTAGGAGTGTTCTATGGTGGGTGGGTTACTAGGCCAAATACTATAAAACCAAGGTTGTAAAAATCGCTCAACATTAGCTAGTCGGTGGACTGGGGTTAAGGGATTAATCGGTTTGGCGGAGATTAATCGGGGGATTAATCGGGGACCATTAATTGCTAATTTGTTAGATTTTAAAAAATTAAAAATGACTAATATCATATAAAATTTCATAAATACCATTAATATAAAAACAAAATAGATTGATATAATAAATATAACACTAACCATACCTCAAATAATTTTTATTGAGATATAACTTCTTCAAAGTGTTAAAATTTCATCGGGTTCTACTATTTCAATCATTTTGTATGCACAGATTAATCGCTAGGCGCTCTCTAATCGGTCGAGTAGCGCCTAGGGATTAATCGGAGATTAATCCGGACCTAATCAGGATATTTACAACACTGTATAAAACAATGTTTTAATTTCATGGTTTCTATTCCAACTATTTGACTAGTCTTGCTTTGTTATAACTTGTTTACTTTCAAGAGGTTATTATAATATATATATATATATATATATATATATATATATATATATATATATATATATATATATATATATATATATATATATATATGCCCTTTTGGCTTTCAAGGTTTTATTGTAACAAAGTTACAATGTGAATTCACTTGCACATGGCTACAATCTAGACATTGCTTGATCGAAATCTTTCGAGTTGTCACATCATCCCTACATTAAAGGGAATTTCGTCCCGAAATTACCATCTTGGACGAGTTCTTGCAATTTGGAGGAAAAGTTACGGGCATCTCTGTTTCATCTGGTCTTCCTGTTCCTAGGTAAATTCAGGTCCTTGCTTGGCGTTCCAGCGGACCTTCGCTATTGGTATTTGGCTTTGTTTTTTGTTGTTTTGATTTCACTGTCTATTATCCCCACATGTTCCTCTTTGGGGTGGAGGTTCTCGTTTATCTCAACTTCGTCAAGTGGGACTATAAGAATTTCGGCGGTCAGACACTTCTTAGGGTTGGACACGTGGAATGTGGGATGTATGTGTTGGATTAATGTCTAATTCCATAACTATAATTGGTAAGACTTGACCCAACCCGGCATGGTCCATTTGGGTTGCATGGCATCATGCATTTGGATACACTATAATGAGAGAAATAACACTTAAGGTTGGTTAATATATTATAAGTTCTAGTATATTAATAATAAGAATAATAATATTTAATTAGTATTGATCAAGAATTAATTTAGAATTAATTATGTGATCAAAAGAAGACTAATTAAATATATGGGTTGATTGTGCAAATCATCCATAACTTATATAGTGGGCCAAAGCTCTGTGGATAATCAAGTTGGGTTAAACCCATAGGATGCTCCATGGATGCTCGATGGAGGTTACATAACCCATGGGTCATGGAAATAAAAGGTCATGACAATTAGGGTTTACATGGTGTAACCCTAATTGTAACACACTATATAAGCATCATATTATTCACCAAAATCGGCACTAGTGTGTGTAAAAGAAGGGCTAGCCGATTTCATGAGTTGTAGATTTATCTCAAGTCATTCCAAGTGTATTTGGTGTTGTGTGTGTTGGGTTTTGAGCATTCTAACACTCCTAAGTGTACATGCAACCCTAAATACCTTGGATCTATGTTTTCTCTATTATACATGCAAATAAGAACTTCCAAGGTATTATCCTAATCTAGCATACAAAACAATGAATGTAACAAGATAGAATACATACCTCTTTGATGTAGAAAGTCTTCATGAAGCTTGAGTGCCTAGTGCCCCAAGTGTGACACCTCAAATGGTTCACACAACACCAAATACACTTGGAATAACTCGAGAGAATTCTACACTTCATGAAATCGGCTAGCCCTTCATTTTCACACACTAGTGGCCGATTTTGATCAAGAATAAGATGCATATATAGTTAGGGTTACACCATGTAAACCCTAATTGACATGGCCTTTCATTTCCATGATCCATGGGTACAAATACACCATGGAGCATCATATGGGTTTTAGCCCAACTAGATAATCCATAGAGCATTAGCCCACTATATAAGTATAGATGATTTACACAATCAATCCATATATTTAATTAGTCTTCTTTTGATCACTTAATTAATCCTAGATTAATTCTTGATCAATACTAATTAAATAATCTTATTATTCTTATTATTAATATACTAGAACTTATAATATATTAATAACCATAAGTGTCTTATTTCTCTCATTATAGTCTATCCAAATGCATGATGCCATGCAACCCAAATGGACCATGCCGGGTCGGGTCAAGTCTTACCAATTATAGTTATGGACTTAGACATTAATCCAACAGTCTCCCACTTGGATAAGTCTAAAACTATTATTGCGTATGACTTCAGGAACCGACTGGCAATTGTAGCTCTCAAAAGCTTCTGTCGAACTCTGACCTTGTAGATGAACTCTGACCTTTGTCAATGACTTGTCCATTAGATAAGGGATCATATATTCCTCCATTCTAGATATCATATGGACTGAGACATGGATTATAATCATTCTCTCTGTCCATTTGTTGTTTCCCGATTTCCGATTTATAACGACCGACTAATTGACCAAATCAAATCAGTCCTGGCCCGGCCGAGCACTTCCATTTGTCATCATCAAATCATCGAGGGGACCACAGATATCGCTTTTATCCCGAAGGTAAAAGGAATGGATAAACTTCGACTCATATGGCTTGTTCTACTACTTGTTGAATCATACACAAAGACACGTTTTATAGCACCGAGTTACCAAATGCGTTTTCGTGCAATTAATGTACTATCAACTCATAGTAACAACTCATATCTCTAGGTTTGAAGAATATAAGATATTATCGTCTCATGATCACTCATGATAAAATCCATGAAGTGATTCCAATGAGTGTGGGTTGAATCCAATACTCAGAACTTATGAGCACTCATGAGTGTTGTAGCCCTTTGTCCAACACCTTAGACCTCTACAAGCCAACCCATGACAGTCTTAATTCATATCTACTTCCAACATATGACCGACTGTGGATGGTTTGAATAACTTAGTCATTCCGGAAGAATAACCCAGTTTATTCGGGAAGTCAAAACATGCAAAGTGAAACACAATAATAATTGAATCCAATATGGTATCAAAACCTATGAACATAAATAAAACACCTTTTATTTATCACCATATGATTGCACATTATTCATTATATACTGTTTCAGCTATCAACTTTATTCTTGAATTTAAAACAATAGTTGTCCCATGCTCCAAGCATGTACACTATGTTCCCTAAACACTAGTCATCCCATACACCAAGTATGCATACTATGTTTGTCTATGATCTTTACTTTGTGAACTAGATCCATTGAACATAACTTCAATGATTCTCTTTTCACACTCCCAAATCCTTACTGCAAATACAAGAATTCCAAATTCATGTCATTTACTGAAATCTGTTGGATTCTAAACTTATATGCATTGATCCTCTTGTAATGATTATGCACAAAGTCAGAAAGACTTGACTACAATCATTACAGAGTATTCCAAAGGAGATCAGCTCCTTGGAAACATCCTTCTTGCATTAAGTTTCCTAATCTTAAACAGATTGAAAATTCTAACTTTGAAACATTTCCAGATTCCATTTTGACTATCACTTCTGAACAAGAGTTGCCTCCTTCCAGATTATGTCAATATGGTCCTTCCAGAATTATCACTATACTTCCAACTGTCCTTGAGCAACCAATCTTTGGTAAACCTTAGATTGTCCTCGACAATTGTTTAATCCTTTTAGTCATATCCAGTTCTAAACCTTTTCCCTTCTTAATGCCCTAGGCATTTGGAAAATTTTAGAAAGGATGAATATAGCACATGTAATCGATCCTATATCCGAAGCATATGGGACACGATTCATGATGTCTCACATAAAGACTAAACCAGTCTTTTGCTATAATATGTCCATTTCAATTTGCCAAGTTCTCATAATTCAGATTATGAAAAAGGGATGTCGTAATCATAATCGAATTTTAGAACACAAATAATGGACCCATAGACCCATATACAGAATTTCCATATGTTGAGCCATTCAAACATGAAATTCATATATATTTCCTTGACTAAATGATTAAAACCTCACAATCTAAGCTTATAGATTTGAGATGAAGTATAATTTTCTCTCCCTTAATTATAGCAAAACAACTCTTTCCCAATTGAAACTTTTGTTTTCTATAATTAACATTGCTAGCTTGCAATACTTATCATAATTATCATGCTCCCACTAACATGATGATTATTAGCATAACACTTATGCTCCTACTAGCTTTGACATGTACTCAGAAATCAGTTGGACTTCTAGAAATCAATACTTCATTGACTTTCTTACCAAAGTTCAGATTTCTGATACTAGATTGTTTTGATAAGACTTTATCAAAATCATACACCTTCCCTTAGATAGCACACTTGTGTGTCTAAACAATTATGAAGAGGGATGCCGTAATCATAATGGTTAGACCTTTTTTCCACTTCTCACAAGTCCAGGTTAGTGTGCCGGTAAACCACGCACGCTTCACTAACGACTTTGAGAATGCAAACATCACAATTGCTATCTAGCTAAAATCTACTTAGTGAAAGTGTTTCCTCACCATCATTTTCATGAATCGGAGAGAAACCTTATGACACTTAGATTTAGTGGTGTATGTGTTCTTATCCATGTGAATTGTCAAAACCATAGTCACAAGACAAGGATAATGACAAATCCAAACTCATATGGATAGAACTCAATCTTAACTTCTTGCCACCTGGCAGCTCAAGGGCCTGCCATTGCTTCCAAGTTGTTGTGCAACACATTGAGAACTCTAAGAACCTATATGCAAAGCCAACTTTAACTGGAATGGGCACAGAATATGTCAACACGATAGGTTATAAACCTCAAGTCGTGTGCTAGTGAAGAACTTCAGGTTCTCTTCTTGATTAGTTCTTGAGACTTTCAAGACCTTTAAGACTCCCACTGTACTCTTGACCTATAAGACTCCCTTGTCAAACATCCAAGAGATAGTGTGGATTCTAACCAAGACAAACACTTCACACAATTGGCCTAAGTTGGTCTTTGTTTTATCCAAAACATCACAACTTACCAATTTCAAATGTACAAGAGTAGAAAACTTTTACTCTTACATTTGACAAGTGTTTTAAACCTTCTTTGAGACATGTCACTCAAGTTACAATCTTGGAGTATGACTCTAAGACTTGTATTGGAACGAAGTATGACTCATCTTCTTGATTTAACCACTTCAACAATTCAAGTTCCTCTTCTTAGTCATAAGAATGCACTAAGATTTCCTTAGAGAAATAATTTTGATATGGTTTCTTAATCATTAAGATGATCACAAAAACTGATACTAAAGTACTCTCCCATCTTTTCAGATTTGAGAAACTTTTATCTTTCTGCCTAAGTTGATTTTACTTATTCGCTCTGCCTTACATTGGAACCTTTTCCAATGTCTCAGAGTTACACTTAAGCTTGTAAGTATAATCATATTTACTAAGCTTTAGTAAACTATGACGAATAGTCTTATCGATCTTTTGTGGTGGACTTGACCAGTGCACAAGAATGTGTACTCAATCCCTTAGTCCTTCACATTACTCACACATCCATGTGAAAAGTAATTCATCTTAATTTTCCAATACTTGAAAGTTCTCAAATCATGCTATACAACTTGCATGATTCCAAGTCCCGGTCCAATTGAAACTTGGGTGATGAGAATCTTTCCTTATTTGGTAAATTTAGACATTACCACAAATGAAAGAATCAATTTCATATTTCCACTCTTGCTATTAATGGAATCATATAAGCAACGATTTTTCCTCAAATGCCATTGCAAAGATATTTTAAAATAAATAAAATCAAAAAATTTTCTTTTATTTTAAAACTTTGCGGAAAAACTTATCCTTACAATCCATATGAAAACTTGTTGTTATCTATTCCTAAGCAATATCTCATAACTCCTAAGAAGTAGCTCAAGAATCCGATCTTCAAACTATGCGATAGAAATCCATCTACGTGATCAGATTCAGCATATTCTTTCTTTAAGTTTCTTCACTTTTCTTTGATTCTTAAAACATCACCATGTGACCCAGTCACATCATATATCAAGAATCTCATAATAGAAACTTAACAGAGTTAGATAGTGGACTTTACCTGAGGTAGAGTCAAACTTATTGACTTTAACATCCTTAGGTAAATTTGGCAGCTTCGCAACCAATGCCCCTTTCTTTGGCAATATAAACATATGGACCCTTTGATAATGGTACACGGGACTATCACAGACTTAGCTTTTCTCTTTACCATTTGGTCAACCGAGTTGACTATGGCCGATCCCTTTCCATTAGGAAGAGAGAGCTTTACTAGATATCCAATGTCATCATTGTCAATGTCCATAAAGTTTTAGGAAGTTGATCTTATCAAATAGATAAGATCATTAAGGGTCTTGTCATAGTCTGTTTCATAGGTATCCCAAAGGAACTCACTATGTGACTTAGAAAGTGATTGAACCACCAACTTTCTCAAGACTTTGACACCCAACTCTCCCGGCTTGTCAATATGTGACTACATCTCCAAGACGTGATCACACCTAGACCTTGCCTTGCCAATAGGGCTTGAGTGACCTTGAACTTGTGGGTTAGGGAGAATAATTGGAGGAGGTGTAAGAAGCATGATTTCCATGGGACATCATCTTCATTTAGGAAAGCTTGTTTAAAGAGATTTGGGAAGATCATAAATGTCTAAACCAGACATCTTTTGGGAGATATTCAAGATAGTTGATTTTAAAGTCCTTAATATGACACCCAATATGAAATATTAAGGCTAGGACCCAACAAACTATTTTATAACTTAGAAGAGGGATGCCGTAATCCAAGCTATAAAATCTTTGAAGGTAGATGAATGACGATTCACCAATTTCCACCATTTGAGGTGTCACACTTGAGGCACTAGGCACTCAAGCTTCATGAAGACATTATACATCAAAGAGGTATGTATTCTATCTTGTTATATTCATTGTTTTGTATGCTAGATTAGGATAATACCTTGGATGTTCATATTTATATGTATAATAGAGAAAACATAGATCCAAGGTATTTAGGGTTGCACGTACACTTAGGAGTGTTAGAATGCTCAAAACCCAACAGAATGACACTGAGTTCTTGTGGTAACCAAAGTCTATGGGCTATTGGACCGATCCTGGCGAGGATCTCGAATGGTCTAATGAAGATTGTGTACTTGATGTCGTAGAGGTAGTGTCTCTAGACCTTAAGACGAACACTATTGTCACTAAGGTTAAGGTTGTGTGTGGTGCAGCTGGCCTTATGAATCTTAGGCTGTCTTGGAAGTTTCTTCCTACGGAATTCTGAGCTAGTGGTATGTCGACCTTTGCTTTTTCCTTCAAGTTGGTTGAATAGGTCATCGATTCGGAATGGAGGATATTGGCCCTTGATGGCAGGTTGGTTTGGCTCTTGGTAGTCAATAGTCATATGGACAATCTGCCCTTCTTCTTCATGAGCCATACTGACGTTCTTCGAGGTGAGAGGCTCGGTCTGATAACTTCTTATTGTAACAGGTGTTAAGTCGATTTGGAAGGGGTTGATTGTTTAGAATGATTGTGTATTCTATATATATATATATATATATATATATATATATATATATATATATATGTCTGTAATGCTTCCAGTTTTATCCTTGTTATTGCTACTGCTAATATTTTGTATTGTAATTAGTGAGCACTAGCAGTACGAGTGATTTGATAAATAGATGAAATTTCGTAGTATGGTCCCTCCTAGGTTCCGCTATAATTGTTTGGTGTAACCAGTCGTATAAAATTAAGATTAAAAAGCCAGTCGAATGAGTGACTCTGCCCTAAGCCCACAACCAAACAAGGAATAGGAAAGAAGGCAGAATCACACATTCTAAGTCTATAGAATGTTAATCATATATGACCCTAATGTTTACACCAACCACCATAGATCACCTGTAAAAATCCTTAGTTTTTATATGAATGATGTGATTTATTTGGGTGAGGGGGTAATTCACGACTATGATTTGTCGCATTTCGGGATCTATGGTTGATGAACTTTAATTGGCACTAGTTTTAGTGGAAAATTTGAGGCTTATATATTGTTGTTTGGAAACGTATCGATAACCACTGGTGGTTTCGGGAGAGTCTCTCCAGCAGCGATCATAAATACCCTTCCATTACTATCAGCATTCGCATCCCTGGCTGTTGGGCACTCCCTTTTGAAATGCCCAGTCTCGCCACAATCGTAGCAGGTTTGGCTCGCTCTGGCACTGGCGAGTTGGGCGGCATGTCAGGTTGGCACTCTATAAAAGCAAGTGGTATGCCCTTTTCTATTGCAATTCTTGCAATGCATCTCTCGGCAAGATCCTTTGTGATGGTAGTTACATTTGTGGCACTTGGGTAGGTTTCCATCATATGATTTTTTCGGCACTGAGGCAGTAGGGGTACTGGCAGCATGAGCTGCCACAATTTGTTGTCATTTGGCAGGTACCTGAGTCAACTGAACCCCTTTCTTGTTCCAAAACTTTTTTTTCTTGGGTAGTGCCCCTCCTTTATCGCGGGCGGTCTTTGGTTTGTGATTTGGGGTGTCCTTGCAGCAACACACTTGCTAGTGTCCTTGGTTGCCACCGGGGTTGGTACTGCTGGCACTGCTCCCATTTTTGTTTGCGTTGATAGGGTTAAGTTGTGCCATGACAGTTGTTATGGTGGCTTGAAATGTAGTGGTTTCCATTTGTAGAACTGGTTTTTCTCCGGTAGGTTGGTTACTTCCTTGTTGCGGCATGCAACTATTGTATGGCATGAAACAAGTTCGTAAGTAACTATGGTCATTGCTAGTTGTATCTCATCTATATATATATATATATATATATATATATATATATATATATATATATATATATATATATGTACATACGTATATAAATCACATGTTTAGTGGTATGATTCCCAAAAGTTTCGACCACATCATCAAAATGTACTTATGGTGATAAGTAATAGGTATTATGCGAACTTTAAGTTTATAAAAATAAAACGTAACCGTCAATACATTAAGTTGCATCTGGTTACATGGGTCTTGGAGGACTTACCTCTCTTGATTTACTACTACTAGTTGTGATGAAAGATTTAATAAACCTAAGACATAGTGCGAGTAGTGTAGTCACTAACTCACTTGGCTATACTAGTCTATCATATCCAAAATGGCGCACATGATGCCCAGCCAATTCACCCATTTTGTGAGTTGCCTCCTCCGCTCTCTGTTCTGCTAAGGCTTCCCTAGCCATAGCTGCAAGGATCTATTGTCTCATGGTGGCCACTTCCTCCTCTAAGGAGTGTAGACGGTTCGTAATGTCCTGCTCTGCTTGTTGGTTCAGTATTGCTCCTGAATGGTGTTCATGTTCTTCGCAGAGGCATCGAATTCGCGTTGTCGCATTCTGGGCTTCGCCTCCAATCTCCATTACTTCATGATGGAAAGCCTGAACCTGGGTGTCTAGACAGGCCACTTGTGGTACCATTAGAGGTAGTACTTGACTCGTGAGGGTGTTAGGGCCCAGAGTATGGTGTAGTGGTTGCATGCCTAATGCGGATCATCGGCCTTCTCCTCTAGCCTAGGCATGTAGCTAGGTTTCCTCTTGTGAAGGTGCATCCTGGGAGGAGGGAGGTGAAAGGGTCTCTTGCCTGCTCCTGATAGGGTAAGGCTCACTAATGATCTCTCCAGCACCTGCATCCTCGTCTGAATCCTCATCATAAGCCTCCCCTTCGTAGTCCACCTCTTGATATTCTTCAGGACCCACTACTGGGTTCTCCTCATGAACCTCTTCTGGCTCCTCCTCGATCCATGCGTTGGCTACCATGGCAGGGTAGTGGGGGTCTTCGTGGTGAAATTCAGCCATGTTGTATGTGCGAGAGTATGGATGTATAAAGAATCTATGAGATTAATAGAAGTATTTCTAATGTAACACCGTAATTTCCAAAACAATTTTTCGCATTTTATAAAAACATAATTCATTCATTATTCATAAAACATCATTGTTTAAAACTCAATTCATACATATATCAATCCCAAGATCTCATAACATAAAAATCCCATGTGTGTACTGATCAAGCCGGCGCCTTTCCGCGATCCTCACTAGTACCTGAAACACATAACAAAAAACACTGTAAGCACAAAGCTTAGTGAGTTCCCCAAAATACCACATATAACACATATTAGCCACTCGAGGCTACAACTCTGTGGGTCCGTGCACCCAAACTCTGTGAACCCTCAGGTTCTAACTCTGTAACATGCACAACATAAATCACATAGAATAATGCAGTACAACACACAACATATATAGCATACAAACATTGTATTGCATAACTCTAGTTACCTACTCAAGGTAAAGTATAGTGAGAAGACTCACCTCGGATATCTCAGTAAATCTCTGACTCGGTAAACTCTGGTCTAGCCCCTGCCTAATCACATGAAATAAATACTCTAATTAATACAACCCTCCGGGATAGGCTAAACTCTATCTCTCTATACATCCTCTAGGAAGGGTAAAAGACTATCCGACCCTTCCGATGACTCTAAGGTCCAAACATTGACTAACCCTAAAAGTCAACGAAGTCAACGGTCAACCTTGACCAAACTCGCCGAGTGCACAACTATGACTCGGCAAGTCCACACGTGTTCTTCACCCTCCTAGTCCTCATTCGACTCACTGAGTTAACCTCAACTCTGCAAATCATCACTGATCACATTCTGTGAAATGTCCCGACCCAACTCGCCGAGTCCGGCTCCTGACTCGGCGAGTACCATCGTGCACTCTGTCCTCTAGATTCCCTCTGACTCACCGAGTCACTTCCCCAACTCAGTGAGTCACCAACTGTGTGATTATCGGGAAAACCCTCGTCCTACTCGCTGAGTCGGCTAATGAACTCGGTGAGTTCATGCCATGCTCAAGCTGAACTGACCTCCTGAGGTTAGATCCGCTCCTCTAAACCATAGATCCAGCTTCCAAAGCATTATAATCACGTAAAGCTAGCATCTTGGTGCTCATGCAAAGGTTCAAAGGCCTTATTTGAAGATATGGCCTCTAAAATGACACCCTAAGCTCATAACCTCCATCAACACCCATAAAGCTCAAGGAAAAAGGGTCTCTGGACCTCTTTGGGTCTAGATCTACAGCACCAACACGAGAAGGGACCAATTACTCCATATAACCATCCTCAAAAGGGCTAAAAAAGCCCTAACTCTAAGAATTACACCATAAACTAAATAAGGATCGAATGAATACCTCAAAATGAAGTCTCTGAGCTCTGGAATCACTGGATTAGCACCCTCTTCAGCTTCCTCTTGTCTTGGGTCCTCTTCTATTTGCAAAACACTAACAAATGATCAAGAAATGACTCCTTTCCTCTCACAAATGATCTAGCTCACTTAGGGTTTCTCTCTGGGGTCTGGTAGCCGCAAATGACGGTCATAAGGCCCTTTAAATAGGCCCCAAACCTGAGGAATTAGGGTTTCATTAAACAGCGTGGACTCGCCGAGTCCTTGGGGCGACTCGCCGAGTCCAGCCATCCACCCGGATAATGATTCGCGTCTCTACTCGTCGAGTCTACGCATCAACTCGCCGAGTTCTTCCATAAAACTTGAAATTCATCGAATAAATAAAATACTTGAAATTTCGGATGTTACATCTAATGAAAATTTTTATGGTGTGATCCTTACCGGGTCCTCCTATAATCACGTAGTGTATACAAATTGAATATAATTAAGATTATATAGACCTTCGAATAAGTGATCCTACTTTATGACCACAACCAAACTAGGAACAGGAAGTAAAGCAAAATCACAAATTCTAATTCTATAAAATCTTAATCATATATGACCTTAACATATACACTAAGTAATTATACGCCTTCCAGTAAAGTTCTTTAGTTTTCACATGAATTATTTATAGTATCATAAAATACTACTATAGTATTTTAAGTTGTATGTTTGGTTCTAGAGTTTCCTTTTGTATATAGAGTTGGTAAGTATTATATTGGTTGCTACACCACGATCATTCCAAAACACATGTTGGTCGTATCTCAAATAAATATAGCAGATCAGGCTATATTTATTCCAGATATGATTACACAACTATCTAGGCTTAACTGCAGTGTCCAACTTATCTAAATACTTTTGTTTTGTCCTTATTATGACACTGTTCTCGTATGTATATATTTATACTTTTATAAAATATTATTATATTTAAAAGTATAACTCTTGGTCAGAGTGTTTTAGTCCCATTGTAGTTATAGTTGTATATCTTGTATGGTTTGATATACTAGTTCACTATAAACAATGCTCTGATACCAATGTGTCACACCCCCAAACCAGAACGGCGGAAACGTCTGGGAGCGGATGGAGTGACTTCATGTACAGTATCATAACAATTGGATAGTAATGAAACATAATATAAGTTTACATCGTTTACATATTTGTTTTACTCAAATGTTAAATGCAAATAACATAAAGTATAAACCAAAAGCAACGATGTCGACCCTCAAAATGTTTTCAAATCCCTGTTTACTGATTTCCTGGGAATACAAGTGATTTTGAAAAGTGTCAAAAATTAAGTTGGTGATTTCATAAGCATTTTGAAATGAGAAAGATTTGAAGTTGTTTCGTGAAAAATGATTTTTGTAAACTTCTAGAAAATCCGATATTTTCTTTAAAACGAGTTGAAGGTCTTATCCTCAAAACGAAAATGTAAGTATATTCCTTTGTATCTTTTCCTTGTAATGTGAGAGTGTATGTATCCAGAAAATCCAATATTTTCTTAAATATGAATTGTAGTCTTAAACCCTAAAACCAAAAATGTAAGTAGTGTTGTGTTCAAAATATTATGTAGTTTTATCTTTTTTATAAAACTATTGAAGTGTAAGTTACCTCGTAAACCAAGTAGTGTCGTTGATCCCTATGTGAGTTATTATAACCATGCTAATACAATGAGTGGCCTGTACGACGTTCTTCAAGCATCGGAGTGGGAAGACATTTGTCACCCTAGACTTGTCGGTCTAACTGTAGCGAACAGTTGTGGTGCAGGATTGTCAATCTCATATAGATCTATACATAATGGTCTCGCTCTCCCTTAAGGAGACTCTGGTTATATTGCAGGACTTAAGGTGTACGCTAGGTAGTCATGGTGAAGGAGCATCTCACAAGAGCATCGACAGATTTACGGGTCCTGTGACTCATTTTTCTTGTAAAATGAAATATTTATACCTTTGAATAATTATATAGTTCTTCTGAAATGAAAGTATGGTTTGTGACTTCCAAACTATACCAATTATATTTTATCTTGTGTGTTTGTTGAGACTATTTATATACTCTATTATATAAATATAAAGTTGTTATCTTGTCTAGTGTCAAAATATGAAATCAAGCATAATATTTTTGGGTTGAACCCCACCAAATTAGTAAATGACTATAATGTAACCATTTTTACTAGAAGGCTATATTTTAGTATGAGTTTCCAAAACCTTGTAGTTTTCCAAATCGTACTTTTCCTTATGATGTTTGTAGCATATAATGAGTTATGTTTTTGTTAGCTATACATACCAAAACTAATATATCACAAATATTGTGTAAAAGTAGCGATAGCCATACCTTATGCAAATAATATCTTATTTTTAACATAAAGATGAAAACATGTAAGTATTTGTGTGATAAACAAAGTTTTACTTGTATTCCCCCCCTCCCCCCACCACCCCCTAAAAACATGAAAAATCTCGAAAAAAGTGGGGTATGAACTCACCTTGAGTGGATATATAGGTTGCTTGAAGTGGGGAAATGAAGATTTCAAGCCTAAACTCTTGGATGGAGTTGATGAACTTCCTTTAGAATAATGTTATCTTCAAGGTTTTAACACATTTTAATGTATGTAAATAAAGTGAATCCAACATAAAAATGTATAAAATCACTAGGAAAGCTCAAAAATACTTACCAAAATCTAAGGATGATGATTGGGGAATGTTGAACTTGGAAGATCCTAGATTTTTTCTGGAGAGAATAAGAGAATATTAACAGGAAGTAGAATCGAAGAGTGGTAGAGTTTGGTTGCTTCCTGTGGATTTTTTTTAAGAGGGAAAAGTGATTGGACTCATGCCTAGTTATTTGTTCGATAATATGTCTATTCACTCGATGGTTTCTTGGGATACTGTCGAATTATGCATGGGAAAATGAATTAGGCATCAAATCAATAAGTCAACACCTCATATCTCCTTTATTTGGCTGAAAACTCCATGGAAACTCCTTACCATGGTCGAAATCACATGTGATTTCGGCCTAAGGGAGGAGATTTCGGCCTAGGCTATTGGCTGGTGTTGATTTCGGTCCAAATGGTGCTCCAAGGTAGTGTTTTCAGTCTTAGTGGGTTCTAGGTTGTTGATTTCGATTTAGGAGTGTTCAAGGGTGGATGGGGTACTAGGCCAAATACTATAAAACAATGTTTTAATTTCATGATTTCTATTCCAACAATTTGACTAGTCTTGCTTTATTATAACTTGTTTACTTTCAAGAGGTTATTATAAATATGATTTCCAAAGTGTGTGTGTGTGTGTGTGTGTATATATATATATATATATATATTTATATACTTATGCCCTTTTGGCTTTCAAGGTTTTATTGTAACAAAGTTACAATGTGAATTCACTTCACATGGCTACAATCTAGACCTTGCTTGATCCAAATCTTTCGGGTTGTCACATTATATGATCTAAGAGTTTGGTTTGTTCTTTGGAGCCCATAGGTATAATGGGAAAAGTGGTGTTTCAGACTTCTTTTATGAATTAAGGATTTTAGTTCGAAGTGTTTTTAGTTAAAAGTAATTAGATATGGTTGTAGAGATCCTCAATACATTTTCGTGGATATAAAGATTGTCGAAATCAGATTTGAAACAAAGAAGTGATGACCGTTTGAAGTTAGGATGGTTTTGGGTTAAGTCACGGACACTGGGAGTACGGGGAAGTACGTTGAGCGTACCAAGAGTACGTTGGGCGTACGCAATTAGTGCTCAAACCTTATTTTCGTGGTTTGAGCCCTATTTAAACTCCTTAACTTCCCTAAACCCATTCCATTCTCAGCCTCCACCTCTCCAACACCCTCCCCTAACCCGAGTTTGAGCCTTGTGAGCAAAAATAAGGTGTTTTAAGTGCTTTAGAGTGTTCATGGTGCATCTTGGAGAAGAAGGAGCTCATTGTAGAAATGTTGGTTGCATTGGAGCTTATAGATTCAGACTTTGTTCACCTTGATCTTTCTTTTAGAGGTATAAAGCTTGAAACTTGATGAAACATTTCTTAGATCTAGTTATTTTTGGTGTTATGAGCTTTAGGTCACTTTAGTGCATAAAATTTAGATCTTGAAAGTTTGTGACTTTATTATGGATAAAGTTGGAAACTTTATCCATCTAAACATCATATTGATTCAGATCCGAAGGTTGGAGACTTGGACTTAATGGATTAAGTTGAAAAAGATGCACTTTTAGTCCCTTGGAGACTTAAAGACTAGATCTTGATTGTTTGGACCATTCTAATGGATAAAGTTGGAAACTTAATCCATTATGGAGTTATTAGGAACCATAAGAATGTGGTCTTGGACCTCCTATCCCTTTCATGCAAGAGTTAAGATGTCTTAATGGATAAATAAGTTAGGGTTTTAGCTTTTGGACTTTTCTAACCATGAAAAGTCATAAATGTGGAAACTTTATGACTTAAGTCAATGTTTTGAGATTAGATATGATTTTGGATGTTTGGTCTTAAGTATTAAGCCTTAAAATGAGAAATGGTCACCAAGGGGGTACGATAGGCATACATATGTGTACGCTCAATGTAATGCATGTCTTCCTAATTTCATGTTGTGGCGATTTGTACCTTACGCGGGACATACTCACAAGGTTTTCTTTTTAGACCTTTTGGGCCTTGGGTCTTTTGGACCTCTGTCTCTGTACAGTAAAAAATAAAAATAAGTAATAATAAAATAAAATAAAAACATAGAAAATTTTAAAACCTAAGTTGACCGAACGATCAAACCAATTAAAATTGTTTGAACTAAAAACTAATCATTATAATTGGTTCAATTAAAAAACTTTTTTTTTTAATATTACCTAAACCGATAGCAAAAATAAGATTTCACATCGGATAACAAACCAGATCCACCAAACACCGGATCCCATCTGATGGAGTTGGGGCGGATATCAGGTGATTTCTGTTAAATTCAATCCCGTGGATTCGTCGACAATGCCGTTATGTTTGTGGGATCCGATCCGGTATTTCCTTAATCAGAATAGTGGATGACGACATAAAATCAGATCTGGATCCTCTATATAATCATGTCTTAACCTAATGAGTTTACCTTCTTTTCCACCCTCTTTCTTTCGCTCTGCTGCGACGCTAGCTAGCCATCACACCTCCTACTCAACCGCCGAATCAGTTCTTCAGCCGACCGTCACAAACCTAATTGATCGAATTCAAGCTCGAATTTTAACAAGAGATGTAGTTGTACTAGGATCCCTCCTTGCCATCGACGACCTGAGTCTCACAGCGTTGTCGAAGTCCTCAACAAATTTGCAAATCCGTTGACTGAAGGCAGATCTACATCTACAACGTCGCCTGGTTGGTCTCCGTCAGCTTATTTCATTGAAGGTATTGATTCTGTTCTACTAAGTATACACGAACAGGAAATTTGAAGAATAGGACTGTGTATTGGTTTTGGTTTTGTGTTATGTTTTGATTTTCTATTAGGGATATGGGGTTTGGTTTTTATTTAGAGATCAGGGAATCAGGGATCCTAATTATTATGTTGATGCCGACTTTTACATTGATCCCAATTATTATGAACACTGCATCAAGAAATTTTCGGATGTATACTCATTTGGTATGATGATATTTTTTTCATCGAAAGATCGAGGCAAGATTGATAGCATCTTCGAAAGGATTGAGCAAGCATTGGATATGGTTTTGTTTAGGGAGGATAACTCTCTGAACGTTGGCAAAACCACATTGCTCATGTCGGTTATCTAACTTCATGGCCTGAAAGTTCATTAAGAATAGATGGATTTTTCTGATTGAGCTTAAGTTGATTTCTGACTTCCACTATAAAAACATAATCCCTTTCATTGGTTATTGCAAGGAAGGTGATGATATGATTATAGTCTACGAGTATGCTATCAATGGAAGCCTTGACCATTGTCTTAAGCGTTGGAAAAACCGCACAGTTGCTATCAATTGCCAAGCGCCTTGTTCTAAAAGGTCATCAAGGATAAAATGAACTTCCTAACCGAGTTTAAGTTGATTTCCAACTTCAATCATGAAAACATCATCTCTTTCATTGGTTATCCTTATGAAGGTAATGAGATGATTATGGTAATGATCATGGTTCACATGTATTCCATCTATGGAAGCATTGATCATTTTCTTGAACGTTGGAAAAACCTTATACTTGTTGTCGTTCATCCAACTCCTTGATCTCACAATGGAAGAACAAAGTCTTTATTGTGCTTAAGTTGATTTCTAGTTTCCACCATGAAAACATTATCCTTTTCATTGGTTGCTATGGTGGAAACAATGAGATGATTATAGTTTACAAGTATGTTAGCAACTGTAGCTTTAATTATAATTCCACACGCAAGAGGTGTTGTCTAAATGAGCATGACACCTCAAATTTTGCTTAGGGTCAGCAAGAGGACTCAGATACCTTTACTCGGGTCTAAGGGGCACAACAGAGTAATACACAGAGACATAAAGAGCGCAAACATATTGTTAGATGAAAATACACAGTGACATAAAGAGCGCAAACATATTGTTAGATGAAAATCTAGAAGAAAACAGATGTATACTCATTTGGTATGATATTGGATTAACAAGCAAAAGTCTAGCCAACAATGGTTAAGGAAAGAAGGAGAGAAATCCTAGTTCCCTAAACGTTGTTGATGCTTATGTTGATCTAATGCAAAACCTTATACCTGCAATGAAGGATGGGATTGTTTGCATTGCCATTGATACCATTTGCAGGGTAAGTTTCGGAGCTTTGAAATATTTAACAGGTTTAAAAAATCTTTGATATCAACTTATTTTGAAGAGGAGGCTTGCTTGATCATTGAATTCTTACAATCTCTCTTGTCCGTTTTTGCAAGGTATGTTGTCATCTTTACTTTTGCTATGTTTTTCTGTATTTTAGAGTTGTTGCCAGATCAATGGCTTTTATATGAATTTAACAAAACCCAAACTATGCTTAGTTTGTAATCAACTGAAGGATCTTGGTAAAAAGCAAGTACTTTTAACTTGAATTTGTAATTTCCATTTTGACAAAGTCTTAGTCGGTTTTTTCCTGGAATTATCTATCTCTTCTTCAAATTTAAATAATCTTCAAGATCCAAAATAAACTACTAAATGATTTTTGAAAGTTCTAACTAATAAAACATCTGGGTCTGTAATGAAAATAGGTGATTTTTATTTTTTTAAATATAAAACTTTGTTTCGTTTAATTCTGCATTTTAATTAATTTAATCATTAAGATAGCGTCTTCCATTTCCTTCGAATTCACATGGAAAGAATCTTGTACATTTTTTAACATGATTGTGTATTATTAAACAGATTTGCTGTGGTTTCATGGAATATCTATATGATGCCCTCCAAATGTTTGGTGAAATGCCTCAGTGACATTTTCATTACTTTCTTGAAGTAAACCAAATCATCCCTCTAGGTTGCTTATGGTCTTATCCGGCCCTCCTTTAAATGAAGAGACTCGGTGGAGAATATTTGGTTGTGTGATAGTTTTATTGTAGTAATATTTTTTATTTTATTAATTTTGTACCAAAATGACTTTCTTATTTGTGTGTTGTGTTAAAAGCTGTTGGATCAATTGTAAGCTCATTTAATAAAGTGATGTACAACTTCGAAGCGTGATGTACAAGTTATTGTGAGTTACATATTGTAAGTACAAGGTGTAAAGAAATATAAGTTAATTGTTGTCATTATGGGTAGAAAATAGTGTACATTGTTTATATTGATAAAGAAAGTAAAGTATGTTGCTATTATCTTTAATTTACCCAAGTTTAGAGTCTAATCATTTTTTTAAAAGATATATTATCCTTGCAATCTTGGTATTATTTTAATAAATTTGAAATCTCGCATGCTTTCTTACTAAGAAGTTTTCACGTTGTATTTTAATATACTTGGGCAAATGGTAATTACTTTAAAACCCGTGACTGCATTTTGGTTGTTTTGAAACACTTTTGGTGAGTGGATCATATTGGTTATGATATGAAAGTCATTCCCTTTTCTTTTCATGTAATGTGCAATGATCGGTTGCTTTATATATATATATATATATATATATATATATATATATATATATATATATATATATATATATATATATATATATAGGTTCAAATATTTTCACTATCTATTGTGTGACTGTATGATTAATTCTTTCTGGACCAATCATTTTAGTTATTTTAAGAAATTAATTAATGCATATTACATGTTGAATATATATATATATATATATATATATATATATATATATATATATATATATATATATATATATATATATAGGGTTAGGTTATTTTGTTTTCACTATCTGTTGTGTGCATGTATGACGGATTCTGGACCAATCATTTTAGTTATTTTAAAAAAGTAATTAATGCATATTACATGTTAAAGATATTATAGGTATTAATTACATCTTCAGCATTTAATAAGTATTAATTACTTTCTTAAAATATTTAAAATGATTGGTCCAAAATCAATGTGCCTCAACATGAAATATATGCAAGGGGGTCGATTTTACTCCATTTTGGAGGCATCGTGATTCTTGTCGTGAATTGAAGAGATAATTAATTAAATAATTAGTTCTTCTGCTTCTTATTATGAATTAAATAGATAGTTACCCAATTAGTCCCTATAATTTAGGTAACATGTTGATTTTATTTATTTATTGCTTTTATCAATACTTTTTTTAGGTAATACCCAACGTTAGTAGTAACTTAGCAGTAATCAGGGGTGAGCAAAACCGCACCGCAGTTAAAATAAACCGCAACCGCAATAAAAACCGATGGTGAGGTTTTCTGTTTTTCAAAAACCGCAAATTTGCGGTGCGGTGCGGTGCGGTTATTAGTTTTCAAAAACTGCAAAAAAACCGCATCGCACCGCATATATTATATACAATTTGTTTTTTTATTTATTAATATATAAAATATTAAAAATAAAACTAGTTTCATGGATGAAAGAAAGATAAAATAGAAGTAAAAAATGTTGGTTTTTTGTTATATTTAACTTTGACAAATGGTACAATTTGACAATTTTAATATATTTATTGTTAATTACTATTGATTTGACGTTTTTAAGATATTTGTTGTTTGTGATTTAAGTTAATTGTTTTATACCATATGGTTTTTTATTATTAGAAGTAATATGTTTGCGCTCTTAAAACCGTTTGAGCTCTAAACTGTGGTTAAAAACCACACAAAATAACCGCACCAAATCCATGCGGTTAATAACTGCAACAAAAAAAAAACAAAAAAAACAAAACCGCACCGCAAAAATAACGGCACTAAGCGGTTTTGAAAATAGATTAACCGCATTTGCGGTTAGTGGTGAGATTTTAGCTAATAACCGCATCGAACCGCACCGCGCTCACCCCTTGCAGCAGTATTAAATCTAAAGTTTTTCCAAAGGCATGACGAGCTATGTCGTTTGTAAAGTGTGACTTAATAACTCTCTCTCCCTCTCTCTCTCTCTCTCTCTCTCTCTATATATATATATATATATATATATATATATATATATATATATATATATATATATATATATTATAATTCATTTTTATATAAATATATGACTTAATGCGACATTTTGTCAAAATGTAGCAGCATGTATAAGCCTTGGAGTCATGTCGAGTTTTTTAAAACCATGGTAATATCTGAAATACCTCAACCCGACCTAAAACCCGAATTACCTATACCCGAATACCTGAATTTCAATACAGTTGAGTTATCGATTATTATTATTATTATTAAAAACCCGAACTACCTCATTCCAGGCAACCAAACAAAGACTTTCTTCGTTTTGGTTATGAAAAGTGAAAGTTCTTTCCTTTAGTACGAAATTACTTCACAACTCGTGGTGCTTATTCTCTGGGGGTCTCCCACTCCGGAGAGGTTCTGTGATGGATTTATATGCTCCTGAGTAGTGAGATGAGGTGTAGCACAGTGGCTTTAAATTAATTTGTTATTACGAGACTACATGAAATCATGGATAATATTGTTTTAAAAAGTTATAAGTTCATGTTTAATAAGACATTCCCTAAACTTGTTGAGCAACATAAACTACATGTTTTCATAAAAAAAAGTAATAGTAATATCGGTGTGCGAGTATTCATCAAAAATTGTTGTAAGCTTTAAAATTATATATATATATATATATATATATATATATATATATATATATATATATATATATATATATATATATATATATATATATATATATATATGGAAAAGTTCAATAGATTTAAAAACCAAATCTTTTATTCAATTTCTAGAGCTTATTCTTTATCGAAAAAAATCTAAAAATATCTAAATTCATATATTAACATTGTGAATGTGAAAAATATTTTTCGGATTCACCATGTGAAACCGGATTCATGTTGTCAATTTGACGTAAAAAAAATCGAATTTAATATCATTGGAAAAAGGATAAAAAGTTATGAATTTTTGTTTTTTTTTTTTTGATAAAAAATAAGTTCTAAAAGTTGAAAAAAAGATTGGCTCCTTGGTTCCTTGGTTAATTATAGTTCTCTATTGAACCTCACCCTATATATATATATATATATATATATATATATATATATATATATATATATATATATATATATATATATATATATATATATATATAGAGAGAGAGAGAGAGAGAGAGAGAGAGATTCAAATATTCTAACTAATTATTGTGTGAAGGTAGGAATAAATGTGGACCAATCAAAATTAAATAAATAATTAAATAATTAAATAAATAAATAAATAAATAAGGGTAATAATGTAATTTGATTAATAACTTCCACAAACACTTCCTATAATCATGGTATTGATAGATTGCATTTTAACCTAATTTCTCCTCGTCTATATCTACAGCTGTTTTCTCTTTCTCCAAAAACCAAATAATGGTCACCTACCACAACCACCGATCCGGCAGCGACCACAACCACCGATCAACTTATGTGCGTCATCTCTCATCAACATCATCTTATCAATCCAACCCTAATCACCATCTACCTTTGGGTGGACTGATGAACGAAGGCGACGATGGGGAATTACGAAGGCTTCATAGGCGACATTCGTCGATCAGATGGCAAGCGGAGGTCATCGTCTCCAAGGTCGGTGAGGTAGAAGCAACGAAGCTTCCCTTTTCATGTCCGGTGGCGAGGAGTGAGTTCCACACGTCACCAGTATCGAAAACTTCAAACCAATTGAGGTTTCCGGAGGTTTTGTTCGATGAACGGGGAAGAGGAAGGTACGAGAGTTTCAATCAATGGGAAGGAGGCACGAAGGCAGATGAATGGTTCGAAGGGTTCCGATCGTTTGCAGTTCTTGTAACACCCCGAGTTCAAAAGTGCAAGTTCAGGGTTCTTGGTGTAATTAAGAAAGATCGACTCGACGATTCTATGGATAGACTCGGCGAGTCGAGTCGCGATTTGGTCACGTGCTAAGTGACCGACTCGGCGAGTCGGTGCTGGAATGAGAAAACTTATTTTCAGGGTTTGCACCTTATTTAAAGAACCTTATGTTTTCCCCTCAGCCTCTTTGCTGCCCATTTGAGATCCAGAAACCCTAATTCGTGAGGAAACCCCATTGTTGAGTGAATTAGAGCTTGGAGGAGGATCTTTGGTATTTGAAGCTTGAAGGTTTGGAGGCTTGTATCAGGAAGCTTGGGGAGATCAGAAATCTACAGTTGTTTGGGCTCATTTCAGGGGTAAGGAACCATTTCCTTAAGCTATTTCTTCATGGATTCATGTATGGTGATTGATATGAGAAGTAATTCGAGATCGAAGCTTGGCTCTAAGGATGCTACTTCAGATCTAAGCTTGTGATGGTCCTATATGTCATAAAGCTCTGTTTAAGAGTCATTGGTGAAGCCCTTTCGTCTTTAGCCTTAGCCCTAGAGTGTTTTGAGCTTATATCACCTTGGTTCCACGTAAAGTTTGCAACTTTATGTGAGGGCTAGGCTGTAGAAAAATGGATCTATATATTTGAGTCCCTACATGGCTTGAAAAGCCTCTGCATGGAATGAGAACTGAAGAGACTCGGCGAGTCACATGAGTGCACTCGACGAGTTGTATGAATATGTGCATGGACTCGGCGAGTTAGAAGAACAACTCGGCGAGTCTGTTGAAGATTGCCTTGGACTCGGCGAGTCTGGTCGTGGAACCCTAACATTTTCTCTTTGAGTTGTCAATCGGTGAGTCGAGGGATGACTCGGTGAGTTGAGCAGGAAGGGACTCAGAGCTTGTTGGACTCGACGAGTCTTGGGGCGACTTGGCGAGTTGATTCGTGGCATGGGAGTTCTGAGCATAGGAACTCGACGAGTCAACGGGTTGACTCGACGAGTAGGGTCAACTAGGAAGGTTGACTTTGAGTGAGGACCTTGACTTTGACCAAGGGTTGACCAGTTGTCTTCCAGGGGTATTTTGGTAATTATTGGTATTTATTGGATTGGTTATTTGGTAATGATCAGTGGTGGAGTTCGTGCTGGTGGTCGAAGCAGCGTGGTCTTATTTCTTCAAGTCGGCAGTTGCACGTGAGTTATCCTCACTATATCGACATGGTCTAAGGCACCAAGGCCGACCCTTTATCGGATGGGAATCCGGGTAGTTGTTTGTCATGTTATTGCTTTGCTATGCCTGCATCCTGGTAGTTAGGATGGTATATGTTAGAGACCTGGTTAAGGTCGGTATCCTGGTATATAGGATGATGCTATGTTAGAGACCTGGTTAAGGTCGGTATCCTGGTATATAGGATGATGCTATGTTAGAGACCCGGTTAAGGTCGGTATCCTGGTATATAGGATGATGCTATGTTAGAGGCCTGGTTAAGGTCGGTATCCTGGTATATAGGATGATGCTATGTTAGAGACCTGGTTAGGTCGGTATCCTCATTAGGATGTTGCTATGTTATGTGATCTGCTAGATCGGTTGATTAGTTGTGAATTGCTATATGATTATATGTTTATGTGCACATGGTTGTTGGACTGGGGTTGGGTTGAGGCGGGTCTTGCTTTGTGCTGTAGGCCAACATACCCAGGGCAGACCGGTTAGGCCGAAGGCCCAGCGAGCGGTCCAGATAGGCTGAAGGCCCCATGAGGGCGGACCAGACGTGCCGAGGCTCGGAGAGTAGACCAGACAAACTGAAGGCCCGGTGCGGGCGGACCAGTCATACTGTAGACACAGATAGTGGACCAGGTGGACTGAAGGCCCAGTGCGGGGGAACCAGTCATACTGTAGACTTGGAGAGAGGGTGGACCGGGTGAACTGAAGGCCTGGTGCAGGCGGACTAGTCACACTGTAGACTCGATATGCATGGTTGTTCTATTTATGATATGATATATTATGTGTATGGTATTGTGGTTGGTATTTTGGGGGTAACTCACTAAGCTTTCGGACTTACAGTTTTAGTGTATTGTTTCAGGTACTTCAGGAGACCGTGGCAAGGCGAAGGCGTGATCGTACCGCTCCTCATGTTTTATGATTTATGTGATAAGATTCTAGGAAATGCTCTGATGTTTAAACTATTTTGAAAACAAATGTATGAACTTAATGGTTTTGAATGAATTAAAATGTTTTAATTTGGCTCGAATTTTATGGTCGTTACAGTTCTAAGGTTACATCTCTGGGATTTGATGGTCTTGAGGTGCGAATTAGGGAATGGTCTGATGGGGCAAATCAATCAACAAGATCGAGACCTTCGGGGGTCGATGGCGATGTGAACAGCAAAGAAAGAAACGAGGGGTTGAAGATGAGGTGTTCGGCTCCAGTAAGCTTCTTACCTCATATTTTCTTTATCTTTGAGATTGGCAGCAAGGTAAGTGTTTTATGTGTCTTACTCCACACGAAAACAACCTCTCCATTGGGTCGTTTTACTCTTTGATGGCAACAAGAAAACCGAAGGAAAGAGGGGTGTTTGGGGTCTGTTCATCTCACTAAAATAAAGGGAAAAGAGTTGGAACAAAAAAGGGCACCAACATTTTCTTTTGTTTTTGGACCTTGATTCATGCTTTAAAGAAAAGGATTTGAGATAGAGATCAAAGGTATGAAGGTGATAGGTGAACGAGTGGGCAGTGAAGTGAGTGTGAATCCATATTTTTATTTTGTGTTGGATGATATTGATGGATGAATTGGGATAGATGTTTAGGGTTTATGTTTTACAACGAAATCCATGGGTGTTTGTTCTTGTGTTCTTGACTGGGATCGGATGTAGAAAAGAAAGAGCTATGGATGTGTGTTGGTGATTCAATCACATCTTTTTTTAAGGAAAGAACACGTTTCCTTTGAGTTTGAGTGTTAATCTTGCTTGAGCGTTCAGTAGATAGGAAGGACAAATAGAAAAATTTCCCGACGTCGAGAATCGAATGTTGTGCAAGACTATCCTTTGTGTGGATGATAAGCCTTCTTACGAACATACAAACGACTGAATTAGTGGAATCAAATGTCAGGTACTTCTTTTTCCCTCTTCTCATTTGCATTGTTCGGTTCGTAGAAAGACATATTGAAATAGATGGATTTGATTTTTTTATTTTAATATGTTCAATTTAAAATGCTTGCAAGCTTTGAGAAAACGAGGCTTATGAGGTAATTCTAATTTGTTTTACTTGCTAAATGCAAGTTGAAAGCTAGGGATTTGATTTTTTTTTTATTTCTTTTTCACATAATGATAAGGTTAAGTAAAACTTCTCAGGTAATTCCAACATAATGCATACGGTAATTGAATCTTGAATTCCAGTTCTGTCGGAATGGAATCACGAATTTCAGTTCTGTTGGAATGGAATATGGATATTTTCTCATTGATTTATGCATGTTCTACAATTCTTGGTTATTTATTTTGGTGCAATGCACAAGTCCCCATATTTTTCCAAAGGAATTTATTTTTTTATTTTTCATTTGCACTACTAGAAAAATAGCCTTTTACGACGCGCAAACCATGACACTCATTAATTTATGTTACGCAACCGAGAGTGACATTAAAAACGTGTCATCTATTCAGAAAATTTAAGGATTTAGGTCACGCATTATTGCGCGCCCTTAAATTATTGTCATAAGAAAAAAATTAAAAACACGGAGGGCGCTGTATCTTAAATGCGCGCCCTCTGGAGGTGTCGCTTTATAATTTTTATGAACGCGCGTTCTTTAGTTACAAGCGGGAAAAGAAAAGCCGAAAAAATTAGAAAAGCCCGCTAACTCTTTGACCTAAGCGTTTTGACGCATCTTACATTCTCCTCACACTGCTGTGCAACCTTTTCCAAGGTAACGATTTCATCTCCATCTCTCGACTTCATCATCTCAATGAAGAAAAAAGGCTTCTGATTTCCATTATCTGCTTCATCTCTGCTGTGATTTCACCTGCTTCATCTCTTCTGTTCTTGAGAATACTCGCCAACAGTGTTCTTCCACTATTCCTTGACCTGCTTCTTTCTGTATTCTTTTATCCACAATGTCTTCAAAGACATTCTCACACACTTTCTAAAAAAATCATTTTTTCTCTCTCAAGAACCCTAGCCGTCACTCACACCACCATATTTGTAGTGTGTTCTGTTCAGATATATATGCATCGATGAAACAAGGAACCGTGATATGGAAGGCCACCCAAGTATTAACTCTTCAAGATTCAGGCCCCTGACACCCCATTTACATCAGACTACCAACACCACCGCAAACAATGGATGTTGGTGGTTTGGTCTCACACCTTCTTTACTGTGGGATACAGATCCTAACCATCTGACCTCCCTCTCTCTCTCTCTCTCATGACGAAGAACACAATTTGAAGGATTATCAATCAAGAATGATTGGTTATGGTTATGATTTAAAAGGCAAATAAAAATGCAGTTGAGGTAGCTGGATCATTTTTTATCATGGGACTTGCGATTGGAGGGTTTTAGGCCCAATTATTCTTCTAATTTCAAATTGCAGGTAGGTAAACTGAATATATCAGTCGATATCGATGGAGGGTTTGCGAAAACCAAGGTAATAATTTTGATTTGCTTTTAGTTGGTGTTTCTCTTACTGGTACCCTTCTTTCACATTCTCAAATTATGTGTTCTTCTGTGTGGATTTGTTTGAAATTTGAAAGAAAGTTTTATGAAGCACTCCAACTGCTCGATGAAATGCTTGAACCAGGTTTTTGGATTCATTCCAGTCAGTTATTAGATCATGCATTACTACATTTAATCTCAATTTAGTTGTGGATTTTGTTGACTTAATCTATGTTATGAGCATATTGGATCATATTTAAATTATTATGTTATTGAATACATGCTAAACTTCAATGTATGTATAGCCCATATAAAGTTTAAGAGATAGACGGTTATATGCAACTTCATTGAACAAAGAAGAGTTACAAATGGTTATGTCAAATTGACTATAGTCATAGTAAAAGAGATTTGATTTTGATGTGATTTTTTTAATAAGGAGCCTCTAAATAAATGTGAAAATTTAAGGACTAGGAAATAGGACAACCCGGGTTAAATTATATAAATTGTAACAGAATCCTCATATGATATTCTCCTTCCTACAGACTCGCACCTATTTTGTCACCTGCCTCATGGTATCATATCCTAGGCTATTTTCTGTTTTTTAGGAAAAGAATACGGTCTTTTCCAGAGAGCTTCTTGTCACCTCTTGATTTGGTTGTTGTTCCAGGAGACAATAAGATGACATCGCTCCTCACCACCTCCTGCTGATGGCACACATTTTCTCTTTACTACTTGCCAAACTTCAAAGTTTCTTTCATCATATCACATGAACCATTATAAAATTAATTTGAAGGCCTGTAGCCATCTCTCTCTCTCTCTTCACCCTTTTCTCCCGATTTTTTTGGGTCCAATATTTCTTTGTTCATCGTCATTGCTGCTTGTTACCTATCTATGGCCACCATGAAATATTGAATAAACCAATTTTTATTTAATTTGGTTGAATACAGGTAGTTGTTTCATTCGAAATTTGGATCTTTTTATCTTCCTTTGTTTAGGTTATAATCCAGTTGGGTTGTATCCAGTATATAAGTTTATGGCTTGTTATATGTCAGTAGTTATATATGATAGTTATAATTCTGACCTTACCATGTTCAAATACTGGGCTTATCCCTTTTGTATTATGTATCTTCAATTCAGTTTATTCTTTGTAATATAGCCTTTCTAGATTTTGTAATTTTCTAATTGGAGTAAATTATTTTTGTATTGTTTTAAGCAGAACTTTGTGTTTAAACACTAATTCCAATGGGTTATTGCTGGTTGCTGTTCAGGCAGACATCAAGCTTCTCCACCAGCCTTGCCAGCAACAGTTACCTTCTGTGTCCCTGAGTACCTGTACAAGAATGACAACCTTACATCTTGATTGACAACCTTACCCTTGATGCACCCTTTAACTTCTCTGCTATGGAAGGGCAGTATCATAATTATGTTTATGGGCATGAATATTACATATTTTTCTTTTCTTATCTCAGGCCAAATGACTTTCATGATTTTGCCGAGTATTTTGACTGAAATACCCTTTCTTAGGTTTGTATTTCATATTGGAGTAGACAACAACCTAACCACAGCCACACGACAACATTTGCTAATATTTATCACCCGCCTCAACCGATAACCACTGGTGCAGTTGACCCATTGGCTGGTGGTGGACCGGGTAGTGTGGACATTGTGGGACCTGCAGCAGTAGCTAGTGTCTATCAGCAGTAACAACCCCAACCAACTCAAATCAACTGGCCTAACAACTACTAAAGTAACAAACTTCAACAATCAAAACCCAAAACCCAAAAAGGTATGAATGGATGGAATTGGATTATTAGGGATTTGAGTTGAGTGTAAATCATCTTATATAGGAGGGAGAGGAGGTTGGAAGTTTTGATAGAAGAGATTATGTTATTGTTGGTGGATATATATATATATATATATATATATATATATATATATATAGACACACACACACACACACATATATATATATATATATATATATGATACATATAAACAAAAAAAAAGATGAATTCCTCTTGTAACCGATAAAAGCGACCATTTTTTAAAAGGTAGAGAGTGATGAGTACTTATATACTTAGATGATGCAGGGAAGACACTTTCAATAGGTTGCAAGTTAGTATATTTGACATCCATAACCTTGCACTCTTGGCATGTGGAAGCTCATGAGTTTCTATTAATGTATAAACAGGGGTGCAATTTGCATTTGGTCTGCTTCATATAGGTTCTAGAGTTAGATGGACTCTTGTGGATTTTCTTCGAGGCCATGGTGATGAACAAATAAGTGCACTCTCATGGAGTCCTGATGGAAGATTCCTAAGTAGCTTTTGTTTTGCTTGCATGCTGCTTTTCTTATTCAGTGCTACTTTGATCTATTTTGAAATGTTGATTTTTAGAGTCTTTTTGCATGACCAAATTTAATATCCAGTTATATTATAATGCTTCCCTTAACATATCTTCACATATGTAGCATCTGCTTCATATGAGAGCTCATCGTTCACAATGTGGGATTTTGCTCAAGGTATATTCTTATGCATGTTGAGTTTTTCAATATACCCTAGAAAAGTTAATCATAACTATGCTCTTGTTGTTTTTTTTAAAAGAAAGTTAAAGGCGTATTTCTATAATAAATATATTGTTCTTGCAGTGGGAATTCTATTGTTGCTGAGCTACATGGTGAAGTTGGGTGGCCAGGTAAGCACTTGATGTTTTATTCTAGAAAAAGAAATGTTTATGCATATATACATACATACATACATACATACATACATAAATACATACAATAAAAATGTCAAAACAAAGCTAGAGGCTTATTCTTTAAATTTACATATGCAGATAAATCTGTTACTTGATCATCAAAGTTTTTTCAAACATCAAAACCGTGTTGATTCAAAACACCTTCCAAATCCCACCTCTTTCATTTCTATATTTGTTTTTTTTTAAGCATCTTCTAGCTATGGTGAACCAAAATACACTCAAGGAGAAAACATCTAGTGGTATGCAGGGTGTAAACAACGAATGGTGCACACTTCTTCACCTTCTTGGCTGTTGTCTTCTTTCACAAGCACATCTTCAATCATCATGGGGTTCTACTGAAAAGAAAGTTAATGAAGCCATTTCTTGCTTTTTTTAGGTATGTGTTATGTGACATATCATCCACTAATGTATCATTTATCATTCAACATCTTTTACTTTGATGGGTATAGATACAGAAGGGTAAAATGGTCATTTACTTGCATTCAAACAGTTTATTCATTTAGTAAAAAAAGGGACATATATATAGGTGTGTTTCTTATTGACCTAACAAATACAAAGGGGTAGAATGGTCATTTACTTGCATTCAGATAGTTCACTAGGGGGTGATGCTTTTTGACATAGTACATACAAAGGGGTGTTTCTTTTTGAATTCATATGTACAGAAGGGTAATAGGGTCATTTACTCACATTCACATAGTTCATCCAGTCAACAAAATAGACAAATACGTAGTTGTGTTTTCTTTTTGACTTAATGCACTTATTAATATGGCTATTATTATTATTATTATTATTATTATTATTATTATTATTATTATTATTATTATTTATTGCTATATGTTAATGTTATTTTTTTTATTAATATATAGGTTAATTCGTTCGGAATCTAACACAGCTGGAAGAAGGTTGTGGATACTTTCATTTGGACTTGGTTATACAAATAGGTTATATAGTTAGGGAAAACCTTTTAATAGCAATGTACAATTAGGTCCCCTTAATACCAATGTATTACAATGTATTGTATTTTTGTATGACATTAAATTTTATGTAATGGATTATATTTTTTATATATGATATATTATTTTCTATTATTGGACATTAAATGCAAATTTAATTTGAAAATTAGTAAATCCATAAATAATTTTTTTTAACATTTAAAATTATGATACGCAAAAATGTGTGTCATCTTTATTTATGACATGGCCTTTCTTGACATGGGCTTTCTTGATACGCATTGCGTGTCATAAACACGCGCGTCGTAAGGTTACGACACGCGAATGCGTGTCGTCTTCCTTTATGATAGGGCCTTCCTTGATACGCATTGCGCGTCGTAAACGCGCGTCGTAATTGCGCGTCATAAATGCGCGTCGTAAATGCGCGTCGTCTATAGACGACGCGCAAAAGCGCGTCGTCTCTCTTTATGACAGGGCCTTCCTTGACACGCATTTGCGCGTCGTCTGAGCGTTTTACGACGCGCAATGAGCGTCGTAAAAGGCCTTTTTTCTAGTAGTGTTGCTAATGCATTATCGGATTCTAAACTACAATTGGATTTGTTTTCACAAAAGTTGATGCTTGAAGAACACACCACAAAATTGCAAGTGATTCTTAACAACATTATTCTTTTAGAATGTATTAGTGTCTTTGTTAGATTTTGATGTTTTTTTTCCTAATTTGGAAGTGTTTTTAGTTTTATTCTTTAACAATAAATGTAATTCTTAGAAATTGTTACCTGTATTCCATATTCTATAAGTATTAAGGTAAATTTTGTTTTTATTCATCAAGTGATGGTTCAAGAATTTGTCATTCTACAAGAAGTTTTTACTAGTCATGATTAAGAAATAAGTTTAACAATATTTTTATTATTGTATCGTTCAAGTGTAACGCCCCGATTCTCAGGTATTATTTAATATGAGTTTTTGGGTTAGGCCCTACTCGACGAGTTCATTTAGATACTCGTCGAGTAGCAGCGAGAAGGATCGCGGGTTAAGTGACCTACTCGACGAGTCCTGTAACAGCCCGGATTCCCAGGTATTATTTATTCATATATTTTTGGTATTTCGTGAGGGGACTCGGCAAGTTGGAGCTCAAACTCGCCGAGTAGGATCGCGGTTTTGGACGCGGGTTCGCGCCTAGACTCGGCGAGTCCAAGGAATGGACTCGGCAAGTCCACGCTGTTTAATGAAACCCTAATTTCCCGGTCCTGAGCCCTATTTAAAGGACCTTATGGCCCTTCATTGCGGCTACCTTCGACCTTGAGAGCACCAGAGCAGCTGAGAGTTCTTGTGAGTGAGATACGAGGCCATTATTCATCATTTTTGTGTGTATTTGCAAGAAAGGAAGATGAAGGCCAAACTAGGAGAGTTGGGGAGCTTGGATCTACTCCCATTTCGGCAGAAGAAGCTATTTGAGGTAACATTCAGAGACTTATTCTCGTGTTTTTCTTGATATGGTCAAATCTAGGGTTTCTTCATGCCTTGTTTGCCTTGTATTTGGAGTGTGAGAGGTCCCATAGGGATATGGTACCTAGATCTGGACCTTAGTAGGTCCAGAGAGTCCCAAATGCCATGCTTTATGCCTTTCCTTTTGAGTTGGAGACTTAGGTTACCATTTTAGAGGCCATTTCATCAAAAGAAGCCTTGTAGGCGTTGCATGGTAGCCAAGATTGTGACTTTACGTGATGAATGTGCTTGGGAGGGTCAGATCTATGAGTTGTTGGAGCGGATCTGACCTCAGAAGCGAGATTGAGTTGATGCATGGCATGGACTCACCGAGTTTGAAGAATAGAGTCGGCGAGTATCATGAAGATTGTCCTTAACCACTCAGCGAGTGGTCTTGCCGAGTTAAGAGGTTGACTCAGTGAGTCAGGGAGAGTTAGAGAGGGTTGACAGATGGATTGAGTCGAGCTGGAACTCGCCGAGTTGTTCTTGAGACTCGGCAAGTTGAGTCGTGGTGGCCCCGCGATTCATGCCAGGTGGAACTCATCGAGTCAGGGAAGTACTCGGCATGTCAAAAGAGGATCCTAGGGAGTCAATGAACATGTATAGACTCGCCGAGTCGCTCTAGTGCACTCGCCGAGTCCGGTCAAAGTTGACCGTTGACCGTTGACTAGAGTTGACCAGTGTTGACTTGATAGGGGTAGTCAACCTTAGTTGAGAAAGTGTTAATTAGAGATATATTGTGTTATAGGAGGATTATAGCTCGGAGGATCGAGCGCGAGTGATTTCCGGGATTTACGAGTTATCGAGATACGCGAGGTGAGTCTTCTCACTATACTTTACCTTGAGTAGGTAATCAGAGTTATGTGACAGAGTATTTGTATGCTATATGTATGTTATGTGTTGTACTGCATTATTTCTATGTGATTTATGCTGTGCATGTTTATAGAGTTGGAACCGGAAGGTTCCCAGAGTTAGAACCAGTGGGTTCACACAGTAGGGTCTACGGACCCACAGAGTTATAGCCTCGAGTGGCTAATATGTGTTATGTGTGATATTTTGGGGAACTCACTAAGCTTTGTGCTTACAGTGTTAGTGTTGTTTGTTTCAGGTACTAGTGATGACCGTGGGAAGGCGCCGGCTTGATCTGTACACACGCATGGGATTTTTATGATATGTGATCTTGGGATTTTTGTATGATATGGATTGGAGTCTTAAAACATTCATGTTTTTATGAAAATTAAATGAACATGTTTTTATATTATGCGAAAAATTATTTTGAAATTCACGGTGTTACAAGTTGGTATCAGAGCCTTGGTTTGAGGGATTCGAGTACACCTTCGGGCGTATTTGAACTCAAACTGAGGATTTGAGAAGTATTTTCAAAAAGAGTAAAAGATTTTTGGAAAAACGCAGAGCAGAGCTGTGTGTACGATCAGTCCGCGCCCGAACGGTGATTTCCCAAAATACCCTCATGTTATGTGATATTAATATTGATATGATGTATTTTCATGCTAGAGTAGGCTAGGTACTCCTATTAGGACTAGAGTGGCCTGATTTGTGATGCCTTAGCCTAGGGAGAGGTGAGCTGCTATGAGATGCTTGAGAGTGAGTAGGTAGCAGCAAGGGGCTTATGAGAGATTTGTTAGAGAGTGGATTGTGCATGATAGAGTACTTGGAATTTGGGATCCGAAGTGGAGGACTTCGGGTGTATTCTGATACGGTGCGGACAGTAGTATTGGGCCTGTACTACTGAAAGCACCGGAGCGGTGTACAGCCCAAGTAAGAATCTTTGGAATACCAAGGGTCAAGGAGGGATGAGTTGTTGAGTGTGAGTATGCTCGAGTGGATTCTAATTTATCGTATGTTGTATTTCAGAGGTAGATCATGGTGAGGACACGTCTGATGCCTGAGAGCAGTGAGACCAGTGATGAGGAGATCCGCCGGATCATTCATGAGGAGGTGGCTGCGGCCATCAGGGCAGAGATACCAGAGATGTTCGGGTCTATTAAGACCACGCTGATTGAGACCTTTGACGAGCGTTATGCCGCTCTATCTGAGGCTGCTGTTGCAGCGGCCACCGCAGCTATTGCTGCAGCGAGGCCGTAGGGTGGTGATGCGTTGCTGTTCCGAGAGTTCAGCAACACAAAACCACCAGAGTTCGATAAGACCCAGGACCCGGTGGTGGCTATGAGATGGATTTTTGACAGGGAGGGGTGTTTCTTCACTTGCTCAACTCCTGAGCATTTGAAGGTTCAGTTCGCGCTGAACCAGCTTCGCTTGGGAGCGAAGGACTGGTGGAAGTTTGTGACGGCGCACTTTACGCCTGCTGAGCTTGCGGCAGTGACCTGGGAGAGGTTCACTGCCATGTTCCATAATGAGTACGTTCCCCAGGTGGAGAGGGAGCGTTTGGCCCAGGAGTTTCTTACCCTCAAGCAGGGTACTGAGTCTGTTACATCGATTACCAGGATGTTCCATGAGAGGGCGATGTTCTGCCCTGAGCACGTGTCCACCGAGCAGGCACGTATGAGCCGTTATCTGAGTATTTTGAGGAGAGACATTCGAGAGTTCGCGGCGAACTCCTCGTACCGGACATTTTCCGAGCTTCAGGAAAATGCCTGGAAGAGGGAGATTGAGCTAGAGACTCAGGCCAGGGAGGAGGCGGAGTCTCAGGGGAGGGATCGGCGACCGGCACAGTCTCAGCCAGCAGCCAAGCGGGCCAAGCCTGCTGATCCCAAACCAGGGAGCCAGAAGGGCCACACTTGTGGGAAGTGTGGCAAGGGTCATGATGGAATCTGTAGAGCGGGATCTTGCTACAAGTGTGGCAAGGAGGGGCACATGGCCAAGGACTGCCCCAAGGGGTTTGCGGTGTGTTTTCACTGCAATCAGACCGGACACCGGAAGGCAGAGTGTCCGTAGTTGCGAGGATCATCTCAGGGAGCACCTCGGGGATCTGCCCCTACCGCCATCAGAGCTACCGAGAGTCGGCCAGTGAAGGCCGAGGTGCCGAGGGCATGAGGGAGAGCTTTTCAGCTGACCATGGAGGAGGTCCGCGCAGCACCCGATGTTGTGGCTGGTATGTATTCTTTTGTGTATTTTATTTTGATGTTGAGATATTATGCTTATATTATGTTATGCGTAGGTACTTTTCTTGTGAATTCTGTACCTGCCTTGGTGTTATTTGACTCGGGTGCGAGTCGGTCTTTTGTATCTTTGGCTTTTAGTCAGCATATCAGTGTTAGTCGTGAGGCGTTGAGTCGGCCTTTGAGAGTTTCCATAGCTGATGAGAGGGTGATATATGCCATGGAGGTTCTTCGAGGGTGCGTAGTCGAGATTTTCAGTGTTGAGTTCCCGATTGATCTGGTTCCTATTGCAATGGGTGATGTCTGTGTCATTGTGGGCATGGACTGGTTGAGCAGATTCGGTGCGGTTATCGACTGCGAGCGACAGCTGGTGACCATACGAGACCCTAGTGGGGGAGTTCTTTCGGTGTACGGCGAGGGTACACGTTCAGGATCAACATTTTGTTCGGCCGCTAGGGCGAGGCAGTGTCTACAGCAGGGCTGTAAGGGTTTTGTAGCGTATGTGATGGATACGCGGGTGGATTCCGTGAGGCCGAGGTCAGTTGAGGAGGTTCCGGTAGTGCGTGAGTTCCCGGATGTATTTCCCGAGGAGCTGCCGGGTGTGCCTCCTCTGAGGCAAGTGGAGTTCAGTATCGATTTGGTTCCGGGGGCCGCGCCTATCGCTAAGGTGCCTTACCGCCTTGCACCTCAAGAGATGCAAGAGTTATCCTCGCAGCTTCAGGAGCTGCTGGGGAAGGGGTTTATTCGGCTGAGCAGCTCGCCATGGGGAGCACCTATCCTGTTCGTCAACAAGAAGGATGGTTCACACCGGATGTGCATTGATTACCGGGAGTTGAACAAGCTGACGGTCAAGAACCGTTACCCGTTGCCGAGGATCGACGATTTATTCGATCAGTTGCAGGGAGCATCTTGGTTCTCCAAGATCAATTTGAGGTCTGGATATCATCAGGTGAGGGTGCGGGATGAGGACGTCCAGAAGACAGCGTTCAGGGCGCGTTATGGGCATTATGAGTTTGTGGTGATGCCTTTCGGGCTCACCAATGCCCCGGCAGTGTTCATGGATCTCATGAACCGAGTGTACATGCCGATGCTGGATCGGTCGGTGATTGTATTTATCGACGACATTCTGGTATATTCGAGATCTAGAGAGCAGCATGAGGAGCATTTGAGAGAGGTTCTCAGAGTTCTGAGATCGGAGAGGCTTTATGCCAAATTCTCCAAGTGTGATTTCTGGTTGCGGGAGGTCTAGTTCTTAGGACATCTCGTTAACCAGGAAGGGATATTGGTCGATCCGGCCAAGGTTGAGGCGGTGATGAGTTGGGAGGTGCCGAGGTCACCCTCCGAGATCAGGAGTTTCCTAGGGTTGGCAGGGTATTATCGGAGATTTATCAAGGATTTCTCTAAGATCGCAGTGCCACTCACCAAGTTGACCCGGAAGGGTGTTGCTTTTTCATGGGGCCCCGAGCAGCAGGCCTCTTTTGAGACACTTCGCCAAAGGTTGTGCGAAGCCCCGGTGTTAGCCCTCCTGGAAGGGATGGAGGACTTTGTGGTATACTGTGATGCATCGATTTTGGGGTTGGGAGCGGTGCTGATGCAGAGATGGCATGTGATAGCATATGCATCGAGGCAGCTGAAGCCTCATGAGACGAGATATCCCACCCATGATCTAGAATTGGGGGCAGTGGTGTTCGCCCTCAAGATTTGGCGTCACTACTTGTATGGGGTTCGGTGCACGATATACACGGACCATAAGAGTTTGAAGTATTTGATGGATCAGCCCAACCAAATATGCGTCATAGAAGGTGGTTGGATGTGGTCAAGGATTATGATTGTGAGATCCTGTACCACCCAGGCAAGGTTAATGTGGTAGCCGATGCATTGAGCCGCAGGGCGGAGAGCACCCCGCTGCGGGATGTATGTTTGAGATTGACCGTGATAGCTCCAGTGTTGGACGCCATTCGTGGGGCACAGGCCGAGGCTGTGCAACCTGAGATGCAGAAGAGGGAACGGGTTTTTGGTTTGGTTTCAGAGTTCGTTACCGATGGTCGGGGGCTTATGACATTTCAGGGGCGTATCTGGGTGCCGTTTGTGGGAGGAACGCGTACCATTTTGATGAAGGAGGCTCATCGGTCGAAATTTTCGATCCATCCGGGGGCCACTAAGATGTATTTGGATCTGAGAAAGGAGTATTGGTGGCCCTGTATGAAGAGGGATGTCGCGTGGTTTGTTGAGAGGTGCTTGACCTGCCGTAGGGTTAAGGCCGAGCACCAGAGGCCGCATGGTAAGTTGCAGCCATTGGAGGTTCCCGAATGGAAGTGGGAACAGATCGCTATGGATTTCATCACCAAATTGCCAAGGACTGCCAGAGCAGTTGATGCAATTTGGGTGATTATGGACAGATTGATGAAGAGCGCTCACTTCCTTGCTATCAGCAAGAGTTCTTCAGCAGAGAAATTGGCGGAGGTGTATATGAGGGAATTGGTATCTCGGCATGGGGTGCCGATCTCGATTGTTTCAGACCGTGATGTGCGCTTCACTTCCAGATTCTGGAAGAAGTTTCATGAAGAGTTGGGTACTAGACTGCATTTTAGTACCGCATATCATCCCCAGACAGATGGTCAGAGTGAGCGGACGATTTAGACGCTCGAGGACATGCTCCGGGAATGTGTGTTGGATTTCGGGGGTAGTTGGGATGCATATTTGCCCTTGGCAGTGTTTTTCTACAACAACAGCCATCATTCGAGCATTGGTATGCCGCCCTTTGAGCTGTTGTATGGGAGGAGGTATCGGACCCCCGTTTGTTGGGGAGAGGTTGGACAGCGAGTGATGGGCAGTACAGAGATCGTGCTTCAGAAGACAGAGCAGATCCAGCAGGTCAGACAGAGGTTGTTGACCGCTCAGAGCCGACAGAAGAGTTATGCAGACAGACGTCGGTCCGAGCTTGAGTTTCAGGTCGGCGACCTTGTACTCCTGAAGGTCTCTCCTTGGAAAGGAGTGATTCGATTCAGGAAGAGGGGCTAGTTGGAGCCCCGATATATTGGTCCTTTCTGAGTGATCGCGAGGGTAGGCCGGGTAGCCTATCGTTTGGATTTGCCAGCAGAGTTGGGGCAGATTCATGACACTTTTCATGTGTCGCAACTGAGGAAGTGTATAGCCGATGAGTCGGCAGTGGTTCCATTAGAGGATATTCAGGTGGATGCGAGCCTGAATTATGCTAAGAAACCAGTGGCCATCAGAGATTGGAAAATCAAGGTTCTGAGGAACAAGGAGGTAACCCTGGTTTTGGTTCAGTGGCAGCATCGGAAGGGATCAGAGATGACCTGGGAGCCGGAGCGTGAGATGCGTGGGCAGCATCCGGAGCTATTTGCAGAGCGAGACTTCGAGGGCGAAGTCTAGTTCTAGTGGGGGAGAATTGTAACAGCCCGGATTCCCAAGAATTATTTATGTTGGGTTTTGAGCATTCTAACACTTCCTAAGTGTACATGCAACCCTAAATACCTTGGATCTATGTTTTCTCTATTATACATGCAAATAAGAACATCCAAGGTATTATCCTAATCTAGCATACAAAAACTATGAATGTAACAAGATAGAATACATACCTCTTGATGTAGCTTGATGTCTTCAAGCTTTAAGAGCTTAGCCCCAATAGTGTGGAAGCCTCAAGTGGAATCACAAATCACCAAGACACCTTGGAATACTTTAGAGAATATGGATACTTGGTTTTCTCTTGTGAAATTGGCTAGCCCTTCTTAGTGTATCCACACTAGTGCCAATTTCACCAACCAAAGACATCTTTATATAGTATGGAGGATTAGGGTTAAACCCTAATACCCATGACCTTTCATTTCCTAGGATCCATGGGTTAAACACTCCATGGACTATCCATGAAAGCTTAGCCCAATCTAAATAAACTTGGCCCATTCCATATATATAAGAGTCCATATTTAATTAGTTCCTTTTGATCACTTAATTAATTATAAATTAATTCTTGATCAATACTAATTAAATAATATGATTCCATATTAATATATTAGAACTTATAATATATTATTATTAATCATAAACATATTATTCTCAAAAGATTATCCATATAAATTGTGTCGGTGAAGTGCAACCCAAATGGACCATGCCGGGTCGGGTCAAATACATACCAAATATAGTTATGGACTTAGACATTAATCCAACAGTCTCCCACTTGGATAAGTCTAAAACTATTATTGCGTATGACTTCAAACCTAACTGGCAATCGTAGCTCTTAAAGCCGCTGTCGAACTCTGATCTTGTCAACGAACTTGTCCATTAGATAAGGGATCATATATTCCTCCATTCTAGATATCATATGGACTGAGACATGGATTATAATCATTCTCTCTGTCCATTTGTTGTTTCCCGATTTTCGATTTATGACGACTGACTAATTGAACAAATCAAATCAGTCCTGGCCCGGCCGAGCACTTCCATTTGTCATCATCAAATCATCGAGGGGCCCACAGATATCGCTTTTATCCCGAAGGTAAAAGGAACGGATAAACTTCGACTCATATGGCTTGTTCTACTACTTGTTGAATCATACACAAAGGCACGTTTTATAACATCGAGTTACCATATGCGTTTTCGTGAAATCAATGTACTATCAACTCATAGTAACAACTCATATCTCTAGGTTTGAAGAATATAAGATATTATCGTCTCATGATCACTCGTGATAAAATCCATGAAGTGATTCCAATGAGCGCGGGTTGAATCCAATACTCAGAACTTATGAGCACTCATGAGTGTTGTAGCCCTTTGTCCAACACCTTAGACCTCTACAAGCCAACCCATGACAGTCTTAATTCATATCTACTTCCAACATATGACCGACTGTGGATGGTTTGAATAACTTAGTCATTCTGGAAGAATAACCCAGTTTATTCGGGAAGTCAAAACATGCAAAATGAAACACAATAATAATTGAATCCAATATGGTATCAACCCTTTGAACATAAATAAAACACCTTTTATTTATCACCACATGATTACACATTATTCATTGTATACTGTTTCAGCTATCAACTTTATTCTTGAATTTAAAACAATAGTTGTCCCATGCTCCAAGCATGTACACTATGTTTTCTTAAACACTAGTCATGCCACACACCAAGTATGCATACTGTGTTTGTCTATGATCTTTACATTGTGAACTAGATCAATTGAACATAACTTCAATGATTCTTTTTTCACACTCCCAAATCCTTACCGCAAATGCAAGAATTCCAAATTCATGCCATTTACTGTAATCTGTTAGATTCTAAACTTATATGCATTGATCCTCTTGTAATGATTATGCACAAAGTCATAAAGACTTGACAACAAACATTACAGAGCATTCCAAAGGAGATCATCTCCTTGGAAACATCCTTCTTGCATTAAGTTTCCTTAATCTTACACAGATTGAATAATTTCTAACTTTGAAACATTTCCAGATTCCATTTTGACTATCACTTCTAAACAAGAGTTGCCTCCTTACAGACTATGTCAATATGGTCCTTCCAGAATTATCACTATACTTCCAACTGTCCTTGAGCAACCAATCTTTGGTAAACCTTAGATTGTTCTCGATAATTGTTTAATCCTTTTAGTCATATCCAGTTCTAAACCTTTTCCCTTCTTAATGCCTCAGGCATTTGGAAAATTTTAGAAAGGATGAATATAGCACATGTAATCGATCCTATATCCGAAGCATATGGGACACGATTCATGATGTCTCACATAAAGACTAAACCAGTCTTTTGCTATAACATTTCCATTTCTATTTGCCAAGTTCTCATAATTCAGATTATGAAAAGGGATGCCGTAATCATAATCGAATTTTAGAACGCAAATAATGGACCCATATACAGAATTTCCTTATGTTGAGCCATTCCAACATGAAATTCATATATATCCTTGACTAAATGATTAAAACCTCACGATCTAAGCTTATAGATTTGAGATGAAGTATAATTTCCTCTCCCTTAATTATAGCAAAACAACTTTTCCCAATTGAAACCTTTTGTTTTCTATAATTAACATTGCTAACTTGCAATATTTATCATAATTATCATGCTCCCACTAACATGATGATTATTAGCATAACACTTATGCTCCCACTAGCTTTGACATGTTCTCAGAAATCACCTGGACTTCTAGAAATCAATACTTCATTGACTTTCTTACCAAAGTTCAGATTTCTGATGCTAGATTGTTTTGATAAAACTTTATCAAAATCATACACCTTCCCTTAGATAGCACACTTGTGTGTCTAAACAATTATGAAGAGGTATGCCGTAATCATATTGGTTAGACCATTTTGCCACTTCTCACAAGTCCAGGTTAGTGTGCCGGTAAGCCACACACGCTCCACTAACGACTTTGAGAATGCAAATATCACAATTGCTATCTAGATAAAATCTACTTAATGAAAGTGTTTCCTCACCATCATTTTCATGAATCAGAGAGAAACCTTATGACACTTAGATTTTTATGGTGTATGAGTTCCTACCCATATGAAATTGTCAAAACCATAATCACAAGACAAAGATAATGGCAAATCCAAAACCATATGGATTGAACTCAATCTTAATTTCTAGCCACCTGGCAGCTCAAGGGCCTACCATTGCTTCCAAGTTGTTGTGCAACAAATTGAGAACTCTAAGAACTCATATGCAAAACCAACTTTAACTGGAATCGGCATAGAATATGTCAACACGATAGGTTATAAACCTCAAGTCGTGTGCTGGTAAGGAACTTCAGGTTTTATTCTTGATTAGTTCTTGAGACTTTCAAGACCTTTAAGACTCCCACTGTCCTCTTGACCTATAAGACTCCCTTGTCAAATATCCAAGAGATAGTGTGGATTCTAATCAAGACAAACACTTCACACAATTGGCCTAAGTTGATCTTTGTTTTATCCAAAACATCACAACTTACCAATTTCAAATGTACAAGAGTAGAAAACTTTTACTCTTACATTTGACAAGTGTTTTAAACCTTCTTTAAGACATGTCACTCAAGTTACAATCTTGGAGTATGACTCTAAGACTTATATTGGAACGAAGTATGACTCATCTTCTTGATTTAACCACTTCAACAATTCAAGTTCCTCTTCTTAGTCATAAGAATGCACTAAGATTTCCTTAGAGAACTAATTGTGCTATGGTTTCTTAATCATTAAGATGATCACAAAACTGATACTAAAGTACTCTCCCATCTTTTCAGATTTGAGAAACTTTTATCCTTCTGCCATTTTGATTCTTCTTATTCGCTCTGCCATACATTGGAACCTTTTCCAATGCCTTAGAGTTACACTTAAGCTTGTAAGTATAATCATATTTACTGAGCTTTAGTAAACTATGACGAATAGTTTTATCAATCTTTTTGTGGTGGACTTGACCAGTGCACAAGAATGTGTACTCGATCCCTTAGTCCTTTACTTGACTCACACATCCATGTGAACAAGTAATTAGTCTTAATTTTCCAAAACTTGAAAGTTCTCATTCATCATGCTATACAACTTGCATGATTCCAAGTTCCGGTCCAATTGAAACTTGGGTGATGAGAATCTTTCCTTATTTGGTAAATCTAGACATTACCACAAATGAAAGAATCAATTTCATATTTCCACTCTTGCTCTTAATGGAATCATATAAGCAACAATTTTTCCTCAAATGCCATTGTAAGGATATTTTAAAATAAATAAAATCAAAAATTTTTCTTTTATTTTAAAACTTTGCGGAAAAACTTATCCTTACAATCCATATGAAAACTTGTTGTTATCTATTCCTAAGAAATATCTCATAACTCCTAAGAAGTAGCTCAGGAATCCGATCTTCAAACTATGCGATAGAAATCCATCTACGTGATCAGATTCAGCATATTCTTTCTTTAAGTTTCTTCACTTTTCTTTGATTCTTAAAACATCACCATGTGACCCAGTCACATCATGTATCAAGAATCTCAGAATAGAAACTTCACAGAGTTAGATAGTGGACTTTACCTGAAGTAGAGTCAAACTTATTGACTTTAACATCCTTAGGTAAATTTGGCAGCTTCGTAACCAATGCCCCTTCCTTTGACAATATAAACATATGGACCCTTTGATAATGGTACACGAGACTATCATAGACTTAGCTTTTCTCTTTACCATTTGGTCAACCGAGTTGACTATGGCCGATCCCTTTCCATTGGGAAGAGAATGCTTTTCTGGATATCCAATGTCATCATTGTCAATGTCCATAAAGTTTTAGGAAGTTGATCTTAGCAAATAGATAAGATCATTAAGGGTCTTGTCATAGTTTGTTTCATAGGTGTTCCAAAAGAACTCACTATGTGACTTAGAAAGTAGTTGAACTACCAACTTTCTCAAGACTTTGACACCCAACTCTCCCGGCTTGTCAATATGTGACTACATCTCCAAGATGTGATCACACCTAGACCTTGCCTTGCCAATAGGGCTTGAGTGACCTTAAACTTTTTCAAGAACTTGTGGGTTAGGGAGAATAATTGGAGGAGGTGAATGAAGTATGATTTACATGGGACATCATCTTCATTAGGAAACCTTGTTTCAAGAGATTTGGGAAGATCATAGGTGTCTATACCAGACATCTTTTGGGAGATATTCAAGATAGTTGATTTAAAGTCCTTAATATGACACCCAATATGAAATATTAAGGCTAGGACCCAACAAACTATTTTATAACTTAGAAGAGGTATGCCGTAATCCAAGCTATAAAATATTTGAAGGTAGGTGAATGACGATTCACCAATTTCCACCAAGATAAATGAAATGTATTATTAGGTTTTAATTGGTTTTGAAACTCCTAGATCTTTGAGATTCATTGAACTGTTCAAAGGCATGTTTCAATCTCGAGTGTGCCCTTCAGGTTTTGTGACTGGGATGCCGAGGATCACAAAAAAAGGTGTGAAGTAACCATGCAAATCACTTGGTACCCTTAATAAATTACCCCTCAATCGATGTGCCGGTTAACCACACACGCTCCATCGATACTATGATAAATATTAAGTCACCCTTTACCTACCTTGTTAAGTCCAAGATAGTGTGCCGGTTAACCACACACGCTCCACTAACGACTTTGACAAAGTGTAAAGTGTAATTTCATGGGTTAGCACCTTATTCACATTTTTCCTAAGTAACTAAGATTGGGTATTATTAAGAGTTTAGTTACTTAGTATTATCATTAATACTTTTAATGAAGGGAGAATTCTAGTCCTGTCAAACCCGTTCGGCTAACGACCCTCCACCGGTCAAGCAAGCGGTGGGTGAGAGTGGACACCCATTAAGTTGCCATTTTATAGGCAACAACCTTATACCCACCTTATAGACCGGCTTCGTGAATGAGGCGTACTAGCGGTAAGACTGACTTTACTCTTATACATATATATATATATATATTATTAACTTATAATATTATAAAGTATAAGGGTTGAATTTTAACTTTTAAAATTCTAAGGGCTAACTTGGAATTAAAGTATTCATAAGTGAAAACTTTTCAAATTCCAAAACTTGAGGGCAAGTTTTGAAACTATTCAAAACTAATTAATTCCATAACTTATGTGTTTAAAGTAGTTTTAATCCAAAAACTCTTCAAGTTCCATAACTTGAGGACAAGTTATGGAAGACTTTAAACTAATAAAAGAAGTAACTTTTTCTTTATTTTATAACTTATGGATTTAATTATGGTTACATATTTTTCTTTAATGAAGTGACTCTTGAACTTCCATAACTTGAGGACAAGTTATGGAGTCATAAAAAAAAATTATTCAATGACACAAGACTCTTCATTTTGTAACCATTGCCAACTTTTATGAGTTTTATGAGTCTTTAATGTGACTCTTCATGTAACTTGAGGACAAGTTACACAAACACATTTTATACTCAACTCTTAGATTAAAATGGATTGAAAACAACTATTTCAATTAACTTTTCTATTAATCTAAGCAACTCATAAGAACAAGATAATTCAAATCAAACTTTTTCATGTAATTAGTCTAAACCTTAAACTAATACAAAACATGAATCTATTGACAATTATCTTTGAAAATGGATTAGCATGAACATTACCACATCAAAAACAAGTTTATAAGTTCAAAAACAACTTAGGGTAATGTTCCTAGTCCATTTCTAGCCAAAAAAGTCGAGTTTATGCTGTCTGGGGGTCCAACTCGTCGAGTGCATGAACCAACTCGGCGAGTTGGATCGAATTCATCAATTTTCAGGCATGGACTCGCCGAGTCCTCTAATGGACTCGCCGAGTCTGATGATCAGACAGCACCAAATTCGTTTTTTCAGCTTCTATTGCAGGTATAACAAGAAAACAAGCCTAGGCTCTGATACCACTGTTGGGTTTTGAGCATTCTAACACTTCCTAAGTGTACATGCAACCCTAAATACCTTGGATCTATGTTTTCTCTATTATACATGCAAATAAGAACATCCAATGTATTATCCTAATCTAGCATACAAAAACTATGAATGTAACAAGATAGAATACATACCTCTTGATGTAGCTTGATGTCTTCAAGCTTTAAGAGCTTAGCCCCAATAGTGTGGAAGCCTCAAGTGGAATCACAAATCACCAAGACACCTTGGAATACTTTAGAGAATATGGATACTTGGTTTTCTCTTGTGAAATTGGCTAGCCCTTCTTAGTGTATCCACACTAGTGCCAATTTCACCAACCAAAGACATCTTTATATAGTATGGAGGATTAGGGTTAAACCCTAATACCCATGACCTTTCATTTCCTAGGATCCATGGGTTAAACACTCCATGGACTATCCATGAAAGCTTAGCCCAACCTAAATGAACTTGGCCCATTCCATATATATAAGAGTCCATATTTAATTAGTTCCTTTTGATCACTTAATTAATTATAAATTAATTCTTGATCAATACTAATTAAATAATATGATTCCATATTAATATATTAGAACTTATAATATATTATTATTAATCATAAACATACTATTCTCAAAAGATTATCCATATAAATTGTGTCGGTGAAGTGCAACCCAAATGGACCATGCCGGGTCGGGTCAAGTACATACCAAATATAGTTATGGACTTAGACATTAATCCAACAATTTATTCATATATTTTTGGTGTTTTGTGAGGGGATTCGGCGAGTTGGAGCTCAAACTCGCCGAGTAGGATCGCGGTTTTGGATGCGGGTTCGCGCCTGGACTCAGCGAGTCCGCGCTGTTTAATGAAACCCTAATTTCCCGGTCCTGAGCCCTATTTAAAGGACCTTATGGCCCTTCATTGCGGCTACCTTCGACCTTGAGAGCACCAGAGCAGCTGAGAGTTCTTCTGAGTGAGATAAGAGCCAATTATTCATTATTTTTGTGTGTATTTGCAAGAAAGGAAGAGGAAGGCCAAACTAAGAGAGTTGGGGAGCTTGGATCTACTCCCATTTCGGCAGAAGAAGCTATTTGAGGTAACATTCAGAGCTTATTCTCGTGTTTTTCTTGATATGGTCAAATCTAGGGTTTCTTCATGCCTTGTTTGCCTTGTATTTGGAGTGTGAGAGGTCCCATGGGGATATGGTACCTAGATCTGGACCTTAGTAGGTCCAGAGAGTCCCAAATGCCATGCTTTATGCCTTTCCTTTTGAGTTGGAGACTTAGGTTACCATTTTAGAGGTCATTTCATCAAAAGAAGCCTTGTAGGCGTTGCATGGTAGCCAAGATTGTGACTTTACGTGATGAATGTGCTTGGGAGGGTCAGATCTATGAGTTGTTGGAGCGGATCTGACCTCAGAAGCGAGAATGAGTTGATGCATGGCATGGACTCGCCGAGTCTGAAGAACAGACTCGGCGAGTATCATGAAGATTGTCCTTAACCACTCAGCGAGTGGTCTTGCTGAGTTAAGAGGTTGACTCAGTGAGTCAGGGAGAGTTAGAGAGGGTTAACAGATGGACTGAGTCGAGCTGGAACTCGTCGAGTTGAGTCGTGGTGGCCCCGCGATTCATGTCAGGTGGAACTCGTCGACTCAGGGAAGTACTCGACGTGTCAAAAGAGGATCCTAGGGAGTCAGTGAACATGTATAGACTCGCCGAGTCGCTCTAGTGCACTCGCCGAGTCAGGTCAAAGTTGACCATTGACCGTTGACCAGAGTTGACCAGTGTTGACTTGATAGGGGTAGTCAACCTTAGTTGAGAAAGTGTTAATTAGAGATATATTGTGTTATAGGAGGATTATAGCTCGGAGGATCGAGCGAGAGTGATTTCCGGGATTTGCGAGTTATCGAGATACACGAGGTGAGTCTTCTCACTATACTTTACCTTGAGTAGGTAATCAGAGTTATGTGACAGAGTATTTGTATGCTATATGTATGTTATGTGTTGTACTGCATTATTTCTATGTGATTTATGTTGTGCATGTTTATAGAGTTGGAATCGAAAGGTTCCCAGAGTTAGAACCAGTGGGTTCACAGAGTAGGGTCTACGGACCCACAGAGTTATACCCTCGAGTGGCTAATATGTGTTATGTGTGGTATTTTGGGGAACTCACTAAGCTTTGTGCTTACAGTGTTAGTGTTGTTTGTTTCAGGTACTAGTGATGACCGTGGGAAGGCGCCGGCTTGATCTGTACACACGCATGGGATTTTTATGATATGTGATCTTGGGATTTTTGTATGATATGGATTGGAGTCTTAAAACATTCATGTTTTTATGAAAATTAAATGAAAATGTTTTTATATTATGCGAAAAATTATTTTGAAATTCACGGTGTTACAAGTCCATATTGGGACTCGACGAGTAGGAGCTGGCAAGTGAAACCCTAATTTCCGAGGTTTGCACCCCTATTTAAAGGGACCTTAACCTCCCTTGGACCTCCTTAAAGTTCCAAAGAACCCTTGAGAACCTTATTCATGTGTGTGTGCCTTGTGTGTATATTTGAATCTTGAAAGAGAGTCCTTGGAGGGAGAAGATTTGGAGGAGAAGGAGATTGAAAGAATTGGAGTGTGGGAATCAACACTCATCTCAGATATCCACTTCAAAAAATACCCAAACCATCATTCTCGTTATAGATCTCCTTTATTGGGTGATTTTTAGGGTTTTCATGGAATATCAAGTTGGTATGATGAGCTACGAGCTAGATCTGAAGTTGTAACTTCAGATCTGGACTCTCTTTGGATTCTAGAAGCATAAAGTTGCAGCTTTAGTCATGATTGAGGTCCCTTTTGTGCATAAAGACCCATCAATAGCTTATATTTGCCATTTTGAGCCTTTAAAGCCATGCATGCACGTAAACTTTGCAACTTTACGTGATAAGCACGCCCTAGAAGCTTGGATCTGTGATTTGGAGCCGCTGCATGGCTCAAAATGGATCTGTATGGAAAGAGGACTGAATGGACTTGGCGAGTCGCAAAGTCGACTCGGCGAGTCGCATGAAAATGGCCATTGAACGCGACGAGTCGGTTGAGCAACTCGACGATTCCGATGAATATTGTCATGAGAGGGAACTCGACGGGTGGCCTTAAGGTCTGACCGGGATTCGAAGGAACTCGACGAGTCACCTCGAAGACTCGGCGAGTTGGATTTGCTTCAAGGGACTCGGCGAGTAGCTGGGTGTATTCGGCGGATTGAGGTCAACATGGACTATTGACCTTGACTGAGGACTTTGACCTTGATCAGGGGTTCACTATTGGGTTATGGAGTGCCTTATAAGGTTAAGGACTTATGAGCATATTGTGCGATGATCTTAGGCGGTGGAGCCGGTGTCGGGTGATCCAAGAGTTGGAGTGTATCTTCCGAGTCGACATTTGCAAGGTGAGTTATCCTCACTATATCGATAGGGTCTACGGCACCAAGGTCGGCCCTTTAGTTTTTATTGTTATGGTATGTTGCATGTGGTTATGATTTGTTAGTTCGGAATCGAGGTAGATAGTATGTTATGCTTTTATGATCCGTAGGGATTGGTGTGTTAGTGACCTTCTAGGTCGGTACTTTAGTTAAAGGAGAATTCTATGATTGATGATCAGTGTGACATATATGTTAGATGTTTATATATGCATGTATATGATAGTATGCGCACATGATTATTTGCTTGTGGTTGGGTTGAGGCGGTCCTGCTTTGTGCTGTAGGCCAATATACCCGATGAGCGGACCGGGGGGGACTGTAGGCCCACGTGGCGGACCAGTCATACCGAAGGCTCGGGATGGATTCAGACAGACTATAGGCCCGGTAGGGCGGTCCAGTCAGGCCGATGGCCCAGTATGCATGTTTATTGAATTGATTATTACTGTTGTGGTATTGTCAGTATGGTATTCGTATTTTGGGGGTAGCTCACTAAGCCCTCGGGCTTATAGTTTTCAGTTTACTGTTTCAGGTACTTCAGGAGATCGTGGAAAGGCGAAGGCGTGACCGTATCGCTCCTCATCCTTATGTTATGATTTTTGGGACACTCTGATGGAAAATGATTTGAAAACATTTTATAAACAATGCCATGTGGTTTTTATTAATGATTGAAAAAGTTTAAATTTGACGTAAAATTTATGGTTGTTACAAGTTGGTATCAGAGCCTTGGTTTGAGTGAATTGGAGGAACACTCGTGTGTTCTGATATGCAAGATGAAGAGGGTACGATCAGTCGGAGCCTGTAAGTAAACCTCCAAATACCATGCAGTTATTTGATATTCTGATATGTTAGAACAGCATGCTAGTGCTAGGCTAGGGATCTTCAGGAATCACATGATAGATTTGCCTGATTGCATGATGCCTATTAGCCTAGGGTTTCTTGTATGTGGAATTGACATCATAACTGTATGAATCACGGCCGTGCATAATAAATACCTTATAGCCTGAGAATGTTGATTCGGACCTCGGGTAGGATCGGGTATTCGAAAGTCTATTGGGTCCAGTGTTATGTGCAGCTAGCATGCATTAGCGCTGCAGGGGATGATGGAAGTTTCATGGATGTGAGAGTCGTGATAAGTGGTGAGTCTAGATGCGAGGTATTTGGTATTCCCCTAGAATGAGGGTTGAGCACATTTCCTATGTTAATGATATTGTTAGGGTGTTGTGGTGATACTTGAGACAAATATGGGTAGGTGTGGAAGGTAGTATGGGCTCGTACAACTGAAAGCACATGATCCATACGCGTAGCAAGGAAGTCACAGTCCCTAGGGTTTTTAGGTTTTGGTCTCCCGACATTATGTTATTTATCTGATGACTTGTATATATTTCAGTATGGTGGTGACGAGACGTGTTGCTTCGGGATCCGGATCAGGATTAGGATCGGGGTCGGGAGACGGAGGGTTGGAGGTGCCGGTAGCACCCGAGCCCGTGGTTCAGATAAGGACAGAGGAGTTGGATGCCAGGATCCGGGAGATCATGCATGACGAGATTGTTGCTGCGTTCCGAGCGCAGCTGCCAGAGATGTTTGGGTTGATTAAGACCGCGATGGTTGAGTATTTTGATGAGCGATATGCAGCTCTAGCAGAGACAGCTGCCGATGCAGCCACTTCGGCTGTAACTACGGCAGGGGTTGGAGGAGGAGCCGTCAGGGCTTTCCAGTACCGGGACTTTGATAATACGAAGCCCCCGATGTTTGATGGTACACAGGATGCGATTAGGGATATGAGGTAGTTATCTGACGTGGAGGATTGTTTCTTCACGTGCTCCTATCCTATTGACCAAAAGGTCAGGTGTTCCCTGAACCTGCTGAGGCTTGGGGCAAAGGACTGGTGGAGGCTGACGACTAGGTCGTATACTGATGATCAGCGGGCTGCTGTTACTTGGGAGCAGTTTAGAGATATGTTCCGCACCCGCTACGTTCCACGCATTGAGCGGGAGCGGCTTGTGCAGGAGTTTCTGACCTTGAGACAGGACAGGGAGTCTGTGATGGAGATTACCCGTATGTTCACGAAGAGGGCTATGTTTTACCCGGAGTTCGCTTCAAAGCAGTCTCAGATGACGCGTTATCTGAGTATACTCAAGACTGATATTCGACAGTTCGTGTCTACACATCGATGTGATACCCTCCTGGACCTTCAAGAAGCCACGAAGCGGCGTGAGTTGGAGATAGAGCTACAACTGAAGGAGCAGCGTCAGACACCGGCACAGTCTCAGTCGGCGCCTAAGCGGTCTAAGACCGCTGATACACGGTCTGGGGGTCAGCAGAGCCGCACTTGTGGAAAGTGTGGCAAGGTTCATTCGAGAGTTTGTAGAGCAGGAGGTGGGTGCCACAAATGTGGCAAAGAGGGGCACTATGCTAGGGACTGCCATCAGTCTGCCCCTCCCGCAGATATGAGGATTTGTTACCATTGTCATCAGGTTGGTCATGTGAAGACCAACTGTCCGCAGCTCGCCGCCAAGCCAACGTAGGGTTCCGTGCCAGCTGCTGCGAGGATTGGAGATGGGAGGCCAGTCAAGGTGGAGCCTCCGAAGGCTCAGGGTCGCGCCTTCCAGCTCACGGCCGAGGAGGCCAAGTCAACACCAGATGTGGTTGCTGGTACGTTTCTATTCTCTGTCTCAGTTATTGTATTTGTGTTATGCTTATTGATTGTACTTATGATTAGGTACGTTTTTAGTAAATTCTTTGCCAACTTTGGTATTATTTGACTCGGGGGCGAGTCGGTCGTTTGTATCTCAGTCCTTCACTAGAGGGTTCAGTGCGTCGATAGATGATCTTGAGTGTCCATTGCGAGTTTCGATCGCCAATGAGCATGGGGTATTTGCTTCTTCAGTCTACTAGGGATGCGAGTTAGAGATTTTCGGGGTGTCCTTCTCGATAGATTTGATTCCTATCCCCATGGGGGATGTATGCGTGATTGTAGGGATGGATTGGCTTAGCCGCTTTGGCGCGAGGATCGACTGTGAGAGACAGCGGGTGGTGGTTCGAACCCCAAATGGAGGAGAACTTGTAGTATATGGTGAGGGCACCAGGTTGGGATCAGGGTTTTGTTCAGCAGCCAGGGCTCAACAGTATATTCAGCACGGGTGTGCCGGTTATTTGGCGTATGTGGTAGATACGCAGGTTAGAGAGAAGCTCTCAGTTTCTGAGGTCCCTATGGTGAGGGAATTTTCTTATGTGTTTCCGGAGGAGTTACCCGAAGTGCCTCTGGAGAGGCAGGTTGAGTTCAGGAACGACTTAGTGCCAGGTGCGGCGCCTATCGCCAAGGCACCGTACCAACTGGCACCGCCTGAGATGCAGGAGCTATCATCTTAGTTGTAGGAGCTGTTGGGCAAGCAGTTTATTCGTCCGATTAGTCACCCTGGGGAGCACTGATCCTTTTCGTCAGGAAGAAGGATGGTTCATACTGGATGTGCATTGACTGTAGGGAACTGAACAAGCTAACGGTGAAGAACTGTTATCCACTCCCGAGGATAGATGATCTTTTTGATTAGCTGCAGGGTACGTCTTGGTTTTCCAAGATTGATTTGAGATTAGGATATCACCAGGTCAGGGTGAGGGAGGAGGACGTGGAGAAGACTGCATTTCGGACTCGTTATGGTCATTACGAGTTCGTGGTGATTCCGTTTGGGCTCACCAATGCGCCAACGGTGTTCATGGATCTGATGAACCGAGTCTGCAGACCGATGCTCGATCGCTCGGTCATCGTGTTCATAGATGATATCTTAGTGTATTTCAAGACTCGAGAGCAGCATGAGGAGCATCTTAGGGAGCTGTTGGGGGTTCTAAGGCGAGAACGGTTGTATGCCAAGTTCTCGAAATGCGAGTTTTGGTTACGAGAGGTCCAGTTCCTCGGACATCTCGTTAACCGGGAGGGGATTTTGGTCGATCCGGCTAAGGTGCAGGCGGTAATGCAGTGGGAGACTCTGAAATCTCCCTCATACATCAGGAGTTTCTTGTGGTAATTTGTGATGCATCCATCACTGGCTTGGGGGCAGTCCTCATGCAGAGAGGACGGGTGGTAGCCTACGCATCGCGGTAGCTGAAGCCGCATGAGACGAGGTACCCCACGCACGATCTTAAGTTGGGAGCAGTGGTCTTCGCTCTCAAGATTTGGAGGCACTATTTGTTCGGGGTCTGTTGCACTATATACACGGATCACAAGAGTTTGAGACACATCATGGATCAGCTGAACCTGAACATGAGGCAGCGCAGGTGGCTGGATGTGGTCAAGGACTATGATTGCGAGATCCTTTACCATCCTGGTAAAGCGAATGTGGTTGCGGATGCTCTGAGTCGCAAGTCAGCTGGGTCCTCGACCCCAACCAGGTGTATAAGGATAGCGGTGGATTCCCCACTGATGGGTTTGATCATGGATGCTTAGATTGAGGGCATGAGACCAGAGAACTGGAAGTTGGATAAGATTAAGGGCGAAAGCGCCCGGTTTGTTCAGGATAGCCGCGGATTGTTGACCCGTTACGGTCGGGTTTGGGTTCCGATGTCTGGAGGGGTCCGACAGACAGTGATGGAGGAGGCTCATAAGTCTCTTTTTTCGATTCACCCAGGAGCCACCAAGATGTACCGTGATTTGAGTTCGAGTTATTGGTGGTCTTGTATTAAGCGAGATATTGCTTGGTTTGTTGAGAGGTGCTTGACCTGTAGGATGGTCAAGGCCGAGCATCAGAGGCCACATGATAAGTTACAGGCTCTGGAGATTCCCATGTGGAAATGGGAACGGATCGCGATGGATTTCATCACGAAATTACCGAATACGGCAAGGGGGTTCGATGCTATATGGGTCATCGTGGATCGATTGACCAAGAGTGCCCATTTCCTAGCCATACGGGAGAGTTCGTCGGCAGAGAAGTTGGCTGACCTGTACGTCAGAGAGGTTGTCTCTCGTCATGGGGTTCTAGTTTCTATCGTTTCTGATCGAGATGTCAGGTTTACTTCCCGTTTTTGGCAGAAGTTCCACGAGGAACTAGGTATACGACTGCATTTTAGTACGATGTTCCATCCGCAGACTGATGGGCTGAGTGAGCGGACCATTCAGACCCTCAAGGATATGTTGAGGGCGTGCGTTATTGATTTCGGTGGGAGTTGGGATTCCCACCTACCGCTTACAGAGTTCGCCTACAACAACAGCTATCATTCCAGTATTGGCGCCCTGCCTTTCGAGTTGTTGTATGGGCAGAAGTGTAGGACCCCAGTCTGCTGGGGCGAGGTTGGGCACAGAGTGATGGGTCGGACAGAGGTAGTTCTACAAACTACCGAAATGATACAGCAGATGAAGCAGCGACTGCAGACCGCTCAGAGCCGGTAGAAAAGTTATGCCGACCGACGCCGATCTGAGATGTAATTTCAGGTGGGTGACATGGTTCTACTGAAGGTCTCACCCTATAAGGGTGTGATCCGCTTCAGGAAGAGGGGAAAATTGGTTCCCCATTACATTGGGCCGTTCAGGATTATCGCCAGGGTTGGCAGGGCGGCTTATAGGTTAGAGCTTCTGGAGGATCTTAGCCGGATCCATAGCACATTTCATGTTTTGCAATTGCGAAAATGCATTATGGACCAGGAGGCAGTGGTATCGTTGGATGACATTCAGTTCGATGAGCGCCTGAACTATGTGGAAAGGCCTGTGGCGATTTTGGAAAAGAAGAAGAAGATTCTGCGGAACAAGGAAATACCTTTGGTAAAGGTACAATGGGAACATCGGAAGGGATCCGAGTGGACATGGGAGCCAGAGGCGGAGATGCGTGAGCATTACTCGACATTGTTTATTCCAGCGGACTTCGAGGGCGAAGTCTAGTTCAAGTGGGGGAGAGTTGTAACGCCCCGATTCTCAAGTATTATTTAATATGAGTTTTTGGGTTAGGCCCTACTCGACGAGTTGGTTTACCTACTCGTTGAGTAGCAGCGAGAAGGATCGCGGGTTAAGTGACCTACTCAACGAGTCTATATTGGGACTCGGCGAGTAGGAGCTGGCAAGTAAAACCCTAATTCCCGGGGTTTGCACCCCTATTTAAAGGGACCTTAGCCTCCCTTTGACCTCCTTACAGTTCCAAAGAACCCTTGAGAGCCTTATTCGTGTGTGTGTGCCTTGTGTGTGTGTGTTTGAAGCTTGAAAGAGAGTCCTTGGAGGGAGAAGACTTGGAGGAGAAGGAGATTGAAGCAATTGGAGTGTGGGAATCAACACTCATCTCAGATATCAACTTCAAAAGGTACCCAAACCATCATTCTCCTTATAGATCTCCTTTATTGGGTGAGTTTTAGGGTTTTCATGGAATATCAAGTTGGTATGATGAGCTATGGGCTAGTTCTGAAGTTGTAACTTCAGATCTGGACTCTCTTTGGATTCTAGAAGCATAAATTTGCAGCTTTAGTCGTGATTGAGGTCCCCTTTGTGCATAAAGACCCATCAATAGCTTAGATTTTCCATTTTGAGCCTTTAAAGCCATGCATGCATGTAAAGTTTGCAACTTTACATGATAAGCACGCCCTAGAAGCTTGGATCTGTGATTTGGAGCCGTTGCATGGCTCAAAATGGATCTGTATGGAAAGAGGACTGAATGGACTCGGCGAGTCGCATGAAGATGGCCATTGAACACGACGATTCGGTTGAGCAACTCGACGATTCCGATGAATATTGTCATGAGACTCGACGAGTTGAAGAACCAGTCGGTGAGTCGGATGAGTTTCAACCAAGAATATGTTCGCGGGTATATCCGTCGAGTCGCAGGGAGGGAACTCGACGGGTGGCCTTAAGGTCTGATCGGGATTCGAAGGAACTCGACGAGTCACCTCGATGACTTGGCGAGTTGGATTGTGCTTCAAGGGACTCGGCGAGTAGCTGGGTGTAATCGGCGAATTGAGGTCAACATGGACTATTGACCTTAACTGAGGACTTTGACCTTGATCAGGGGTTGACTATTGGGTTATGGAGTGCCTTATAAGGTTAAGGACTTATGAGCATATTGTGCGATGATCTTAGGCGGTGGAGCCGGTGTCGGGTGATCCGAGAGTTGGAGTGTATCTTCCGAGTCGACATTTGCAAGGTGAGTTATCCTCACTATATCGATAGGGTCTACGGCACCAAGGTCGGCCCTTTAGTTGTTATTGTTATGGTATGTTGCATGTGGTTATGATTTGTTAGTTCGGAATCGAGGTAGATAGTATGTTATACTTTTATGATCCGTAGGGATTGGTGTGTTAGTGACCTGCTAGGTCGGTACTTTAGTTACAGGAGAATTCTATGATTGATGATCAGTGTTGTTGGATAAGGTGTCTAAGTCCATAACTTTTTCTGGTATGTACTTGACCTGACCCGGCATGGTACATTTGGGTTGCATGGCACCATTCAATTGGATAGACTAAATGAGAGAAATAACACTTGTGGTTTATTAATATATTATAAGTTCTAATATATTAATAGTATTATTTAATTAGTATTGATCAAGAATTAATTTGGAATTAATTAAGTGATAAAAATATAACTAATTAAATATATGGGTTGATTATGTAAATCATCCATAACTTGTATAGTGGGCTAAGAGGCTCCATAGATTATCAAGTTGGGAAAAACCCATAGGATGCTCCATGGATGCTCCATGGGAGTTACAAACCCATGGGTCATGGAAATGAAGAGTCATGACACATTAGGGTTTACATGGTGTAACCCTAGATGTGTCAACCCTATATAAGGAACCCATTCTCCACCAAAATCGGCTTCACATGAACAAGTGAGGGCTAGGCCGATTTTTGCAAGTGTAAGATTCTTTCAAAGTTTACTCCTTTGCATTTGGTGTTGTGTGAAGCATTTGAGGCATCACACTTGGGATGCTAGGCTCACAAGGTTTCAAGGATCATAAGCAACAACGAGGTAAGTTATTCTATCTTTCATTCAAGTTAAAAAAAATTGTTCCCCATGTATGCTAGATAGGAATATAACATTGGAATTCAACTTTGCATGATAATTAGACAAACATAAATCCAAGGTTATTAGGGTTGCATGTACACTTAGGAAGTGTTAGAATGCTCAAAACCCTATCAAGTGTGACTGTGTGACAGATATGTTAAATGTTTATATATTCCTGTATATGATAGTATGCGCACATGATTATTTGCTTGTGGCTGGGTTGAGGCGATCCTGCTTTGTGCTGTAGGCCAATATACCCGATGAGCGGACCGAGGGGGGGACTGTAGGCCCACGTGGCGGACCAATCATATCGAAGGCTCGGGATGGATTCAAACAGACTGTAGGCCTGGTAGGGCGGTCCAGTCAGGCCGATGGGCCAATATGCATGTTGATTGAATTGATTATTACTGTTGTGGTATTGTCAGTGTGGTATTGGTATTTTGGTGATAGCTCACTAAGCCCTCGGGCTTACAGTTTTCAGTTTACTGTTTCAGGTACTTCAGGAGATCGTGGAAAGGCGAAGGCGTGACCGTATCGCTCCTCATCCTTATAACCAGTGAGAACTAAGGTTATAAAATTAGTTAAACTTTCATAGTAAAAGCTTAAACTTACTAATCAATTATTTCAAATAAATTATTTTAAAATTATTAACTAAAAGATATTTTTTTAGTTATATAAAAATAGAATCATTGATTTAAATAAATACATGAAATAATATCACCTTCTAATATATATTAGTTTTATTTTATTTTTTGTTCTAATGTTAATAATTTAATGTAATTGAAATTTAAAATTTGAAATAAAGAATCAATTATTAATTTACTGTAATTAGTGTGAAAATTTAAAATTTAAAATGGATAATTAATAGGTTGACATGTGGCATGATAGGTGATATATCATACATATTTATAAAGCTAGCATTTTTCTTGAATCTCATGCATTTTAAACCCCCATTTTTAACTTCCTCAAACCACATTCATTTTAAACTCCATTTTTTAACTAATACAACTCAAAAGTTTTCTTAATTATGATTTAACACTCAAAATTTTTATAACTTATATTATGTTTAATTAACATTTAGTGAAAAGTTTACTATAAAAAGACCAATCTTTTGTGTCTTTTGTGTTATATAAAATCTTACATGTAAGAAGAATTTGAAGATATTGTGATTCAAAAGTTTTCATATAATTAGAGCATTCATGATCCAAATATGATGATTTGAAAAATGGGTAATATGATTTTTTTTCTTTCAACCAAAACAAATGAAGCTTTTCTATTCTTTCTTTATATTCAGTTTCTCATTTAATCTTTATATGTCATTTGTGTGTATTACTCAATCTTGAATGTGACTCTCCAATTATCAATGTTTTGCTTGGAATATCTTTTTGATTCTTCTTTTTCAAGAAAAATATTTTGATTGCAGGTTAGTGAAAAATTGTCATCAAGTTTCTATGGTTGAATGGTGTTAAATGAAGAAAGAAGATTCATAAAATGGATATAAGTTTTTTTTGTTTGAGCAAAGTTGACAAATGTTAGTTTTTTCTTTTGATTTAAATGTATGTTTATGTAACATATTTATTTATATATTCAACAACCCAATGCTCTTATTTATTTGATTGTAGTTTTTCTATTTTGATTGTGTTTATTTTCTATTATTTTTTTGTTGGGTTATCCTACACAACATATTTAAAAGACAATATTTAAAAGATAATATAATTTTGAACATTTGATATGTAAGTATGATAGACTTATCATGATATGTTCTTCATATGAAAGTAATTTATCCATATTACTACGACAAGAATTACATATGACATTTACGAATATATATATATATATATATATATATATATATATATATATATATATATATATATGTGTGTGTGTGTGTGTGTGTGTGTGTGATTTGTTTAACATGTATACGCACCTATTTATGCTATAAATTTATAATTAAATATATTTATGTTTAATAATGGAAGGGATTAAAATTATGCATCAAAACCAATTATAATAATAATAATAATAATAATAATAATAATAATAATAATAATAATATATACATTTTCAAGTACCGCATTCATTTGAAACTCACGCTATAACTCAAGAGTTTTTTAATTTATGTATGTTTATTAGTTACAACTCTGAGTTTTTAACTTATGGTTATTAATTATTAATCACTAATAACTTTTTATTTTCCTTTCTTTTATAAGGTGTAAAGTTTTTTTTATTAAAAACATTAATGTATTTGAAGAGATTTGTAATTTAAATATGAAGTGTTAATATAAATGTTATAATAGATGTTTTAGTGTTTTTATGTTATTAAAAGTTATAGTGTTTATTTTTCATATATTTTTATTATTCGTTGTATATATATATCTTTTTTAATACAAATGTTATAACAAATGTTTCTATTTTTATGTTACTAAAAGTTGCAGTTCATATTTTTGTTCATACGTTTCATTATCACGTTATATTATCATTCATTTGATATATAATTTACACAATTTTAAACGGTTTATAAAATTCAAATAATTGTATATATCACAATGACTTAAAAATAAAACTATAATGTTTAATAAAACTAATATGTTAACTATATGTTTGCTTTACTACTAACATTTTATTTCAAAATAGAAATATTAAATAATAATTTGATAAAAGTTATTATTTTAACTATGTAATTTTATTCTCGCGCAACGTGCGGGGATTCGCCTACTAATATTAATGAGAATTTCTAATATTGTGACATTTGTCAATACGAGAATAAACTTATTTATTTATTAGAATATATATATATATATATATATATATATATATATATATATATATATATATATATATATATATATATATATATAGAGAGAGAGAGAGAGAGAGAGAGAAGATCAAATAAGAAGGAAAAATTTTGATAGGAAGGTAAGAAGTTTTTTTCTACTTATTATTTAAGTGAAAAAACAAAATGAATCACTAAATGATTCATAAGTAAGATGATTTACAAGAAAAAATTTCAAAAAAAAACATCTTTATGATTCATTTTTATGTAAATTAAGAAAAAAAATTCATTTTTATAACAATTTTAATGAATAACAACAAAATCATTGTATAAATGAATCATCGAGATGTTTTTTTTTGGGATTTTTTTATAAACCATGTAATTTTTTATTCATTTAGTGATTCATTTGTTTTGTTCGCCAAAAATATATAGAAAAAAAACTTCTTATCTTCCTACGAAAAGAAACTATTACCGGATATATATATATATATATATATATATATATATATATATATATATATATATATATATATATATATATATATATATATATATATATATATATATATATATTATGGAAACAAACCACTTTTGAATGTAGTATTTACAAATTGTCCAAATTATTTTTTATTTTTTTTAAAAGCCAACTTTTTCGAATAGAGGCATGGCATATTTCTTTATGTTGAATCAAAAATATTTTTTTAATTAAAAAATATATACTTTCCGGGTTTTTTAAACAATAACCGAAAAAATATATATTTTGGAATGTAATGAAAAAGTCTGGAAATTTGTTGAAAATTTTCGTAATTTTGAAAAAAAAAAAATTAAAAACATGATAGATAGTCTTAAAATATGATATTTCATTAAAAAACTGAAAGATTAGAGTTTTGAAATAAATATTTCAAACATGAAATTGAAAAAGTTTATTTGTAAATAACAAAAAAAATGCAAGTTATATATTTTTTATAAGTCTGGAATGACATATTAAACAGGAAGATATATTTTTAATTTTTATAAAACATGAAAAATTGATTATTTTGATTAAAACTTTATTGATGGTTTTTTTTTTAATTTTTAATTTTTAATAAGTCTGGAATGACATATATTTTTAATTTTGATTAAAAACAGAAGATATATTTTTAACTTTTTATAAGTCTGGAATGACATATTATAAATTAATGGTTTTGTTTTTTTTTTTAATTTAAAACTCGAAACAATAACTTCTTATGAAATTGGGCTAAAAAATCTCAAAAATATATTAAACATGAATCTAAACTTTTAGATAAGTTAGACATGTAGAAGTAACCCTACATAGTACAAATTACATAATACTCCCTCCGTCCCATTTTTATTGTCTACAGACAAAAAACACAAAGTTTAAGAAAACAATAATTACTGATTACTTTAATCAGTAAAATGACATTTATACCCTTTTTCTTAAATCTTACATTACTTTCTTTTAAAATTCTAGATTTTTAATTACTCTATATACAATAAAAACTTTGCGGTAAAATATTTACTCAACAAAAGTAATATTCCTATTTTAAAAATTGTTTTTTTTTGGTAAACAAATGGAGGTAAAAGTGCCGCCATGTTTTAATGTCAAAATGATCTAAATTTTTGACTATTCCGTATAAGAATTTTAATCGTCAACTTTTTTTCAATCACTTTTAAATTTCATATTCTTATGGTGGCAAATATGTTGCCATAACTACGTACATAACAATAAATTTGGCTATATTTATTTGCATCTAACAGTTCCTAATACACCATATTCAACTTTATTCTCATTTCACACTTAAATTTCATATGGAGCATTCCACAAATCCACTCACTAAAAAAAACACTACCATTGCACAACGTCAAGCTATATTCCAAGTCTTATTGCAAGAAAGTTTGGATGGACGATTAAAGAAAGGTTCCGCAAGTGAAGTAGCTTCACTATTCTCGGTTTCTAAACGGACCGTTAGTCGTATTTGGCGTCAAGGTAAAAATCAAGTTGACCAAGGATTACTGGTTGATTTATCTTCAAACATGTCAATGGTTGTCGGGCGGAAAAGGATACAAATAAATTTGAATCAAGTTTCAGAAATTCCGTTACGTCGTCGATCCAATATACGATCTCTTGCAAAATCTTTAAATGTTTCAAAATCAACTATGCATAGACGGATTAAGGAAGGTGTGCTTCGACCGCATACAAATGCCATCAAGCCGACTCTAACTCATGAGAATAAAAGAGCAAGGTTAGAATTTTGTTTATCAAAGATTACGTTGTCATCATTATTTAGTCCACTTCCTACATTCTATGATATGTTTAACGTTGTCCATATTGATGAGAAATGGTTTTACATGTCAAAACCATCAAAACGTTACTATCTAGTCCCCGGTGAGGATGAACCATTAAGAACATGCAAAAGCAAAAAATTTATCACAAAGGTTATGTTTCTAGCGGCGGTAGCAAGACCGAGATTTGATTCATCGGGCAACGAAGTTGTTTCGGGAAAAATAGGTATCTATCCATTTACAACATTGGAACCCGCTAAACGTTCAAGCAAAAACCGTGTTGCGGGAACATTGGAGACAAAGCCTATTCTATCAGTAAACAAAGAGATAACAAAGTCATGGTTGATAGAAAAAGTTCTACCGGATATTAGAGCTAAATGGCCGCGAGGTCATACGGGTCCCATATTTATTCAACAAGACAACGCAAAGCCCCATGTTGATGTTAATGATAGCGAGTTTCTTGAAGCGGCATCTCGAGATGGGTTTGATATTCGACTTTGTTTTCAGCCCCCAAATAGCCCGGATTTGAATGTGTTAGACCTTGGATTTTTTCGGGCAATACAATCACTTCAAGAACAAGAGGCTTTGCGTACAATTGATGAATTGGTTGATACGGTTCAAACATCTTTTGAAAGAATGCAATCGCAACAACTTAACAATGTTTTTTTAACTCTACAAACATGCATGAAAGAGATCATGAAGATTCAAGGTGGCAACAACTATCATGTACCGCATATTGGTAAAAATAGGTTAGAACGACAAGGTAACTTGCCACTCCAAATTGAGTGTGATCAGAGTTTAATAGATGATGCTATAATGTTTTTGAACCATTAAAAAATTGCTTATCAAAAGTTTTTGTAAAAAACACTTCACTGTGTTTTGATTTTGTTGTAATGAAAACGTAAAGATATTTCTCTTTTGGAATTGAAGCTCACCAATTTATTGCCACTTTATCTTTTGTTTTCGTAAAATACATATTCTAATTTATTCTTATTTTCCTTCTCAAAAATTAGAATATTAAAGATATGATAGATGACTCAAATAAAGGGTAAAATTGTAAAACTGCACATTTATTTTTAGCAATGACAATAATTTTGGAACAACTAGAAATAGACAATAAAAATGGGCCGGAGGGAGTACATAGTTTTCAGCCTACTCACGTTAGGTCGTTAGCCCATCAGTCCAGTCCAGTCCTCTACCCTCTTTCTTTCGCTCGATTGCCCTCCTTAACACCTCCTACCAAATCGACGAATCGGTTTTCAGACAAAATTCAAGCTCGATTTAGAACGAGATGTGAAGCTTTTAGGGTTATAAAATTTTAATGATGTTATCGAAAACATCATCGTGAGGCAATCGATCCTGATTGGGTCCCTTTGACCCTTCTATTTCTTGTACATCATACTGATCCCTCCCAGCCGTCACCGACTTGAATCTCACGGCCTCATCGGAGTCCTGAAGAGACTTAACGATCCGTTGACCGAAGACGAATATATCTCACCTAACACGTCACCTGGTGGCCTTTGTCAGTTTGTTTCGTGTAAGGTATCGAAATGCTTTTGATTTGCTTTTTTTGATGCGTGTACTTTATTTGACTATATATATATGAATATGGGATTGACGAATCCGATTATGTATTGGTTCTGATTCTGTTTTACGTATTCGTTCTGGCTTTTAATTAGGGATTTGAGTTTTGATTTGGTTTGAAGATGAGGGATCGCAAATATTATCCGGGTACCAACTTCTATGTGGATCCCAGATATTCGGATGTATACTCATTTGGTATGACACAGGACAACTCTCATACATTGGAAAGCAATGAGATGATTTCCAAATATGCTACCAATGGAAGCCTTGACCCTCATCTTTGATGTTTGTTTAAACATTAACCGGTTTAATGGTTAATGTGATGAAGGCGTTGAGATGATTATAGTTTATGAGGATGCTGTTAATAGAAGCCTTGACTATCATCTTTAATGTTGGCAAAACCATATAGGTGTTGTCATTACTTTCATTGGTTATTGTGATGAAGGCAATGAGATGATTATAGTCTACGAGTATGCTAGCAATTGTAGCCTTGATGATCATTTCAAGACTCCTGTAAAAGTTCAACATGGATACAACGTCTCAAGATTTACTAAGTGTAGCAAGCGGGCTCAACTATATGATTATCTTCAGTTGAGAGAAGGATAACAAAGTAATACACAGAGACATCAAGAGTCAAGAGTGCTAACATATTGTTAGATGAAAATCTAGAAGGAAAAATTATGATTTCATTCATTCAAAACAATGCCCCAAACGCCAACAACGTAACACAACATGTCTATATAAATATCGTTTTTAAAGAGTCAGATGTATACTCCTTGGTATGGTATTGGATCAACAAACACAAGTCTAACCAACATTAGTTAAGGAAAGAAAAGGTCAAATCCCTAGGGGGTACTTTGTTTGCTAATGGGTTAGTGCTTATATTGTTCGTTTTTTTCATTTTTTTTACATCGGATGATTGGTTGTTGAATATGAACAATAAATATATGTATTTATTGGAGCTCTTGGGTGAAAAGTCCCTCATAAGTATCCTTTTGTAATTGTTTGGTTTATTATCTAGCTTTGATAGAGTATTTTTTATAATATAAATTTCTATTTGTTTTTCAAATATATATATATATATATATATATATATATATATATATATATATATATATATATATATATATATATATTCAATCATGCATGCTTTGTTATAATGGTTTAAGGGTGTGATGGTGGTATGGGCTAGTCGTGCTATGGTGACACACCATAGTTCTAAGACACACCATCAGCATCCTAATGCCACAGTCAATTCTTTCTCTTTTCTCATTTTCTTCTCCTCTCTTGTCCATGGCATAGTAACCAGAAACAGGGTACGATACGGGGAACGAGGTACGATATGTGGTTCGCGAGATATACCGTATGGGGGGAGGGGGGTTAGGCTCATTTCGGTACGAACCGGTACAGTGTATTGTATAGTTAGTATTACTTAACAATTTAACACTTCAAAGTTCAAACATGAAATACTTAATAACAAAAGTACCAATTACCAAAACAGGAACAAAATAAATACCACAATTACTTCATCATAATACTTAATAACAAAAATATTATTATACCATAAACTAGTTTATCCGCTACCTTTTTCCTCTTTCATTCTCCACGCCTTCATCATAAAGGTTCTCCCACACCATTTCCTCTAGACGAGCACTTGAACATTCAATGTGATCACTTTCTGGATTGATGTCCCATTTTTTGTTGGGTCCGGCTTTGTAAGATCCTGAAAACCGGGACAAAAGTCTAATATTAGAATGAATATACACAAGTTTATCCGCTCTTGGGCCATTTAAACGATTCCTTATGATGTTATGTATATGAGATTATATACTCCAATTCCTCTCAGCTGAAGAGCTACTAATCGGCTGCAAGAGGATTCGTTTTGCCACGTCCGGCAAATCCGAAGTCTTTGCTCCATATGTTGCCCACCAATCAATCGCGTCCATAGTCACCACATCGGCTTGCGTCCCAGCCAATGAATACATTCCTTTCTTCATGTGAAAGGTTGCAAATTGCTCTCTGAACTGTTTCTCTTCTTCTTCTCTCCGAAATTTTTTCAAATGCTTTCAAAACACCAACAATAACTTCTTTGTCTTCGTTGGGAGGATTTCTTTTCATGCTTCCTGGTACCAACTTTGCAAGATAATGTTTGTCATAATATTTAGGATTTAAAGCAAATCCTAAACAATGGAGGGGGATAATCATCTTGTCCCACCTTTCGAGCACAATTTCTTCAACTTTATTGTAATACATTGAGAATCTATTGTCCCTCATAGTCATAGCTTCTTTGATTTAACCCATCATATTGTCCATTCGTTCATATATTTCTGCCATTTTCGGACCTTCACCATCATAAAACTTTACCATGTAAAAGATAGGTTTTGTGACAGCCAAAATGTGAACAATATCATCCCAAAAATCTTCATCTTTAATTATATCTACCACTTTATTAGCAAGTACCCGAGTGTGCTCATCCGCCTTGTTGACCCATTCCCGTCATGAGTTTACGACAATAGTTGTAGCAAGTGCTTCCCTACACTCGGTTAGTCTTTTCAACAATATATAGTGCGATGCAAATCATGTTTGTGCAACCTTCAACAATTGCAATTTCGAGTTCTCTCTAAAGAAAGCTAAGGCGTGTGTGTGGTTTAAAAAAACGTGACAATACCGTTCCCACTGTTATATGTATCGGACAGCCAATCGAATTGCTTCGTCATGTCTTTGAAAATCAAATTTAAAGAATGTACACAACAAGGGGACCAGAAAATATGTTTATATACCTTATGTATTTCCCGTCCAGCCGCCTTGCAATTCGCCATGTTATCGGTTAGAACTTGAATAACACTACTTGGATCAATCTCCTCAATAGCTTGTTGAAGAAACTTAGCAATCTCCACCCCCGTCTTCACAATCCCCGAAAAGGCCTCCGCGTATATAAAAGTTGCACCGCCTGAATTTTGTGCAATAACATTTATAAGCGGTTCACTGTTTACATTAGACCAACCATCCGAGATAACGGATACTCCTTGTGTTAACCACGTGTCTTTGACCGGATCAAGTTCTTTGCCCACTTCTCTCACACATTGATCAAGCAACGAAGTTCTAGCTTTTTCATCTGAAGGTGGCTTGTAACCTTCCGGTGCTTTCATAATAGCTTGAATCATTTCAAGGAATAGTGGGTTCCGTAACACATTAAATGGAATCCCATTAGCACACAATCCTTGAAGTATCTTCATGTCAACCTCCTCTCCCTCGAGCATCTTAAATGCATCTTCAATCCTTCTTTTTGAAACTGAGTTTTTTGAGAGCAACGAATTCTTCAATGATTTGGCAGCAACACCATTCTTTTCTGCTTCTTTCACCCTATTATATAGAATGTCATAATACGGGTTACTTTTAACAAGAACCGGACACATTTTGATCTCAGCTGTTTTCCCCACAGGAGGTCCAAAAAAGTGAACATGGATTCTAGTATAAGAGCTGGTATATTTGTCTTTACAGTGGTTACAAGTCCAACGTTTAGAACCTCCACTATTCTTGTTGTTTCCTGGAACTTCTTCATATGTAACTTATTCATGGAGTGGTTTTCTTGGATCTTTCTCAACATTGCTTTTTGGGGCTATTTGTTGAACCTCATTATCAACATGGATTGTTGTTTGATCTTGGGTCTGACTAATGTGAGTGCATTTTGTTTCACTGTCGGAATGAGTTGGCTGAGACTCCGAATGTTTTTTTTCTTCCAAATGCAATTCTTCACAATCAAATACACAATTTGTGATGCAAAGTGGAAACTAGAAAATTAGAAATAGTTGAAATCGAAATTGAAGATAGAAAGTTGAAATGGAAATTGAGTTTGAATATCCGATACAAGATTACAAGGTCTATATATACTAATCTCAAAGATTTGCAAATTACAGTGTGAAATTAAAATTGAGAAGACTAAACATCGATCCATCGTATCTAGGTGAGTCGACGATTGGAGAAATCGAACAGCCTATGTGAAACGCGACTTATCTCCCGGCCAAATCGACATGGCAGTCGACCCATAAAATCCGATCAAACACTCTATTTTGAGTTCTGGTACGCTCTATTTTGACTTCTGGGACGCTCGATTTTGACTCCAGGTGCGATCGATTTCGACTCCAGGAACGTAATTAGGTTCGATCGGGATCGCTATTAGGTTCGATTGGGATCGCGATTGGGGTCGGTTGTATCCAATTCGAAGTACGTTCATATTTCACGCACAAGACCAATTTCTAATCGATTGGGTACAGTGCGTTTCAGTACGTGGTACGCCACTAGTTGGGCGTTTCTAATAACTATGGTCCATGGTACCAAGAAAAGGCCATCATCAATTTACTAAGAAGTTTTCAAGTTGTATGGTAATACTTGGGCAAATGATAATTGTTAAGATGTTGTTTGTTTTTCTGAAAAAAAAAATTATGAAATCTGCAGACCACCTCTGCAACCTTGTACAGCAGAAGATGTGTACAAAACGACTGCAGACTATAATAAGAAGCGTGTCGTTTTTTTTAACATCTGTATGCTTCTGCAGATATTAAAAAATTAAAATAAACTGATTTTATATACTGAAGTTTTATTTACCAAAAAAAAACAGCACCTAAAAAGTTTTCATCGTACTAACCTCATGTATAATGACTAACTTTTAAGCTGAATTTTAAGCCTATGTAGTAAGCAACTATACCCATTCAGCCGTGCATGTGACACCATACAACTTTTTCATTTTACAAAAATAGTCATATAATTAATAATACTTAGGATCATCGCTAGTATATCGTTTCCAACAATGACATCAACAAAACGTAACATATGAAATGAATAAAAACTTTTCATGCAAATAACCATAAGTTTGCATAAAACTCACATGAGAGATCACCAAGGTTGTAAAAATCGCTCGACGTTAGCTAGTCGGTGGACTAGGGTCAAGGGATTAATCGGCTAGGCGGAGATTAATCGGGGACCATTAATTGCTAATTTGTTAGATTTTAAAAAAATTAAATATGGTAATATTGTATAAAAGTTTTTAAATACCACTAATATCATAACAAAATAGGTTAATATGATAAATAAGACACTAATCATACCTCAAATAGTTTCTATTGAGATATAACTTCTTGAAAGTGTTAAAATTTAATCGGGTTCTACTGTTTCAGTCATTTTGTATGCATGGATTAATCGCTAGGCGTTCTCTAATCGGTCGAGTAGCGCCTAGGGATTAATCGGAGATTAATCGGGACCTAATCGGGATTTTTACAACACTGGAGATCACCATTCTTGAACATGTTCAATGATTGACCTTTAATGTTGGCTTTTGAATAGATTGGCGTGAGCTGTTTAGATGTTACGGTTTATTATTTTTTTCAATCTATAAGCTGATTACTTTAATGGTACAATACATAACATAAAGTGCTATGAGATGCTCGATTAAATTCTCATGTATCTATTTCGACAGACTAAGTTTTCATTTTCAATCCCGATTATTAATTTACTTAGTCTGTCGAATAGTTAAGTTGAAGAGCCATAAAAAAAACGTTTGACACTTTATATAAAAAATGAATTTAATCCTACCTACTTTTTAAGTATAACAAATAATATCTCCACTATCAACGGAGAAAAATACAATCATTCATCAAATATTCAAATATGGCTGATTTATAATAATAAAGTTTAGTTGACTAAAATTCTAAGTACCACATTTCCAAGATTAATTCGTAATGAAATCATTCAAAATTTATTAATAATAAAAATGAAAATGCCACTTTTTCTAAAAGAAAAAAACATTAATGAATAAAATAGTGTAGTTTTAGTATTTTATATAAAATTATTAAATTAAACTTCTAACTTGTGACTTGTCACAAAACAAAACAAAAAAACACTCTATTATTCAAAATGTAGGTCCAATTCTTTATCCAAATTTGGCCACCCTGACCCAACAGAAGTCTAGTAGCCTTCAATTTGGATCAGAAATTCGCCAAGCTCAACAGCTGTTGGCTGGCCCAGATTTGATTTTAAGTGATCAGGGAATTAGGATCCGATTTCACAACTAGACCCGAAATTACAGAAAATCAATACTTCATTTTTAACGATTTCAAGCTTCTTTCTTAGCTACGCAAATAAGTTTCCAGAAAATCAGTTGGACATCGCCTTAGTTCTTTGTTTAAATAAACGAAATTTGTATTAATAAAACTCATAAATCATATACTTGTTGATTTATTAGTCAAATTAGGCTACGAGATCAACTCTAGGAACATATAATCACAAAAGAGACTATTGATCAAGTCTCAAAAGATAAATTGTACCTTAATTGATGAAAATATCCAAAACCTCCTTCCGTTTTTTTGTTTATGGCTCTTCAACTTAACTATTCGTCCCTAATTTTTGTTTGGTTTTATAATACAAATATTGTTTGAAATCTGGGGTAAAAAACATCACTTGGAAATTCTAAAAATTATGTATTCACTTTCAGATTGAAGTATTTGAGTGGTACTCCCGATCTTCAAACGGATAAGACTAAGAAAAATGAGAGAATAGAACAGAGAATGAATTGATATGATTTTCGTAAGTACCAAATTTATGACCAAAAAATGGTTAAATACCTTTCCCATCATAAAATTATCACAAGACAGTTTTATGTTTGAAAACTGTCACTAATTCGGGTTCTTTCTATAAGGATCACAACAAAGTCAAAACCTGGTTCATTTTCAAGAATTCAGATTTATGTTGCATTTTTTATATAGCTCGACCCCAACTAGGGGTTGCCGCCCCTTGGATCCTGCTCCTAGGGGCGCTGCCCTTGGACTCCCATTCATTCAGGGGCTTCGCCCCTAAAAGACAGTCTACTTTGAATCTTGAATAAACTTAAACAACTGTGCACTCCGCACATTTCTTGCTTGTTTAATATTCATCAAGATTGATTTTGGTCAACAAGTCAATTAGTTACACTTAAATATGCATTGATGATACAAATTACCAAAAAACCTCCCCCATTTAAGTGTAATATTGATTAACTTAAAAACAAGACATAATAATAACAAACTATTGCATAAATGAAATATCGTGACGATTGAATTTCACATTAGTATATTATTCATTCCAAATATTCAAATATCAGGGTGTCACTAAGGATTGAACCCTTTCTATTCATAGTGAATACATAAAGATAATGCACGCAACAATTTTTATATTCTAATAAGTTCTAAATTGAGATTATATTTTACTAGCTTGTGTCCCATCTTTCAATAAGTATATCAAAGCCAAGTCCCAACTTTTTGAAATAACTAAACTTCATGCTTATATAGGTAGTTCTCTTATTCTTGCACCTGCAAATGCAATTTTTCAAAGAACTATTAAGAATTAAAATTTCAACCTCCTTAAGTTGCAGTACCGAACACATACCTTGGGATGATGAAAATAATGTGTTCTAATATTCAAATATTAAGCTTTCCACATTGAATTCAACATCTAATATTACATTAGATAAGAATTGGGTATCTCAATATGAAATATTTTAGGTGGACTTTAATCCCATACCTATAGCCGCCTTGTGCACAAGATCTCTTTCTAACCCTTTGGTTAGATGATCGGCTAAATTCAACTGAGTTCGTCCACAAATATCACACCAGTCATGATGAGCTAACGAATCATGCTATGTCTAACACCTAAATGTCTAGATTTCCCATTATACAGTTGACTATATGCCTTAGCCAAGGTTGCAACACTATCACACACTACAAGAAAAAGACCCTTTTACGACGCGCAAAACACGACGCTCTTTGATTTATGTTACGCATTAGAGAGCGACATTAAAAAAGTGTCATCTCTTCAAAAATTTTAAGGATTTAGGTCGCGCATTACTGAGTGCCCTTAAATTAGTGTCTCATGTAAAAATATTAAAAACACGGAAGGCACTTGTGCGTCGTCTGTGAATGTCATTTTATATTTTTTTTAAGAAACGCGCGTCTCAGAGGGAAAATGGAATCCCCAAATTTTTTAAACCCCCACCTTCTTCTCCCTCGTCTCCACCCCTCATCCACATCCACTACCTCCGATCCTCATTTCCTCTTCTAGCCTCAAACTACGGCGATGCATCTTCCTTCTCGAAGAATGCTTCATTTACCACCATCATCCGATTATGTGAGCCCAAGGAATTGACCAAGACGAAGAAGATTATGGATCAATTGCTTCACATCATGTTTAAGGTTAAGGGTTTGAGTTAGTCGGCAACAGGTAATCGAATTTTGCTTAATACTTATATTTCTACTCTCAAACTGTTTATTCGTCCGATTGGATGCATATTTACTATTAAATTTGGGGATTTTCTATTAAAACCCCCGCGCCTCTTCTTGTTTGTAGCTAAACAACCGTGAATTTGTCAAGAGTGATCGGAAGAGGAAAAATAGAAGATAGAAGAAGAAGAAGAAGAAAAGCGAACAAACGGGATTTCTTGACCTGATGTGTTAATCCGTGATCAGGTCTTCTGAGCGAAGAGAAGATCTGAGGCTCAATTGAAGAAATATGAGCGCTTCTAGATTTATAAAGTGCATAACAGTCGGTGATGGCGCTGTCTGGAAGACTTGTCTCTTGATTTCCTACACCAGTAACACCTTCCCCACGGTAATCATCTCTTCATCAACCGCCTTCAGTTTCTGCCCAACTAAAGCACTGTTACACACTTATTTCTCTTTGGATGTTTCTGTGGCTTCCATGGGAACGGAGGAGGATGATATGAATGAGGCAACAACTTCATCCGCTACATGTTTGAACCCTAAATTGAAAGGATTCTATATTGAAATTCGAATCTACAACTTCAAATTTCAGTCATCTCTCTTCTCTTCTACATCTCTCCGGATTCTCTATTGAATTTTCTAGGGTTTTTAATTTAACCTACATCTTCATCTTAATCTTTTTTTTTTCTGAAGTTAGGGCTTTTTTTCCTAAGAACAACTAATTTTTTGCAGTAAGTAAACCTTTAATTTTTCCGTTTCTCATTTCCTTAGACCTCTCCCCTTTTCATCTCATATTGAGGCAAAAACAATTTCACTTTGGTGGCTTCGATTTCCTAGCACGTATTCGTTCTTGCTTCTCTTCTATGTCATATCGCGATGGTTGCAATTTGCACAAATTTCTCTTAATAGGTGATGAACAGCCTCCATCGAGTTCGCTGGAAATTCTTCGCACAATCGCTTCAATAAAGGTCTACCAATGCTGATAATTGATTATTCGCTCCTCATTTTCCTTTCATTTAGGTTCCGTTCTAAATCATTTTAGGGTATGTTTCTTCAATTTTTTTGTTAACCAATACACCACTGATTCTCTTCTCTTATTTCTCTAAAGTTCCGTTTTTTTGTTTGGTTGTTTCTCTCCGTGATGAATAATTTATGTCTATTTCGTTTCTCTTTCTACTCTCTAACCCTGACTTTGGTCACCAGTTATCCCGTCACCATCCACTGCCGTAGGTTTGATTTCAACTTTTTTTCTTATTTATTTCAGTTTATTGCTTTGAAAAGATTCATCGACATCTTCAATCTTATTATTTTTCTCAATTATGGTATTTATGATATGATGTAGGTTTGTCTTACGTTAGACAATGATGCTAAATTGAAGAAAATGGGTTCCAGAAATTAAGGTTAGTAGCTTTGATTTTAAATTAATTGATTATGTTATTATATGGATTTGGAGGAAATTAGAAATCATGTTAGAATGTTTGATGTTTGTACGTTCATAAAAGTACATCTAAAACAAAAATCTTAGATTAAACAAAACTGAAGCATTTAATGAGATGTAATTACTAACTTTTGTTGGAGGTGCAAATGCTAAACAAAGAAAACTGAAGCATTAAATGAGAACCTTTATAATTCGATTTCATTCAGATCTTCAGTGGATATTTAGGGCTAACAAAGAAAACTGAAGCATTTAATGAGATGTAATTACTAAATTCCGTTCAAGGTAACCCCTGTTATGAATACATGTAAGAATTTATTTATGTTTTTCGCTCACCACTTGCTATCCATGTGTTGCTCTCTCATAGTTGATATCTAACAACAAAGACCTGATCAGTCTAGTTTGCTTGTTTTTTTTCTTCTTCTTATAATTCTTGAATACATGCAGATTTTTTAAGACTTCTAGTTTTGTTTTTTGTTCAGTGATATTGGTGATGAGGCAAGTTTATCTGCACTATGGGAGAGATATCAAAGTGTCTCTGAAAAGGTATTGCGATATCAAAGCATAAACTATTTATGGATTAAAATGGGAAAATGACTTATATGGGTAAGAAAGTTTTAAAAACGTTTAAAAAAGACCATCAAAGTATTGTTTGTTTAAAAAACACCATCTAACTATATATTTGTATAAAAAACACCAACCAAGTTTACCATTTTGTCAAATCTAACAGGTTGGTAACCTGCATCTGTCGGTCAAAAAAAAAAATTACCTGATCATTTAAAAACTGAAATTATAAATGACATGGCATCCTTTTTTTAGTCTTACGTGGATTAATTGCAAGGGAAGATCCATTTTGTTAGCGTTCTTTCTCAAAATCAGGAGAGAGTCAACACAGAACCCTCTCTAGGGTTCGTTTCTGCCCCTGTATACAGTTATTTTTGTTTAAATTGACTGATTTTAACAGTTGACGAATCTGCTCCTGCTTTGGGCTAATCACAATACATCTTTTTTATGACCAAATTGCCCCTTTATACAGTTTTTTGTTAGAATTGACTGATTTTACTAGTCAGTTAAGGTGTTGTTTAGAAACTGTTAGTATCCAAGACCATTTACATGCCCGTGCACAAAGACGAATTTGCCCTTGATTGTGACCAAACTGCCCCTGTAAACATATTTTTTATTACTAAAAAATCCCCTGTCCTAGAAAAATATGACACTTCTATACAAAAGCTAATACCAATTTCTCACTACAAATCAACTAATAAGAAAAGAAGTGCGGCAACTCTCTAAAATGACCAAAATTTGAATTGCAGTGTCACAAATTGACAATTTTTTTAAAGCTATAATGAAATAATGCTTTGTTTTGTAAAATATACAAAATCCGTTTGTTGTTGTGTGCAACTAACCCACAAACATTTACATAATTCTCGTTAGTGTACTTTGCAAAGTGGTGCTGAAGTAATTTGGGCAACAAAAGTACATATAACTATATTAATATTCTCTAAATAATCATATATAATGAAATAATGGTTTTTTTTGTAAAATATACAACCCATACTGTATTTTTGATAAAAAAAAAATAATGATTTTAAGAGATTTTGTCCAAAATGCCCCTATATACTCTTTTTTTTTGTAAAATATTAATGATGTAATAGTTTTTGACTAAAATGCTCGTATATACTATTTAACAGGTTTGACCCTATCTGAATTGTGATTCAGGTTAAAATTGAATGCCATTTTGACAATTTTATTGCTTTTAAGACTATTTACTGCTGAAAATATGTTAAATTTGTTACATTTTGCTGCTATAAATAGTCAAAAAAATAACTAAAAGTCTACAAAGATTCAAGGTAACAGTAAATAATACTGGCATTTCCAGCAACAAATCTTCAATTGCAGGGACTAAACTTTGTCATTTTTAGTAGCAAACTTTATCAACCAACAAAAAGAGGTTAATAATGAATCTAAATGGCATTCCATTGTCACAGCATCAAAACATGACCTGCACTCAAAACCCTCCAAAACAGCCTCTACACTCAATTGTAACAGTCCCTCTATTGTGATTCCTTTAGATTCAAGGTCACATTGTTTTACATAAATTCTTTCTTAGCTTTTTTACATAAATTCATTTTCTGTCAATTCCTTTCAAGACAAAAAGAAAGAAAGCGGGAACTATTGTACTTCCTTTGCTCTTTCTTGCATAATAATAAACAGATTCAAAGAGGAGTGGAGCCATATGACCACCTGATGCCCCAAATCATTTTATTTGAGCTGGATTTGAACGATTTATAGAAAATCAATTGTCAAGAGGAGAGGAGACGTATGACCACCCACCTGATGCCCTAAATCGATTTATAGTATGCATTATTCATTTAATGCTGAGTAGATGTGCAACACACTACCTAAATATGCCAACTAAGCATTACTTTTGCCAACTCAGCCGTTCACCTGGAGATCCGGTTACCACCGGGTCAGATTTGAACAAAAGATAAACTTCGTTGGTATTTTTTGTACGACGCCTATAGTTAAATGGTATTTTTTTGAGCAACTAAAACTTCAATGGTTTTTTTTTGAAACTTTCTTACCCTTATAAGTCATTTTCCCGATTAAAATTGAACTTTTTTCATACATTACCTAACATTGACTTGTCTTAATTTGCAGGCAGAAATACAAAAGGCTTTTCATATATTTCTTAAACAATTTTTTGTAATATACAAGAATTGGGAGCCATTAGATTTAGATAATTCCATAGAACCTTTCATTGATTCAAGGGATCCTCTTTCTGAAAAAACATTGCAGTGGCATCAGAAGGCAGTCATATCAGTGATGGAAGCTGGTGGTCTTAATTGGTTAGTAGGTAAGGTATGCATCTTCAGATTTACTTTCTGTTGAGAACTAAACACATTTGAATATCTGAGAACTAAACACACTTGAATATTAATAAATGATGCATACATCCAAAGGGATAATAGCAATGTTTCTAATGGCATCAAATAGACCTGATTGTGTTGTGACCACTAATGGTTCATCAGGTTTGTTGAATTTTATTTTATTTGAAGTGCATTATCTGGTTTAATATGAAATGATTCATGTTGAAATTGGTTTCTTTTGTTACTCCCTAATACTTGATATCTTATTTTTGGCATGCAGGTGCTAACAAATATGGTGTCATTATCATTGTTGTTGCTATTGGATACGGATATATATGTTTGGTGGAAGGTAAATATAAGCTGATGTTTAGAACTACATTGAGTGTGAGATAGAAGTTTATGCAGGGAAGGAAAAAGATAGAAGTTTTTGAGGATGTTGCTGATGAAAAAGATAGAAGTTCTTTAGGATGCTGCTAATGAAGTTTATGCAGAGAAGGAAAAAGATAGAAGTTTGTTGGCACATAGTAAGCTAGATAATGCAATTGTATATAAATGAGTTCATTTTTTTATAACATTTACTCACTATTGGAATAATTATTTGTATTTGACATATTAGTGAAATGAATTATATTTGTTATTTATGGTATTTTATTTATTATTATGAGATTTCTAATGTATTATTTAATATGAAAAATTAGTAAATCTATAAATAATATTTTTTTTAAACATTTAAAATTATGATACGTAAAAATGTGTGTCATCTTTATTTATGACATGGCCTTTCTTGACAGGGGCTTCCTTGATACGCATTGCGTGTCATAAACACGCGCGTCGTAAGGTTACGACACGCAAATGCGTGTCGTCTTCCTTTATGATAGGGCCTTCCTTGATACGCATTGCGTGTCATAACCGCACGTCGTAAATGCGCGTCGTCTCTCTTTATGACAAGGCCTTCCTTGACACGCATTTGCGCGTCGTCTGAGCGTTTTACGATGCGCAATGAGCTTCGTAAAAGGCCTTTTTTCTAGTAGTGACATGTGATAGAAATGACAGATGTCGATTTGGGCCATAATGAAATTTCATAAATCAAATTCCTTAGCCACTCAGCTTCTTTACTAGCAGTAGACAAAGCTACAAACTCAGACTCCATAGTTGAGTTAGTAATACAAGTCTGTTTATTGGATGCCCAAGAAATGGAACCTCCTCCAAGAAAAAACACCCAACCACTTGTAGAAGAGTGATTCTCTAAGTTGTTAATCCAGCTGGCATCCGAATAACCTTCCAAAACAAAAGGATATCCACTACAAGTTACACCATAGTTCATGGTCCCTTTTAAATACTTGAATAATCTACTCACAGCTTGCTAATGAGGTGAACTAGGATTACTAGTATATCTACTGAGCCTTCCCATAACCTATGTTATATCAGGCCTAGTGCTAATCATGGCATACATCAGACAACCAATAGCCCTGAGTATTCAAGTTGAGACACTACAAATCCTTCAATATTAAGTAAACTTCTCTTTGAGGGGAGAACCGAAGGAAACATATAATTATTTATGAAAGATACTAAAATATGAACTTTTTGGTGTTGAATTAATGTCAAAATGCATATTAATTTACAATTTAACTAATTGACTTGCAATAGTCAAAAACTCAGAACACATAGTAATGTTATCTTGATTTTTAAATAAACCAGTTTTTTCATGGAAATATATTGTGGTTATTTTCATCCCTTTAACCCTATATAAGTTATTTATTTGACTCCTTTTAGATGACTAAATCAAAGAGGTAAAGTCAACAGTGGATGTCTTGTAGCTATTATTTCCATCAGCAACCTTAAGTTCTCTAGCTTTGCTATGTAGTATGTGAAGGCTGAAACTCAACAAATATAATGAAACATGCCTTCCGGTCCAAAGAATAAGAGGGTTGCAAGGAGAATGTGTGGCTCAAGTACACAGTATGGATCCTACAGGTGAAGTTATAATGATTTTTTTCTATAATTTATACAGAAGTAGAAGCATTAAGATATGTTTCATAACATATGTAGCTTATTCTTTATTTTTTTAACTTATTATATATACCACTAGGAACCTGCATTATTCTTTTTTTTTTGTTTGTGCCTTGAAGAGGAGTTTGATGTTGCTGGTGAGCTTTTTGTTGCTTATCCATTGATGTTGTTTGGTGTTTTTTTCTCTTTGTAATCGGTATATTCATTTGGCCTAGGGCAATGACACCATAAGATCGAACCTACTTATAATTAAGAGATACTTGGCCCTGGAACTTTTTTTGATTTTTTTTTCGGTTAAAGTTCTTATTCCTAAAGTTAATTAATTGGTACATGTTATAATCACTTTGGTGGATCTCAATTGATGTATCTTTTTTTACTAGGCATGAAGGTTTTATCTTGAGCTTGACAAAATGTTTGAGTTTGAAGGAACATTGGTGAGTGGTAGTAGACTAGCAGCGGATGTGGATGGCTTGTTACATATGCTGATAAAGATGGTGTATTATGTATGATAGGCAATTGTTCATAAATTGAATGAATGAAAAAAGCAACTATACAAAGTTCAAGGTCAATCAAGTTTCGTCTTTCTTCCGAACAATTATTTAGTTCAATAGTATTATGTTTTGAGTACTTGCACAATATTTAGACATATTAAACTTTTTTGAAGATTGTTGTGTTGTAAATGTATTGAAAATATTGTTTTTAGATAAGTTTTAATTGATGTAATGATATTTTGTTTTTGTTTTATCTTAATTGTCCTATTATTATTTTATATCCCATTTTAAAAAATAAAATCTCATTTATTAATATAATTTTTTTTATGTTAAAAAAGTGCCACTAAAAGTATGAAAATAATAATTATTCATGCAGTTAAATAGTGTCATAAAAATAGTGCCACTACCGTATTTCCATCTCTGACACCCGTATCCATGGTGAAGCCACATCGTCTCATACCCTCACCCAAGGTTGTTAAGATCGGGATCTTCTATAGGATCGTTTTCCATTTTGGAAGATCGTGATCGTGAGATCCTAACAAAAGCATTTTAAAACATAAATAATACATATTCATCCATCAGTTAACCATCCATTTAACAATAAAATACTTTAAAACATAAAAAGTACGTTTCCAATACATTATTTAACTATAAACAATTCAAAATAGGTATTCTACATAGTTAGTCCAAAAAAATATTTGATTGTTTTAAATATATATTTAACGCCGTTTTCTGGTACGTATTTGATCCACTTTTATATCAATTGTATTAGTGACTCGACGAGTGGCAGCCCTAACTCGTCGAGTAGATGCGAGGTTGGGACGCGGGTTTAAATAACCTACTCGCCGAGTCTGCGCTGGGACTCGACGATTTGGCCAGTCTGGATGAAACCCTAATTTATGGGATTTGCACCCTATTTAAACAACATTAGGAGCTTCAGGTCCAGCCTCCATCACCTCCATAGCATTACTTTCGAAACCCTAATTCCTTTTTGGCAAATTTGAGCTTTCTTAGTGACTTTGAGGGTTTTTGGTGCCTTGTGTATCTAGTAGAAGAGTTGGAAGGAAGAAGGATCAAGAGAGAAGGACTAGATCCAGGAACAACCTTAGTTTCTCTTCACTTTCAGGTAATCAAGCTCAAAACTTGACTTGTGGTTTTATAGATTTTCTCCTTTGCCCCTTCATGGAGTTTTGGGGTCAATAAGCTTGATCCTCAAGACTTGGACATCCCAAGTCGATTCACCTTAAAATCTAGACTCTAGAACCGAGTTCATGGCATAAGGATGCAAGCTTTATGGCCATATTAGCCCATGCACCCCTTTTAGACCTCATTTTGGGCCCTTAAAGCTTATACTTCCATGCATGCACGTAAAGTTCATAACTTTACGTGCTAGATCGATCTTAGAAGCCCAGATCTACCTTTTGGATGTGAGTTGTACGCCAGAAATCGAGATTATAGACTTGGAAAAAAGGCGACTCGACGAGTTGTTCTTGGAACTCGGCGAGTCCGGGGCTTCAGTCCCCAATCTGTTATGGTTGAAAGGGGACCCAACTAAGTAATATCAAGCATTTAGACGAGTCCAGAGGAGTGATCCGACATATTGAGATATAGCCACAATCTGGAAATCATGGGACTCGACGAGCATTAGAACATACTCGTTGAGTCCAAGGCGATCTCCTTACCCACAAGAAAAGACTCGACGATTTGTTCATACAACTCGGTGAGTCATAGTCTGGACGTGTTCATATGATGAAGGAGGACTCGACGAGTTGTCCATACAACTCGCCAAGTCAGATGAAGGTTGACTAGATGTCATTATAGAAGTGGAACTCGTCGAGTCTTTGCTAAAATCGACGAGTAGAGTCAGATAGAAGGATAAAAGAAAGGATAGGGACTCGACGAGTTGGTGGCCCAACTCGGCGAGTCAGGTCAACTGGAAGTTGACTTTGACCAGGGGTAAAATGGTCATTTTACCCTAAGATTATTTATCAGTATTTGATTAAGTATCTTTATGGGAATTGTAGCCAGGGAGTTACCGGAGCAGCAGTCAGACAGTTCCCGATCACTATTTCAGCAGTCAGCCTTACGAGGTGAGTCTCCTTCCAGTAAGAACGGGTCTACGGCCACAATGTCGTCCCGTTTAGATAGCAGTAGTTCAGTATGCTTGATGTCTTTCTGATCCAGGCATGACTATGTGTTATGTGTTCCGGGCTACGTTACAATGCAATATGCAGTATATGTGTTAAATGTTATGATTATGTTATGCTATATTCAGTCAGTTCCGGACTCTGATCCGATGCAGAGGGCAAGGCCCAAGTCAGTTGTGGACTCCGGTCCGATGCAGAGGGTGAGGCCCTAATTAGTTCCGGACTTCGATCCGATGCAGTGGGCAAGGCCCAAGTTAGTTCCGGACTCTGGTACGATGCAGAGGGCGAGGCCCTAGTCAGTTCTTGACTTCGGTTCGATGCAGTGGGCAAGGCCCAATATGTGATTTATTTATTATTGCATGGTATGTGGTATTTTGGAGGATCTCACTAATCTTCATGCTCACAGTTTCAGTTTTGGTTTCAGGTACTTCAACTAGCAAGGGGAATGACTCAAGTTAATGGCATGGCACACACCATAGTTTTAACTTGGGAGTTAGACTTTGATATTTTGACATGACTTTGACAACAATTGATAAGAGACATATTTTATGATATTTTGAGGCACACAACTTATGTTTTCTTATATGATATTTGTATATTATGGTTTTAGTAATGTTTTCAAACGAAATTTTGTGCTTGTACTTTTTTTTTGGTTGTTTCAAGTTGGTATCAGAGCCTTGGTTTGAGGGATTCGAACACACTTTCGGGGGTGTCTGGACTCAAACTAAGGAAATGGTATAAGGTTTCAAAAGGAAAAACATTTTTGAAAATAATTTTTGAAAAAGAAACTTAAAAATAAAAAAGAGTTTGAAAAAGAGAAAAAGGGTGTGGTGCATGCGATCAGCCGAGCTCAAGTAAGTACTCCCAAAATTACCCATACAAGTTCATGTTATGTTATGATTATCATCTTTATTAGAACAACATGCTAGATTAGGACTAAGGATCTAGGAAGGATGCCTTATGTGCCTGTTATATGTGTTCAGCTTTATGAGAACTGCATGCCAGTACAGATTAGCCAGTATGATAGCCAGCGTAGTATATGCTTGCTTATGTGTACCCAATGCCCGATTGCTGCTTGCTTTGTGCTTTTATGAGTTCTAGTTATCTTTTACTATCTAGTAAGTGAATATGTTATATTACATATTGCGAGGATTAAATAATTTCAGAAGGTTAGGTTTAACTCTATTGCGCAGCTCTTGTCTGATTCCAACCGTTGTAGGGTAGGATCCCTCATTCGAGGAATTATTTAGTCTTAGTAATACGTAATAGTATTCACAAGGAAGTTAGGGGAAGATAGCAGGGACTTCTTATGCAGCTGATGGCAGAGAGTGGGTTAGTGATTACCCTAGGGCAAGCCTAGGATGAGATTAGCATGAGATCAGCAGTAGTAATAGAAGGGACATAGTGGAGTCGAGGTAGCTCTTGAGGAAAGTACGACTAGATGTGGAAGGTAGTAAGGGCCCATACTACTGAAAGTAGAGAATCTGTACTTGAATCGAGGAAGGCTGCGACAAGACCAGGAAACTTGTAGTAGATGAAATCCCTCCAGTTATATTAGTGTTTCTGACATTGTCATATTGTGTTTTCAGAATGGTGGTTTTACGCCCTAGGCCAGCAGCCGGCAGTTCAGGTGCCAAAGAGGGATCAGGTTCAGGATCGGGGTCGAGCATTTGGATGAGCAGACTAGGGAGTTCATCTCCTCATAAATCACACGTAGCATACTTGAGCAGACTCCTGTGATCTTCGGTTCGATCAAGGAGGGTATTTTGGAGCTTATGGATGAGAAGATGAGTACGTTTTGAGTTGAGTTGGTGGCTATGATGGGACTGCGCATGCTCACATTCAGGGAGTTCAGGGCTTGTGGAGCTCCAGATTATCATGAGGGCCGAGACCCCATTGCGAGTACCAGATGGTTGGCTGATGTGGCCAACGCTTTTCGCTCTAGCAGATGTCCCGAAGGGGACATGGTCCGACTTGTATCCTGTCTTATGAAGGTCAGGGCACGTGATTGGTGGGAGGAGGTTGGACATGTCATTAGGGATGACGCAGCTCTTGATGCTATGACCTGAACGGATTTTACAACCAGGTTCAGAGCCGAGTTCGCACCTGTTATTGAGGTGCAGCAGCTTGCTAGGGAGTTCCAGGATCTCCAGCAGACGACGGAGACAGTGGCGAAGATTACCGCTAAGTTCAGGGAGAGGGCTCTTCTTGTTCCTCAGTATGCGGCAGATGAGGAAATGAAGAAGGCCCGATACCATGAGATGTTGAGGAGTGATATCAGACAGTTTATGAGCCGGACCAGCTGTAAAATGTTGGATGACATGATTGCAAGGGCTCGAGAGAGGGATATTGATTTAGAGATAGAGAGGAAGAGGTAGCCAGAGGTGGTATCTGGCACAGGGAGTTCGGGAAAAAGGCCCAAGGTATCATATCACAGATCTAGGGGACAGCAGAGCCACATTCAGTATGGTAAGTGTGGGAGGTTGCACGATGGAGTGTGCAAGGCAGGGAGTTCTGGCTGCTACAAGTGCGGTCGGACTGGGCACATGAGCAAGGATTGTACAGCCACTACTAATGTGACTCCCACCTCAGCATCTGATCTGATTTGCTTTCAGTGCATTCAGAGGGGCCATAAGAGGTCCCAGTGTCCTAGCTTTACAGCAACAGGGAAGGTGGCGGCACCTGCCCCTACAACATTGAGGATTAAAGAAGGCCATCAGGACCGGGCTGAGGCGCCAGTGGCGAAGAGTAGAGCGTTCCAGATGACAGCAGATGAGGTGCGAGCGACTTTTGACATGGTGACGGGTATGTATTTTCGTCTTATCTCTGTTTTTTTGAGTATTGATTGTTTCTTATGGTTATGTGTTTGTGGACAGGGTCGTTCTTAGTGAACGGCATTTCAGCTACAGTATTGTTTGATTCGGGGGCTGCCCGATCATTTGTATTGCTTTCACTTAGCAAGCGATTTAGCAGAGCTTCAGGGGAGCTGGATTGTCCACTTGATGTTGAGATAGCCGATAACAAGACCGTCAAGGTCGCAAGAGTCCATAGAGGGTGTACATTGCGGTTATTTGATGAGTAGTTCTTAGTGGATTTGGTTCATATTCCCATGCGAGGGAATAAGGTTATAGTAGGTATGGATTGGCTGAGCCCCAACGGGGAAATGATCGATTGTGACCTGCAGTTAGTGAGGGTTCGCACTTCTAGTGGGGGAGAGTTAGTGATTCAAGGCGAAAGGCCACAGCGCGGACCGATTCTTTGTTCAACAGCGAGAGTGAGGCGCTACTTTCAGCAGGGTTGCGTGGGGTACATCGCCTATGTTATGGATGCCCGGGAGAAGGGTAAGGTGACAGTTGACGATGTACTGGTGGTACGAGAGTACCCAGATGTATTTCCAGAGGATTTTCCTGGAATACCTCCTGAGAGACAGGTTGAGTTCAAGATTGACTTGGTTCCTGGTGCGACTCTAATACCCAAGGCACCATATCGGTTGGCTCTTCCACAGATGCAGAAGTTGTCTACACAGCTACATGAGCTGCTAGACAAGGTTTTTATCAGGTCGAGCAATTCACCATAGGGAACCCCAATCCTGTTTGTGAAGAAGAAGGATGGGTCGCACCGTATGTATATAGATTACTAGGAGTTGAACAAGGTAACAGTGAAGAACCGTTACCCACTTTCGAGGATAGATGATTTGTTCGATCAGCTTCAGGGAGCATCTTCGTTTTCCAAGATTGATCTACAGTCCGGATATCACCAGATGCGGGTCAGGGATGAGGATGTGCAGAAGACCGCTTTTAGGACCCGCTATGGTCATTTTGAGTTCGTGGTGATGCCATTTGGGCTCACCAACGCTCCAGCCGCATTCATGGATCTCATGAACCGCGTATGCAGGCCGATGCTGGATCGGTCTGTGATAGTGTTTATCGACGACATCTTGGTTTATTCCAAGACTCAAGATCAGTACGAGGAGCACCTGAGAGAGGTGCTAGAGACACTAAGGAGGGAGAAACTTTTCGTGAAGTTCTCCAAGTGTGAGTTCTAGTTGTGCAAGGTGCAATTCCTTGGACACCTCGTCAACCATAAGGGTATACTTGTAGATCCGGCCAAGATAAAGGTCGTGATGCAGTGGGAGGTCCTGAGGTCTCCATCTGAGATTCGGAGCTTCCTAGGTCTGGCAGGGTATTATAGGAGATTCATTCAGGATTTTTCCAAGATAGCAGTACCGCTCACTCGACTGATTAAGAAGTCAGTGGCATTTCGCTGGGGTCCTGAGCAGCAGTCAGCATTTGAGACGCTCAGGCAGCGACTGTGTAAGGCACCGATTCTTACCCTGCCCGAGGGAGTGGATGACGTTGTAGTCTAGAGTGGCGCTTCGATCATAGGTATGGGAGTAGTGTTGATGCAGCGGGGGCATGTCATAGCTTATGCCTCTAGACAGTTGAAGCCTCACGAGGCTAACTATCCGACGCATGATTTAGAGTTGGGGGCAGTGGTGTTCGCCCTCAAGATTTGGCGACATTACCTTTATAGGGTCCGTTGTACCATTTACACGGATCACAAGAGTCTGAGGTACCTTATGGATCATCCGAATCTGAACATGAGGTAGCGTCGATGGTTGGATGTGGTAAAGGATTACGACTATGAGATCCTTTACCATCCGGGCAAGGCCAACGTTGTGGCCGATGCTCTGAGCCGCAAGGGGGTGGCGGCCCTGATCAGAGATATATGTCTGAGGATGACAGTGATTACTCCATTGCTAGGGAAGATCAAAGAGGCACAGGTTGAGGGCCTGAAGGAGGAGAAGCAGAAGTGTGAGAGGATCGTGGGCTGAGTAGCTTCCTTCGATTATGACAATCGAGGATTGTTGACCCTGCATGGGAGGGTCTGGGTACCGTACTGGGGCAGAGTACGGCAGGTGTTGATGGATGAGGCCCACAAGTCTCGGTTCTCCATCCATCCGGGGGCGACAAAGATGTATAGAGATGTTCGACCGGGTTACTGGTGGCCCTGCATGAAGCGGGATGTAGCATGGTATGTAAAGAGATGCCTAACCTGCAGGAAGGTCAAGGCAGAGCACCAGAGACCCCATAACAAGATGCAGCCGTTGGATGTTCCAGTGTGGAAATGGGAGGATATCACCATGGATTTCATTACTAAGCTTCCCAGGACCGCATGTGGAGTTGATTCGATTTGGGTCATCGTGGATCGGTTGACCAAGAGTGCATATTTTATACCGATCCAGGAGAGCATCTCGGCTGAGAAGTTAGCCGATATTTATGTGCGAGATGTAGTGGTACATCATGGAGTGTCAGTTTCAGTGGTGTCAGACCGAGACGTCCGGTTCACTTCCAGGTTTTGAAAGCGGTTTCATGACGAGATGGGTACTCGTCTTCATTTCAGCACCGCCTTCCACCCTCATACGGACAGGCAGAGCGAGAGGACGATTCAGACTCTTGAATACATGCTTTGGGCATGTGTCCTAGATTTCGGTGGCAGTTGGGATACGTATCTTCCATTAGCGGAATTTTCGTATAACAACAACTACCACGCCAGTATTGACCGTCCTCCCTTTGAGATGCTTTATGGGCAGAAGTGTAGGACCCCAATCTATTGGGGTGAGGTCGGTCAGAGGGTCATGGGGAGTACGGAGGTGGTACTCAAGACCACGGAGTTGATACAGCAGGTTTGTAGCAGGCTCTAGACTGCTCAGAGTCTGCAGAAGAGTTACACCGATAAGCGGCACTCGAACTTGGAGTTCCAGGTGGGCGATATGGTCCTCCTGAAGGTGTCACCCTGGAAGGGTGTCATCCGATTTCGGAAGTGCGGCAAGTTGGGCCCCAAATTCATTGGTCCCTTTAGGGTTTTGGCATGGGTAAGTCGGGTTGCGTATCGGTTAGATCTTCCAGAAGAGCTCAGCCAGATCCACAACACTTTCCATGTTTCTCAATTTTGGAAGTGCTTAGTGGATGAGTTGGCAGTTGTACCATTGAAGGATATTCAGGTTGATGGCAGCCTAAATTACATAGAGATACCCATTGCGATCTTTGATCGGAAGACAAAGACCTTGAGGAACAAGGTGGTTTAGCTAGTAAAGGTGTAGTGGCAGCACAGCAAGGGCTCGGAGTGGACGTGGGAGCCCGAGGAGGAGATGAGAGAACACCACCCAAAGTTGTTTGCAGAGACAGCAGACTTAGAGGACGAAGTCTAAGATAAGTGGGGGAGAATTGTAACGCCCCGTTTCTGGTATGTATTTGATCTACTTTTATATCAATTGTGTCACACCGCAAAACCAAGAACGGCGGAAACGTTCCGGGGTGGAGGACGTCATATACCGTATCACAACAATGTAAAGTAGTAACCAAGCAACAACATCATCCATTGCATTAAAAGTAAAGTTTTAATACATGTGTGTTCTTTCAATGTAATAAGACACCAAAATATACAATCAAAATAAAAGACAGTCTTGTCTGTGCTCCATCTTCTCAAAACCTGGCCATCGTACATGTCTACTGGTGACCTGAGAATACAAGTTATTTTGAAAGCGAGTATCAGCCTAAAGCTGGTGAATTCATAAGTATTTAAGTGTCATTGTTTTGTTTTGGAAAGCTGTTATGAATGCCATGTAAATCCTTAAATGAAACAGTTGATATAAGTATGAAAACCCTAGAAAATCCCTTATTTCCTACTAGTATGAAATGTAGTCTTCTACCAATACCCGAATGTTCTGTTATAAAAATGATGGTTTTTCCTTCCTTTTTGACTATTACTAACAGTACTTAGTCTAACTCATCGTTTATATGAATGTATCACAAAATAAAGTAATAGGAATAATGTAATCATGTAATTGTTATCCTTTTGTATTAGGATTAACACGACATCGCGATTTGCAAAATGTATAACCTTTGAACATCTATAGATTTTTCAATTTTCCTCTGTAGCTACAGTAGGTTTAAGGAAGGGTTAGTCCCGTAAAGGTACTCCAAGTATAAGTATTAACCGTAGGCATACGTAGATGTTCATTTACCTCTATAGCGAATAGTAGGACAAAGGAATGGTTAGTCCCGTAAAGGTACCCCTAATATAAGTAATAACCGTAGGCATCTGTAGATGTTCATCTACCACTGTTGCTAACAGGTGGGTTTCAGAATGCTTAGTCCCGTCTAGATATCCCGTTGAACTAGGATAGGCAGGACAATTTACACAGAAGGTACCAATAATCATCCTAGTGAATCGAGGTGCAAGTATCCATGTAAGTGTATACAGGTAAATGTATCTACATAAAGGTATTCATGTAAGCGTATTCATGTAACATGTAATGTATAGTATAGACTCATGAATGAACTGACTCTTATGTAATTCCTTGTAATAGGAATAATGTTTAGTATCTTCTAACTATCCCTATAATAGTTAACTGGAAGGTAATTGGTTGTCCAAGCAGGTTTATACACCCTTGCTACACAAGAGTGTGGGAAACTGAATGAAGGATAAAAACTATAACATCAATACATATATAAGAACATAAGTGTATAGATATAGTTTTGTTCAAGAAGGTAAAAATGGTTTTGCAAGACATCTAAGAGTTTTGAACAATAATTAACAATGACTTGATATATTTTTAATAAACATTTCAAGCGTAATACTTTTGCTATCAAGGTATTTTTAAGATATAAAACCATTTCATGCATCACATTTTGTAGTATCTGAAATCTGTTGAATGAAAACACAGTTATAAATACATATGATTGATTTAATAACATGTTGTTTTCTACCTGTATTCCCCCCCCCCCCCATTAAAGCATTTAAAATCATTTAAAACATTGATTAAGGGGTATGAACTCACCTGAAGATGGTGGTTTGGATGAACTGAACGGTGTAGGATTGTTAGGTGTCAAGTGAGGACTTGTACACACACTATGATCCTAATGAACATATAATCACACATATATGCACCCAATTAGTCTTAAACTAATAATTGTAAATGTTAAGACATCCTAGAACATAATAAACACTTTATATAAGTGTTATAAGCCCTAAGGATTGTATCTAAGTTGTTGTGGGACAAGGCTAATGGGTTTAGGGTTCCCAAGGACTCCATACATGAGTTTACTCTCCAATAAACCTCACACAAGGAGTTTACGGTCGTAAACTCTTGAGTTTATGGCCGTAAGCTCCTAAGCTTCATGACATTTGGTGTTTTGAAGTTCTAAATGATCCCTAGAAGCATTCCTACTTGGTGTTTTAATCCTTGGAAGAGTTTAGGGCTTAAATACACACCTTTGAGGAGTTCACGGCCCTAGGACCATTTCCCTTAGAGATTACGACCGTAATCCCTCATGGGGATGGGTTTTTGATGTTTTAAAGTGCTTAATTTAACTAGGAGTAAATCTAGGTAATTGTCCAAGGCTTTAGGAGTGAATAAGGCACTCTTTGGCCCTTGAGTTTGGAGTTCACGGTCCAAGAACTTCTTGAGCTGTGAACACCTTACTCTTGGTGTTCATGGATGATTTCTAGTCTTTTAAACACTAACATACAAGTCTAATGTGGTTACTTATCAAGGGGAAAGGACTAGGCATCAATTTACCCTTATAAAAGAGTTTACTCCCCAAGGTGTTCTTGGGCGGTAAACTCTCGAATCTAGCTGTTTTGTTATGAAGTCGATGTTATTAAACACATTATAAGGCATATAATACAACTAGAGAGAGGTACTCACGATTTGGGATGAAAACCCGAAGATCCGTGAGAGAGAAAATGGCTTTTCTCTAGTTGGAAATGTAACTAATGAATGAATATGGCTCAGAATTCTATATATAGTCCTGGGATTTTTGGCAGAAAATATTTTATTCCCGAAATGAACTCTAAAATTATAGAGTTTTGGAATAACAGAGTTGCATAAAACTCTAGTGCATCCACTCTCCTGATATCTCCTTAAGTGTAAACCCTGAAATACTCAAACTTATACGGAAAAGTCTGAAAATTTACTGCGACTGTTCTAACTTCTATTAACTTGATAATGTTCGTACAGAATGGAAATTTCGGGTTGTCACATCATCCCCCCGTTAGAAGGAATTTCGTCCTGAAATTAGAATTTAAGAAAATAAGAAGTTACAAATAACTAAGCGAAAAGATGAGGATATTTTAGTTTCATCTAATCCTCTCGTTCCCAAGTGAATTCACATCCTCATTTGGCGTTCCAGCAAACCTTCACTATCGGGATACGGCTCTGCTTTGTTTGGTTGACCTCACGGTCCATGATCTCTACTTGTTCCTCCATGAAGTTGAGGCTCTCGTTGATCTCGATCTCGCCGAGTGGAATAACAAGAGTCTCGTCGGACAGACACTTTTTCAAGTTCGAGACGTGGAAGGTAGGATGTACGTTACTGAGTTCGCGCGGTAGATTGAGTTTGTAAGCTACGGGGCCGATTCGGGCAAGGATCTCGAAAGGCCCTACGTATCTTGGATTCAGCTTCCCACGCTTTCCTAAGCGTATCAAGCCCTTCCAAGGTGAGACCTTCAGTAGAACTCGGTCGCCCACCTGGAATTCCAACGGTTTCCTTCGCTTGTCGGCGTAGCTTTTTTGTCGGTCTCTAGAGGCTTTCAATCGTTCACGAATTTGAACGATCTTTTCTGTCGTTTCCCTAATGATCTCCAGACCCGTGAGAGTGCTTTCGGGAACTCGTCCCTTAGCTAACTGGGTATCACCCACCTCAGCCCAGCACAGAGGGGATCTGCACTTTCGGCCATAGAGGGCCTCGAATGGAGCTGCCTTTATGCTCGTGTGATAACCGTTGTTGTAGAAAAATTCGACAAGGGGTAAATGGGTATCCCAAGCTTTCCCAAAGTCAATCACACAGGCTCGCAACATATCTTCTAAGGTTTGGATAGTTTTCTCACTTTTTCCATCGGTTTGTGGATGGTAGGCTGTACTCATGTCCAACCTAGTTCCTAGGGAACTTTGTAACGACTGCCAGAACCTCGAAGTGAATCTACTATCTCTATCTGAGATAATGGATATGGGAACACCGTGCAGTCTTACAATCTCCCTAATGTAAGTTCGTGTAAGTTTCTCCATCTTGTCTGTTTCTTTGATTGGCAAGAAGTGTGTAGACTTGGTCAGTGTATCGACAATGACCCATATGGAATCAAGTCCACTCGTCGTCTTGGGCAACTTGGTTATGAAGTCCATAGTGATCCGCTCCTACTTCCATTCGGGTATCTCCGGTTGCTGTAGAAGACCGGAGGGTTTCTGGTATTTGACCTTGACCTTTGCGTAGGTAAGGCATTTACTCACGAAGGTAGCAATATCTGCTTTCATGTTAGGCCATCAGTATAACCTTTTAAGATCCATATACATCTTATCTAAACCTAGGTGGGCGGAATAACGAGTGTTGTGAGCTTCAGTCATGACCAAGTCTCTGAAGCCACCGTGTTTCGGTGTCCAGATCCGATCCATGAGGTATAAGGCTCCGCCACCCTTGACTTCCAAGTTCGTATCCATTCCTCTAAGGGATTCACCTACCACGTTTTCAGGTTTCAAAGCGTCGAGCTGAGCCTCCTTAATTTGTGTGGACAAGTGTGAATGGATAGTTAGAGTCAAAGATTTGACTCTACGACCAACATATTCTTTCCGACTTAGGGCGTCGGCTACTACATTGGCTTTACCCGGATGATAATGAATTTCGCACTCGTAATCACTGAGTAGCTCAACCCACCGTCGTTGTCTCATGTTGAGCTCCTTCTGGTCGAAAAGGTGTTGTAGACTCTTGTGGTTTGTAAAGATCGTGCTTTTTGTACCACACAGGTAGTGTCTCCAGATCTTCAGAGCAAACACAACTGCTCCTAGCTCAAGATCATGGGTCGTGTAGTTGACCTCATGTGTCTTCAGCTGTCTCGAGGCATAGGCTATGAATTTACCTCGCTGCATCAGAACACATCCGAGTTTTGATTTGATGCATCGCAATAGACAACGAAGTCTTCTATCCCTTCGAGGAGGGATAGTATTGGTGCGGTGCACAAGGCTCGCTTGAGCGTTTGGAACGCTCTTTCTTGTTTCTCTTCCCAGTCAAAGGCCATGCCTTTCTGGGTCAGGGTTGTAAGAGGTTTAACTATGCGGGAGAAGTTCTGAATGAACTTGCGATAGTAGCAGCGAGACCTAGAAATTGACGAATTTCTGTAGGCGTCTTCGGTGTTGACCAGTTCTCAATGGCCTTGATTTTGGAAGGGTCCACGTGTATTCCCTCTTCGCTAACAACATGGCCCAAGAATTCAACTCGTCGGATCAGAAATTCGCACTTGGAGAACTTCGCATAGAGCTTCTCTGCTCGCAATGTTTCTAAGACTCTACGGAGATGTTGACTATGTTCCTCCTTACTTCAAGAGTAGATAAGTATGTCATCAATGAAAACAATGACGAACTGATCCAAGTAAGGACGACATACCTTATTTATCATATCCATGAATACTGCGGGCACGTTAGTTAATCCAAACGGCATCACCACAAATTCGTAGTGTCCATAACGAGTTCAGAAGGCTGTCTTGGGAACATCCTCCTCTAACACTCGTAGTTGGTGATATCCGGATCGTAGATCTATCTTCGAGAAGTAGTTGGCTCCTTGAAGTTGATCAAATAAATCGTCAATGCGGGGAAAAGGATAATGATTTTTAATGGTAAGCTTGTTGAGTTCTCTATAGTCGATGCACATACAAAATGATCCATCTTTCTTCTTGACGAACAAGACCGGTGCTCCCCATGGTGAGAAGCTTGGCCTAATGAATCCCTTCTTGAGAAGTTCGTTAAGCTCACTGGAAAGTTCCTGCATCTCGGCCGGTGCCAGACGATAAGGAGATTTGGCTACGGGAGTAGCTCCTGGCACTAAGTCGATTATGAACTCGACTTGGCGTTGTGGTGGTAATCCGGGAAGTTATACTGGGAAGATGTCGGGAAAATCGCGTACTTCTGGGATGTTCTGAATGTCTTTCATTTCTTGACTCGTATCGACGACGTGTGCGAGGAATGCATGATATTCCTTTCACAAACACTTCTGTGCTTGAATGCACGAAATGATGCGAAGGCTCGTACTAGGTTTGTCGCCATAGATAACTAAGGTTTCGTTGTTAGGAAGGTTAAGACGAACTGCTTTTTCAAAGCACATGATGTCGGCGCGAAGAAGACTCAACCAATCCATGCCGATGATAACGTCGAAACATTTAATTGGGACCGGCATGAGGTCTATCTTGAAAGTATGGCCATCTAAAGTTAAAGTACAACCTACGTATATGCAGTTAGTACTCTTCGTTTTCCCATTAGCCATTTCTACCGTGAATGAATTATCTAATGCACATGGTTTTCGTTTAAGCAGGTGTGCAAATTTATGACTTACAAAACTTTTCTCTGCTCCACTGTCGAAAAGTATGCAAGCATATGAGTTATCGAGGAGAAACGTACCAGTAACTATCGTAGGATCAGCTACCGCTTCCTCGTGGCCTAGGGCCATAACTCTTCCTACTCCTCCGGCCATCCCCGCTTTAGGGCAGTTCCTCTTGTAGTGGCCCACTTCGCCACAACCATAGCAAGTTTGGCCCATACTGGTGTTAGGAACCTGGGCGGCCTGAGCTGTTGGAGTCTTGCAGAAACGGGCTGTATGCCCCTTCCTGTTGCAGTTAGAGCACTGCATCTCCCTGCAAGGTCCGTGGTGGTGGAAGTTGCATTTGTTGCACTTCGGGAGAGTTCCAACATAATTTTTTTGTTGGTAAGGGGTTCGCAGAGACAACGGGAGTTACCGTGGCAGCATTGATTGCCACAAGTTGTTGTCTTTTGGAGGATTCTTGTGAAGCCCCCCTTTTCCTCTTGTACCACCCCTTCTTGCTGTTGTTGACCTTTTGTGGTACGGGTGTAGGGATTGTTGGGTTCTGAGGTTTCCTGTGATCTATGAGAGATTGTGCCAGCTCCTTGGCACTATCAAAACTGACAGGCTTGGAAGCTAACACACTTGACTGGATCTGGGGTGAAAGTCCCCAGATATCTCTCTCTATCTTCTTGCTCTCAAGAGCAACCATCTCAGGGCATAGAATTGCCAGATCACAGAACATATTCGTGTAGGTTGATATGTCGGATCCAACCATTTGTAGACCCCAGAGTTCCTGCTCGAGTTTTTGTACTTCACCTCGAGGACAGTACTCTCTCATTAGCATGTCCTTCAAGTGTTCCCAGCTGATGGAATATGCCACCACTAGAGTCAGATACTTAACATGTCCGTTCCACCATGTTATTGCTCTGTCAGAGACGGTACAAGTTGTAAACTTGACCTTGTTGCCCTCATGGCAAGCACAGATTTCAAAGACTGATTCCATCTTTTCAATCCACTGCCTTAACACCATAACCCCACCAGTTTCGTTGAAGCTGCGGGGTTTGGCGTTCGTGAAGTCCTTGTAGGTGCATTCCCGAGGATGTCCATGGCTTTCGCTGTGGTTTGAGGGAGGTGCACCTGTTCCCGATCCACTAGGGACAGGAGCATTGATGGCTGACACAGCAGCTGCTACTGTGCTGTGAAGGCTGCCTGGAACATAGTGGCATCGAAAGGAGAAGGTAGTTGAGGAGGTTGAGGTGGTGGTATCAGTGTTTCGTTATTTGAGTTACGCCTGGGATTTCTGCGTGGCGGCATCTTTAACTATACGTTTAAAAGATGACGACATGAATAAGAATAAATGAATAATGAGTGTGTCTCATGGACTAACTCTCCATAGTCCAACAACAAAATGAATAGTATAACTAAATGAAGATGATGGCATTTGGATAATAATTTCCATATGATTAGATATCTGTCAATAATACTGGGATTACAAATGTAACAAGTTCGGGAAAAATGGCCTAAAAGTAGGCCTTACATCAACCAAGATAGGAAAATTTTGACAGAACTATGACTAGATCAAGACCTAACAGGTCTAAGATTTACAAAGATAGGAAATTAGACCAAAGTTTTTGCATAAACTAGGTTATATCCAAAAGATGAGTCGTCAGGATTCTATCGGCGACGAAAACTGCTAGCATGAGTTCTTGATCCCGATAGTAGGCGTTCTATGTCCCTCATACGCCTGTCAGCTCTCACTTACTGAGCTCGAAGTTCCCTAACTTCAGCTTGAGTTTCAGCAAGTTCCCTCTGTAGAGCTGCATTACGGACCAGAGTCCTTTCATGAGCAGACTCTAGTTGGCGAATGCGGACGGTGTTAACGCCAGAGTTGGCGTCAATCTCCAAGACTCGATTGATAGTTAATTGACCCAGTATCGTGTTCCTAGAAATCCTACGAACCATGATGGGTAGGACCCTGTCAGCAGAACCTCCCTCAGTGAGGTTGTAGAAACTTCTGTCTCCGTCGTAGGGAATGGGTTGACCCTGTTCCTGACTCCATCTATTCAAGTTAGTGGCCCACTGAGGTGTGGGTCCTTGTAATGCGGGACGGGGGTTCAGGTTTGGGTCTTGAGCAGCTGGGGGTAGGTTGTTGACTTCAGGCTCCGAGTCAGAACTATCAGAAAAACCCTCAACATGGTGATCATCCAAAGGGATTGGGTGATCATCTTCTGGTTCTTCCTCTAGCCATCCAGCGTTGCCTTGGTTTGGGAAGTACGGGTCGCCATGATGAAATCCAGCCATTAAAATGTACGCGAGAAAAGGGATATAAGAAATAGCTAAATAGACGAATTGACTAAGATAATTACAGTAAGACTAAATACCCTTACGCTATTACTTTATGGTTGTGTTGGTAAGTTTTTAGACTTGTTGCCATATCACAACCATTCTTGGGCATATGCTAATCACTCCTTGGACCAACATAGTTGATCAGGCTATGCCATTCCCAAGACTGACCATATATCCCCAGGCTTACTTGTGATATTCAACAATCGTAATACTTTTGTTCTTGTCATTGTGACACTGATTTTAGTATGAATGCAGGCACGTATACTTACTTAAATATTTTATTATTTAGAAGTATAACTCTTAGACAGAGTGTTTTAATCCCAATGTATTTATAGTTAGTATATCTTTTATGGGTTGATATACTATATTCACTATAAACAATGCTCTGATACCAATCTGTCACACCCTAAAACTAAAAACGGCGGAAACGTTCCGGGGTGGAGGACGTCATGTACAGTATCACAACAGTGTAAAGTAGTAAACAAGAAACAACATCATCCATTGCATTAAAAGTAAAGTTTTAATACATGTGTGTTCTTTCAATGTAATAAGACACCAAAATATACAATCAAAATAAAAGACGAGTCGTGTTTGTGATCCGTCTTCTCAAAACTTGGCCATCGTACCTGTCTACTGGTGACCTGAGAATACAAGTTATTTTGAAAGCGAGTATCAGCCTAAAGTTGGTGAATTCATAAGTATATAAGTGTCATTGTCTTGTTTTGGAAAGCTGTTATGAATGCCATGTAAATCTTTAAATGAAACAGTTGATATAAGTATGAAAACCCTAGAAAATCCCTTATTTCCTACTAGTATGAAATGTAGTATTCCTAGTATGAAATGTAGTCTTCTACCAAGACCCGAATGTTCTGTAATAAAAATGATGGTTTTTCCTTCCTTTTTGACTATTACTAACAATACTTAGTCTAACTCATCGTTTATGTGAATGTATCACAAAATAAAGTAATAGGAATAATGTAATCATGTAATTGTTATCCTTTTGTATTAGGATTAACACGACATCGCGATTTGCGAAATGTATAACCTTTGAACATCCGTAGATTGTTCAATTTTCCTCTGTAGCTACAGCAGGTTTAAGGAAGGGTTAGTCCCTTAAAGGTACTCCAAGTATAAGTATTAACCGTAGGCATCCGTACATGTTCATTTACCTCTGTAGCGAACAGTAGGCCAAAGGAATGGTTAGTCCCGTAAAGGTACCCCTAATATAAGTAATAACCGTAGGCATCCGTACATGTTCATCTACCACTGTTGCTAACAGGTGGGTTTCGGAATGGTTAGTCCCGTCTAGATATCCCGTTGAACTGGGATAGGCAGGACAATTTACACAGAAGGTACTAACAAATCATCCTAGTGAATCGAGGTACACGTATCCATGTAAGTGTATACAGGTAAATGTATCTACGTAAAGGTACTCATGTAAGATATTCATGTAAGCGTATTCATGTAAGCGTATTCATGTAAGCGTATTCATGTAACATGTAATGTATAGTATAGACTCATGAATGAACTGACTCTTATGTAATTCCTTGTAATAGGAATAATGTTTTGTATCTTCTAACTATCCCTATAATAGTTAACTGGAAGGTAATTGGTTGTCCAAGCAGGGTTATACACCCTTGCTACACAAGAGTGTGGGAAACTGAATGAAGGATAAAAACTATAACATCAATACATATATAAGAACATAAGTGTATAGATATAGTTTTGTTCAAGAAGGTAAAAATGGTTTTGTAAGACATCTAAGAGTTTTGAACAATAATTAACAATGACTTGATATATTTTTAATAAACATTTCAAGCGTAATACTTTTGCTATCAAGGTATTTTTAAGATATAAAACCATTTCATGCATCACATTTTGTAGTATGTGAAATCTGCTGAATGAAAACAGAGTTATAAATACATATGATTGATTTAATAACATGTTGTTTTCTACCTGTATTCCCCCCCCCCCCCCATTAAAGCATTTAAAACCATTTAAAACGTTGATTAAGGGGTATGAACTCACCTGAAGATGGTGGTTTGGATGAACTGAACGGTGTAGGATTGTTAGGTGTCAAGTGAGGACTTGTACACACACTATGATCCTAATGAACATATAATCACACATATATGCACCCAATTAGTCTTAAACTACTAATTGTAAATGTTAAGACATCCTAGAACATAATAAACACTTTATATAAGTGTTATAAGCCCTAAGGATTGTGTTTAAGTTGTTGTGGGACAAGGCTAATGGGTTTAGGGTTCCAAAGGACTCCATACATGAGTTTACTCTCCAATAAACCTCACACAAGGAGTTTACAGTCGTAAACTCTTGAGTTTATGGTCGTAAGCTCCTAAGCTTCATGACATTTGGTGTTTTGAAGTTCTAAATGATCCCTAGAAGCATTCCTACTTGGTGTTTTAATCCTTGGAAGAGTTTAGGGATTAAATACACTCCTTTGAGGAGTTCACGGCCCTGGGACCATTTCCCTTAGAGATTACGACCGTAATCTATCTTGGGGATAGGTTTTTGATGTTTTAAAGTGCTTAATTTAACTAGGAGTAAATCTAGGTAATTGTCCAAGGCTTTAGTAGTGAATAAGGCACTCTTTGGCCCTTGAGTTTGGAGTTCACGGTCCAAGAACTTCTTGGGCCTGTGAACACCTTACTCTTGGTGTTCATGGATGATTTCTAGTCTTTTAAACACTAACATACAAGTCTAAGGTGGTTACTTATCAAGGGGAAAGGACTAGGCATCAATTTACCCTTATAAAAGAGTTTACTCCCCAAGGTGTTCTTGGGCGGTAAACTCTCGAATCTAGTTGTTTTGTTATGAAATCGATGTTATTAAACACATTATAAGGCATATAATACAACTAGAGAAAGGTACTCATGATTTGGGATGAAAACCCGAAGATCTGTGAGAGAGAAAATGGCTTTTCTCTAGTTGGAAATGTAACTAATGAATGAATATGGCTCAGAATTCTATATATAGTTCTGGGAGTTTTGGCAGAAAATATTTTATTCCCGAAATGAACTCTAATATAATAGAGTCTTGGAATAACAGAGTTGCACAAAACCCTAGTGCATCCACTCTCCTGATATCTCCTTAAGTGTAAACCCTGAAATACTCAAACTTATATGGAAAAGTCTAAAAATTTACTGTGACTGTTCTAACTTCTATTGACTTGATAATGTTCGTACAGAATGGAAATTTCGGGTTGTCACAAATTGTATTAGTGACTCGACGAGTGGCAGCCCTAACTCGTCGAGTACATGCAAGGTTGGGACATGGGTTTAAGTGACCTACTCCCCGAGTCCGTGCTAGGACTCGATGAGTAGGCCAGTCTGGATGAAACCCTAATTTAAGGGGTTTGCACCCTATTTAAACAACATTATGAGCTTCAGGTCCATCCTCCATCACCTCCAGAGCATTACTTTCGAAACCCTAATTCCTTTTTGGCAAATTTGAGCTTTCTTAGTGACTTGGAGGGTTTTTGGTGCCTTGTGTATCTAGTAGAAGAGTAGGAAGGGAGAAGGATCAAGGGAGAAGGACTAGATCTAGGAGCAACATCAAATTATCTTCACTTTTAGGTAATCAAGCTCAAAACTTCACTTGTGGATTTATAGATTTTCTCCTTTGCCCCTTCATGGAGTTTTGGGGTCAATAAGCTTGATCCTCAAGACTTGGACGTCCCAAGTCTATTCACCTTCAGATCTAGACTCTAGAACCGAGTTCATGGCATAAGGATGCAAGCTTTATGACCATATTAGCCCATGCACCCCTTTTAGACCTCATTTTGGGCCCTTAAAGCATATACTTCCATGCATTCACGTAAAGTTCATAACTTTACGTGCTAGATCGATCTTAGAAGCCCAGATCTACCTTTTGGATGTGAGTTGTACACCAGAAATTGAGATTATAGACTTGGAAAATAGGCGACTCGACGAGTTGTTCTTGGAACTCGACGAGTCCGGGGCTTCAGTCCCCAATCTGTTGTGGTTGAAAAGGACCCAGCTGAGTAATAGCAAGCATTTAGACGAGTCCAGAGGAGTGATCCGACATATTGAGATATAGCCACAATCTGGATATCATGGGACTCGACGAGCATTAGAACACACTCGTCGAGTCCAAGGCGATTTTCCTTACCCACAAGAACAGACTCGACGAGTTATTCATACAACTCGGCAAGTCATAGTCTGGACGTGTTCATATGATGAAGGAGGACTCGACGAGTTGTCCATACAACTCGCCGAGTCAGATGAAGGTTGACTAGATGTCATTATAGAAGGGGAACTCGTCGAGTCTTTGCTAAACTCGATGAGTAGAGTTAGATAGAAGGATAAAAGAAAGGATAGGGACTCGACGAGTTAGCGGCCTAACTCGGCGAGTCAGGTCAACTGGAAGTTGACTTTGACCAGGGGTAAAATGGTCATTTTACCATAAGATTAGTTATCAGTATTTGATTAAGTATCTTTATGGGAATTGTAGCCAGGGAGTTACCGGAGCAGCAGTCAGATAGTTCCCGATCATTATTTCAGCAGTCAGCCTTAAGAGGTGAGTCTCCTTCCAGTAGGAACGGGTCTACGGCCACAATGCTGGCCCGTTTAGATAGCAGTAGTTTCGTATGCTTGATGTCTTTCTCATCCAGGCATGACTATGTGTTATGTGTTCCAGGCTACAGTACAATTCAGTATGCAATATATGTGTTAAATGTTATGATTATGTTATGCTATGTTCAGTCAGTTCCGGACTCCGATCCGATGCAGAGGGCAAGGCCCAAGTCAGTTGTGGACTCCGGTCCGATGCAGAGGGTGAGGCCCTAGTTAGTTTCGGACTTTGATCCGATGCAGTGGGAAAGGCCGAAGTCAGTTCCGGACTCCGGTACGATGCAGAGGGCGAGGCCCTAGTCAGTTCTTGACTTCGGTCCGATGCAGTGGGCAAGGCCCAATATGTGCTTTATTTATTATTGCATGGTATGTGGTATTTTTGAGGATCTCACTAATCTTCATGCTCACAGTTTCAGTTTTGGTTTCAGGTACTTCAACTAGCAAGGGGAATGACTCGAGTTAATGGCATGGCACACACCATAGTTTTAGCCTGGGAGTTAGACTTTGATATTTTAACATGACTTTGACAGCAATTGATAAGAGACATATTTTATGATATTTTTATACACACAACTTATGTTTTCTTATATGATATTTGGATATTATGGTTTTAGTAATGTTTCCAAACGAAATTTTGTGCTTGTATTTTTTTTTTTTTTTGGGTTGTTTCAAGTTGGTATCAGAGCCTTGGTTTGAGGGATTCGAACACACTTCCGGGGGTGTCTGGACTCAAACTAAGGAAATGGTATAAGGTTTTCAAAAGGAAAAACATTTTTGAAAATAATTTTTGAAAAATAAACTTAAAAATAAAAAAGAGTTTGAAAAAGAGAAAAAGGGTGTGGTGCATGCGATCAGCCGAGCTCAAGTAAGTACTCCCAAATTACCCATGCAAGTTCATGTTATGTTATGATTATCAGCTTTATTAGAACAACATGCTAGATTAGGACTAAGGATCTAGGAAGGATGCCTTATGTGCCTGTTATATGTGTTCAGCTTTATGATAACTGCATGCTAGTACAGATTAGCCAGTATGATAGCCAGAGTAGTATATGCTTACTTATGTGTACCTAATGCCCGAATGCTGCTTGCTTTGTGCTTTTATGAGTTCTAGTTATCTTCTACTATCTAGTAAGTGAATATGTTACATTACATATTGCGAGGATTAAACAATTTCAGAAGGTTAGGTCTAGCTCTATTGCGTAGCTCTTGTCTGATTCCAACCGTTGTAGGGTAGGATCCCTCATTCGAAGAATTATTTAGTCTTAGTAATATGTAATAGTATTCACGAGCAAGTTAAGGGAAGATAGCAGGGACCTCTTATGCAGCTGATGGTGGAGAGTGGGTTGGTGATTACCCTAGGGCAAGCCTAGGATGAGATTAGCATGAGATCAGCAGTAGTAATAGAATGGACTTGGTGGAGTCGAGGCAGTTGTTGAGGAAAGTATGAATAGATGTGGAAGGTAGTAGGGGCCCATACTTCTGAAAGTAGAGAATTTGTACTTGAATCGAGGAAGGCTGCGACAAGACCAGGAAACTTGTAGTAGATGAAATCCCTCCAGTTATATTAGTGTTTCTGACATTGTCATATTGTGTTTTCAGAATGGTGGTTTTACGCCCTAGGCCAGCAGCCGGCAGTTCAGGTGCCGGAGAGGGATCAGGTTCAGGATCGGGGGTCGAGCATTTGGATGAGCAGACTCGACGAGTCCAAGGCAATCTCCTTACCCACAAGAACAGACTCGACGAGTTGTTCATACAACTCGGCGAGTCATAGTCTGGACGTATTCATATGATGAAGGTCGCCGAGTTGTATGAACAACTCGTCGAGTCAGATGAAGGTTGGCTAGATGTCATTATAGAAGGGGAACTCGTCGAGTCTTTGCTAAACTCGATGAGTAGATTCAGATAGAAGGATAAAAGAAAGGAGAGGGACTCGACGAGTTGGCGACCCAACTCGGCGAGTCAGGTCAACTGGAAGTTGACTTTGACCAGGGGTAAAATGGTCATTTTACCCTAAGATTAGTTATCAGTATTTGATTAAGTATCTTTATGGGAGTTGTAGCCATGTAGTTACCGGAGCAGCAGTCAAACAGTTCCCGATCAGTATTTCAGCAGTCAGCCTTACGAGGTGAGTCTCTTTCCAGTAGGAACGGGTCTACCGCCATAATGCCGGCCCGTTTAGATAGTAGTAGTACAGTATGCTTGATGTCTTTCTGATCCAGGCATGACTATGTGTTATGTGTTCCGGGCTGCAATCCGATGCAGTATGCAATATATGTGTTAAATGTTATGATTATGTTATACTATGTTCAGTCAGTTCCGGACTGCCGTCTGATGTAGAGGGTAAGGCCCAAGTCAGTTGCGGAATCTGGTTCGATGCAGAGGGCGAGGCCCTAGTTAGTTCCGGACTTTGGTCCGATGCAGTGGACAAGGCCCAAGTCAGTTCCAGACTCCAGTCCAATGCAGATGGCGAGGCCCTAGTCAGTTCCGGACTTCAGTCCGATGCAGTGGGCAAGGCCCAATATGTGCTTTATTTATTATTGTATGGTATGTGGTAGTTTGGGGGATCTCACTATGCTTCGTGCTTACAGTTTCAGTTTTGGTTTCAGGTATTTCAACAAGCAAGGGGAAGGGCTCGAGTTGATGGCATGACACACACCACAGTTTTAGCCTGGGAGTTAGACTCTGATATTTTGACATGACTTTGACAACAGTTGATAAGAGACATATTTTATGATATTTTGAGACACACAACTTATGTTTTCTTATATAATATTTGGATATTATAGGTTTAATAATGTTTCCAAACAAAATTTTTGGCTTGTATTTTTTTTGGGTTGTTTCAATATATATATATATATATATATATATATATATATATATATATATATACAGTGTTGTAAAACTACCCGAGTTGGCCGATTACTCCTCCGAGTACTCGTTACTCCCCCCCTTGCTGAGGCGAGTTACATAATCCCGAGTACTTCCCGATCAGCCCCTTACGAACTGAGTAGTGTTGTGAAATTTGGTCAACTCGGTGATTAATATGTATAATATACTTAATGATTTATTATTTAACACACACACACATGTGATTATTACTACATATATATCTTAAATTTTCAGTAATTATTCACGAAGTGAGACCATTATGTGTTTTTCATTTTTTGTGTATTCTCATGTATCCAGTTTTGTTATATATTTCAATCAACTTATGATTTTATATTATGATTTTGACATATATAATTTCCCTAAAAATATTTCTACACAAATTTCCAAATCCGAGTACTTCCCGAGTACTCCCGAGTACTCGCTACTCGGTAGTCGGCCGAACAGGTACCGAGTAACGAGTTCTACAACCTTGTGTGTGTATATATATATATATATATATATATATATATATATATATATATATATATATATATATATATATCCTCCTTAATAAATGAAAATAATTTTGTCACTTGTTAATCGCTCATGAGTTTTAACTTATCATTTTGTGGTATTTTTGAAATAAATATTATCCACTTGTCAATTTCAGATTTGTTTTAAATTTTAAAATTAAAGTCATATATTTATATATGTGAAGTATCAAATATAATATATATGAAATTAAATTGCAATGAATACATTTCTTCTTTTCTTATTTTAAAGTTTTACATAAAAAAATATTTACTACTTACATTTTAATGTTTAATCTTTTTTTTTTTAAATTAACTCGTATAATATACGAGTCTCACACCTAGTATATATATATATATATATATATATATATATATATATATATATATATATATATATATATATATATATAAACCAAATTTTACGCTCCGATTCTATGATGCTACTGGGATCCTGCCGAAAAATGATCCAAGTAAATCGGATCGATTACCTAGGTGAAATCGTACAATTTTATGATCGCGATTTTAAAAACCATACTTTCACCTAATATTATTTTTGTTAAATTTTTATGCATAATTTCAGATTAGTCTAAGGGTTATTTTTTATTTTTTTTTCTTTAAAAAGAGACACGTGAGATTCTATCTTTGCCAAAACAGTTTAAATGTGTAGGGTCCAAACGTGTTTTGTCCTTAGAAAGGTGGAAATATGTAAATTATCACACTCCTTTCATAAACACGGAAATGGTGTAAGCAATTTTTTTGTCTTTTTGATAAAGCCAAAAAGGAGCAATGAGGCAATTTCTGGAATAAAAGGTAGAGACAGACTCACGCGTTTTGTTTTATAAGAATGGGAATATATTATTTTTGTACAAGACTTTGAACTCTTTCATAATGCTATTTGATGTCTTCAAAGTTACAAGTTACAATAAGATATCCATTTTAGGGCCATTTTATTTTTGGCGTATTGTTAAATTTTCAAAATTCAAAATTATAATCATTGTATAAAAAATAAAATGATCTGTAAAACTGGAATCACTCAATTTTCTTAATTAATTAAAGACAACTTCAAAAATAGTCGTTGTGGTTTTAGAAAATCTGAAGTTTAGTCCTTAATCTTTAAAAACCTCACAGATGGTCCTTATGGTTTCAAAACTTTTAAAAAATGGTCATTTTCGCTAATTCCGTTAGCTTTTTGGCCGTTAAGTGAATGACATTTCTGTCATTTCACTAGCACATGGACCATTTATGAAGTTTTGCCTTATTTAAAAAATAAAAAAATAAAAGTAAAAAGTAATTGTTTAATATACAAATGGTCTCTCTCTCTAACCCCTCATCACTCATCTCTCTATCACCGACTCACCGGTGGAAGAAACAACCACCGCAGATACCAATTTCTGGCCTCCTCTCCGGTCACACTCTACCACTTCCCACTGCCCACACACCACCTGTTGCCACTACCGTTTTGGTCGACCAAGCCCCACTGCCATAAACCACCAAACTCACCTCCTTCGATTCCTTTTTTATCAAGCAAGTTGACAAACACCCTTGAAAACCTGTTACTGCTTTCCCTTTTCCTTCCGTGTTGTGAACCACTAGAAGCAAGAAAAGCCAATAGTAGGGCTGCCACCCACTGCCACAAAACCGCCATCATTCCACCGTTGTTCTTCTTTCAATAAACCACCCACACAACCTCCAGCCATCTGTCGTTGCTTCTCCCTATCCCTTCTTGTGGAACTCGCTAGAACAGAAACATAAATGGAGCAGTAGAAGGCTACCGGAGCAGCCCCAGCTACATACCGCCACTGTCGTTCTGCTGCTGCTGGTAAGCCATCGCCACCTCTGCCATCTTGAATCACATTTTCAAGACTTGTCGATTTCAACTGAGACCAAGAGACCTAGCAAAGGGTCTCGATTTCCTTCTTGTGCATCCTGAAATCGCGATCAGTTAACCAAAGAGACCCAACGATGGGTCTCGATTTTTGTTGAATCTCAAACTTGTAAATCATGATTGGTAACAAATTTGGTTGAAATTGGGGGTGGGTTCTTGTGTTATTTGTATCGTTTAGGGATGAACGAACTTGTTTTGCCACATATTCACGTTTGATTTTGGGTTTTTGAGATCATCTGATAAAGATGAAAGGAAGAAGGCAATGGAGAGAGAGAGAGAGAGAGAGAGAGAGAGACCATTTGTATATTAAACAATTACTTTTTACTTTTATTTATTTTTTTATTTTCTAAATAAGGAAAAACTTCATAAATGGTCCTTGTGCTAGTGAAATGACAGAAATGTCCTTCACTTAACGGCCAAAAGCTAACGGAGTTAGCCAAAAGGACCATTTGTTAAAAGTTTTGAAACCACAGGGACCATCTGTGAGGTTTTTAAAGATTAGAGACTAAACTTTAGATTTTTGAAAACCACAGGGACCATTTTTGAAGTTTTGTCTTAATTAAATTAATAAGAACTCAAAATCTCAATATAAACAAGAAATAATGAATTTGGAACCCTAAATGATAGTTTTGGGCTCAAAAACTTGGTCCCATAAGCTTCATAATTCTTATCTCCTATTGATGGAAGTTAAGTCAGTTGTACATTCGCTTTTATGCTTCTAGTGATACATGAATTTTTATTAAGTTGGTCCACTTAAACTGCATAGAGGTTAGAAGGAGAGATAATGACAAATTTTAATCGATTTGAACTAAATGAAATCTTAAATTTTGATTTGCATAAGACACTTGAAAAGATGTAAAGAAACATTGACCAAAATCAACTTTGAAAAGTTAAATTGATTTGAACTACAAGAAATCATAAATTTTGATTTGCATAAAACCCTTGAAAAATAGTAAAGAAACCTTGCTCGCAACCCAATCACGAACCCACGGCTCTATCAAACTAGCACCCACAAGTCCTCAACCGAACTTCAGAAGAGTAATATTACGAGAACTTGTATTTTATTCAATGAAAGGTATACATTGTTTGCTACCAATGAGGCCATATGGCTTCTAAAAACTTTACTTTTAGGTCATACGGCCGGTCTATTGATTTTGATGACTCTGTGCGATAAATAAAAATAGATCCTAAATATAATTGTTTTTAGATAAACAAAATTCATTAATACTACGACAGTATCTGATATCTACTGCATTAATTATAGTATATAGAAGTAAAAACATAAAAACTATTCATTTACAATTAATCAAAGAAAATAATTAGCAACGAAATCTTGACGGAAACCAACTGACGGATTATCGATAGATTGGTGACTAATTAACAATGGATTAGCATATATAAGTGATGAAATTTTCCTAATACATAAAAAAATCAGGCCTCCTTAATGACACATAACTCCTGCGGTACCAAACTTCGCACCTCCTCAAGGCTGACCCTACTTTTCTAAGTAGCTTGGATTTTTTTTTTCTATTTTTATAAATTCCCATATAATATGGTTAATAAATTTTCACTAAATATTATCATTAAAACACTCAATAAAATGTAAGATTTAACTTTTAGTTTTGTAGAAAAAAAAAACAAATAAAATTTATACCAGCTAATGTTTTAGTATTTGGATGGACCGGAGGAAAAAATGTCTGTCTGGATCTAGTAGGGATTTCCCCTCTTGTGGGCTTGAGGAGTGGAGTTTTCAATGTGGGGCAAACTATTTTAAAAGTTGCATCAAGCAAAGTGGCAAAAATAAGAAAGCGTGCATGGAAAATCAACACACGTTTATACTCTTTGCATTTGATACTTTCGGTTTCCTTGCGTCAGAAGCTGTGGAGCTATTCAATAGAGTCCAACGGGTCATGCATAGTAATGTTATGACTCCAAGATCTATAAATGTTTTTAAAAGAATTAATTCAGTTATCCAAAAAAGGGTTGCGGTACAGCTTGTTGCTCGTTTACCATCTATGTTTATGTAAATATTTCTTATGAATTTGATAATGAAAAACACAATCAAATTTGTGTTGTTATTTAAATTTCTTTTATTGAATGCAAAAAAGGGTTGCTGTACAACTTGTTGCTCACAAGGAAGATAGGACTCAAGATCGATTAAATTTATATTGTAAAAACAATTTTTTTTTGTTGGAAATAAGCCCCACAAACGAAATTAAAGAAAAAGGTCAATTAAATTAATATTTAAAACAAGTTTGTAAAAGAATGGAACTTGCGCTAACAAGATGCTGAATCGGCCTCGCTACCAATTGAACAAGATAAACTTTATACAAGAATTTTAATAAATTATTATTTAACGAAATATCATATAAGATAATACGTTAAAAAATCGGACCCTATTTTTACAAGGGGCTTGTGCGGTTGCACACTTTGCACACCCTTAGATCGGCCCTGTTAGGCCATAAGATATAGCCACCACATGACCATTTAAAAATTATTGTCACATTAGTGTGATCTTATCACGACAGAAACACTACATTATACTTGGTATACCTATCACATCTCATCATCAAAATAATATATTTGTTAAACTTTTCGTTGGGCTGAGGACGTGCCAACCCGTTCACATGGAGGAGGCAGCGTTGTTCTTCGATAAGGGGTTGTGTGGGGCGATTGAGGACATTGTGGTTTGTGGTGACGACTTGCTTCCCTACCCATTCGGCTTGATGGTTTGGGTTTATACTCGGCAATAAAGGTTACCTCATATGCTTTTGTTGCCTCAATGGCCTAACTTGGGTATTGCAAAACCACATCTTACAGGATAGCGGCATTTATGGTATGAATTTTGATTATGCTTGTGCCTTAGCTTCTCTTTGTAACAAACTTTTGGACATTGACCTTGACAGTTTTTCTACTAAGGACACCCCCCCCCCCCCCCTTAAATCCCAGAATACACGGGCGAGTGCCATTTTTAGTAAAATTGTCCAAGATATGGAAAGTGCATTTCCACATGACGGCTTGAAAAAAAGTAGTTTTTCAATGTTTATGTGCACTACATGCTCAAGATTTTCTGGGCCACATATATCTCATGTGGAGTATCGTACCATAGTTAAATATCAACTCATGATTTCAATATTCTCAGCCGGCGAGATATGCCCGGTGTGCCGCAATGCATGTTTGGACTCTTTTGGAGAGCACGTAGTTTATTGCAAAGAACTCCCAGGGTTCAAATACAGGAATGATATGGTTAGGGATGTTTTGGTCGACATATTAAAGCGTGTCGGGGTTTCCGCCAAGAAGATGCTGATGTGAATTTCCTAACTGATCCGACAGAAGGAAGGTCAACCCTTAGACTGACTGATGTTTTCATTTTTGGATGGGTTGGAGGGAAACACGCATATGTGGACCTTACGAGGGTATCCCCTCTCGTAGGCTTAAGGGCTGAGGGTTTTATGGTTGGACAGGCTGCATTAAAAGCTGCTACATGCAAGGTCACCAAACATGAGAAACCGTGTATGGAAAATCAACACATGTTCATACCATTTGTATTTGATACGTTTGGTTTTGTTGCTCCGGATATGGTGGAGCTTCTTAGTATAGTACGACGGATCATGCATAACAATGTTATATCCCCTAGATCTATGGATGTAGTGTTCAAAAGAATTGGTTTTACCATACAAAAACGTTTAGCGACACAACTTGTTGCCCATTTGCCTTTTCATTCATTGTACGATGATAACTAAGATGTAATGAAAATATTATATATTAAGATTTATTTTTAATTTGAAAAAAAAATATTAAGTAAATAATATTTAATTTTAATAATGTAACACTTAAACTTAAAGTTAAAATTAAAATTAAAATTATCCAAAAGTTACATAAATAAAAATAAAACTTACAAAAAAAGACATAATTCAACATAAAATTACTATTTGTACTCGATGCATTCGTTTTGGTATAAATGTTCCGTTAGTATTGTTGGGAAAATTGACACGTTTGAGTAGTTGAATTCAAGAACTCTTATCATGTATTCATTCTCATCGGGAATCAATTGTTGCAATAGATTAACTCCATCGGCCTCAACATACGTGCTAATCGCACATCATGTTGACTTAACTACTGTATTATGTAATATGATACAATCATATATTATTCTACTTATCTTGCTGTCATCCCATAGTCGTGCAACATGTTTCACTACATGTCATTTCTGTTTGAGTACACCAAACACTCTCTTATGTGCTTCCTAACAAATTCTTGTATTTTTTGTGAATTTCTTTGTATTTTCATCTCTCGGTAACAAGTACGTCTTCTTAGCGTAATCATGGTATATCTCATCAAAAAGGGAGTAACCATGTTCGTATTCTATTCCATTCTTCATGAGAGAAATAGTAGGTGCTTGCCCGGTCAGAATATCATTGAAAATGTGAGAATTATTAAGAACAAATATGTCATTGTTGGACCCTACAACCCCAAAGAATGCATGCCAAATCCATAAACCATAAGATGCAACAACTTCTAGTATTAAAGACGGTGCACCTATATCACATCAGGTAAATTGACATCGTTATGTATTTTGACAATTTTCTCACTCTCAATGCATACAATCAAGACGACCTATCATTCTTGGTAGATCGTGATTTGCTTCATGGATAACATATAATCTCTTAATATCACGTTTAGTAAGGTTATGCGAGTATATTTTGTCGAAAACCTCTATAACATATGTGCAAAAACACTCCACACTCTCTCGTGCGGTTCTCATACAAATACACATGTTGTGTCATTAGTAATATTGTAACCTATATACCTAATGCAACCGTACAATTATGTATATAACTAAAGCCCATTCAAGATCTAGTGTGTGGTCTTTGCTGAAAAAACTTATACCACGCCTCTAAAGCGTTACTAATGTGTAAAAATGCATCATTACTTATACAAAAACGATGATCAATGCTTCCTCATTATAAATACAATTTTTCGAAAAATAATCACGTACTAAACATTCATGGGAACCTTGACTATCCGGCTTGTGTCTACACATGCGTTGAGTCTTGATCATCAATGTTGGTAACAACATTAACAAATGTTGAGACAAACTCCCTGTGTATCCGAATCATATTTTTCGAAAATTTCAAGTTTATAACGTTGAAAAGAAGAAGATTGTGAGTGAAACTTAAGTGGTATACAGATGAGATGGTGAGTGTGTTTAAATAAATATGATTTTCTTTAGAAAATGTCATTAGCTATTAAGACCTTGGAAACATTCATGGGAACCTTGACTATCCGGCTCGTGTCTGCACATGCGTTGAGTCTTTATCAACAATGTTGGTAACAACATTAACAAATGTTGAGACAAACTCCCTGTGTATCCCAATCATATTTTTCGAAAATTTCAAGTTTATAACGTTGAAAAGAAGAAGATTGTGAGTGAAACTTAAGTGGTATACGGATGAGATGGTGAGTGTGTTTAAATAAATATGATTTTCTTTAGAAAATGTCACTAGCTGTTAAGACCTTGGAAATCACTTCTTTTTCCCCATTCGTCTGTTCTCTTTTGTGCCAATCTCTATGAACCACCATGGCCATGGCATGGAGGATGGTGTGCACAGCCGTGGTGCATCTTCCATATGGCCACGAGTTGGTCTCATGGCCTATATACCATTTGGCATTACTTGTATGTGATAAAATTAAGGATTTTACTAATGCTAGTGTCAGTTTTCCTTTTGTAAAATATTAATTGTACCTTATTTTAAATAAAAATACTAATTATACCGTATTTTAAATAAAATATGGGCAGATCATGGTAATAAAAAATGCTCCACAAGAACCAAACAACCATCTCATGCTACAAGAATTGTAAATTGTGTAATTATGACTTGTACTTCATGCTATAAAAGTTGTACATCACTTGATACAAATACGAGCTTACAATTGCTCCATCATCTTTAACAAATACAACGAAAAGAAAGTTTTCTCGGTACAAAAATAATAAAATCAAATAAATTAAAAATATTACTACAACAAAACTATTATGCAACTAAATTTGTTTCTCTTGATTTTCATCAAAGATTATACGTGTCGAATAAAAATAAAAAACTTACACTTGTTATAAGTATGCCCCGTGCTTTGACGCAAAAATAACTAAGAGCTTTGCTTTGAGTACCAAAGTTTCTTTTGGCAAATCAAAACTTTTTCGGTCTCTATATCGTACTCGGTGGATTCTTTATGACAACCCCATTTCATTCCTTTTGCTATTGTCGCAATCGCGTCTACAAAGTAGCTTGATTCCCTAATGATTGCATATCCATTTGGTCTCAAGATCCGGTCCATTTCCAATAACACATGTTTCATCTCACACCTACGCGAAAAAAAAAGTCAAACTCAAATGTTAGAAATCTAACAACCCTGAGCTGAACCACACAGTCTGCCTTAATAGCATCATGTAAGATGTAAATTAGGTATAAGAGCTCAATGTCACAAAAAGCCCAATCCACATTGGAATTGTAACTTTCGCAATGTAGTCGCTAAGACTTGAACCCTTAAACCCTTATGTGTTTTTGGAATCTAGTTAAAGATAAGTCGAACTACGAAAGTTTTACCTATGGCTTTCGGTTGTAAAGAGGCCGTCGACATGAAGGAGATCGTACGTTCGAGGATAGGTTGAGAACGCCTCACACCTACCAAAACAACAAATTGTTAGATATGTGAAGCCCTAGATTTTCTTTTCGAAAAAAGTTTTGAGGAGAGAGAAAGACAGATGAAACTGTGTCTAGCAGATATGGAATACCAACACAAACAAACACATTCATATAAAAACCACACAAGATTTATGGGTGTTTCCACTTACCAATCTTGGAAAGTTCCAACGAGACCACGATCAAACACCACGGGAAGTGTATTCGGAGCATACGAAGACACAACATTCATAACCCAAAGTGGATCCTCGATCAAAGCCGCAGCAAAACCACCATAAACCGTATTCATATCCATAACATTTCGGATCTTATTTGTTCCAAGAGCCGGAAGCAACTTCTTGTAATGCTTCACCCTACTCTTCCACTTACTATCATCATGCTTAAAAGCCCCATCACTTCCACCACGAACATCCGAAACACGTTCGGGTGCCACGTGCAATCTTTCGGGCCATTTTGCAATCGATTTCAAGCTCAATTTTGACTTTTTCGGGTCGGGGACAACAACACAAGGTCTCAATGGGGTATACCATCCGGAATCGGGCTCGGTTCCATCATCACATTTTGGTGGGTAGTTGTCGGGTGTATCGAGTTTTTTGTAGCAATTATTGTCGGATGATTTTTGCCACACGGCTATATCGTCTTTCTTGTTGTATAATTTGAAGCACATTGAAGTAAGAAGCTCGGTTAATTTGTCATAATCGGATTTTTGATCTTCGACTGTTGTGTTCCATCCTCTCCATCGGTTTTCGTAGTTCACGGGCGGGCCGGATAGGACCCAGAAACCGCCCGGACGGAGGATCCGGTTTACTTCAAGAAGGTAAATTCCACCTGAAAAAGTTTCATTGAGGAGTTTTATCAAACAGTTGGTGGGCATTATGTAAACTCTTAATGAAATAAAGCAAGATTGAGAAATTACCGAATTCCGCCCATGGGATCAGGCATCTAGAGCAATGAGCCATATCGAAAGAATTTGAAGGAAATGGAAGACGTTGAGTCGATATGATTCCAAGAATGGCGGGAATACCACGTTCAAGAGCGAACTGGACTTGGGCCTCATGGTTATCTCTTGGAGCAAGGGAGATCGTAAGAATTCCACGATCGAGCAAGTCACCTCCCCAACTAGCAACCTGCAGATCAAAATTCAAAAAAGTTTCAAGATTTGAGTATCTAAACACATTGAAATCCAAGATTTCTGAAATCTGATCAACATTTCGAAGCTTGGAAAACTCACCCCACAACCGGTATCAATGGCAGTACGAACAGTCCCGTCTTTCATTCCGGGAATTAGGTTTTGCATCAAATCAACATAAGCACTGACGCCATTAGGGAACATAGTCCCACCTCCAGGGAAGTAGAATTTCTCTCCTTCTTTCCTTAACCAATGCTGGTTAGACTTCTGTTTGTTGATCCAATCATATGGGACGTTCCTAAATTGACGACAAATTGAGAAAATTGATTACTTTTTGATCAAAGTTCAACGGAGAAAGACTATAAAGATCGCTAAAGATTGAATCTTTACCTGTACCAACATTCGTTTTTGCTCTTCGGCCATCTTATTGGCTCCTTGTAGCCATCAGGTGGTGGCACAAGGCATTCTTTCCTGTCGAAAGCTGGTGGACAGTGTCGCTCCATGAATGTAAGCCTGTGACGTCCGTATTTATTCCATCTCTGTTCACCAAAACCATAACACACAATCAAGTTAACTTCAAATCACTAATAAGTACTTGAATTTCCCTTTTGAAAATTGATTCAATGATTGAAAATAAGTAAACATTAGTTCATACATTCAAGAAATAGCAATATGTTTTTATTTATTTGTGTATTATAGGTGTAGCATCAAACTTTTATTTCATTCTATTACATCAATATACTTCTAATCTTTTTTCTTATTACAATATTGTAATTTGAATTTTTAACCATTCATAACATTATACTTTCAATTTTTTTCCTTCTTAGAATATTATAACAATGATCATTGTTTTGTATTTAGATGACATTGTTATAATTGAGGAGATTTTCAAAATACTACATAATTGATGCTACAAACGAATCCATAAAAGTGTGTCGGTATTTCTTGCATTTAACCTTAAAAAGACATAAAGTTTTATAATTATAAAAAATTTAAAATCACTCATTTTTTATTAGATCCAACTAATTTCTACCGATTTTCTTGATACCATAAGCATTGTCTAAATGAATATAAACACAAAAAGTGACATAAAACTAAAGTAGCACCATACCTTAGGATCCGTGCAAGGTGTGTAGTCTTGTAAATCAGCACTACATTGAGAAAACGAAACCGATTTCACTTGAATTGGAGTAGAAACAGTCTTTTTGGGAGATTCAACCGATTTCACAACTTCTTCAGTGACAAATGAGTTCTTTTCAGAACAAAAGATCCCACCAAGATAGAACGAAAATCCACACAATACAATGAACATTATCCCCATTGGTACAACCCTTGAACTTTTATCATTTGGCCTATAGGGCTTATCATCATCTTTTAGCTTCATTTTTCCCTTCTTCTAAGAAATCTTTCACACCTACTATCTGTTCACAAAATCAAGTCAAAGGTGGATCAGATATGGTCAAAGGTAACCGTTTGACTAAGGTATGTGAAGTCCTTGGTTTTCTTTATATACAATTCAAGATCCTAACTTTATTATGATACAAGAAAAACCCACATATGTTAGTAGTAGTTTAATGCTTAAAATTAAACATACGTGATCTAAACAAAGATTTTGGATCAAAAATGGTAAAAATAAGCAAGACAGGTTTGTAGATCACCGAGGTTACTAAATATGGAAACTTAGTTTCATGTGGTGAAGGACAGATCTAGCTCATGGGTACATAAATACTCGAAATATAGACAGCAAAGTGAAGTCAAGAAATAAGTGCAGATCTGATGGCAAAAAAGTAATTAAAAGAAAAAAAAATCAAGATCTGGTGGCAAATGGCGATTACTCATTACTACCGACTTTTTGGTTAACAAATGTCCATGTCAGAATAACTTTATGAACAACAACTCACATGAAATTTGGGCCCAAATTTCGGAAAAAAAAAGAAAAAAGTCAAGTAGGGACATATGTGTTTGTGCCCATGAGATCGAACAAAGATTAGAGTGTTACATAAGAAATGGACATCTCAGGTTCCTCACCTACCATTGAAGAAAGCTATTATCATGGAGTGGGGTGGGGGTAGGGGTAGGGGTACGGGTAGGGGGCTATCTTGATTGAAGTTATTTCATCTTTTGGTGTGATTCTTTGATTACCATCGCATTCAATCGATTGCTACTTTATTTTCTTAAAGAAAATAAGTGGATCTTGAAGATTAATCAAGTATGAAGTAAAAGTACATAATTCCAAACAAATCCCACTACGACGTAGTCAAATTTCAGCTGGAAATCATGAATTAAAGTCAAAAGTTTTTTGCTTTCCTTTTCTTTCAAGATCCGTATCAGTTAGTGATGAACTTCACATAAATGACAAATTCCTCAAGATTTTATGCAATTAGAGGAGAAAATGAAGTGAACCCATCTTTCGAAATCAGATCTAGAACACAAATCTGTAAACTTTCAATCAAACTAGATTTGGGTTTTTTGTCAAATTCGTTATAGTTCCATTTCAAGAAAGATCTGGGCAAGAACCCTAAAACATAGAAAAACAGAGCAAGAACAGAGGAGGAGTAAGTTAAGTACCTCGTGTAATGTGGAGAATTTCCTATCTTTTTGGGACAGATTAGTGAAGCATACGAAACCACGGGATTCAGTGGTTTCAGGAACAAAATCCAACAAAAATGGTGACAAATCTCACTGAAGGAGAGAGAAAGTTGGGGGTGGTGGGTGTTGTGATTGGTGAGAACTGAGAAGAGAAGTGTATCTCTGGCCTCACACACATAGAATGATCCCTACATGCATCTATATATAAATATGATGAGATGATAACCTTGAAAAGTTACTGGTTTTACACCTTCTGCGTTGGTGGGTTTGTTTTCCTAGATTTGCCAATTTTTATTTTTATTTTTATTTTAAAAGAAAAAGTTAAATGGAAATTCAATGTCTTTGGTACTCTTCTCACTACATGTGTCTTCATTCTACAATAGCTTATTAATTGAACATTAAATAAATCGACGTAACAAGTCCCCGTACAAACATTTTGGTGAAAAAAAAAAGAATTTAAGGATGTTTTTTTGTTTAGAAAGGGAAAATAATACAATTGTCAAAAAGTTGTATAATTGTATTCTTTGGTATAATATTTTTAAAGATGTTATTTAAGAGTCAAATATCGATTTGAGTTTTTGGAAAATTTGAGTTTTTGGGAAATTTTAAGCTCTACTTTTTAAGAAACAACTTGAAAAAAAGAAAAAGTTGCGATTCGCAAAATAGACTTTTAGCTCTTATATTATAAACAAAGCTCCAAATGCAACTTCAAGTAGCATTTAACATATATATATATATATATATATATATATATATATATATATATATATATATATATATATATATATATATATATATATATATATATATAACTAAAAGATTTCTACTAAAAGTTAGCAAATAGCTAACAAAAAAACTGAAAGGATTACGACTGAATAGATACATATATCTATTCATGTTTTCTAACCACTCTTTACACTTGACTACCAGTTTTTTTTATTACTATTCACATACTACGTAAGAGAATAATTGATAATCATAACTACTAAATAGTCATTTCTAATTAAAGCTTCCCAAAAAGCAATACCATTTATATACTTCCAATAGGAGAATATATGAGTAGGGTGATGGTGGAAATCCAGATTCTTTATGGATCATGTATGTTCATTTTCCGAACTAATATTCCATCCTTTGTCTGGGTTACAGGAAATTCAGTCTAGAATAATCCAAAAGGACATTTGTGTATCTAGGCACAGAACACAAGTCAAATCGTTAAAAGGTTATGAATTCGTGTAGAAGAAGAAGAACTGAGAATGGTATATGATGACTCAATTAAAGAGTTGTATTTATATTAGACATATTAGGGTTTTCGTCTTCTATATTAGTTAGGAAAATCATGAATTTAATGACATAATCAATGGTTAGCAAAATTGATAAGATTTATCAATTTTACCATAATCACCCATTAGAATCCGGTTTTTCCATAATCACCCATTAGGGTATTCGTCTTCTATATTAGTTAGGGACTACCGCCAGGGGCTCTTCCCCTTGGACCCCGCTAGGTGCGCTGCCCCTAGGACCCTACAAGGGGGCACAACCCCCTTTACCCTCGTCATTCTGTTGTACTAGCTTATAATTCGATCTTATATATGCATGCACTCTGCATTCTCCAAACATATAATATATAATACAAATGATAAGCCCCTTAGCTCACATATTAGTTCCAATTACATAAAATATCTGGTGACACTAAAATCACCAACAATCCTCCCCCATGTTAATGTAATCGATGAACTAACATAAATTTATCTAAACAAATCAAACCGGTACATCAATGAAAATATCAAAATGATTGAATTCTCATCTTAGTATCAAACATTTCAAATACTCGAGAATCAGGGTGTTCTAAGAATTGAACCCTTCAACCCTACTGAATACTTGAAAGTAAAATACATACTAGTTTATTAAACATTCTAGCGAAATACAACTTGACACTATTATAAAGGTGTGTATCATAATCCTCTCATGATTGTATCAAGGCCAAGTCCCCAACCTCTTTAAATGTGGATACACTTCACAATCACATAGGTAACTCCCTTACTTCATGTATTTGAATATACATTTTATCAAATGACTTATTAAGAGGTTAAACTTCAACATGGCTAACTTGCAGAACCAAACATGTACCTAGGATGTATACTTAATGTGTTCCAATCTATAAGTGTGAGCTTTCAACATTGAATTTAACTCCTAATGGCATATTAGAAAGGAATTGGGTCTCTCACCATTACAGAATTAAATGGACTTTAATCCCATCCCTATAATAGACTTGTGCACTAAGTCTCTTTTCAGACCTTTAGTCAAGTGATCTGCCAAATTTTGTTGCTGTTGTGACATGTTCGCAGATGGTTTGGATGTTGAATGATGGATCTGACTTGGGTGCTTGCATGAGAACACAATCACATAAGAATCGTTAAGGGACGACCGAGTGTTCTCCTGGGATGTCGCTTACACGATCAAGTTAGTTTTTGGAGAGAGAGAGAGAGAAAGAGAGAAATTTTAGGGTAATCTTCATAAGAGAGAAGATGGATCTCTTCCTTGAGATGGAAGATATCCATTTATACATGTTACTAACGGATCGTGGGGACCGTGCCTCGTGAGCGTGAAGCGTGGCCTCCTCTTACTAGGAGAGCTATTCACGCTAACTAACTGCCAGGTGAGTCAGTTATGGGCATCACCCGGGCTATTCGTTGCTTTCTCATTGGTTGTGAGTAAATGAGGATATCACATGGAATGTTCTTCCCTTGTGATGAGAAATGAGTTGCCGCTCCGACTTTGGCTCTCTTAGGCCAAGACCGGGTCTTAACTAAGGTAGTAACATCTCTGTTACATTTTCCTTCACATTTAACGTGACCGTTAGGTAACATTAACAAGTCCTTTAGACCAGTAGGCCTCTGCATTCGTGACGTAGCAGAGTTGTTTTAGGCTACTCACAGATACGTGGCGAGCTGCTATTGATATCCTATGCTGATGGTAGAGCGAAATCGTCGTTGCTCGGCAGTTTCATCATGAAGACAGTTCACTGCCCCTTTCTTTGTATTTAAGCCTATGCCTTCCTTGTCACATCCTCCTCACCTGTTACCTTGCTTTCTTTACGCTTCTTTTCGAAAGAAACCTTTTCGTTTTTTCCTCCAAACTCTTCTATGGCTACTTTTCACTCTTTGGGAAGAAATCTCACTGCTAAAGAGTAGGAATCTTTTCAATTCCAGTTCGGTTTTGTTCCTGAACACGTGGTGAAAATCCCCTTGCCTAATGCCTCTTTGTACAGTCTTCCTGAGAGCAAAGTCGGGATCTCAATCGCCTTGTTTAAGGTAGGTCTATGCTTGCCTACCACCGATTTCTTCAACTTGATCATCCGGGAATACGGGTTTTTAGTAAGAGAGTTGGACCCTATCGTTATAAACAAGATATTGGGCTTTGAACTCCTTTGTCGTGCGCTAGGCCACTTGCTAATCGTTCCTACTTTCAAGTACTTCTTTAAAGCCTCCACTCAGTCGGGACTCGAACCCTTTCTCGCTGATAGGAAGTCCTTATTCTTATCCACGATAAGAAGTCTAAAAAGAACTAGCAAGAGAAGTTCTCATGGGTGAACAACGATCTCGTGGTACTTAGTTATCCGAGAACTAAGGTGTACGTCGACCGTGCCCTAGCAATAGTAAGTATTGTTATGGTGCTACATCGATGTTAGTAAGTGTATTTCAGAATATTATGTTTCCTGCTTATGATTAAGTTATATGCCATTTGCATACCTTGGATGTTAGAGTAGTAGTTCGAAGATGTTTCCCTTTTGAGCCGGTTCTTAGGATGCAGTCACTATAGCAAGTGTGAAAGGGGCTCAGGAGGTATTATGTTAGTCTTTCAGAGTGGTTCAGATTCGGTATTGGTTAGTTTTGGAGCACTAGCAATAGTAAGTATTGGTTTTCAGCAGATCGGCCATTAGATGGAGTAAAGGATTGAGAATCCTTTTCAAGTTGTAAGCTGTAGGGATCTAGTTGAATCAAAGTGGGGGAGAACCACCCGAGTGGTCAAAAGCAGAAGTAAGTACAAAACTGGGATGAGTGTGCATCCTCGTTGAGAAGGAAATCAACCCAAGTGGCTGGTTGGATTAACGAGCATGTGAGCTGGAAGTTTGGGAAACTTCCCAATGATGAGTTCGTATATTCATGTTAGCTGATGGATGGTTTGGGAAACCAGGTCGGAGGATCGCCAGCAGGACTCGAGTGAGTCAGGATGTAGATTATGTGAACGTCTGGCATGGGATGCTTTTAGATTAGTAGTCAATGGTATAGTCTGCATGGAGAGTGTGGTAAGAATGTGGGATAGTCGCAGCATTCGTTAGTAGCCAGTCAGAGGAGTGTGGGTGAGGGCCCGTATCTCCTAGTTAGCGGAGTTTGGGCAAGGCCCATGTCTCCTAGTTAGCATGATAGAAATCAGGAAAGGATAGTTCGATGAGATTCAGTATGGAGTTGGCCGTCATAGCCCTAGAGACGTGAGACCTTGGGAGAGGTCGCTCCAAGATATAGTCGGGTGAGACCCATGGGAGAGGCCCGTATGTTGGTAGCAGTAAAGGTGGGACTTGGTAGAGGCCTTAGGGTCAGGTTAGGGGATCGAGGATCCCAGAGCATATAGAGTCAGAGTGGCAAGGTAGATAAAATAGTTGTAGATAGCTGAAGTTTCCTTCGGGAGTCGGTAGGAGCGACTGAGCGATTGAGATTGGGTTTAGTAACCAGTGGGAGTCCAGTAACCCAATTGATGGCAGATTAGTTGGGACTAGGGTGGTCTCGGTTCATCCAGAAGGCGGATAAGAGACAACAAAATCTTCATTTAGGGGAAGTAATGGTAAGAGAAGTTTGGTGTGGGGCAGCTAGTTAACCGAGAAGTGCTATGCCTCTTACAATAGGGTTAAATAATCTTAGAGGGAAGGGCTTGACCCTGTTGCGTAGTTCTCGTATGAGTCTAACCGTTGCAGGGATGAATCTTTTACTCGAAGCCTTAACTGATCCATTTCATTGGGATGGGTTTTCAGCACCAAGATATAGTAAGAGGAAGCATTTAGTGTGTATCAGTGAAGTAACCAGCACTGGGAGTGGCTGGAGGGGGTAGATTCAGCGAAGGGTATATCCTTCACAAAGATACAGAAGGTTGTTATTTATGGAAAGTTGCCTTGGGAAGGCCGGTGAACGCGCAAGGAAAATGGGGTGAACCCCTAGGATGTCAAACATAAGTACCCGGGGAGTACCGAAAGGATTGTCGGTTGGGTAGGAGCCGTGTTTTCAGGATTGTTGGTGGTTAGAGCGCTCTCGGGGTTCTTATCTTCAGGGATTATTTTGCGGAGAAACCGGACGAAAGACCAATGGTAGTGGTCCTTCAGGGATCGGACCCAGCAGGTGATGCATGCATCAGAAAGGAATGTTGTGAGCTGATTGTAGGATAGTTGGCTGTAGCGGACTTCGAGGATGAAGTCTAGTTTAAGTGGGGGAGAGTTGTAACGCACTATTCTGAAAGTATTTTTTATGGATTTTAGAGCCCGATGCTATGACGTTTCGGTCTTTTATGGATCTTGAAGTTTTTTATTGGAGAAGTTTTGGGCCGAGGTGTGCCGCTAGAAGCATAGGGCTTCTCGCCACCATTTCGTGGATATAAGGTCCGTCGAAAGCGGAATTAGAATGAAGGAGTTATAGCACTTTGAAGTTATTGACATTAATGGCCCCTTAATGAAAAAGTTGGCAAGGAGGACCATGCGTGCAAAGTGGAAGTCACGTGGGTACGCCCAGCGTATAAGAGAAATGGTCGCGGGTGCTTTTTGGCATACGCCCAACGTATGTCCAAAGTCTAGAAAACCCTAATTTAGGGTCAGGCATTATATAAGGAATGATATACCTCAAGGGTCAGCCTTCATTTTCACCCTTGGACAGCCACCACTAAACCCTAATCCTCCCTTGAGTGTTTTTTGAGCTTGGAGGCCCTTGGAGAGTATTCTAGTGTTGTAAGCCATTTTCTCAAGCAAGTGAAGAACAAGAAAGGTGGTGGACTGAAGGAGAAGATATAGATATGGCGTTTTTGCTCCATTCCAGACATTCTTGAGGTATAAAGTCTTGAACATGTCTCTTGAATGTTTAGATCTTCTTGGATGGAGTTTTTGGATGTTATAGGTCCCAAGATTGGACCTTTATGACTCAACTCGTTTTGTTAGACCTTGAGTTGCCATTTTCAGTTCTAAATGAGTCCCTAAGGTAGAAAGTTGCCACCTTGATGGTCCATTTGTGTTCATGCATGAGATCTAGCCCCTCTTATGGAAGTAGAATATCACTTTGGAGTTTAGGCTTGTTTGGGTCAAGTAAAGTCACCAAGTCAGTGACTTTGTGGGTTAAGACGTGGAAAAGGACCAGGATCTATAATGGTAGCTTTTAGATCTGAATATTAAGCACTTAATGGAAAGAGGGCTTAGTAGGAGGGTTATGCTAAGCGTAAGTGCAGGTACACCCAGCGTACACACCATCTTGGCTGTACGCTTAGTGTACATAGATGTACGCCCCGCGTACTCTGTCTGTATGGGCTATGTGTTATTAGGCCACGGATTGAGGGCACGTTTGGGTATTTGGGATTTGATGGGCCATTGGGAGTCGATTAATATGGGCCAAAAAAATGTTTTGGGCTTAGGGTAAGGCCCATTATAGGGGTTGGGCCCGATTTAGCAAATTGGGCCATTAGTGGGCTACTAGTGGGCTTGGGAAGCTTACCTAGTATTGGGCCCTAGTTTTGGGCCTTAGATATGGACCAAGTTGGACTAGCGGTAGAATGGTCATGTTACCCTATAATAGATTATTATATTGGACTAAGTAGTGTTTGGTATTGGTAGTTCGGGAAGCCGAAGGGTCAGCAGTTCAGGAATTTGCCAGTCAGCAGCCAGAGGAGTATCAGCAGGGTTCAACAGTACGAGGTGAGTCTCCTCATTGTGTGAATGGGTCTACAGCCACAATGTCGGCCCATGTAGTTTATGAGTAGGAAGACCCAGGGGTTAGCCCTCGGTATTGTATGCTAGTATGTGATTCTGGATCAAGGTTTGATGTCGGTCGGGTGCCCGAGGAATGTTTGTGTGATAGTTTATACTTGTTGTCTATGCGATACTCATATGTGCCTGGTGGGAAGGTGAATGTGGGCGAGGTCCCGTATCTCACCACTAGCAGAGTATGGACGAGGTTCCGTATCTCATTAGTAACAGAGCAGGATCGAGGCCCAATATAGGAGAGAGGTGAGTGTTGGTGGGGGCCCGTATCTCACTATCAGCAGGAGCGTGGACGGGGTTCCATGACTTGTCAGTAGCAGGATAGGGGCGAGGCCTTAGATCAGGAGTATAGTAGAGTTTGTTAGCCACTTGTTATGTGTTATGTTATATGTTTGTATGTGTTTAGCGGGCAACGCCCAGAGACAGGTGGGGCCTAAGAGAAACATATATGTATACTGAGCGGGGATCGAAGCCAGACGGGGCTTGATGCCGGATTCCTCCAGAGCCGGGCGGGGCCCGATGTAGCGGGCGAGGCCCGATGCTTGCAGTATGTGATTATATATGGTATGTGGTAGGTTGGGGAACTCACTAAGCTTCGTGCTTACGATTTTCAGTTTTGGTTTTAGGTACTTCCAGTAACGGAGGGAAGAGCTCGCGGTGATCGCATGGCACACACACCAAAGGAGTTTTTGTCACACCCCGCCCGTCGGCGGAAACACCGTGCAGTGTAACGTCATTTCTCGTATCATAGTTATCAACTTCCTGAAAACACATGCATTTAAAAATACGTCAACATAAAGTTGGTGAGTTCACAGGTTTTGACTACATATAAAAATAATACATTTTCGAAGTTTCAAAAGTATAGTTTTGAAAGTATCATTTTGACTCTCAAACATTTAGTTTATATGTTCTAGGTATAATGGTTTACTTACCAAATAAGTATATACCTATAAGCCTCATATATTATAAATATAAATGTTTGTAATTCCATACAAACTAAGTTGCTACGTATAAATCTTATTTCAATTCTATACGGGTAAGTAGGATAGGTATAGTGGTCTACTTATTATACAAGTAACATACCTACTGTTGGATTAGTGTCTAAGTCCATAACTATTTTGGTATGTACTTGACCCGATTATGAGCATGGTCCTTTTGGGTTGCCTTCACCATAGCAATATGTAGGATGAATTAAGGAGAGAGAGGTTTAAATATGATTTATTAATATATTATGAGAATAATATATTAAAGGAGAAATCATATTGTTTAAATAATATTAGTCAAGAATTAATTAAGAATTAATTTTGTGGCCAAAAGAGATTAATTAAATTTAGGGGACTTGACTGCGATTATTGGATAATTGAATTATTGGGCTAAGGAATGCTAAAGGAACAAGGGGTGAACGAAATTATGATGGAAGCCCATCATATTTTCGTCCATAGCCTTATCCAGATGGTTCCATGGGCTGCTTAGAGTTTAAGTTGTCCATTAGGGTTTTGACTGAAACCCTAGCAGCCCACACAAGTATATAAAGGACCCCTTAGGCCCCAAAAACGTGAACAACTGATTCTCTAGGGTTTCTAGTCGTTTTTGGAAGCCTCCTTTCTTCTCCTCTTCATCCAAGTTGCATAAGGTGTTTGTGACTCCATTAGAGGTGCAACATTTGAGGCACTAAGCTTTCTAAGGCCAATCCAAGCGAGGGATTGATTGTTATTGCTATATAACAATCAAAGGTAATTCTCTAAACCCTAATTCAGTTTATAATATGTTAGATCTAAGTTTATTAGTCTTGGATTCAACGCATGTACAATAGAGAAACCTAAATCCAAGCATTAGGGTTTGTATGAGCACATAGGATTGTTTCTTATGCATAAAACCCATCACCTACTAGATTCTTATACTTAGAGTATAAGTCTTTGGGAAAATTATACTTAACATTCATACTTGTATATCGACAAAGTATAATGTTTCTAAAGTTATGCTACCATGAGTCCGTAGCTGCGACTGTATGACTTAGTTTTATACCTCATATTATTATTACAATGATCGCACCTTGCGGTGGTACAAGGATTACACATTGCGGTAGTACAAGGATTACACCTTGCGGTCGTACAATGATTACAACTTGCGGTAGTACGACAACTATAATTAGAATTAAAAGCAAGTTTTATCTTGACATAAAACCAATAACAAAAACATATAACATACCTGGTTTTTATCTTGACATAAAACCAATAATAACAACATACTTATCAATTAACATATAGAACTTCCGAGTATAACTCTGGAACTATATCGCACACAACATATATATAGAATCCTAAGTATAACTCAAGATCTACATTAGTATACTACTATAACAATAACATGCTAAGAATTTGATAATAGTTGTATATATTCAAAATATTATTTTTAGAACAACTATATCCCGGTTATTATAACTATCTACGTTGATACTGATATACTATCATATAGACATAATAATAACGTATATATAATATTTAGCATGTGTTTTCCCCCGAAAATATTAGAAAGTGGGGCCGTGAAACTCACCTTAGTATCGTGATTTTATGTGATCTAAGCAGAAACGGTCAGCAGTACGAGGTCGTCGGGGTTCGGGAAGCGAAACGACTTCAGTAAACGAGAGAGAGAAAAGAAATGGTGTAAGGAGAGAGGAGGCCGGAATTGCTATTTATAGGCTGATTTTTGGACTCTCACGACGTGAGAATGATAGATTCACATCGTGAGCTATGGCAAGAGTCATCTGGTAGCTTTAACGCGTGTTTTCTAGCCTCGATTCGTGTCCTGCAGCGTCCTCACATCGTGAGAAAACCTAGCTCACGTTGTGAGATTTTGGGTTATCGTTCCGTAGACTTCTAGATGCAAAATGAGGCGGTTAGACTCCTCACGTCGTGAGTTTTTAGGCTCACATCGTGAGTCCAGTAAGATTAGGGTTTTTGACACGTGTCGTGCACTCAGACAGCTGTAACTTCGGAAGGTCATAACTTTTGCATACGAACTCCGTTTTTGACGTTCTGTATATCCACGTGTAGGTATTTACGAGCACTACAACTCTCTTTTAGACTCAGATAGCTAATTCTAAGCCTATTTTAAATTCCTTATGTTATAGAGATTTTATAGTGTTCGGTTTATCATAACTTCTTCATGCAAAGTCGGATTTAGATGTTCTGTATATTTTTGGAATCGTATTGACGTATACTTTGATTTATACCATAAATTATGTATGAAAGTTGATATTTATATTAGAATTATCATGAAATACATAGTGAGTTTATTACATTACTAGTTTAACAAAATCACATTACGTGATTGGCATAATCACATGTGATTGTTATTGACCTATTTTGACTAGTGTTACATTCTCCCCCCGTTGATAAAATTTCTTCCTGAAATTTATTTTTAACTAGATACCACCGATGGGTACTAGATAGCTTCCTTGCTTCCTATTACAATTGACCTACCATGACCTAACTTCCTTGACTCCTTAACTTTGGACATTTGGACATTCCTTATTGATATGTCCAATTTCACCACACTTAAAGCACGCTCTTCCTCCATCATAGCCTGTTCCAATGTTTGTTCCTTGATTTCCTGTTGTAGTTGTTGTGCTCCTGCAGTAATTGGCAGTGTGTCCCTTCTTTTTGCACTTCATGCAAATATAACATTCACCTGCATGCTGATGGTTACATTGACTGCACCATGAACAGTTACCTAGGTGATGATGATTACACTGAGTGCACCATGGGAGTTTTCCAACATACTTCCTTGGTTGTACGGGTGTTGTTGTTGTGGCTGCATAATTAGTTGCCACATCTTGTCTCTCCTCAGATGATTGTATGGGATTCTTCCCATTACATTTGCGCTTGTTCATTCCAGATTCGGGAGACTCAGCTATAAATCCCACTTGGATTTCTGTGCTGGTAAGCTGATGAGCTATACGCTTTGTACTGTCGTATGTTGTAGGCTTTGATGCGATCACCATTCGTTTTATTTGCGATGCTAGACCCCAGATATATCGGTCAATTTTCTTATATTCGGGGGTTACTAGTGCTGGACACATCACCACAAGATCATTGAATCTAGCGGTATAAGCATTTATCTCTGAACCCTTCATGGTTAGGGTCCACAGTTCTTGTTCCAACTTATGTATTTCCTCCCTGGGACAATACTCCTCTACTAGAATCCTCTTCAGCTCTTCCCATTGCATGGAATTGTCGGCATCAATACCCGTTGTATTCACATGGTTGTTCCACCATGTAAGTGATGCATCAACGAAGGTACACACAGCAAATCGTACCTTACATTCGTCAGGACATAAGCTTATTTGAAATACTGATTCTGTCTTTTCAATCCACTGGGTCAAGCTAACGATCCCTTCCGTTCCATGGAAACTCTTAGGTTTGCAATTCATAAAATCCTTGTAGGTACACATTCTGGCGGTCCTTACATTGCCTTCGTTTCTAACTCCTCCTCTTGTGACATTAGCAAGAGCCGCAACGATTCTCTGAGCTATAATTTCTTCAAGTTCTACTGAACTTATTGTAGGGTTTGTTTCTGGTGGTGGTGGTTGCGGTTGTTGTTGTTCTGGTTCTGGTCGTTGGTTTAGGTTTAGACGAGCACTACTTCTTCTAGGCATTTTGTTTAGTTCCTATACATTTTAGATCACCAAGTGTTTAGTCTATCAAATATTACTCCCAATTTAAATAGTTCATATGATCTGATCATAATAAAATATAGTTGTACACATACACCTAGTTGTGATAAGATCTATGCACATATAAACTTTAGTTGGAATATCTGATCTAAATCCTTGAGATCAAAAGCATTCCGGGTATTTAGGTGTATTATCATCGCGAGTCCGAGTCTTCATATATGACTCTATATTTATTATTTGTTGTATTCATGCTCTATTAATTATTGTTTGTTACTTCAGGTCTATCTGATAAGGCACCGGCCAGTTAGGACAGTCGGTGGGCAGGATCATTTTAGCATATAGCCGTTCTGAAATCCAGCAACCCAAATCGACATGTCTATCCTGTCACCGCTCCCGTAAGTAGTCCGTCAGTAGAATAATTAATAATACTTTTTATTATAGGCTAAGGCATATACCTAAACCTAACAGAGTAAGCCCTAAACTATAGTCGTGCCCTCCTAAGAAAGTACTAATTCACTATAGTTAATAGCTCTGATACCAATCTGTAACACCCCGGCCGTTGGCGGAAACACCGGGCAGTGTAACGTCATTCCTCGTATCATAGTTATCAACTTCCTAAAAACACATGCATTTAAAAATATGTCAACATAAAGTTGGTGAGTTCACAGGTTTTGACTCCATATAAAAATAATACATTTTCGAAGTTTCAAAAGTATAGTTTTGAAAGTATCATTTTGACTCTCAAACATTTAGTCTATATGTTCTAGGTATAATGGTTTACTTACCAAATAAGTATATACCTATAAGTCTCATATATTATAAATATAAATGTTTGTAATTCCATACAAACTAAGTTGCTACGTATAAATCTTATTTCAATTCTATAAGAGTAAGTAGGATAGGTATAGTGGTCTACTTATTATACAAGTAACATACCTACTAGATTCTTATACTTAGAGTATAAGTCTTTGGGAAACTTATACTTAACATTCATACTTGTATATCGACAAAGTATAATGCTTCTAAAGTTATGCTACCATGAGTCCGTAGCTGTGACTGTATGACTTAGTTTTATACCTCTTATTATTATTACATGGATCACACCTTGCGGTGGTACAAGGATTACACCTTGCGGTCGTACAAGGATTACAACTTGCGGTAGTACGACAACTATAATTAGAATTAAAAACAAGTTTTATCTTGACATAAAACCAATAACAAAAACATATAACATACCTGGTTATTATCTTGATATAAAACCAATAATAACAACATACTTATCAATTAACATATAGAACTTCCGAGTATAACTCTGGAACTATATCGCACACAACATATATATAGAATCCTAAGTATAACTCAAGATCTACATTAGCATACTACTATAACAATAACATGCTAAGAAGTTGATAATAGTTGTATATATTCAAAATATTATTTTTAGAACAACTATATCCTGGTTATTATAACTATCTACGTTGATACTGATATACTATCATATAGACATAATAATAACGTATATATAATATTTAGCATGTGTTTTCCCCCGAAAATATTAGAAAGTGGGGCCGTGAAACTAACCTTAGTATCGTGATTTTATGTGATCTAAGAAGAAACGGTCAGCAGTACGAGGTCGTCGGGGTTCGGGAAGCAAAACGGCTTCAGTAAACGAGAGAGAGAAAAGAAATGGTGTAAGGAGAGAGGAGGCCAGACTTGCTATTTATAGGCTGATTTTTGGCCTCTCACGACGTGAGAATGATAGATTCATGTCGTGAGCTATGGCAAGAGTCATCTGGTAGCTTTAACGCGTGTTTTCTAGCCTCGATTCATGTCCTGCAGCGTCCTCACATCATGAGAAAACCTAGCTCACGTTGTGAGATTTTGGGTTATCGTTCCGTAGACTTCTAGATGCAAAATGAGGCGGTTAGACTCCTCACGTCGTGAGTTTTTAGGCTCACGTCGTGAGTCCAGTAAGATTAGGGTTTCTGACACGTGTCGTGCACTCAGACAGTTGTAACTTCGGAAGGTCGTAACTTTTGCATACGAACTCCGTTTTTGACGTTCTTTATATCCACGCGTAGGTATTTACGAGCAATACAACTCTATTTTAGACTCAAATAGCTAATTCTAAGCATATTTTAAATTCCTTATGTTATAGAGATTTTATAGTGTTCGGTTTATCATAACTTCTTCATGCAAAGTCGGATTTAGATGTTCTCTATATTTTTGGAATCGTATGGACGTATACTTTGATTTATACCATAAATTATGTTTGAAAGTTCATATTTATATTAGAATTATCATGAAATACATAGTGAGTTTATTACATTACTAGTTTAACAAAATCACATTACGTGATTGGCATAATCACATGTGATTGTTATTGACATATTTTGACTAGTGTTACAGTTTTAGCTTGGCATGTTTACTCTGATAAAATAAAATAATGTTTTAGACATGATACTCTGATGTGATATGTTTTGAATGAATGGTTGACACTTGTGGTTTTATTATTAAATTAAAAACGAAATTTTTGGTCATGATTTTTGGGATGTTACAGATATGGTAGGATGTGGCCCGTGGTGTGGCCACATCATTTAATGTGCAACACAATTGGATGGCAAGCTCGGCGTAGTCAAGTAATCACCATGACATGGTGGCATTAGATTCCCAAACCCTAGAGTTCAGGCCTTGGGTCCTATTTAAGCAAGATGTTGGTTAAGGTTTTGCCTGATTTCATCCTCCCCCTCCTCAAAAGCAAACCCTTGCCCCATCTTAAGTGATCATGGTGTTTATGTGGTTTTCTTAATGTTTTAAGCCTTTGAGTGAAATGGGAGAAGAAGGTGGTGAGGTTTTTGATTTAAGGGTTGTTCTACTGCAAACTTAGACCTCCTGTATCTTGAGGAGCTTTGTAAAGTATAAAGTTTCCACATTTATCATTCATGTTTCTCATTCATGCTTTGAGGTCCTATTGAATCGTCTAGAGGGGTAGTTGCCCATTTTTACGACCGGTTTGTGTGGAATAATATGATCTTGAGATTTAATGATGATAAAAATATGAAGAACACAATAAGATCAGAAATCCGATAATTTTACTAGATAAAAGAGTAATAAAATATGACAATACAAGAGCACTTGGTGGGATAGATCCTACCACACTCTCTCTAACTAGAGAACTATATTGTGATGTACACATATAAAAATGACCATATTTCTCTATTTATAGAGAGTGATAACTTACAATACAACAAAGGTAATAAAATAACCTAACTTATCACTCATAATTTGTAAAGCATTTCCATGCTCCAATAATCTTTCCCTAAATGATCGCAAATGATGAGGGATAAAAATACAATGATAAAAGGCTAAAATGCACCGTAACCGACTAGCAAGTGCGGTAATAAAAATGAAGCATAATGAGAACCAAATGCTAAAATGTCTCTGAAACTCTGAAGTGTTTGTGATCTCTGATGTTGGCCATGAATCTCTAATCGGTAAAGGTCTTCAGCTTCAACATCATCACTCTTGAGGCTGGAAAATAAGATCCAAATCTTCAAACTCATCACAAGCACAATTATAAAGTAGAGTTCCAATCAGAAAAGCACTTCGGCTTCAAGAAGTCTGAAACATCTCTAGTTCTCGAATCATAATACACCTAAATTCTTCAAATAATAACCTGCTAAAAATATGAAACATCGTGTGATAGAGTCTGAATAATAAATAATCTGGATTCGAGAAACATCTAGTAATGCCAAACATTTGATCCGTGAAGACCAAAAGTCATTGACACGTCGTATCACTAAATAAATCATCGTCTTCAGAAGTCTTCGAAAATCCAAGCTCAAACAATCATAAAAACATATCCAGATGATAACATAATATTCTCTCCCTATTTTTGATAACCAATGACCGAATATCAAAAATAAATAAATCAATCTAGACGGAGAGTGTTGGATACCAAGAGCTTGGCATGCTCTCCCTAGATGTATGAAGGATCTCGATGAAACACGAGAATGAGAGTTAAATAAATACTCTCCGATCATAAGTAGCCAGTTGATTATGTCGCTGAAAACTGTCTGAACAAGTACTAAAGTAACAAAAGGAACTACACATGAAAAATATCTACTCTGCTGAGAAATGTTGATGTACCCAAACTATCGTGCCGAAACTCCTGAAGTTGTCTTCAATAAATAAAATCCACATGCTAAAGATACATGGTTCGTCAACCGAAGATCAAGAGCGACAAGTAATAAAAAGTCTTCATGAAGCAAAGATTATGTCTTCAATAAATAAAGTCCACATGCTAAAGATACATGGTTCGTCAACCGAAGATCAAGAGCGACAAGTAATAAAAAGTCTTCATGAAGCAAAGATTATGAAGCAACTTTGTTGATCAGACGCCACTGCGGTGCAAACATCGTGAAGAAAAATATGATGTCCGACTATGGTATGGAGGATAGCCGGTCCAAAGACACTGATCCAAAAACTGTTGGTTGATGAACCTTTATTAAAGAGCAATCCTCATGGAAAGAATAAAATTCTTCCAATATAATCAGCAATAAGTAATCCAATGTGACGATGGAAGAATGAGTAAATATCTAATAATAATCTCTTTCGTGGAGACAATAAATTGAATCTTGTAAAAATTATTTTTCACAAAAGTGCTTCTGATCGTAGGTTGGGTTGTGGCAAAAATTGGTGTTAAAATAAAATAATTGGTTTTAAAATAAAATAAAGAAATAAATTGGTTTTAATAAAAAAAGGCTAAGGTATTTGTTGGGTTTCAGCAAAAAAATTGGCTAATAAAAAATTGGATGAAAAAAAATTGGCTAAAAAATTGGTGTTAAAAAAAATAAATGAGTGTTAATTAAAAAATATGGCTGAGAGGGGCTGATTTTCAAGGGGAGGAGGTGGGACACCAGGAGGGAGGCCTGAGGAGGAAGGAGGTTGTGGTATGAGAGGGGTAAGGACCAAGGAGTTGATAGGCGAGGAGGGTTAAGTACTGAGGAGGGAGGGCTACTGAGGAGTGCTGAGATGTGATATCGAAGACTGAAGTCTCCGACTTGAGAAAGGTAAGAATAGAAGGGTCTCTGGTATGAGGTCTTCGGTGTATTCAGATGAGAGGGAACAGAGAGGTTTCTTAACCGAGGACCTCTCAGCAGACTTTGGATATAGCTTTCAACTCTTCGATATGGAGTTTATCTCCTAGGGCAAGGCAAGTATTTGTCAGTTATTGGTCCTCGGTATTAGGCTCCAAGGTTGAGAGGGCTGACGAAGAAAAGAGCCTTTTTTTCATGAAATTTTGATACCGTAGAGTCTGTATCTTCAGGTTTAATCAAGAGTATCTTTCCTAAAGTATATGGGGACAAAATGGAGTATTAGGAAGGGTCAAATGTGACAACTAGGAAATTTTGGGTCAGACCAAGCCTAAGGGGTCTGGTGTATAAGTGTATCCACAATATATATCTATGTAACTTTTTGCAATAATGTTATTTGAAAGCCAAGATGGCACCATTTGTATGATTAAAGATATTATCCACTTGGAAATTTATGTTGACATAAACCTTGAAAGATCAATGCAAATCAATCAAGAATCAAATAGTTTTAACATAACAACATGTATTTATGCAAGGACCTTGAGTTCTCAAGTTGTAAGGCCATCATCCTTGTGATCTATATTACTCAAAACCAAAATTACAATGTCTAGGAAACATTAAAACGGAAAACACACCCTATGGACCCACTAAGGCCGAAAACACACCTTAAGGATCCACTAAGGCTGAGTTCACCATAGGAAAAGGCCTAGGACCGAAATCAAATAGTGAAGTCAAGCCTAGGACCGAAATCCCATGTGATTTTGGTCATACTAGGATATTTTAAAGAGGTTTGCGGTCTAGGATAAGGAAAAAGGCAAGGAAAGTTGACTTTAGGATTTGAAATTTCACCCATTTCCAATAAAATCACCGTATCCCACGTATTACCCACCAAATATCCATACTTTAACCTCCAGATAACCAAGTAAATATATTATCAATCTCCTTTCTTTTATTAAGGACAAAATCATCCCCTCCCATACCACAAATTCCATTCCACTTACTGTCAAATTCCAATTGCTCTCAAGAGATCAAGCTTCAAGCTTTCAAGAGGCTTATTTCTTCAAACATTTTCCTAGGTTTGGTAAGTAAATTCGAGACTTCTTAGCATCCTTTACAATCCTATGTTTAGTTCATTCCATTTACACACTCTAAATGTGTTAGAACACTTAGGATAAAGCCATCTCCAAGGAAGTTCATCCATTCCAGTCAAGAGTTTAGGCTTGGAATCTTCTCAACACCTCTTCAAATCCACCTACCAAAACCACTCAAGGTATGTTATGTGAACAAATGAGAAAATAATGACTTTTGTGATAAAAGGAAATTTTCTACCAAGAATGAGTATTCATAACTATTCTAAGACATTATTCTCTTGGGATTTAAGCCAAATTATGAATATTCTAAACCTATTATTTTGTATAACAAAATGTATAAATGGGTTTACATTTCACTAACTCTACAACTTTTTCAGCAAAACTATAATGGGTATAGTTTGGGGTTCATTGAAACTAGCTATCACTTTTCGTGCATTTCACAGTTAAATATTTCAAACTACAACGATGTCACTCTATAACACTACTATAAAAAGGAAATGCTTCTACATACAAAGAAAAGATTTTCATTACATTACATGGAAACCGTTGGTACAGTTTGTGAGACACACTCTCTTCATGTACTTTACCTAAAGTACACCTTAAGTCCTACATTGTAACCAGAGTTTCCTGGAGGGAGAGCGAGACCGGTGTGTATAGATCTATACGGGATTGACAACCCCACACCTAAGCAGTTTGCTATAGTTAGACCGGATGTCTAGGGTGAAACATGTCTACCAACTTCGACGCCTGAAGAACGTCGTACATGCCACTAGTCATATAAAGTATGGTTATAATAACTCACATAAGGTATTGATAATCATTTGGTTTACAGGGCTAATGCATCTTCATTCAGTTTTATAAAATAAATAAAGCTATATGAGACTACTTTACAGTCTAGAACTACTTAGATTTTTGATCTTAGGGTTTTAAGACTGCATCTTACATTTAAGAAAATATTAGATTTTCTGGAAAACTTTACGCTATCATTTAGAAGGAAACATTACAAATTTTATTCATACAAAAACACTTATGAACTCGACAACTTAAATGTTGACGCTTTTGAAAACTGCTTGTATTCTCAGGAAACCAGTGAATAGGTATGAAGAAAACATTTCGAGGACAGGTGTCACTACATCATTATTTCTACTTTTTAATTATTTTTACTTTTTAATTATTTTTACTTAACTTTTAAGTAAACAAATTCTCTAAACAGTGTAAATTGTATTCTCAATGTATGAATGTTTGTGATGCTATGATTCATTTGTATTCAATTGTTATGACACTTTACATGAAGCACTCCATCCGCCCCCAGACGTTTCCGCCCTTCTAGTTTGGGGTTGTGACAGATCAGTATCAGAGCATTGTTTATAGTGAACTAATATATCAAACCATACAAGATATACAACTGTAAATACAATGGGGGCTAAAACACTCTACTAAAAGTGTACTTTAACAAAATATAAGTATTTTATAAAAGTGTACATACATACATGCATATTAGAAATAGTATTATAATAAGGAGTATTTAGAGGAGTTGGACATCATGATTAAACTTAGACAGCTATGTAATCATATCTAGGGTAAGTATAACCTGATCAACTATATTTATTCGAGATATGACCAACATGTGTTTAGGAATGGTCGTGGTGGACAACAAATCTAAAGTTTACTAACCCTATATATATATATATATATATATATATATATATATATATATATATATATATATATATATATATATGTATATACCAAGAAGCTATAGGATCAAACATAAACAATTAAACTACTATAGGAGTATTTTAGAATACATGCAATTAGACTTTTCATGCATTTCTCACCATCTTGTACATACATCATGGCAGAATTCCATGCACCATGAGACCCATATTTCCCTGACCAGGGAAATGGAGGTTGGATAAAAGAGGATCCTGAAGAGGATCCCGAGGAGATCATGGAAGAGGAGCCCGAAGAAGAAGAATTTGAGGAAGAGCTAGAGGAAGAGGAAGAGGAAGAGGAAGAGGAAGAAGAATAGGAGGAATTCGATGTGGAGTCCGAAGTCATAAACCCTCCTTACGTCGCACGAGTCCCTGCACACCATTTAGGCTACAACGGACCTACGCCTCGCTGGGCAGAAGATCTGGAGAGATGGAGCTGGCACCAGCACCAATGCCCTACTTTCAGCATGGAGCGAGGTTTTTATAACCTCAGCCATGGGGGACCAGCCGACAGAGCCCTCCCAGTCATGATCTAGTAGATCACAAACCTTGGTGACCAGAACAGGGCAATGGCGAATCACAATTCTGGAGTTGGGAGCCGCTGCAGAGGTCATAGACGCGCGGACTCGAGAATTAGAGAGAGACTACTATCCCATGGATAGTCTCATTAAGGACCTTACTGTTGGATTAGTGTCTAAGTCCATAACTATTTTGGTATGTACTTGACCCGATTATGAGCATGGTCCTTTTGGGTTGCCTTCACCATAGCAATATGTAGGATGAATAAAGGAGAGAAAGGTTTAATTATGATTTATTAATATATTATGAGAATAATATATTAAAGGAGAAATCATATTGTTTAATTAATATTAGTCAATAATTAATTAAGAATTAATTTTGTGGCTAAAAAAGATTAATTAAACTTAGGGGACTAGAATTGTAATTATAAGATAATTGCAATTGGGCTATGGATCACCTTGGAATAATAGGTTGGACGAATTCTATGGGGAAGCCCATTAGAAATCGTCCAAGACATGTTCCAAAAGGGGTCCATGGGCTTCTTAGGGCTTAAGCAGTCAAATTAGGGTTTCCTTGTTTGATAACCCTAATAACCTAATGTCACACCCCAAAACCAAGAATGGCGGAAATGTTCCGAGGTGGAGGACGTCTTGTGAAGTATCACAACAGTTTAAAGTAGTAAACAAGCAACAACATCCGCCATTGTATTAAAAGTAAAGTTTTAATACATGTGTGTTCTTTCATAATGTACAACAATAAAATGAATAATCAAAATAAGACGAGTCTTGTCTGTGCTCCGTCTTCTCAAAGCCTGGCCATCATACCTGTCTAACTGGTGACCTGAGAATACAAGTTATTTTGAAAGCGAGTATCAGCCTAAAGCTGGTGAATTCATAAGTATTTAAGTGTCATTGTCTTGTTTTGGAAAGCTGTTATGAATGCCTTGTAAATCTTTAAATGAAACAATTGATATAAGTATGAAAACCCTAGAAAATCCCTTATTTCTTACTAGTATGCAATGTAGTCTTCTACCAAGACCCGAATGTTTTGCTATGAAAATGATAGTTTTTCCTTCTTTTTTACTATTACAAACAGTACTTAGGCTAACTCATCGTTTATGTGAATGTATCACAAAATAAAGTAAACTGGAAAAGAATATAATAGTCTTCTACCAAGACCTGAATGTTTTGCTACGATAATGATAGTTTTTCCTTTCTATTGACTACTACTAAAAGTACTTAGTCTAACTCCTCGTTTATGTGAATGTATCACAAAATAAAGTAATAGGAAAATATACTAATGTAATTGTTATCCTTTGGTACTAGGACTAAGACGACATCGCGGTAAGCGAAATGTATAACCTAATGAACATCCGTAGATTGTTCAATTGTCCTCTGTAGCTACAGCAGGGGGGAGGAAGGGTTAGTCCCGTAATCGATTCCCTAATATAAGTATTAACCGTAGGCATTCATAGATGTTCATCAACCTCTATAGCGAACAGTAGGCTTGAGGAATGGTTAGTCCCGTAACTGTATTCTAATATAAGTAGTAAGCATAGGCATCCGTAGATGTTCATCAACCACTGGTGCTAATCAGCTGGGCTTCAGAATGGTTATTCCCGTCTAGATAATCCGTTGAACTGGGATAGGCAGGACAATTTACATAGAAGGTACTAATAAATCATCCTAATGAATCGAGGTACAAGTATCCATGTAAATGTATACAGGAAGATGTATCTACGTAAACGTTCTCATGTAATGTATTCATGTAAGGTACTCACGTAATGTATTCATGTAAGGTTCTCATGTAATGAATTCATGTAAGGTACTCATGTAATGTATTCATGTAAGGTTCTCATGTAATCTATTCATGTAAGGTACTCATGTAATGTATTCATGTAAGGTTCTCATGTAATGTATAGTGTAGACTCATGAATGAACTGACTCTGATGTAATTCCTTGTAATAGGAATAATGTTATGTATCTCCTAACTATCCTTATAATAGTTAACTGGAAGGTAATTGATTGTCCATACAGTTTTATACACCATTGCTATACAAGGGTGAGGGAAACTGAATGAAGGATGAAAACTATAACATCAATACATATATATAAGAACATCAGTGTATATATATATATAGTTTTGTTCAAGAAGGTAAAAATGGTTTTGTAATATATCTATGAGTTTTGAACAATAATTAACAATGACTTGATGTCATTTTAATAAACATTTCAAATGTAATACTTTTGCTACCAAGGTATTTTTAAGATATAAAACCATTTCATGCATCACATATTGTAGTATGTGAAATCTGCTGAATGAAAAAACAGTTATAAATACATATGATTGATTTAATAACATGTTGTTTTCTACCTATATTCCCTAATATAAGTATTTAAAATCATTTAAAACATTGATTAAGGGGTATGAACTCACCTGTTGTGAGTGGTTCTAGCGTGTATGCGTGTAGGGATGAGAAGTTCCACGAATGAAGTCCCGAGACACAATAAGTCCTAAATGACATATAAGGACACATATTGACATGAATATAGTGTTTAAAACATCTATATGAAAGGAAACACCTTCCGGGACTAGGAAACACCTTGACCAAGTGTTGGAATCACATCTAATTCAACATACGAAGGTATAAAGGCACTCACATGGGTTTACTACCATGAGTTCACGGCCCAAGGGAGTTTATGGCCGTGAACTCATGGATACTCATGTGGGAATGCAAGCTTGAAGGCTAGGGTATGATTTAGGGACATTAGCTCTAACCTAGGATGAAGAAAAACCAACTTTCCTTGGAGTTTTAAGGAGTTCACGGCCCTAATGAGTTTACTGCCATAAACTCATTGCCATTTATGTTTATGAGGGTCCTAAAGGTTATAGGGAAGCATCCTAATTTCAAGCCTAAGCCTTAGGAAGTGTTTGTGGCATCAAAACACCCCTATCTTGAGTTTACGGCCCATGGACCATTTGGTCATGTGTTTGCGGCCGTAAACACTCATGGATGTTGATATTTTCATTGTTTTGGGTCCTAGACACATCAAGGTAAAGTGGTATGTTTGTCTCTTGGATTAATGAAGGCATTTAGGGCATTTTGGCAACCTAAAATGGAGTTCACGTCCCAAGAACATCCTTGGCTGTGAACTCACTTTCAACCCTTGATTCTTAGTGTTTTGGATGTCTAAACAAGCCATAGGTAGTCTCTAGGTTCCGTTCCAAAGTTTGGAGGGACATTGGGCACACTTTTGGCCCTAAATTTAGTGTTCACGGTTCAAGAAGATCTTGGGCCGTGAACACCATTTCCTTGGTGTTTTGAGGTTGTTTTCTATCCCTAAACTCATTAGTGTACTAGTCAAACTGGTTTCATGGCTTAAGGAAGGACTAGGCACCATTTGGCCCTTATAAAAGAGTTTACTCCCCAAGTGTTCTTGGGCGGTAAACTCTCAAATCTTGGGGTTTTGATCCGATTTTGACATTATTAAGCACAATCAAAGCTATATAATACAACTAGATGGAAGTACTCACGATTTGGGATGAAAACCTGAAGATCCGTGAGAGAGAATTCGACTTTTCTCTAGTTGGAAATGTAACTAATGAATAAATATGGTTCAGAATCCTATATATAGTCCTGGGATTTTTGGCAGAAAATATTTTATTCACGGAATGTACTCTAATATCATAAAGTTTTGGAATAACAGTGTTGCACAAAACCCTAGTGCATCCACTCTCCTGATATCTCCTTAAGTGTAAATCCTGAAATACTCCAACTTATACCCAAAAGTCTGGAATTTCACTGTAACTGTTCTAACTTTTATTGACTTGATATGGTTTGTTCATAATGGAAATTTCGGGTTGTCACATCATCCCCCTGTTAGAGGGAATTTCGTCCCGAAATTAGAATCTATGTAAGGAAGTAGGTAGAAGTGATCGAGTTGTGAGGTGGAAACTTCCTAATCGATTGGTTCTCACGCTCATAAGTGAATCCGGGTCCTCGGTTGGTATTCCAACGAACCTTCACTAACGGGCGACGACGTTGCTTCGATCGCTTGACCTCTCGGTCGAGGTTCAGTACGGTTCAAATACGAAGGTGAGGATCTCGTAAATCTCAATCTCGTTGAGTGGCTTACGAGAGTCCTAACGGAATGGTACGGTTTAAAAATTGAGACGCGAAGAGTAAAATGTACGTTATTGAGTTCGCGGAGTAGGTCTAGTCTGTGAGATACAGGACCGATTTTGGTAAGAATCTCGGAGGTCCTAACTATATTTGATTTAGCCTTACACGCTTTACGAAGCATGTTAAGCCTTTCCCAGAGTGAGACTCCCTAAAGAATTTGGTCTCTCACTTGGAATTCCAAAGGTTCCTTCCCTCGCTTAACTTCCCAGTCAAGGGACACCCTTTGTCGAGTCAAAGTCGAAAGGGTTTCTATAATTTGTGAGGAGTTATGAATGGACTACGATAGTAGGTCTACACGACCTAGAATTAGGCGGATTTCTGTTGGCGTCTCTGGTGTTGACAAATTGTCGACAGTTTTGACAAATTGAAAGAGTAGTCAAAAATTCCCATGTCACTAGCGATGTGTCTTAGGAACCTGACTCTTCAATTTCAAAACTCGTGTTTAGAGAACTTCGCGAAAGTTCCTCTAAAGGTAATGTTTCTATGGGTTCTTTCTTACTACGAGGGTAGATAAGTAAGTCATTACATGGAGAAATGACAAACTGATCCCAGTAAGAAAGACGTACCCTACTCATTTAGCTCATGAATACTATGGGCGTATTGGTCCTATCCGAGGGGTATCACTACGGACTCGAAGTGTCCGCATCGAGTTCGGGGGTAGTCTTCAGGACATCCTTCCTTATCACTCGAACTGGTGATATTCGGATCTCAGGTCCAATTCTGAAAGTAATTATTTCCCTGCGTTTGCTCAATTAACTCATCTATGCGAGGCAGAGATAACTATTTCTAAAAGAAATCTTAACGAAGTCCTCGATCGTCGAGGTACATATGACGCACTCCGTCAACTTCCGGTAAGAATAAGATCGGAGCTCTCAAGGGTGAGAAGCCTGGTCTTCTAATTCTTTTGTTGAGTAGTTCGCTGTGTTGTCCGGGCTGTTCTTGTATCTCCGTAGGTGTTTAGACTGTAAGGCGATCTGGTTATAAGAGTCATACTGGGTTCTAAGTTTGTTCCTATGCCAATGCAATTACTCATACTCTTTGGCAGTCTCCGTCCTGAAGTTCATATTAGAATTCATACATGGTTCAATGATCACAATCTCGTGTATACGAGTCGTAGATAATTAAGATTGAAAAGGTAGTCGATTAACTGATTCTTCCTTAATCTCACATCCCATCGAGGGAAAAGAAGTTAAAGTGGAATCATCAATTCTAGACCTTTAGAACATTGATTATATATGACTCTCATGTATACATTCTTTAGTGATAGATCAACCGTATGAATCCTTGAATTGAACTTGACGTACTGCACGAGTGATACTGTGGGGATTCCTTCGGAAAGGAAAAGAACTATAAGGTACTCCATGCATGAGTACCTCGGTGTTCTGATATGACGACTTCGCTAAAAGACATTTACTGAGAAAGAGATGTACTTATGAAGGTGGTATTGTGAGGATCAAATTTACTCGAGTCGTATGATAAAGTGGGAAACATATGGAAACTAAAGACATTAGATTTGAACATAAGGCGTTACAGACCAAAACACAACAATGCAATCAGTAACAGAGTTATTGTACTTTTAGATTTACTACAAGACTATTGCTGCGAACAAGGTATACTACAAAATACAAGTATACGCAGCACGAGCATCCCTAAATGGACGAGATCTCGCAAAAGATAAGACTCTGGTTGCACTAGTTTTGGATAGTTTATAAGTGTGTTACAACGAAACGCCTTAATTACATTAACGTGGATCCGGAGTAGTCTCTCTTGCGGCGGTGGTCGGTAGCATACTGCCGTCTGTGCTAGCATTTGCTGTATCTGGGCAGTTCCTTCTGTAGTGACCTACCTTGCCACAACCGTAGCAAGCTTGGTTTACACTGGTGCTGGGCACTTGGTTGTTCGGCCTTGTTAGGCTCTTGTAGTAACGCTTGGTGTGCCCCTTTCTGTTGCAGTTTGAGCATTGCTTCTCCCTACAAAGGCCATGGTGGTGATAACTGCATTGGATGAATTTTGGGAGATTTCCAACATAAAGTTTGGCTGGTTTAGGGACAATTGGGATACTAGAAGGAAAGGTAGTTTGAGGTATAGATGTCGTGGCTATGAAAGTTGTTACTGGTGGTTGTTTCCTATTCGCCCTTCGAAGCGATTTGTCCTTAGATTTAGCCAAAGACTTCCGTTTGTTACACTTGGTTTTGGGACTCGGGGTGTCATGATAGTTTGCTGCTCGTTGAGGTGCTTGATTGTTACTCATATTGGAATTTCTGTTAACAATCCTACCATCGTTTGCGTTGTTAGCGTTAAGGTGGGTCAGAATAGCTGACACGGCAGCCGAGACTGCAGCTTGAAAGGTAGCTGCATCAATCTGAAGAGTTGGTGTTTGGTTGATGGGTTGATCGCTTTTCTTTGGCGACATGATTCTGTTACACGGAAAGAGAAATGAATTTGTGAGCGAGAATGGTTGAACCTAGACATAGTTCGATCGCTCATGTAAAAAAAATAGAAGTGTGCTCTCTAAGGTTTGACCTACATCCCTATGATGTAGTCCTAGTATAGAATGGAAGCATGTTCATGAAGTTTTGACCTACATCCCTATGATGTAGTCCTAGCAAAGATCGGAAGTAAGTTCGTACAATGGTCTCAAGATGTTTTTCGTTCTAGCCGAGGTATCATTGGTTGGTGAATAACATTATCCAACCATTAAAAGAGACTTGGAGATTTCTCCGGAGTTAAATTGCTATAGTCCAATGACTTAACTAGAGCATGTTTCAAATAGACTCTAATGAAAGTATGATAAGAGTATTTGAATAAAGAATGACACAGAAGTTAGCCGACTGTCAATCTCTTTGATATTCACGACGTACAAGTTCGGGAAAATGACCTTGTAACAAGGTCTTACATCATATCCAGAGAAGATAGTTCTTGACAGCATAAAGACCTAACCAAAAGTGCTTACAGTACAAGTTAGCTTCATAGAAAATGCCACATCGGGCATAGACAGAAACATGATTCCTTTCTAACAAGGAATATAAAGTAAAGTATCTACTACTAGCAACGGTCATCCCTCTGATGAACTCTCAGTTCAGCCAGTTGGCGTTCCACATCAAGTAGGTGTCTTTCGTACACCCTCTAGCGTACTCGAAGTTCTATGACTTCGGCTCATGTTTCAGCCAGTTCGCAGCAGGGATTCATGGTTTCTCTCAGGTCTCTCACGAGCATCTTCTAGACGAATGGTGTGGAGGGTATGCATTCTCGCATCGGCGACAACTTCAGTGATCTGATGTAGGGCTGTCCTGCCTTGAATCTCATTTCGGGCCACTCTGCGGACCAAGATTGGCAAGATTCTGTCTGCTGAGCCCCCATTGCTCAGGTCATAGAAGCTTCGGTCACCATTAAATGGCATGGGCTGATATTGTCCTTGGCTCCATGTTTCCAAACTTTCCACCCACTCAGGCGTCGGGCCATGAAAATCAGGATGAGGGTTAGGAATCGGAAAGGGAGCTGTCTGGGGTGGGTTCTCAACCTCGGGTTCGGAGTTAGCACCGTCCGAGAGATCTTCCTCATGGTGATCATTCACAGGGATTGGATGATCATTCTCTGGCTCTTCTTCAAACCATCCAGCAATGACCTCGTTCGGAAGGTACGACTTGCCGTGGGGATGGAGTCCAACCATGTTATCTACGCGAGAATTTGGGTAAGGAAATAATTATTAGACGAACTGTCTAGATAATCATTAGAAAATCTTCATTAGTTATATCGCTATTTGTAAAGTGCATACCAGTTATATGTAATCAACACAGGATAGGCCTTCGAATAAGTGACCTTAACTCAAAATTCACAAGGAATAGGGGTAAAGAAAAAATTTCACCAATTTTAAGTCTATAACATCCTAGTTACATATAATTTTAGTGTATCCACTTAGCAACTATCAACATAGTAATGAAGATCCCGTTTTAGTTCTCATGTATAAAGTACTTATAGTAACACAAAACACCCCTATGGTATTTTAGACTTAGGTTATGTTATAATGTTCTCTTTTTGGTAATATTGGTAAGTTTTTAGACTTGTTGCCATCTCACAACCATTCTTGGGCATGTGCTAATCACTCCTCGGAACAACATAGTTGATCAGGCTATGCTACTCCCAAGACTGACCATACATCCCCAGACTTACTTGTGATATTCAACAATCGTAATACTTTTGTTCTTGTCATTGTGACACTGATTTTAGTATGAATGCAGGCATGTATACTTACTTAAATATTTTATTATTTAAAAGTATAACTCTTAGACAGAGTGTTTTAATCCCAATGTATTTATAGTTAGTATATCTTTTATGGGTTGATATACTATATTCACTATAAACAATGCTCTGATACCAATCTGTCACACCCCAAAACCAAGAATGGCGGAAATGTTCCGAGGTGGAGGACGTCTTGTGAAGTATCACAACAGTTTAAAGTAGTAAACAAGCAACAACATCCGCCATTGTATTAAAAGTAAAGTTTTAATACATGTGTGTTCTTTCATAATGTACAACAATAAAATGAATAATCAAAATAAGACGAGTCTTGTCTGTGCTCCGTCTTCTCAAAGCCTGGCCATCATACCTGTCTAACTGGTGACCTGAGAATACAAGTTATTTTGAAAGCGAGTATCAGCCTAAAGCTGGTGAATTCATAAGTATTTAAGTGTCATTGTCTTGTTTTGGAAAGCTGTTATGAATGCCTTGTAAATCTTTAAATGAAACAATTGATATAAGTATGAAAACCCTAGAAAATCCCTTATTTCCTACTAGTATGCAATGTAGTCTTCTACCAAGACCCGAATGTTTTGCTATGAAAATGATAGTTTTTCCTTCTTTTTGATTATTACAAACAGTACTTAGGCTAACTCATCGTTTATGTGAATGTATCACAAAATAAAGTAAACTGGAAAAGAATATAATAGTCTTCTACCAAGACCCGAATGTTTTGCTATGATAATGATAGTTTTTCCTTTCTATTGACTACTACTAAAAGTACTTAGTCTAACTCCTTGTTTATGTGAATGTATCACAAAATAAAGTAATAGGAAAATGTACTAATGTAATTGTTATCCTTTGGTACTAGGACTAACACGACATCGTGGTAAGCGAAATGTATAACCTAATGAACATCCGTAGATAGTTCAATTGTCCTCTGTAGCTACAGCAGGGGGGAGGGAGGGTTAGTCCCGTAATCGATTCCCTAATATAAGTATTAACCGTAGGCATCCGTAGATGTTCATTAACCTCTGTAGCGAACAGTAGGCTCGAGGAATGGTTAGTCCCATAACTGTATTCTAATATAAGTAATAACCGTAGGCATCCGTAGATGTTCATCAACCACTTGTCCAATCAGCTGGGCTTCAGAATGGTTAGTCCTATCTAGATATCCCGTTGAACTGGGATAGGCAGGACAATTTACACAGAAGGTACTAATAAATCATCCTAATGAATCGAGGTACAAGTATCCGTGTAAATGTATACAGGAAGATGTATCTACGTAACGGTTCTCATGTAATGTATTCATGTAAGGTTCTCATGTAATGTATTCATGTAAGGTACTCATGTAATGTATTCATGTAAGGTTCTCATGTAATGTATAGTGTAGACTCATGAATGAACTGACTCTGATGTAATTCCTTGTAAAAGGAATAATGTTATGTATCTCCTAACTATCCTTATAATAGTTAACTGGAAGGTAATTGATTGTCCAAACAGGTTTATACACCATTGCTATACAAGGGTGAGGGAAACTGAATGAAGGATGAAAACTGTAACATCAATATATATATATATATATATATATATATATATATATATATATATATATATATATATATATATATAAGAACATAAGTGTATATATATAGTTTTGTTCAAGAAGGTAAAAATGGTTTTGTAAGATATCTATGAGTTTTGAACAATAATTAACAATGACTTGATGTCATTTTAGTAAACATTTCAAATGTAATACTTTTGCTACCAAGGTATTTTTAAGATATAAAACCATTTCATGCATCACATATTGTAGTATGTGAAATCAGCTGAATGAAAAAACAGTTATAAATACATATGATTGATTTAATAACATGTTGTTTTCTACCTGTATTCCCTAATATAAGTATTTAAAATCATTTAAAACATTGATTAAGGGGTATGAACTCACCTGTTGTGAGTGTTTCTAGCGGGTATGCGTGTAGGGATGAGAAGTTCCACGAATGAAGTCCCGAGACACAATAAGTCCTAAATGACATATAAGGAAACATATTGACATGAATATAGTGTTTAAAACATTTATATGAAAGGAAACACGTTCCGGGACTAGGAAACACCTTCACCAAGTGTTGGAATCACATGTGATTTAACATAGGAAGGTATAAAGGGACTCACATGAGTTTACTACCATGAGTTCACGACCCAAGGGAGTTTACGGCCGTAAACTCATGGCTACTCATGTGGGAATGCAAGCTTGAAGGCTAGGGTATGATTTAGGGACATTAGCTCTAACCTAGGATGAAGAAAAACCCACTTTCCTTGGACTTTTAAGGAGTTCACGGCCCTAATGAGTTTAGTACCGTAAACTCATGGCCATTTATGCTTATGAGGGTCCTAAAGGTTATAAGGAAGCATCCTAATTTCAAGCCTAAGCCTTAGGAAGTGTTTGTGGCATCAAAACACCCCTATCTTGAGTTTTCGGCCCATGGACCATTTGGTCATGTGTTTGCGGCCGTAAACACTCATGGATGTTGGTATTTTCATTGTTTTGGGTCCTAGACACATCAAGGTAAAGTGGTATGTTTGTCTCTTGGCTTAATGAAGGCATTTAGGGCATTTTGGCAACCTAAAATGGAGTTCACGGCCCAAGAACATCCTTGGCCGTGAACTCACTTTCAACCCTTGATTCTTAGTGTTTTGGATGTCTAAACAAGCCATAGGTAGTCTCTAGGTTCCGTTCCAAAGTTTGGAGGGACATTGGGCACACTTTTGGCCCTAAATTTAGTGTTTACGGTTCAAGAAGATCTTGGGCCGTGAACACCATTTCCTTGGTGTTTTGAGGTTGTTTTCTATCCCTAAACTCATTAGTGTACAAGTCCAAACTGGTTTCATGGCTTAAGGAAGGACTAGGCACCATTTGGCCCTTATTAAAGAGTTTACTCCCCAAGTGTTCTTGGGCGGTAAACTCTCAAATCTTGGGGTTTTGATCCGATTTTGACTTTATTAAGCACAATCAAAGCTATATAATACAACTAGATGGAAGTACTCACGATTTGGGATGAAAACCCGAAGATCCGTGAGAGAGAATTCAGCTTTTCTCTAGTTGGAAATGTAACTAATGAATAAATATGGTTCAGAATCCTATATATAGTCCTGGGATTTTTGGCAGAAAATATTTTATTCACGGAATGAACTCTAATATCATAAAGTTTTGGAATAACAGTGTTGCTCAAAACCCTAGTGCGTCCACTCTCCTGATATCTCCTTAAGTGTAAATCCTGAAATACTCCAACTTATACCCAAAAGTCTGGAATTGCACTGTAACTGTTCTAACTTTTATTGACTTGATATGGTTTGTTCAGAATGGAAATTTCGGGTTGTCACACCTAAGTATATAAGGAACCCTTGGGCTCCAAAAACGTAGCTAACGCTTGGATTAGGGTTTCCAGACGTTTTTGAGTGCCTCTTCTCTTCTCCTAATCATTCTTGTTGCTTAGTGGTGTTTGTGACTCCATTAGAGGTTCTTCTCCTAATCATTCTTGTTGCTTAGTGGTGTTTGTGACTCCATTAGAGGTGCAACACTTGAGGCACTAATCTTTCTGAAGCCAAGGATTAGATTGTTATTGCTATATAACAATCAAAGGTTAGATCTAAACCCTATTTTGTGTTAATATGATTAGTTGTACGCTAGATCTAGGGTTTATAGCTTTGGATATTCAATTGCATGTTCATTAGACAAAGTAGATCCAAAAGCTATTAGGGTTTTCATGTACACCATAGGAATGATGTATTGCTCAAAACCCATCAGTGGTATCAGAGCCTAGGGCTGTTTGTTAGTGAATTTGATGCTTGAGTGATCGATTTTTGAATAAAAAATGAAGTTTTTTGCCCTATGATTTACTGACTCGGCGAGTCAGTGGATGAACTCGGCGAGTCAGGTCGACTCGGCGAGTCCAGTCCCTGACTCGGCGAGTCCAGCCTGTTTTTGCAATTTTCTTGCCTATTTTGCTGTGGGATAATTACCAAAACAGTTTTAATTAATAAAATCCGATTTTTTTTATTGATTTTGGGTAAATATCCTTAACAAAATAGTAGATAATTACCATTTAATCAAATATTTGTTACCTTATAAGATAATATTTTATTATTTGAGTTATTTGATGAATTATCTTGCAAGAAATTTGACTAGGTCAAAAATAGATAATTGCCTTATTTGAATTGTTGATCTAGAATGTTCTTGGAAAAGTTTCAAATTACTCCCTTTAGGTTTCATAGTTTAAATTTAAACTTAATAGTTTTAGTTTTTGAAATTTAAATAGTTGAACACTAATGTTTTGAAAAGTTTCAAAACTTTCCCTCAAGTTTTGGAATTTAAAAGTTGATTAGAAGTTTAATTTTGAAATGTTAAATTCTAAAACCCTAGTATTTTGAAAAAGTTCAAATTACACCCTCATGGTTTTGTTAAATTAATTAATGGTTTAATTAAAAGAGAAAGTTAATAAAACCACCTAGTATTTAATAAAGTGTATAATACACCCTATACTATATATATGTAACATTACAAGTTTAATATTATATATATATATATATATATATATATATATATATATATATATATATGAGTAAAGAGTCAGTCTTACCGTTAGTAGACCTCATTCACAAAGCTGGTCTATAAGGGGTGTTTAAGGAAATTGCCTATAAAATGGCAATTGAATGGGTATTCACTCTTACCCACCGCACTCTTGACTAGTGGAGGGTCATTAGCCGAACGGGTAGGATAGGACAGAAACCTTCCATTATAAGTATAATGAAATACAAAGTAACTAAATGCTTTTACAAATTTCCAAATCATAGTTACTTTAGTAAAAATGTGAAATTTTATGCTAATCCATGAAATCACACTTCGTACCCTTGTCAAACGTTAGTGGAGAGTGTGTGGTTAACCGGCACACTAGCGAAGGGTGACTCGATGCTTATCATAGATCAATGGAGAGTGTGTGATTAACCGACACATTGATTAGGTGATAGTAGCATTGGGTGCACCAAATGATTCGTATGGTTATTCACACCTTATTTGTGATCCTCGACATCTTGGTCATAAATAGAACGGCATAATCGAGATTAAACATGTCATTGAAAAGTTCCATTAATCTCAAAAGGTCTAGGAGTTTCACCTCGTTTAAAACTTAAACTTCCTTTTCGTTTTTTATGGTGGAAATTGGTAAATCGTCATTTACCTAGCTTCAAATATTCTGCAACTAGATTACGACATCCCTCTTCTAGGTTGTAGAGTATTGTGTTGGATCCTAGCCTTAATAATTCATTTGGGTGTTTTATTAAGGACTCAATCAACTTAACTTGAATTTTCTCCTGTTTTGTAGATGTCAAACAACTATGGTTTTCCTAAATCCCTTGGAACAAGTTTTCCAAACGAAGATGATATTCCACGATATGATCGAGGAACAAGAAATCATGCTTCACTTCCTCCACATCCTACAATTGTTCTCCCCAACCCACAAGTTCGAAGGCTTGAAAAGTTCAAGCTCACTCAAGCCCTATTGGCAATTAAGCACGATGATGGAAAGTCTGTGTGTGCACACGTCTTAGAGATGAAGTCACACATTGACAGGTTGGGTATGCTAGGTGTTGTCTTCCCCAAGGCGTTGGCTATTGACTGGGTTTTTCAGTCACTTCCTGAATCATATAGTGAGTTCGTTAGAGAGTACTATATGATGGATCACGACGTGACCATCATTGATCTCACCTATTTGCTTATAGCTGCTGAATCAGCAATGATTTGGCGTGCTGGTCAAGCAAATTTGTCTGGTGAATCAAACTCCCAAACTTCAATGGACATTGAAAATGATGACAATGGAGATCCAGAAAAGGTAAACTCAGAGATAGTTCCTTGTGTCATTCCAAAAAAGTCCATTTGCTTTTATTTCCAAGAGAAGGGGAATTGGAGACGAAGCTGCCCTATTTACCTGAGAGATCTAAGAGATGGGAGAGTCAAGACGTATGGCTCTACTTCAGGTAAAATCCATTATCTAACTCTTTTAAGTTCCTATTCTAGATTCTTAATACATGATGTGATAAGATTACATTTTGATGTTTTGTAGGATCGAAGAAAAGAGAGGAAACTTAAGGCAAGAAGTGAGCTGAATCTAATCGTGAAGAACTAGATTTCGATCGCATTGCTTGAAGATTAGATTCTTGAGCTATTACTTGGAGTTACAATAGATTGCTAAGAAATATGTAATAACATAGTTTTTCAATTGAATTGCAAGGACAAATTTTTCCACAATAAAATGAATTTTGATTTTATCTTATTTATTTATCCTTGCAATGGCGTGTACGAAAAATTGATGTTTGAAAGTTTCTATTATTAGTAAGAATGGATTTGATTCTTAATTATTTTATTTGTGGAAATGTCGAGAATTTACCAAATAGGGAGAGTTTCTCATCGCCCAAGTTTCAATTGGACAGAAACTTGGAATCATACAACTTGGTTGTGTGATGAATGAGAAATTTCATATTTGGAAATTAGATTAATTCTTTGACAGAGTGTCAAGTGAAGGACTAGGAGATCGAGTACACAAGATTGTACGTTGATCAAGTCCACCACAAGAGTGATAAAGATATTTGTCATGATTTACTAAAGTTTAGTAAATATGAATATACTTATAAGATTAGGTGTAAATATGAGTTGATTGAAAAATGTTTCAATGAATAGGAGAACGAATAAGAAGAATCAAGTAGGCAGAAAGATAAAAGTTTCTTTGTTCTAAGAAGAAGGGAGAGTACCTTTTATTGTGTCTTAGTGATTAAGAAACATATCTCAATTGATCCTCTAAGTGAGTCTTAGTACATTTATATGTCTAAGAAGAGGAATTGGGAATTGTGGAAATGGTTAAATCAAGAAGTCAATCATACTTCGTTCTAATATCGAGTCTTAGAGTCATACTCCAAGATTGTGAATTGAGTGACAAGTCTTAAGTAGGTTTATAACACTCATCAAATGTGGAATTTGGAAAAGTTGTGATGAGTGTTATAAACCTACTTAAGACTTGTCACTCAATTCACAATCTTGGAGTATGACTCTAAGACTCGATAAGACAAAGAGAGATTTTGTGAAAATTGTATTCTCAAATTCGATTATGGTTACGGCATCCCTTTCCATAGTTCAAATTGTGAGATTTGGCAATTAGTCTAAACATTTGGGACTTAGTAACATAAGTTCTGAATTTGTCTAGACACACATGTAAGCTTTCTAAGGCAAAGGTGTATCTAACGACCCAAATTTCACGCCCAAAAATTTCGTTTATTTTAAATCAATACTTTGGAAAACATTTGTAAATAAAACATTGTCTAATTAAGCCATTTCATAACATACATCGTGTCTAAAAACCAAAGTATGAAAACAAACCAATATCAGAGTACAAATCCCAGAACAAGCTCGTAAAGCGGAAAACAGTGTGTGTGTATGATGTGCCACTACTGCGCCAACTCCTTCCCCTTCGATGAAGAGGTACCTGAAACCAAAACTGAAAACTGTAAGCACGAAGCTTAGTGAGTTCCCCCATCTCACCACATACCATACAACCACATAACATACATATACTGTCAGGCATATCTGGGTGCCCGACCTACCCCTTCAGTCCTCTCGACCGGATATTGGCTAGCATATCTGGGTGCTGGCCTCCCCTTCGGTCCTCTCGGCCGAATGCTGGCTAGCATATCTGGGTGCTGGTCTCCCCTTCGGTCCTCTCGACCAGATACTAGGGACTATTTCACCCCATACTACTACCACATAACACATATCACATACTCTATCTAGCATGGCTGGGCATAACTACCCCTTCGGCCCTATCAGCCGGTACTCTGGGGACTATCTCCCCTACTGTCACTAGCACATAACATCATATCATACTAGTACATAAACATATCAGGTAGTAGGAAACCCAGATGAATATCACATAGACAATCATCTAGTCATACAACTCCTACTGATGGGCTGACATTGTGGCCGTAGACCCACCGCTACTCGAAGGTAACTAACCTCGAAGTAGCTGCTGATCTGTGCGGGAACTGTCTATCTGCTACTGCTGCTCCGGAAATCCTCCGGCTGTATTTCCCACAAAACAGTCCATCAAACACTGCTAACTGTCCTTAGGGTAAAATGACTACTTAACCCCCGACCAAGTCAAAGTCAAAGTCAACTACCCGTTGACCTGACTCGCCGAGTTGGCTTGCCAACTCGCCGAGTCCCTATCCTTCCATTTGATCTTACACTCGTCTCTACTCGTCGAGTTATGCGATGACTCGACGAGTTTTCCTTCTAAATGGACATTGACTGAATCTTCATCCGACTCGCCGAGTTATATGAACAACTCGTCGAGTTCATCTTCAACTGATAAACAGGTCCTGTCCTTGACTCGCCGAGTTGTATGAACAACTCGTCGAGTTCATCTTCCTCCACAAGAAGATTGCCTTGGACTCGCCGAGTCTACTCATGCACTCGCCGAGTCCAATCTTGACCAATTCCATAAATTCGATTTAAATGAGATCTAACACACCAAAACCATAGATCTGACCTCCTAATGTTCACTTTAGACGTAAAGTTCCAAACTTGATGCACAAGCATGGGGTTTTTAGCTCAAAACCCATATAAAGTGTCCTACAATGTGCATGGGGCTCTCATGGCCCTAAAGTTGGCACCTTTATGCCATGAGACCCCTCTTAAGGTCCAGATCTGAAGTCAAAACCAACTCAACACTTCCAAATCCGAAATATGACATAGAAATCCAAAGAGATCCCAAGTTAAAGATGAATAAACACATGGATGAGTCAAGACAGGGGCATTATACCTTGAAGCTGCTGAAAATGAAGTAAAATCCCTGGATATACTGGTCCCAACTCTCCTTCCTTCCTTCCAAGCTTAACAACCACACAAGAACACCAAAAATGGCCTTAACAAAGCACAAACGGCTAGCATAAGGGACAATATGGCCGTCATAACATTGCTTAAATAGGGTGCAAACCCTCGGATTAGGGTTTTTGTCTGAACAGTACCTACTCGCCGAGTCTGGGACCCGACTCGCCGAGTCCATCACTTAAGTCTTGCGTCTTATCCCGCTTCTACTCGGTGAGTTGGTCCTTCAACTCGCCGAGTCCAAGGCCAAAAATGTGAATATTTAAAGAGTTAATTACAAAGATTACGTACCAAGAACCAAGTGCTACAAATCTCCCCCACTTATTTTAGACTTTGTCCTCGAAGTCTGCTGCTTGCTCCTGAAACAGCTCGGGGTAGTGCTCCATCATCTCTTCCATCGGCTCCCAAGTCTACTCCGACCCCTTCCGGTGCTGCCATTGCACCTTCACGAGTTCCAACCTCTTGTTCCTCAAATCCTTCGACTTTCGGTCGAGGATTGCCACTAGCCTCTCAATGTAATTCAAGCTGTCATCAACCTGAATATCCTCTAGGGGTACCACTGCTGAGTTGTCCACTAGGCACTTCCGCAGCTGGGAGACGTGGTAGGTGCTGTGGATTTGACTGAGTTCGGCTGGCAGATCCAGCCTCTATGCTACCTTGTCCACCCGGGCTGCAACCCTGAATGGTCCAATGTACCTTGGGCCCAATTTGCCCCGCTTCCTGAATCGGATGACACCTTTCCAAGGTGACACCTTCAAGAGAACCATATCTCCGACCTGGAACTCTAGGTCTGAACGACGCTTATCAGCATAACTTTTCTGCCGAATCTGAGCAGTCTGAAGCCTACTCCCGACATGCTGAATCTTCTCTGTTGTCTTGAGCACTACTTCGGTGCTCCCCATGACCCTCTGGCCAACCTCGCCCCAATATACCGGGGTCCTGCACCTCCTCCCATACAACATCTTGAAGGGAGGACGGTCGATACTCACATGATAGCTATTATTATACGAGAACACCGCCAGCGGAAGGTAAGTATTCCAACTACCTCCGAAGTCTAAAACACATGCCCGCAACATGTCCTCCAGAGTCTGGATGGTCCGCTTGCTCTGGCCATCCGTCTGCGGGTGAAAGGCGGTGCTGAAATGCAGACGAGTACCCAACTCGTCGTGGAATTTCTTCCAGAACCTGGAAGTGAACCGCACATCCCTATCCGAAATCACCGAAACTGGCACCCCGTGCCGCGCCACCACCTCCCTGATATAGATATCGGCCGATTTCTCGGCCGAGATGCTCTCCTGAATCGGGATAAAGTGGGCGCTCTTGGTCAGTCGATCGACGATGACCCAAATCGAATTCACTCCCCGCACGGTCCTGGGAAGCTTGGTGATAAAATTCATTGTAATATCCTCCCATTTCCACAGCGGAATATCCAATGACTGCATCTTGCCATGTGGTCTCTGATGCTTGTCCTTGACCTTCCTGTAGGTTAAGCACCGCTCCACGTACCATGCCACATCCTGCTTCAAGCAGGGCCACCAATAGTCCAGACGAAGATCCCTATACATCTTCGTCGCCCCAGGATGAATGGAGAATCGGGATTTGTGCGCCTCCTCCATCAGAACTTGGCGCACACCCCCGTGATATGGTACCCACACCCTGCGGTGTAGTGTCAATAACCCTCGACTATCATAATCGAAGGAGGAAACCTGACCCACTATACGCTTGCTCTTCCGATGTTCCTCCTTTATAGCCTCCTGCTGAGCCTCCCAAATCTGCTCTAACAACGAAGTCACCACTGTCATCCTCATGCACACGCCTCTGATCGGCGCTGCCTTGCGGCTAAGTGCATCGGCCACTACTTTGGCCTTCCCCGGGTGGTAAAGGAATCTCATTGTCATAATCATTCACCACGTCCAACCACCGACGCTGCCTCATGTTCAGATTTGGCTGATCCATGAGATACCTCAAACTCTTATGGTCCGTGTAGATGGTAAAACAAACCCTATAGAGGTAATGACGCCAAATCTTGAGGGCAAACACAACAGCCCCCAGCTCCAAATCATGCGTCGGGTAATTCGCCTCGTCAGGCTTCAGCTGCCTCGATGCGTAGGCGGTGACATGCCCTCTCTGCATCAGCACTGCGCCCAACCCTGAGATGGACGCATCACAGTACACCACAAAATCCTCCAAGCCCTCTGGCAGGGCTAAGATTGGCACCTCACATAATTTCTGTCTTAGTGTCTGGAACGCTGCCTGCTGCTCAAGCCCCCATCGAAAGACCACGACTTTCTTCGTCAGCCGCGTCAGAGGTACGCCTATCTTGGAGAAATCCTGAATGAATCTCCTATAGTAGCCTGCTAATCCCAGGAAACTCCAAATCTCAGATGGAGATTTCAGAACTTCCCATCTCATCACGGCCTCTACCTTGGCCGGGTCCACTGAGATCCTGTCCTGGTTGAAGAGGTGTCCGAGGAACTGCACCTCGCGCAACCAGAACTCACACTTGGAGAACTTAGCATACAAGTTCTCCCTCCTTAAAGTCTCCAGAACTTCTCGCAAATGCTCCTCGTGCTGCTCTTGTGTCTTGGAGTAAACTAAGATATCATCAATAAACACTATCACAGACCGGTCTAACATCGCTCTACACATGCGGTTCATGAGATCCATGAACGCGGAAGGAGCTATGGTGAGCCCGAAAGGCATCACCACGAAAATCAATCTTGGAGAACCAAGATGCTCCCTGTAGCTGGTCAAAGAGGTCATCAATCCTCGGGAGTGGGTAACGGTTCTTCACCGTTACCTTATTCAGCTCCCTATAGTCTATACACATACGATGCGACCCGTCCTTCTTCTTCTTCACAAACAGGATCGGGGCTCCCCAAGGCGAACTACTTGGCCTGATAAATCCCTTGTGTAGCAGCTCCTGCAGCTGTGTAGACAACTCCTGCATCTCGGGAGGAGCCAACCGATATGGTGCCTTGGTTATCGGAGCCCCACCAGGGACTAGGTCGATCCTGAACTCCACCTGTCGCTTTGGAGGTATTCCAGGCAGCTCCTCAGGGAATACAACCGCAAACTCTCGTACTATGGGCACCTCGCCCACCATCGCCCTACCCGCCTCCTAGGTATCCACAACATACGCGACATAACCTGCGCAACCCTGCTGGAGGTAACGCCTAGTTCTCGCTGCTGAACATAGGGATGGTCCTCGCTGTGGGCTCTCGCCCCGAATCACCAGCTCTCCCCCACTTGGGGTCGTGATCCGCACCAACTGCTGTGCACAGTCGATCATTGCCCCATTGGGGCTTAACCAATCCATGCCTATAATCACCTTGTTCCCACGCAATGGAATGGGAACCAAATCCACCAAGTAGCGCTCCTTAAATAACCTCAGAACGCAATCTATGAACACTGCTGATGCTCGCCTGATCGATCATCGGCAATCTCTACTTCTAAAGGGCCAACCAACATGCCCGAAGACTCGGTGAACCTCTTGCTAAGCGTAAGAGAAATAAACGATCGGGTGGCACCCAAGTCAAACAATATCTGAACTGGGATACCGTTCAGATGGAACGATCCTAAACACATATACACAAAGCACATATCAACATCATATAAATAAAACAGAGGGAAAGAATCATACCCATCACCACATCGGGTGCGGCACGTGCCTCCTCGGTAGTCAGTTGAAATGCTCGACTCCTCACCACTGGAGCCTCCGCCTTGCCCTGCCGGCCATCAGTAATCCATAGGGTCGCTGGAGCTGGCGCCTTCACTAGTGCTGCTACTGCTAACTGGGGGCAATTGGCCTGCCTGTGGCCCCTCTGGTTGCAGTGGAAACACAGCAACTCTGACGTCTATATTATAGGTGCAGGGGCGGTACAATCGCCACTAAAATGCTCCATCTTGCCTCACTTATAGCAGCCTGATGATCCCAACTTGCTGTTGGATTAATGTCTAAGTCCATAACTATATTTGGTATGTACTTAACCCGACCCGGCATGGTCCATTTGGGTTGCACTTCACCGACACAATTTATATGGATAATCTTTTGAGAATAGTATGTTTATGATTAATATTAATATATTATAAGTTCTAATATATTAATATGGAATCATATTATTTAATTAGTATTGATCAAGAATTAATTTATAATTAATTAAGTGATCAAAAGGAACTAATTAAATATGGACTCTTATATATATGGAAAGGGCCAAGTTCATTTAGGTTGGGCTAAGCTTTCATGGATAGTCCATGGAGTGTTTAACCCATGGATCCTAGGAAATGAAAGGCCATGGGTATTAGGGTTTAACCCTAATTCTCCACACTATATAAAGATGTCCTTGGTTGGTGAAATTGGCACTAGTGTGGATACACTAAAGAAGGGCTAGCCAATTTCACTAGAGAGAACCAAGTAATCATATTCTCTAAAGTATTCCAAGGTGTCTTGGTGATTTGTGATTCCACTTGAGGCTTCCACACTATTGAGGCTAAGCTCTTAAAGCTTGAAGACATCAAGCTACATCAAGAGGTATGTATTCTATCTTGTTACATTCATAGTTTTTGTATGCTAGATTAGGATAATACCTTGGATGTTCTTATTTGCATGTATAATATAGAAAACATAGATCCAAGGTATTTAGGGTTGCATGTACACTTAGGAAGTGTTAGAATGCTCAAAACCCAACAGTGGTATCAGAGCCACGGGTTGTTTTCTGTTATATTGATGCAAATATTTTATTTTCCAAGTTGAAAAAAAAGGAAAAAAACCATGAAGTTTGTCAAATTTTAAGATAATTACTTGTTCTTGTGAAAAACTAATTATTTGTAAAATTTGAATAATTTGCTTTATGAGTTGAATTATGTCAAATTTAATAAAAGATAAAATGATATGATTATTTTATTAGTTTTAAAAGTTTGATCTAAAGAGTTTTATTTTTTGAAACCTCCATAAGTTATGGATATGAAAAGGTTTTTAAAAAAAAAATTTGATTCAAAGTTTTTATGGAGTTACAAAATTTGGTGTTAATGTTTTAAAGGATTCCATAACTTAAGAATAAGTTATGGATCACCAAAAGTTTTTTGTGTTACCTTGTTTTATGAGTGAATTTAGATTAATGAATAAAATTATGTGATAGTTGGTTTTAATCCAAATTAATCTAAAAGAAGTTCATAAAATGTGTTTATGTAACTTATAAGTCACATTTATGAATCTTAAAACTCATAAAAGTTGGCAAAGGTTACAAAAATGAAGAGTCTAGTTCTAATTAAATGGTGTTATGACTTCATAATTTGTCCTCAAGTTATGGAGGACCAAGAGTCTCTTCATTAAATAATAAATTAAAAAAAAAGTGTAACCTTAATTAATTCCTTAAGTTATAAAATAAAGAAAAAGTTAATTCTTTTATTAGTTTAAAGTCTTCCATAACTTGTCCTCAAGTTATGGAACTTGAAGAGTCTTTGGATTAAAACTACTTTAAACACATAAGTTATGGAATTAATTAGTTTTGAATAGTTTCAAAACTTGCCCTCAAGTTTTGGAATTTGTAAAGTTTTCTCTTATGAATACTTTAATTCCAAGTTAGCCCTTAGAATTTTAAAAGTTAAAATTCAACCCTTATACTTTATAATATTATAAGTTAATAATATATATATATATATATATATATATATATATATATATATATATATGTATAAGAGTAAAGTCAGTCTTACCGCTAGTACGCCTCATTCACGAAGCCGGTCTATAAGGTGGGTATAAGGTTGTTGCCTATAAAATGGCAACTTAATGGGTGTCCACTCTCACCCACCGCTTGCTTGACCGGTGGAGGGTCGTTAGCCGAACGGGTTTGACAAGACTATAATTAACCCTTCATTAAAAGTATTAATGATAAATACTAAGTAGCTAAACTCTTAATAATACCCAATCTTAGTTACTTAGAAAAATATGAATAAGGTGCTAATCCATGAAATTACACTTTGCACTTTGTCTAAGTCGTTAGTGGAGCGTGTGTGGTTAACCGGCACACTAACTTGGACTTAACAAGGTAGGTAAAGGGTGACTTAATATTTATCATAGTATCGATGGAGCGTGTGTGGTTAACCGGCACATCGATTGAGGGGTAATTTATTAAGGGTACCAAGTGATTTGTATGCTTACTTCACACCTTGTTTTGTGATCCTCGGCATCCCAGTCACAAAACCTGAAGGGCACACTCGAGATTGAAACATGCCTTTGAAAAGTTCAATGAATCTCAAAGATCTAGGAGTTTCAAAACCAATTAAAACCTAATAATTCATTTCGTTTATCTTGGTGGAAATTGGTGAATCGTCATTCACCTACCTTCAAATATTTTATAGCTTGGATTACGGCATACCTCTTCTAAGTTATAAAATAGTTTGTTGGGTCCTAGCCTTAATATTTCATATTGGGTGTCATATTAAGGACTTTAAATCAACTATCTTGAATATCTCCCAAAAGATGTCTGTAATAGACACCTATGATCTTCCCAAATCTAGTGAAACAAGGTTTCCTAAATGAAGATGATGTCCTTTGGAAATCATACTTCTTTCACCTCCTCCAATTATTCTCCCCAACCCACAAGTTCTTGAAAAGTTTAAGGTCAATCAAGCCCTATTGGCAAGGCAAGGTCTAGGTGTGAACACATCTTGGAGATGTAGTCACATATTGACAAGCCGGGAGAGTTGGGTGTCAAAGTCTTGAGAAAGTAGGTGGTTCAATCACTTTCTAAGTCACATAGTGAGTTCCTTTGGGACACCTATGAAACAGACTATGACAAGACCCTTAATGATCTTATCTATTTGCTAAGATCAACTTCCTAAAACTTTATGGACATTGACAATGATGACATTGGATATCCAGTAAAGCATTCTCTTCCAATGGAAAGGGATCGGCCATAGTCAACTCGGTTGACCAAATGGTAAAGAGAAAAGCTAAGTCTGTGATAGTCTCGTGTACCATTATCAAAGGGTCCATACGTTTATATTGCCAAGGGAAGGGGCATTGGTTGCGAAGCTGCCAAATTTACCTAAGGATGTTAAAGTCAATAAGTTTGACTCTACTTCAGGTAAATACCACTATCTAACTCTGTTAAGTTTCTATTCTGAGATTCCTGATACATGATGTGACTGGGTCACATGGTGATGTTTTAAGAATCAAAGAAAAGTGAAGAAACTTAAAGAAAGAATATGCTGAATCTGAAGGCGTAGATGGATTTCTATCGCATAGTTTGAAGATCGGATTCTTGAGCAACTTCTTAGGAGTTATGAGATATTGCTTAGGAATAGATAACAACAAGTTTTCATATGGATTGTAAGGATAAGTTTTTCCGCAAAGTTTTAAAATAAATGAAATTTTTTTTGATTTTATTTATTTTAAAATATCCTTACAATGGCTTTTGAGGAAAAATTGTTGCTTATATGATTCCATTAAGAGCAAGAGTGGAAATATGAAGTTGATTCTTTCATTTGTGGTAATGTCTATATTTACCAAATAAGGAAAGATTCTCATCACCCAAGTTTCATTTGGATCGGGACTTGGAATCATGCAAGTTATATAGCATGATGAATGAGAACTTTCAAGTTTTGGAAAAATTAAGACTAATTACTGGTTCACATGGATGTGTGAGTCAAGTGAAGGACTAAAGGATCGAGTACACAGTCTTGTGCACTGATTAAGTCCACCACAAAAGATCGATAAGATTATTCGTCATAGTTTACTAAAGCTCAGTAAATATGATTATACTTACATGCTTAAGTGTAACTCTGAGACATTGGAAAAGGTTCCAATGTAAGGCAGAGCGAATAAGAAGAATCAAATTAGGCAGAAGGATAAAAGTTTCTCAAATCTGAAAAGATGGGAGAGTACTTTAGTATCAGTTTTTGTGATCATCTTAATGATTAAGAAACCATATCAAAATTAGTTCTCTAAGGAAATCTTAGTGCATTCTTATGACTAAGAAGAGGAACTTGAATTGTTGAAATGGTTAAATCAAGAAGATGAGTCATACTTCGTTCCAATACAAGTCTTAGAGTCATACTCCAAGATTGTCATTTGAGTGACATGTCTTAAAGAAGGTTTAAAACACTTATCAAATGTAAGAGTAAAAGTTTTCTACTCTTGTACATTTGAAATTGGTAAGTTGTGATGTTTTAGATAAAACAAAGACCAACTTAGGCCAATTGGGTAAAGTGTTTTTCTTGATTAGAATCCGCACTATCTCTTGGATGTTTGACAAGGGAGTCTTATATGTCAAGAGGACAGTGGGAGTCTTAAAGGTCTTGAAAGTCTCAAGAAATAATCAAGAATAAAACCTGAAATGGAAGTCTGAGTATTGGATTCAACCCGCGCTCATTGGAATCACTTCATGGATTTTATCACGAGTGATCATGAGACAATAATATCTTATATTCTTCAAACCTAGAGATATGAGTTGTTACTATGAGTTGGTTGTACATTGATTGCACGAAAACGCATTTGGTAACTCGGTGCTATAAAACGTGCCTTTGTGTATGATTCAACAAGTAGTAGAACAAGCCATATGAGTTGAAGTTTATCCATTCCTTTTACCTTCGGGATAAAAGTGATATCTGTGGGCCCCTCGATGATTTGATGATGACAAATGGAAGTGCTCGGCCGGGCCAGGACTGATTTGATTTGTTCAATTAGTCAGTCGTCATAAATCGGAAATCGGGAAACAACAAATGGACAGAGAGAATGATTATAATCCATGTCTCAGTCCATATGATATCTAGAATGGAGGAATATATGATCCCTTATCTAATGGACAAGTTCGTTGACAAGATCAGAGTTCGACAACGGCTTTAAGAGCTACGATTGCCAGTTAGGTTTGAAGTCATACGCAATAATAGTTTTAGACTTATCCAAGTGGGAGACTGTTGGATTAATGTCTAAGTCCATAACTATATTTGGTATGTACTTAACCCGACCCGGCATGGTCCATTTGGGTTGCACTTCACCGACACAATTTATATGGATAATCTTTTGAGAATAGTATGTTTATGATTAATATTAATATATTATAAGTTCTAATATATTAATATGGAATCATATTATTTAATTAGTATTGATCAAGAATTAATTTATAATTAATTAAGTGATCAAAAGGAACTAATTAAATATGGACTCTTATATATATGGAATGGGCCAAGTTCATTTAGGTTGGGCTAAGCTTTCATGGATAGTCCATGGAGTGTTTAACCCATGGATCCTAGGAAATGAAAGGCCATGGGTATTAGGGTTTAACCCTAATCCTCCACACTATATAAAGATGTCCTTGGTTGGTGAAATTGGCACTAGTGTGGATACACTAAAGAAGGGCTAGCCAATTTCACTAGAGAGAACCAAGTAATCATATTCTCTAAAGTATTCCAAGGTGTCTTGGTGATTTGTGATTCCACTTGAGGCTTCCACACTATTGGGGCTAAGCTCTTAAAGCTTGAAGACATCAAGCTACATCAAGAGGTATGTATTCTATCTTGTTACATTCATAGTTTTTGTATGCTAGATTAGGATAATACCTTGGATGTTCTTATTTGCATGTATAATAGAGAAAACATAGATCCAAGGTATTTAGGGTTGCATGTACACTTAGGAAGTGTTAGAATGCTCAAAACCCAACACTTGCACGCTCCCTCGTACGTCTTGCCGCATTTCTTGCAGCTGCCTCGTCCCTGTTGGCCTTTCAGCCATGCGTCTGGTCCCTTGGGTTTCTTCCCCGATGCCCCCATAACCTGCCCCTCCTCAACATTCCTCTTCTGGATGTGCTTCAGGTTGATCTCCCTTTCCCTTGCCCTGGCGATCATGGACTCCAGAGTAGGGAAAGCAGAAAAAATGACATGCTCCCGAATATCAGCTCATAGCATGTCATGATAGCAAGTCCTCCTTATATCCTCATCACCTGCGTACTAGGGCACCAACAACGCCCTCTCCCGAAACTTGGCGGTGATCTCCGCCACAGTCTCCGTCGTCTGCCTCATATACAGAAACTCTCTAGCTAATTGTTGGACCTCCACCGCAGGGGCAAAATCCGCTCGAAACGGAGTCACAAAGTCTGGCCAGGTCATAGCCTCAAAAGCCGAGGCTCCTAATGAGTCACCAATAGAATCCCACCAGTCTCTAGCTCTGTCTCTTAAACACCCTGCTGCAAACCTCACCTTCGACCCCTCAGGGCAGAAGTTAGTCAACTGTGTAGACTCGATGTCTGCAATCCCTCGTCTGACAGCTATGGGGTCCTTCGCCCCATCAAAATCTGGCGCACCACTGCCCCTGAAGTCCTTGAAGGACAGTGTGCGAAATCCTGACTGGCCAGATGTCAGGTCACTCCTGAACGCCCTGAGGCGATCCTCCATCAACTCAAATATCCCTTCCTTTATTGACCCGAAAATGATGGGGGTCGACTCAAGGATACCTCTGGTGATCTCTGACGCTATGAACTTACGTAGCCCCTCATCTACTGGTTCGGAACCTGATCCCGAACCCGATCCCTCTCCTGAGCTGCCAACTGCTAGCCTCGAACGTAGTACCACCATTCTGCAATACATAATAACAACCGTTAGTGATACTGATACCTCTTGAGGGATCACATCTACAACAAGTTCCCTGGTCTTATCTCAGCCTTCCTCAGTTCGGGTACGGATCCTCTGCTTTTAGTAGTACGGGCCCATACTACCTTCCACATCTATCCGTACCTTCTTCAAGGACTGCCTTGACTCCACCAGGTCCCTTCTATTACTACTAATCTCTTGCTAATCTCATCCTAGGCTTGCCCTAGTGTAATCACCAGCCCACTCTCCGCCATCATCTACATAAGAAGTCCCTGCTATCTGCCCCTAACTCGCTCGTGAATACTATTACATATTACTAAGACTAGATAATTCTTCAAATGAGAGATCCTACCCTACAACGGTTGGAATCAGACAAGAGCTGCGCAATAGAGCTAGACCTAACCTTCTGAATTATTTAATCCTTGCAATATGTAACGTAACATATTCACTTACTAGATAGTAAAGATAACTAGAACTCCTAAAAGCACAAAGCAAGCAGCATTCGGGCATCGAGTACATAATCAAGCATATACCACTCTGACTATCATATTGACTAATCTGTACTAGCATACAATGCTAAGCTCATACTATCAGGCATAACCTAACTAGGCTATCCTACTGTTGTCTACTGAATACTAGCATGCAATTCCCATAAGTTGAAGAACATAAAGCAGGCATGTAAGGCATCACTCCTAGATCGTTGGTCCTATTCTAGCATGCTATTCTACTGAAACTGATAAATGTAACATAAGCTTGTATGGGTACTTGGGGAATACTTACTTGTGCTCGGCCGGTCGCGCACATCACACACTTCGTTCTTTCTTAAAACTCTTTACTTAATACTTTAGAAAAAAATTTCTTTTTGAAATCATTTAATCCCTTGATTTGAGTTCAGACACCCCCGAAGGTGTGTCCGAATCCCTCAAACCAGGGCTCTAATACTAACTTGTAACGACCCAAATTTCACGCCCAAAAATTTCGTATTTTTTAAAAATCAATACTTTGGAAAACATTTGTAAATAAAACATTGTCTAATCAAGCCATTTCGTAACATACATCATTTTTGAAAACCAAAGTATGAAAACAACCCAATATCAGAGTACAAAACCCAGAACAAGCTCGTAAAGCAGAAAACAGTGTGTGTGTATGATGTGCCGCTACCGCGCCAGCTCCTTCCCCTTCGATGAAGAGGTACCTGAAACCAAAACTAAAAACTATAAGCACGAAGCTTAGTGAGTTCCCCCATCGTACCACATACCATACAACCACATAACATACATATATTGTCAGGCATATCTGGGTGCCCGACCTACCCCTTCGGTCCTCTCGATTGGATATTGGCTAGCATATCTGGGTGCTGGCCTCCCCTTCGGTCCTCTCGACCAGTTGCTGGCTAGCATATATGGGTGTTCGTCTCCCGTTCGGTCCTCTCGACCGGATACTGGGGACTATTTCACCCTTACTACTACCACATAACACATATCACATACTCTATCTAGCATGGCTGGGCATTACTACCCCTTCGACCCTATCGGCCGGTACTCTGGGGACTATTTCCCCTACTGTCACTAGCACATATCATCATATCGTACTAGTACAAAAACATATCAGGTAGTAGGAAACCCAGATGAATATCACATAGACAATCATCTAGTCATACAATTCCTACCGATGGGCCGACATTGTAGCCGTAGACCCACCGCTACTGGAAGGTAACTCACCTCGAAGTAGCTGCTGATCTGTGCGGGAACTGTCTATTTGCTGCTGCTACTCCGGAAATCCTCCGGCTGTAATTCGCATAAAACAGTCCATCAAACACTACTAACTGTCCTTAGGGTAAAATGACTACTTTACCCCTGACCAAGTCAAAGTCAAAGTCAACTACCCGTTGACCTGACTCGCCGAGTTAGCTTGCCAACTCGCCGAGTCCCTATCCTTCTATTTGATCTTACACTCGTCTCTATTCGTTGAGTTATGCGATGACTCGGCGAGTTTTCCTTCTATATGGATATCGACTGAATCTTCATCCGACTCGCCGAGTTGTATGAACAAATCGTCGAGTTCATCTTTAATTGATAAACAGGTCCTGTCCTTGACTCGTCGAGTTGTATGAGCAACTCGTCGAGTTCATCTTCCTCCACAAGAAGATTTCCCTGGACTCGCCGAGTCTACTCATGCACTCGTCGAGTCCAATCTTGACCAATTCCATACAGTCGATTTAAATGAGATCTAACACACCAAAACCATAGATCTGACCTCCTAATGTTCACTTTATATGTAAAGCTCCAAACTTGATGCACATGCATGGGGTTTTTAGCTCAAAAACCCATATAAAAGTGTCCTACAATGTGCATGGGGCTCTCATGGCCCTAAAGTTGGCACCTTTATGCCATGAAACCCCTCTTAAGGTCCAGATTTGAAGTCAAAACCCACTCAACACTTAAAGATGAATAAACAGATGGATGAGTCAAGACAGGGGAGTCTTAATAAGAAGCTACACTAACTCTTGAATATTTTTTTTGTCAAGAAAAGTTCCTTGACAAAGAGAATCTTATATGTCAAGGAGTCAGTGGGAGTCTTAATGGTCTTGAAAGGTTTCAAGAACAAATCAAGAGTTAAACCTAGTTGATCATCATTAGCACACGACTTGAGGTTTAAAGCCTATCTTGGATGACATACTCTTTTTTTGTGCCATTCCAATTGAGTTAATTATGCATGTGAGTTCTATGAGTTCTCATATGAATGCATAAAAACAAAGCACCTTGATCAATGGAAAGTACATTGATATGAAAGGGTGAGTTGCTTGGAAGACATGGTGGGCATTCATATTACCATGAGGCAAGAAATCGAGATTGAGCATGTTCGGTCCATATGAGTGTGAATTTGTCGCAAACTTTGGTTTTGGCAAATTCACATGGATAGGAACACATACACTTGAAAATCCAAGTGTCATGAGGTTTCCCTCCTTCGTGAAAATGATTGTAAGGAAATGCTTTCACTAAGAGAGATTTTAAGAAGATTGCAATTGTGAAAAATTGTATTCTCAAATTCGATTATGATTACGACATCCCTCTTCATAGTTCGAATTGTGAGATTTGGCAATTAGTCTGAACATTTGGGACTTAGTAACGTAGGTTCTGAATATCTTTAGACACACATGTGAGCTTTCTAAGGCAAAGGTGTATGAGGTTAAGAAGCTTAGATAAAGGCTTATCAAAGCATCAGGTAATTAGAAATATGAACATAAGGAATTCAATATACATTTTTATCTGGAAGTTCAGATGTTTTTTGAATATATGTCAAAGCTAGTGGGAGCATAAGTGTTATGCTTGTATGGTAATAATCATCGTGTTAGTGGGGGCATGATTATTATTTCATGTATTGAAAGTTAGCAATATTAATTATAGAAAACGAAGATTCACTTGGCAGAGTTGTAGGGGTTGAAAAGTTGTTTTGCTATAATTAAGGGAGAGAATATTATACCTCATTTCAAATCTAAAGGCTTAGATTGTGGAATTTTAATCAAATTTAGTCAAATATATATGAATGTTGTGTTGGAATGGTTCAACATGAGGAAATTCTGTATATGGAAAGGATAATTGCTTTCTCAAAATTTGAAATATTATAGTAGAAGACTGGTAAAGTATCACGTTTTTATGTGAGAAATTATGCATCGTGTCCCATACGCTTCGGGTATAGGATCGATTGCATATGCTATAATATTTGACCGTTCTAAAATTTTCCAAATGCCTAGGGCATTAAGAGGGAAAAGGGACTAGAACCAGTTTTGAGTAAAATAAATAAACTATCAAAGGAGGATCCAAAGTTCGCTGAGGATTGATCGCTTGTGAGTAGTTGGTAGTATAGTATTGGATGGACCATATCAACATTATTATGAATAGATAAGATTCTATTAAGAATGAGTTGTCGTATGGAAAATATGGAAATGTTTCCATATTGGGAGTTGGATATTGAGAGTCTATGTCTAGATTTTAAACTTTTATGCAAAAAGGATGTTCAAAGGAATGTACTTTGAATGTGAGACTTCACTTCTATGGAATTGTCTTGTAACAATTTCCAATAGAATACCTTGGAATTTTATTAGCTGAGTCTTGGTGACTTTTGTGCTATGATATTACGAAAGGATCATTGCATAAAATGTTAGAATCTAACATATTCTATTAGTGGCAAGAATGTTGTGTTCTTACACTAATGATAAGGATTGGGAATTGTGAAATTAGTTTCATTGGAAAGGTTTTCAATTGATCTATTTCACAAATTAAGGATCATAGGTAACATAGTGTGCATGCTCGGAGCATAGGACAACTATTGTTGTAATTCAATTAATAAGTTGATTATTCGAAACATTAAATAATGAATAATGAGTAGTCAATATGGTGTTTAAATAAAAGTGTTTTATTTACGCTCAAACGTTTTGGGGCCATATAGGATTAAGTATTATCGTTGCGTTTCATTTTGCATGTTTTGACTTCCAGAATAACTGGGTTATTCGAACCTCCACAATCGGTCATACGTTGGAAGTAGGTATGAAGGAAGACTGTCATGAATCTGTCTGTAGATTGTCTAAAGTTTTTAGACATAGCACAAGTTTGTTGCAGAGTTCATGAGTGCTTTGATAAGATTTAAGTATTGGATTAAACCCACGCTCACTTGAATCACTTCATGGATTTATGACGGGTGATTAGTGAGATGATAACATTGTATATTCTTGAAACCGAGATGTGTGAGTTGTTATTTGCTGTTCGGTTACACATTGATGATATGTAAACTCACCAGTAACTTGGTGTTATAAAACTTATTGTTTTGTGTGATTCGATGAGTGAATGCAAGCGAGCATATGAGTCGAATTTTATCCATTCCTTTTACCCAAAGTGGGATTAAAGCGATATTTGTGGTCCCCTCGATGATATAGTGATGAAACCTAAGCGCTTCGCCAAGCCGAGACTTAGTTGATGTGTTCAATTGTAGTATGTTGTCAGTCGTCATAAATCGGAAGTCGGGAAACATTATAGAGAGAATGATTAAAATTCATGTCTTATGTCTATATGATATCTTGAGAATGGAGGAATATATGATCCCTTATCTAAAGGACACGTGTATCAGATAAGATCAGAGTTGACAACGGCTTTTGAATGCTATGATTGTTGATCAGGTTTTGAAGTTATACAAAATAGTTATTAGACTTATCCAAGTGGGAGACAGTTGGATTAATGTCTAAGTCCATAACTATTTTGGTAAGTACTTGACCCGATTATGAGCATGATCCTTTTGGGTTGCCTTCACCATAGCAATATGTAGGATGAATAAAGGAGAGAAAGGTTCAACTATGATTTATAAATATATTATGAGAATAACATATTAAAGGAGAAATCATATTGTTTAATTAATATTTGTCAAGAATTAATTAAGAATTAATTTTGTGGCTAAAAGAGATTAATTAAACTTAGGGGACTGGAATTGTAATTATAAGATAATTGCAATTGGGCTATGGATCACCTTGGAATAATATGTTAGACGAATTCTATGGGGAAACCCATTAGAAATCGTCCAAGACATGTTCCAGAAGGGGTCCATGGGCTGCTTAGGGATTAAGCAGTCAAATTAGGGTTTCCTTGTTTGATAACCCTAATAGCCTAAGTATATAAGGAACCCTTGGGCACCAAAAACGTGGCTAACACTTGGATTAGGGTTTCAAGACGTTTTTGAGTGCCTCTTATCTTCTCATAATCATTCTTGTTGCTTAGTGGTGTTTGTGACTCCATTAGAGGTGCAACACTTGAGGCACTAAGCTTTCTGAAGCCAAGGATTAGATTGTTATTTCTATATAACAATCAAAGGTTAGATCTAAACCCTATTTTGTCTTAATATGATTAATTGTATGCTAGATCTAGGGTTTATAGCTTTGGATATTCAATTGCATGTTCATTAGACAAACTAGATCCCAAAGCTATTAGGGTTTGCATGTACACCATAGGAATGATGTATTGCTCAAAACCCATCACTTACCACTGCTCGAGCGTAGGTAAGGGAATATCAGGAGAGGCACGACTCTTCAGGAGAGAGTGATCGCAGCCGAGCGTTGATTGGCTGAACTACAGGGCGCCTCGAATTCATCCCAGGGACCGCAGAGGACTACCCGTCGTAAGTAAGATCCATCCTACTCACAAATTGTTACATATTAGGTTTATGGTTATGTGTTGGTGCTACCCCTTTTCTTTTTCCTGTATGTAGGACCGACCCTATGTCTAAGTGATTATTGTATTCAGAGGGTCGTTATGCTATCAAATTTTTATATTTTGATGTACTGTAGACCCCCCCTAGGGTCAAGTTTTCCAAAAATTTATGTACTAGTACTTTATCTTTAATTAAAAAAATATGTATTTCATTTTATTGGATGTTGTTATCTGCTGTGTCTTCTCTTTTTGTTTTTACTTGGTATAGTAGAAATTTAATTATAAAGTAGAAGTGACTCTCAACAACAACTAGGTTCAATACAAACAAGGTGTTCCTTTACAGTAATATCCAAACCATAACTCATATAAAAAACTTATCCTCATTCCACCTTGTGGCAGGAAATGCCGCCCCGAAGATATAACATGCACAACAACAATACATCAGCACCACCACCACCGCCACCTCCTCCACAAATAGACACTGTCGTGTTCCAAGCTGTAGTGACCGCTGCTGTGGCCTAAGTATGTAGTAGCAACAACGGAGGTGGAAATGGAACAAACAACTCCAATCAAAGTGAAAACCAAGGGCACCCAAGGGAATGTACTTATAAAGACTTTGCAAACTGCAAGCCCAAACCTTTCAATGGAAGTGGTGACATCATTCCTCTGACATGGTGGTTCGATCTGTCACACCCCCAAACCAATGGTTATTCACACCTTGATTGGGTGATAAAATTAAGGGTACCAAGTGAATTTGCATGGTTATTCACACCTTGTTTGTGATCCTCGGCATCCCAGTCACAAACTTGTGAGGGCACAATCAAGATTTAAACATGCCATTGAAAGTTTAATGAATCTCAAAAGATCTAGGAGTTTCAAATCCAATTAAAACTTAATAATTTATTTTGTTTATAATGGTGGAAATTGGTAAATCGTCATTTTCCTACCTTCAAATATTTTATAGCTTGGATTACAACATCCCTCTTCCAAGTTATGAAATAGTTTATAGGGTCCTAGCCTTAATATTTCATTTGGGTGACTTATTAAGGACTCTTCATCTAATTAAAACTTGTCTTTCTTTTCTTTCAGATGTCTTCTAACACTGCTGTTGGCTCAAACTCTATAGGCTCCTTTTCCTCATGAACTTGTGTTGGAAGGTCACTTTTGATGGTTCTAATTTCAATGAATGGATTAGGAACATCAGAATGATTACTTGCTATGAGGACATGTAATATGTCCTTGACAAGGAGCTTAAGGTTATCAATGAGTCAACTGCTACTACTGAGGAGATCGTAGAGTATGCTGCAAATAAGAGGGATGCTACTAAAGTGTCCTGCATTATATTGGCTACTATGACTCCCGAACTCCAGAAATCCTATGAAGATTTCTACCCCTATGAGATGCACCTGGATCTGATGGAAAGGTACCATCAGAGTGCGCGACAAGAGAGGTATGAAATCATCTCCTCCATGATAACAACCAGGATGAAGGATGGAGAACCCATCACCGGTCACTTGCAGAAAATGCAAAGGTTCGTGGACCGGTTGCTAAAGCTTAATTTGAACTTTCCTAAGGACATGTCGATTGATATCATTCTCCATTCCTTACCTACAAGTTAATATCAGTTTCATATGACTTATCATATGAACAAGGAGGAAGTCACACTTAGCAAACTTCAAGGAATTTTAAGGACTGCTGAGAGTGGCCTTAAAGGTAAATCGGTTGTTGCTTCTACACCTACTCCTACAACAGCCCCTGTTCTGGCAATTGGGCAGGCGAAATGGAAGAAGAGGAAGCCCCCTTCGAAGGGTACCAAGGGAAAGTCTCTTGATGGCTCCTCTTCAAGTGGGACCAAGAAAGGTCCCATTCTTCATTCTGCAAACCCAAAGGAAGCACAATCATTCTACTGCCACGAAAAGGGTCACTGGAAGTGAAGCTGCCCTAAGTACTTGCAGGATGTAAAGGATGGCAAAGTTAAACCCACCCATGCAGGTATTTATACCATATTTTCTAATAACTCATTCCATACTAACTCTTGGGGTGCTTGATACAGGATGTGGTATTCACATTTGTACAGATTTGCAGGGCCTAAGACGTAGTGAAGAAGTGGAGCACGGGAAGATAAACTTAATCATGGGCAATAGGAAAGCATCACTTGTGACCAAGATTGGAGTTTATTATTTATTGTTTAATAATGGGTTAACTTTAGATTTGAATAAATGTTGTTACTCTTCAGAAATGGCGAGAAATATTATTTCGCTTCATAGTTTGTACAAGCAAGGATTCAAATTTTCATTTGATAATAAAATTGGTGTTATTGATGCTTTTTACAATGATGTGTTTTATTTAAAACATTACCTTGTGATGGTGTATATGAAACTGTGTCGATTGTAGACAACTTAGGAAATAATTTATTTCATATTGATTCTTCGATTACATTGGATAAAGCATCCTTGTGGCATTGTCGTCTTGGACATGTCAACAAGAAGAGCATAAGCTAACTCCAAAAGGTTGGAGTTTTGGAATCATTTGACCTAAAATCAGATGATAGTTGCGAGTCTTGTTTGCTTAGAAAAATGACAAAGTCACCCTTCACTAGTTCATTTGAGAGGGGTAAAGGTTTGTTGGACCTCATACACATAGATGTGTGTGGACCCTTCAAAACCGCCACAAGGGATGTTAATCGCTATTATGTGAATTTTACTGATGATTACAGTAGATATGGATATATCTACTGAATCAAGCATAAGTTAGAAACCTTTGAAAAGTTCAAAGAGTTTAAGCAACAAGTGGAGAATCAACTGGATAGGAACATCAAAATGATCCGATTCGATCGGGGAGTAGAGTATCTTAGTATTGATTTCCTTGACTATCTTAAGGAATGTGGGATCGTGTCACAATTGACACCTCCTAGGACACCACAACTAAATGGTGTGGCTGAGAGGCGCAATCGAACCTTTTTGGACATGGTTCGATCCATGATGAGTCGAACTTTGTTACCAATCTGATTTTGGGGGTATGCCTTAGAGACTGCCGCCCATATCCTTAATCTAGTCCCTACCAAAAAGGTTGCCAAAACACCTCACGAGATGTGGACTGAGAATGTTCCAAATCTAGACCACATCAAGATTTGGGGTTGCGAGGCTTTCGTGAGGTGCGAGTCTCACGACAAGCTCGAACCTCAAAGTGAGAGGTGTGTTTTCATCGGCTACCCATAGAAATCCTTTGGTTACCTCTTCTACAGACCCAGTGAGAATGTGGTCTTTGTGGCAATGAGAGGATTCTTTCGTGAGAGAGAATTTATAAGTCAAAGAGACAGTGGGAGGCAAATTGACCTTGAAGAACTTCAAGAGTCAAGAGGTGAAGGAACCTCAAACACTAGCGACCAACCTGAGGAGTAAACTTCTGTTGAGCCGATAGATGAGTCCGTACCTCCGAGGCGTTCCACTAGAGTTAGGAACACACCTAATTTTTATTACGGTTGTCACATCACTACTGAAGGTGATACATTTTTCAGTGACAGTACACTGATAGATTTGGATGAACCTAATAATTATAGGGAAGCCATGGCAGGCCCAGAGTCTGCTAAATGGAAGGAGACTATGGACAACGAGATTCAGTCCATTTATGACAATCAAGTTTGGAACTTGGTTGAAAATGTACCGGGTCGTAAGACAGCTGGGTGCAAATGGATCTTCAAGAAGAAGACCGACATGGATGGGAAGGTACACACTTACAAAGCGCGACTGGTTGCGAAGGGCTTTACTCAAACTCCAGGAGTTGACTATGATGAGACCTTCTCACCAGTAGCGAAGATCAAGTTTGTTAGAGTTTTGCTAGCCATATCTACATTTCATGATTATTGAATATGGCAAATTGATGTCAAAACTGCTTTCCTTAATGGAAAGTTGGCTGAGGATGTTTACATGAATCAGCCAGAGGGTTTTGTCGATGAAAGATACCCTAATAGAGTGTGTAAGCTTGAGATATTCATTTATGGATTGAAACAAGCATCTTGCAGATGGAATCTTTGCTTCGATGAGAAACTCAAAGAGTTTGGTTTTATGAGGAGCGAGGATGAGTACTGTGTATATGTTAGGGCTAGTGTGAGTATAGTTAGCTTTTTGGTACTGTATGTGGATGACATACTACTCATAGGAAATGACATCCCAACTTTACAGGAGCTTAAGTCCTCGCTTGCGAAGTGTTTCGCTATGAAGGACCTTGGAGAAGCTGCCTATATCCTAGAGATAAGAATACTGAGAGACAAGAGTAAAAGACTAATTGGACTTAGTCAGAGTACCTACTTGGATATAGTGTTGAAGAGGTTCAGCATGGAGAATTCTAAGAAAGGGGAGTTACCGATCCAACACAATGCCAGACTGAGTAAAACACAGAGTCCGAGTATAGAGACCGAGATACCTGAGATGAGTCGATTACCATATGCTTCTGTTGTTGGCTCGATCATGTATGCTATGACTTGTACTCACCCTGATGAGGCCTTTGCTTTGAGCATGGTCAGTAGATATCAGGGAAACCCTAGTAAGGCTCACTGGACTGCGGTAAAGAACATTATCAAGTACCTGCAGATGACTAAGGACTGGGTTCTTACTCTCGGTGGGAATAGTGGGGTATTATGATGCTAGATTTTAGACTGATAGGGATAATTTCCGCTCTCAGTCAGACTGGGTCTTTACCCTGAATGGAGGAGCAATTACTTGGAAAAGTTCCAAGTAGGAGACAGTAGCTGATTCTACTTGTGAATCAGAGTACATAACAACAAGTGAAGCGGCAAACGAGGCGATATGGCTAAAGAACTTCATTGGAGACCTTGGAGTTGTACCAGTTATACAGGAGCCTATGGAGATTTTTTGTGACAGCAATAGTGTGGTTTCCTTAGCCAAGGAACCAAGAGATGATCGTAGATCCAATCACAAGATAGAAGAAGGAATCCTTGTGGCAAAGAGGGTATCGTCATAAGAGAACCCAACAGTTCCCCTCACGAAGGGACTGACTAGGGTTAGGCATTTGCAGCATGCAAGGAGAATCGGGATGAGAGACGATATTAGTTTTAATAATTAGATAGGTATTTCTGAAACTTTTAAAATGTAATTGACATTTGATGACTAAATAAAAGTTGTTGTTTATTTATAAGTGAAGTGTTAGTATCTTATGTTAACCATTTACTATTGTTTCAACTTTGCATGTTTTGACTTCCAGAATAATTATTTTATTCAAAACTCTCCACAGTCGGTCATATGTGGAAGTAAGTATTGAATTAAGATTGTCATGAATTTGGCTTGTAAGATTTGTCTAAGGTGCATTAGACATTGCAATGGTTGTTGCAACATTCATGAGTGCTCATAAGGTTTGAGTATTGGATTAAACCCACACTCACTTGTATCACTTCATGGAATTTATCTCGAGTGATCGTGAGACGGTAATATCATATATATCTTCAAATTTAGAGATGTAAGTTGTTGAGTATGAGTTGGTTATCCATTGATTGAACGAAAATGCATCAGTAAATTGATGTCATAAAACGTGCTTTTGTGCATAACTCAACAAGTAGTTAGTACAAGTATATAAGTCAAACTTTATATGTTCCTTCTAGCAATAGAAGCGATATCTGGGCCCCTCGATGATTTGGTTTTGACTTATGTGTCGGGCCCGGTCAGAACTAGAGTTGACCCTATTTCTCTTTTTTGATCAATTCGATTGCAGTCTCCGAAGTCCTTCTTGATCAATGGTCCCCATTGGCATTAGTGCTAATTAGCAGCCGCTTTTTTTGGAAGGCGAGATACTTATGTGTGACCGCGGATTCCATGGTAGCAGTAGTTCTAGCTCTACATTAGGAGTAGGGGGCTCTATCTAAAGGAAATTGAAAGGATTAAGAATTAATTAAGTATGTTTTGTAGTTTCTTATGTCATTAGGCAACCCCAATTTTAGATTGAAATCCAAGAATCATTCAGGAATTCTCAGTCAAGGAATAGTTAATGGTTCCCATTTGTCATAAATTTTGTGACATAAATTTTGGCTTTTTTGAATGAAAATATACATTTGATTTTCCAATAGAAAAGTGAAGGGAAGTTTTTCGACATGCCAAATCAAGGGAATGAATCAAAGTTTTTTTCCGGGTATAAAAGAGGTTTTAGTTCTGATTTAGACTACGTACGAGGCATAGGATGGATAGGCACCAAAGACCAACATCAAAAGAATAACCTAATTCTCTTAGTCAAGGTAGGGGTTTAGATATCATCATGCCTTTTTTTGCATCATTTCACCAACCCTACTCACCTTCCTCCTTCTGCTCTTGCTTGCCACTCGCACCTGAAGTACTAAACGAAATAGGTATTAGTTTGGTAATGGTTGGAGCAGCAAACTCGGATTCGGAAAGAATCTCATCAATGGATTCGGCGGATCATCCACGTCACGAATCGGATGGCAGGCCCAATTTTGACTAGTTCTCCACACTACTTTTCTGCAGTTCAAATACTCTTATGCCTATTTAGTGAAAAAATGGCTGGCTCTGGCTACCTTGCGGAGCAAACAAAAGATCCCCAAATCACACTGCCTATATGAACAAACAAGCTTCTATCCTTTAGTTTGTGCTTCCACCCGAGCTTTTCCTTCTGTTTTATAGAGACGGAAATTCTTCTAATAATTCATGTAGCAAGGTGAGGCATTTTCCTGGCATACAGAAAAAAAATGAAAGGATGATGCAAAAGACGAGTAAGGGACTGGGAAGGGGAGGCTCTTGAAACCAAATGAGACTAGAAGGAACATGGGAGGCTTCGTGCCGCACTGGAGTGATCCAATATGTGGTTCCGCACGTTCCACCACTTCTCTGTTCATTTCCAATACTGATCGTGAAACACCATGAGCGTCCTATCATCCAAGGACCCTATTTTCGTGAAGGTTTATTTACTACAACATTTTGCTTCTCTTGCTCTGTATCAGTTATCATAGCATCATTATTGTCCTTCCCTGCACTCGTGTCAGTTTGATTTCAGTCCATTGTAAACATGACTCGGATCTGTGACCGAATTTACCGCATTAAAAAGAAATAAAATGGATAAATACTCAATTCTCTGAGTTCTTTTCCCTAATCTACTTAAGGAACTGGTGCCGCCATATGGTTGGCCTAGACTGGGCTAGACTAATATTAAAGGGAATATAGCCAGTCCTCCAGAACGAAGTCTTCGCGGAAAAAAAGAAGGATAGAATCCCTTTGCGCAATCAATCGTCTCGCGTAACCAAATATGACTTGGTTGGATGCGGGATCTACTCCACGAGGAGCGGTACAGACGTAGATGATATCATCGCGACCTCTATTTTCGTACCGCTAGGGATGCTTAACGCCACTTCGCCCTCGCTTTTCTGACCTAGCGCCCCTTTCCTTCTCCTTAGTTTCTAAACTAGCAGAATCGCAGGACATAAAAAGTGGGAAGTTTCTTGTTGGTTTTTCTTCCTCATTCTCGAATAGGTGAACTTGGTTTGTTCAATTCTTAGGGAGAAGAAGGAAGGGAATGAATGGGAAGACTGGAGTAGTCTCTTCATTAGTCGGAAGGAATTAGTCCCCACTAGCCTCATTCGAAGAACAAACAAGGAAAGGCTTACTGTTTAGGTAGGATAGATCGATGTTGTCCAATGCCTAAAGCTCTCCTTGTGTCAGTGGTTCGAATCCACTTCTAAGCGGGCCAAGGGTTCAAAGGCCGGGAGCGACCCAGATTTTGAAATTCAAGTGCAAGAGTCAGCCAAAAAATGTGAGCGCTCCTGCACTATATGGCTTTTTTGCGTCGCCCTATCTTGCTAGAGGCAGATTTCGAAAAAAAGTTGTTTCTTAGTTTCTCACGTCCCTGTGCCCAAAAGGACGCTTTCCTGCACTGAAAAAAAGGACCTAAGAGAATAGCGTCTTCTCTTAGCTTTCTTCCTCCCACGCCCGCCGCCGTCCTGCCGAGCCTTGTCTACGAAGCAGAGCGACCTCGTCTTGCTTACTTCTAGGGAAGCTTCTAACACTGGATAATAAGCATGGCAGGAATACAACTTTTTAGGTCGACCACTACACTACATAGAAGCGATAGCGAAGCCAAGCCGTAATTGATGTGTTTAATTTAGTTCTATGTCAAACAAATATGATATCGAGAAACAACTGCTGGACAATAAGTACGACATTGTTCCATTTATTTGTCCGGCTGATATCTTGTGAACAGAGGACTATATGATCACTTATCTAAAATGGCGCTTCATAGTTCAACAGAGTTTTAAAGAGCTACGATTGCTGGTTGGTTCCTAAAGTTATACTTGCAACTATAGTTATCAGACTTATCCAAGTGGGAGACTGTTGGATATTGTGTCTAAGTCTGTAACTATATTTCGTATGAACTTGACCCAACCCGACATGGTCCATTTGGGTTCCACTTCACCTAACAATTTGTATGGATATACTTTTGAGAATAAGATGTTTATGATCTATTAATATATTCTAAGTTATAATATATTAATATGAAATCATATTATTTAATTAGTATTGATCAAGAATTGATTTTGCAATTAATTTAGTGATCAAAAGAGGCTAATTAAATATGGACTCCCAAATATATATCGATTGGGCTAAGATTTATTTAGGATGGGCTAAGAGTATATGGAAGTCCATGGAGATTTTAACCCATGGATCCTAGGTAAATGAAGAGTCATGGGTATTAGGGTTTAACCCTAATCCTCCATACTATATAAAGATGTCCTTGGTTCTAGAATTGGCACTAGTGTGTGTGAGAAACAAGAGTGGGCCGATTTTAGTGAGCATCATATTCTCTCAAGTATTTCCAAATTTTTTTGGGTGATTTGTGACACCACTTGAGGCATCCACACTATTGGTGCTAGGCTCAAAAACTCCAAGCAATCAACTAAAAAGAAAGGTATGTTATCCTACTTAAAATTTTGTATTACAAGTACCCCATAACATGCTAGTTAGGTTGTAAACCTTGGAAAGCAAATTTTCATGTATTTTAGAGAAAACATAGATCTAAGGTTTCTAGGGTTGCATGTACACCATAAGAGTGTTAGAATGCTCAAAGCCCAACAACTACGCCCTAGAATGATCACTTCAGAGAGCAAGAAAGTAGAACACTTCATTTGGGGACTATCTCCCCAAATTCAAGGGAATGTAATTGCTACAAACCCTACAACTTTGGACAACGCCATGCGCCTTTCTCAAAAGCTCATTGATCTTAGAGTTCGACAAGGCGTAATAACTCCAATACTCGATTCGACGAAAGAGAATGGAAATAAGAGGAATTTTGGGAACAAGAAGAAAGGCCAACCAACTCAGGAACCCTCCAAGAAGTCGCAGATCGTGGCAGTTCATGCCGCTACTGCCCCCACTGCCCCCACCGCACCAACAACTACCAGGCAATATGTGTCTGGTTTTGAGCATTCTAACACTCCTAAGTGTACATGCAACCCTAAATACCTTGTATCTATGTTTTCTCTATTATACATGCAAATATGAACTTTCCAAGGTATTCATCCTAATTAGCATAATAACATTGATTCATATGAATATATCAAGTTAGAATTACATACCTCTTTGATGTAGAATGTCTTCATGAAGCTTGAGTGCCTAGTTCCCCAAGTGTGACACCTCAAATGGTTCACACAACACCAATTACACTTGGAATAGATTAGAGATAAATCAACACTTCATAAAATCGGATAGTCCTTTCACATATACTCTAGTGCCGATTTTGTCACCAATAAGATCTTTATATAGTGTCACAATTAGGGTAAACCCTAATTGTCATGGCTTTCCATTTCCTTGGATCCATGGGTTCAAATACACCATGGAGCATCCTATTGGATTTAGCCCAACTTGATAATCCATGGAGTATTAGCCCCACTATACAAGTATGGATGATTTACACTATCAACCCATATATTTAATTAGTCTTCTTTTGATCACTTAATTAATCCTAGATTAATTCTTGATCAATACTAATTAAATAATCTTATTAATATATTAGAACTTATAATATATTAACAAACCTTAAGTGTTATTTCTCTCATTATAGTCAATCCAAATGCATGATGCCATGCAACCCAAATGGACCATGCCGGGTCGGGTCAAGTCTTACCAATTATAGTTATGGACTTAGACATTAATCCAACAGTCTCCCACTTGGATAAGTCTAAAACTATGATTGCAAGTATGACTACAAGAATCGACTGGCAATCATAGCTCTCAAAAGCTTCTGTCGAACTCTGACCTTGCCGATGATCTCTGACCTTTGTCAATGACTTGTCCATTAGATAAGGGAGCATATATTCCTCCATTCTAGATATCATATGGACTGAGACATGGATTATAATCATTCTCTCTGTCCATTTGTTGTTTCCTGATTTCCGATTTATGATGACTGACTAATTGAACAAATCAAATCAGTCCAGGCCCAGCCGAGCACTTACATTTGTCATCACCAAATCATCGAGGGGCCCACAGATATCGCTTTTATCCCGAAGGTAAAAGGAATGGATAAAGTTCGACTCATATGGCTTGTTCTACTACTTGTTGAATCATACACAAAGGCACATTTTATGACATCGAGTTACCAATGCGTTTTCATGCAATCAATGTATAGCCAACTCATAGTAACAACTCATATATCTAGGTTTGAATAATATAAGATATTATCGTCTCATGATCACTCGTGATAAAATCCATGAAGTGATTCCAATGAGCGCGGGTTGAATCCAATACTCAGAACTTATGAGCACTCATGAGTGTTGTAGCACCACCTTGTCCACATCTAGGACCTCTACAAGCCCAACCCATGACAGTCTTGATTCATATCTACTTCCAACATATGACTGATTGTGGATGGTTTGAATAACTTAGTCATTCAGAACAATGACCTAGTTATTCTGGAAGTCAAAACATGCAAAGTGAAACACAATAATAATCGAATCCAATATAGTCTCAGAACTTATGAATATAAATAAAACACCTTTTATTTATCTCCATATGATTCACATTATTCATTGTATACTGTTTCAATATATCAAATTTATACTTGAATTAAAACACTAGGTGTCCCATGCTCCAAGCATGTACACTATGTTTTCTAAAGATTAGTCATGCCACGCACCAAGTATGCATACTATGTTTGTCTATGATCTTTACTTTGTGAAATAGATCAATTGAACATAACTCCAATGATCCTCTTTTCACAGTCCCAAATCCTTACTGCAGGTGCAAGAATTCCAACTTCATGCCATTTATTGAAATATGTTAGATTCTAAACTTATATGCATTGATCCTCTTGTAATGATTATGCACAAAGTCACAAGGACTTGACAACAAACATTACAGAACATTCCAAAGGAGATCAACTCCTTGGAAACATCATTCTTGCATTAGGTTTCCTAATCTTACATAGATTGAATAATTTCTATCTTTGAAACATTTCCATATTCCATTTTGACTATCACTTCTGAGCAAGAGTTGCCTCCTTACAAATTATGTCAATATGGTCCTTCTAGAATTAACACTATACTTCCAACTGTCCTTGAGCAACCAATCTTTGGTAAGCCTTAGATTTTCCTCAACATTTGCGTAATCCTTTTAGTTATATCCAATTCTAGACCTTTTCCCTTCTTAATGCCCCAGACATTTGAAAATTTTTAGAAAGGATGAATATTATAGCATATGCAATCGATCCTATATCCGAAGCATATGGGACACGATTCAAGATGTCTCACATAAAGACATGATACTAGACCCATCCTTTTGCTACAATATTTCTATTTGCCAAGTTCTCATAATTTCAGATTATGAAAAGGGATGCCGTAATCATAATCGAATTTGAGAACGCAAATAATAGACCCATGTACAAAATTTCCTTATGTTGAGCCATTCCAACATTAAATTCATATATATATATATATATATATATATATATATATATATATATATATATATATATATATATATATATATATATATATATATATATATATATATATATCCTTGACTAAATATGATTAAAACCTCAATCTAAGCTTTCAGATTTGAGATGAAGTATAATTTCCTCTTCCTTAATTATAGCAAAATAACTTTTTCCCAATTGAGACCTTTTGTTTTCTATAATTAACATTGCTAACTTGCAACCTTTATCATAATTATCATGCTCCCACTACCATGATGATTATTATTATAACACTTATGCTCCCACTAGCTTTCACATGTACTCAGAAATTAGCTGAACTTCTAGAAAAACAATATTTTATTGACTTTCTTACCAAAGTTAAGATTTCTGATACTAGATTGCTATGATAAAACATTATCAATATCATATACCTTATCTTAGATAGCTCACAGGTGTGTCTAAACAATATTAAGAACTATGAAAAGGGATGCCGTAATGATAGTCTCGATTGTTTAGACCTTTGCCACTTCTCACAAGTCCATGTTAGTGTGCCGGTTAACCACACACGCTCCAGTAACGACTTTGAGAATACAAATATCACAATTGCTATCTAGCTAAAATCTACTTAGTGAAAGTGTTTCCTCACCATCATTTTCATGAATAAGAGAGAAACCTTATGACACTTAGATTTAATAGTGTATGTGATCTTATCCATGTGAATTGTCAAAACCATAGTCACAAAGACAAGGTTAATGACAAATTCAAACTCATATAGACTGAACTCAATCTTAATTTCTTGCCATCTGGTAGCTCAAGGGCCTGCCATTGCTTCCAAGTTGTTGTGCAACCAATTGAGAACTCTAAGAACTCATATGCATAGCCAACTTTAATTGGAATGGGCACATAATATGTCAACACAATAGGTTATAAACCTCAAGTCGTGTGCTAGTGAAGAACTTCGGGTTTTATTCTTGATTAGTTCTTGAGACTTTCAAGACCTTTAGGACTCCCACTGTCCTCTTGACATAAAAGACTCTCTTGTCAAATATTCAAGAGATAGTGTGGATTCTAGTCAAGACAAACACTTCACACAATTGGCCTTATTTGGTCTTTGTTTTATCCAAAACATCACAACTTACCAATTTCAAATGTACAAGAGTAGAAAACTTTTACTCTTACATTTGACAAGTGTTCTAAACCTTCTTTAAGACATGTCAATCAAGTTACAATCTTAGAGTATAACTCTAAGAATTGTTTTAGGAACGAAGTATGAATCATCTTCTTGATTTAACCACTTCAACAATTCATCACTCCTCTTCTTAGCCATAAGAATGCACTAAGGTGTCCTTAGAAGACCAGTTGTGATATGGTTTCTTAATCATCAAGATGATCACAAAACATGATACTAAAGTACTCTCACCTCTTTTCAGATTTGAGAAACTTTTATATTTTTGCCTAATTTGATTCTTCTTATTCGCTCTACCATACATTGGATCTTTTCTAATGTTTCAGAACTTATACTTAAGCTTGTAAGTATAACCATATTTACTAAACCTTAGTAAATAATGAAGAATAGTCTTATCGATCTTTTGTGGTGGACTTAACTAGTGCACAAGAATGTGTACTTGATCCCTTAGTGCTTTACTTGACTCACACATCCATGTGAACATGATATACAACTTGCATGATTCCAAGTCTCTATCCAACTGAAACTTGGGTGACGAAAATCTTTCCTTATTTGGTAAATTTAGACATTACCAAAAATGAGAGAATCAAATTCACTTTCCAATATTGCTATCAATGGAATCTTATAAGCAACAATTTTCCACAAACGCCATTGTAAGGATACATAAAACACATAAAATCAAAAATTTCCTTTTATTTTAAAACTTTGCGGAAAAACTTATCCTTACAATCCATATGAAAACTTGTTATTATCTATTCCTAAGCAATAACTCATAACTCTTAAGAAGTAGCTCAAGAATCCGATCTTCAAACTATGCGATAGAAATCCATCTACGCGATCAAATTCTACATATTCTTTCTTTAAGTTACTTCACTTTTCTTTGATTCTTAAAACATCACCATGTGACCCAGTCACATCATGTATCAAGAATCTCAGAATAGAAACTTAGCAGAGTTAGATAGTGGACTTTACCTGAAGTAAAGTCAAACTTATTGACTTTAACACCCTTAGGTAAATTGGCAGCTTCGCAAACAATGCCCCTTCCTTTGGCAATATAACATATGGACGCTTTGGTAATGGAACATGGGACTATCACAGACTTATTCTTTCTCTTTACCATTTGATCAACAGAGTTGACTATGGCCGATCCCTTTCTATTGGGAAGAGAGACCTTTACTGGATATCCAGTGTCATTATTGTCAATATCCACAAGTTTTAGGAAGTTGATCTTAGCAAATAGATAAGATCATTAAGGGTCTTGTCATAGTCTGTTTCATAGGAGTACCAAAGAAACTCACTATGTGACTTAGAAAGTGATTGAATCACCAACTTTCTCAAGACTTTGACACCCAACTCTCCCAGCTTATCAATATGTGACTACATCTTCAAGATGTGATCACACATAGACATTTGCTTGCCAATAGGGCTTGAGTGACCTTAAAATTTTCAAGAAATTGTGGGTTAGGGAGAATAATTGGAGGAGATGAAAGAAGTATGATTTCCATGGGACATCATCTTCATTTAGGAAAGCTTGTTTCAAGAGATTTGGGAAGATCATAAATGTCTAAACCAGACATCTTTTGGGAGATATTCAAGATAATTGATTTAAAGTCCCTAATATAACACCCAATATGAAATATTAAGGCTAGGACCCAACACAATATTTTTATTACTTGGAAGAGGGATGCCGTAATCCAAGCTAAAAAATATTTAAGGCTAGGACCCAACACAATACTTTTATTACATATGTGTTCAAATCATTGTATATTGACACCAAAATGTATAACAAAAGTTAAAAGACATGAGTCTATAATGCTTCATCTTCTCAAAAACTTGTGGATGTACCTGTTTACCAATTTCCTGAGAATATAAGTAGTTTTGAAAAGAGTGTTAACAATTAAGTTGGTAGTTCATAAGCATGTTTGTAATTGAAATCTATGGTTTGTTCCTTGAAAATGTAAACATGTTTTTCCCAAAGAATCCTGTATTTTATGTTGTAATATGTTGTACTCAAAATGTGTAAATGTTATCGTACTGTTATATAGTATGCTATAGTTTTAATCCATATGAAACCATGAAAAGTATGTTTTCTCTGTACTAACTTAGTATTCTGTATTTGTACTTGTAAAATATTGTATTATAGTTTTAATATTTAATAAAACTATGTGAAGACATTTACTTATTCTTACACTAATCATATTACTCAATACCAAATTGTGAGTTATCATAACCATGCTTGAGGACCTAAGATGGCCTGAACACGACGTTCTTCAGGCATTACTATCGGTAAAACATTTGTCACCACAGACCTGGTAGCCTAGTTGTTGCAAGCATCTCTGGTGCGGGATTGTCAGTCCCCTATACATTTATACATAAGTGTCACGCTCTCCTTCCAGGAGTCTCTGGTTATAATTTCAGGATTTGGTTGGTACTTAAATAAGTACTTGAAGTGTGTCTCACAAATGCTATATTGATGATTATCTATAAAATAATGAAAAGTTACTTTGTAATGAATAAACTCTAAGTATATATCATTAACAATATTTAATATAGTTTGTATGTTTGTTTCTGTATTGTAACGTGAACTTGTAAAATAGTACATATGTTCCATAAATTATACCTATTATAGTTTATATGTTTGTTTTTATATGAAATCCCAAACTAGTAAAGTAGTATGTTTATCCTAGTAAAAATGATTGTTGAAAATATTTGAATAGTTTGTTATTAACACAAAATTTCCTTGTGTTTTACTGGTATTCCCCCCCCCCCCCCTTAAAATATAAAAAGATAGCGAAAACGTAGGGGTATGAACTCACTTGATAAAGGTGGTGATTTGGACAACAATTTGCTTCTAGATATGATTTTCCTTAACGAAACCGAGAGTTTTTGTTGAAAACCGGGCTTTGCGAGGGCCGAGTTTCAAACCGAAAAGACTCTTTTCTTGGGGACTCCGGGTGCTTCGGGGCTTTCTTCGGGTGTTAGGGAGGTTCCTAAGGCTTCGGGGGGGGGGGGGGGGTTGTAGAATGGCTTGAGTAGGTGTAAAGTGTGAAATAGTGTGTAAAGTAGTAACCAAACTGGGAAGATTCGCACCCCTTATATAGGGGTCCGAGGTCTCGAAGCTAGGGACACGCGTTGGACCCTCACAGGTGCTATATGGCTCGCTTTGGACGTGCCATGGATTGTAACATGCATCGAATCTTGGAGGCGGCTGGGTTCAGACGTGTTACAGCTAGGAACCCGTCGGACATGCAAAGGTGTAGGGCGACATGGCTGATTCCGGACCTGGCATATGCGAAGGACTTCAAATTTTGTGCCCCGAACTTCAAAAACTCATAACATTCACGTACGAGTTCCATTTTTTACGTTCTTTATATGCAAACGTAGGTGAGACCATACTCTACGACTTTCGTTTAGACTCCGTCGTCTTTGAATTTATTTTTAGTATTATATTTTTAAAGGTCGGGACAGGAAAAGTCCGTTAAAATTTCATAACTTCTTCATACGACGTCCATTTTCATCTATCTTTTTACTGTTGAACTACTATTGACAATATCTCCTATTCTCATTTAGGTTATGTCGGCTAAAAGTTGTTCGATCTTTAATTCGAATTTCAGGCTGTATATTGATGTGTTGAATCTTAGAAAAATCATAACGTCCTCATACGAAGTCAGATTTGGACGTTCTTTTTATGCAAAATCTCAGTTTATCGTATACTACAACTTTCATTTAGATAACTAAGGCTAAAAAGCATTTTATTGTAAGTTCACTTTTTATGTCACACAACGTCGTACCGGTTCCGTTGCGAAACTTCGATAGGTCATAACTTCATCGTTATAACTCGGTTTTCAGTGTTGTTTATGTCTTCGGAATCCTTGTCATGGCCAATACAAGTTTCTTCATAGATATCGAGTTTATCTAACATTTTATTTTTTACGATCATTTTTATCTTAATTTATTACATCTTTATGTATAATTAAATGCACATAATATTCAAATAATTTCTCTTTATTACTTTAAAACTAGTTACAATGGTTGACCTAGAATATTACATTGACTTGAAATATCGGGTTGTTACAATATGCAGGAACTTTCTAGTCAACTAAGCGAATTACTGAAAAAGGGGTTCATCTGGCCAAGTTTCTTGCCTTGGGGAGCTCCGGTCTTATTCGTAAAGAAGAAGCACGGATCGTTCCGTATGTGCATCGATTACCGAGAACTAAACAAGCTCACCGTAAAAAAATGATACCCCTTTCCCCAGATCGATGATCTATTTGACCGACTTCAAGGATCAAGTTATTTTTCCAAGATAGATCTAAGATCCGGGTACCACCAACTATGGGCCCGGGAGGAAGATATCCCCTAGACTGCCTTCCGAACTCGCTACGGTCACTATGAATTCGTAGTAATGCCCTTCAATCTAACAAATGTGCCTATGACATTTATGGACTTAATGAATCGGGTGTGCCAACCTTAACTAGACAAATATGTGATAGTATTCATTGATGACATACTAATCCACTCACGAAGTGAGGAAGAGCACAGTCAACACCTGCGGCAAGTCTTGGAAATATTAAGGGCGGAGAAGTTGTATGTAAAGTTCTCCAAATGCGAATTCTAGATCTGTAGAGTGGATTTCTTAGGGGACGTGGTCAGCGAAGAAGGGATACACATGGAACCTGCCAAAATAAAGGCAATCGAAGGTTGGGCAACCCAAAGAACCCAACGGAGATCCTGCAATTCTTAGGCCTCACTGGTTACTATAGGAGGTTCATATAGAATTTCTCCAAAATTGTTAAGCCGCTTGCCGCCTTAACTCATAAGGGTGTAACCTTCAGCTGTGAGAGGAAATAAGAGGCTACTTTACAAACCTTGAAACAAGCTCTATGTAGTGCCTCGATCTTGTCCCTCCCAAAAGGGACGAAAGATTTCATGGTCTATTGCGATGCATATAATCAAGGATTAGACTGTGTACTCATGCAGCGATGAAAGTTATAGCCTACGCTTCAAGCTGGGTGCAGTAGTATTCGCTCTAAAGATCACGAGGCACTACCTTTATAGTACAAAGTGCACCATTTTCACATATCACAAGAGCCTGCAACACATCCTAAACCAGAAGGAGCTCAACATTAGGCAGCGGTGATGGGTTAGAACTACTGAACGACTACGAGTGTGAAATCCGAAATCATCCTGGCAAGGCCTACGTAGTCGCAGATGCCTTGAGCCGAAAGGAAAACTCGGGTCGCCGGGTAAAGACACTAACCTTGACTATCCATTCCCACCTGTTTTTGCAGATCATAGAGGCTCAACTAGAAGCCTTGAAAACTGAAAACATCATAAACAAAGCCTTGCAAGGGATGTATAAGAATGTTATAGTTAGAGACGACGAAGCCTACTACCTCATGGATCGAATCTGGACACCGAAGTTTGGTGGTTATAGAGACGTTGTCATGAATGAAGCCCACAAGACAAGGTACTCCATCCATCCAAGTTCGGATAAGATGTACCTAGATCTAAAGAAATTTGATTCGTGGCCGAACATGAAGGCTGAAATCGCTACCTACGTGGGCATGTGTCACAAGTAGAATATTTGGCTAGGAAAGTCTATCTATGTATGGTCAACTCTTGATGTATCTTGAAACTTTAAGATTGATACTACACATGTTAGTCATTTCAAAAACAGCTATTCAAATCAGAACTCACTCATGAAGCCAACAAATCTAGTATAGTACATTTCATACAATCAACTTTGGGTTGTAACCCTAATTTTCCCGGTTCAAACCCCTATTGGTCTAGGAATCATTTATTGGGCCTAATAGGCCAATAAATGCACCACTTGATTATTTTGGGCTTAGAATCCTTATATGGGCCCTAATTGGACCCACATTCATTAAACTATAACATTTTGGGCTATAAGACCTTTTATGGGCCTTATTGGACCTAAAATGTATCACTTTGTTTCATGGGCCTTATTGGGCCGTAAACAACTTTCTTGAACCTCAATGGGCGGTAAACCCATTTCCTTTAATCATTTTTGGGCTGTGAACTCATAAGAGGGTCCAATGGACCGAAAACTTACATATCGGGCCCTATAATTTCGTATATGTTCAATATTAGCCCAACCTTCCCTTTTCTCTTATTCCTACCTCTCATTCTCGGCCTCTATATAAAAAAAACTCATTTGAACAAAGCTTTGACACCTCCACATTATATGTGGGATATCTAGGCTAATTAGCCAAACAATCTCTAGGATTAGAGATGATCCATCATGCAATAACCACCCAACCATTCTCTTCCTTCCTCTTCTTCTAGTCTCGGCTGAAACTACCACTCCACCACCTTCATTTTTACTCTCAAACTCAACCAAAAATTCTCTCGAGAGCTCTCAAGAAAATCTAATTTCCCTCTTCAAAATTCGTGTGTGCTAGGGTGTGAGTTTAAGAGCACTTCTTCCAAAATCCACTCATCTTGGTAAGCTACTTCCACTCAATTGGTTTAACTTCATGTTCATGTTAAACTTACTTCTCCTAACACTTTATTTCATGATCCATGTTCCTTAGAAACCCCATAAGTTCGAGATCTACTCAAGGGAGCTTAATAGGGCCGAAATCTCTCTCATATCTCTTCATCAAAACCGATCCAAACCCCAAAGTGAGTTCATACCCCCTATTTTCGGTTTTTACTTGATTTTTGGGGGAGAATACAAGTTGTTTTGTGTAGATCTATGTGTATATGCATGCATATGTGTGTTTTTCATGATTTGTGTTGAAATCTTCATAAGCTTAAAAAAATATGCTAACACATGATGGTATTTGTGAAACAAACCACTTGATGCAACATAATTTGAAAATGAAAGGATTAGATCCTTTCAAGGATGCTGAAAGTAAGAAAATCGTGTAAAAAGCCAAAATTGACAAAATAATCAAAAGTGAGGTGCTTATGTAACCCACGGTTTTGAAAGGACCAAAAAAGGATTATTTTATATAAACATGGATCCTTATGTTATTCATGGTTTTCGATGGGCTAAACATATAAATTTTCACACATGGGCCTCAAATTGGGCCTTCACGGTTTCATAGGCTAAGTTAGTAAAATTTGGACTTTTGTGGGCTGGAAATGTTAATTTTATCAAACTTGGGCCAAAAACATTATTTTTCGATTATATGGGCTGGAAATGTTAATTTTATCAAACTTGGGTCAAAAAGGTTAAATTCTATGTTTTTGGGCCAAAAATGTAAAACTTCACACAATTTGGCCGAAAATATAAATTTTATGAAAATTGGGCCGAAAGTTGATATTTTTAATATAAGTTGGTTAAAAATGCTATTTTATTTGAAACCAGACCTTAAATGTAAACTTTTGGTCTTAAGTGACCTGAATGTCATTTTTATCAAAAACATGCCTAAATTGTACATTTTCAGTCTAATGGACCAAAAATGTCGATATTACAAGTGGTCCATTTATGTCATTTTGGTAAATAATTGAACAAGAACGAACAATACAATAACAAACGAGTCAATTACGTCAAACTCACTTCTATTGGACCTGGAATATACATTACATGTCTATTGGGCCTTAGTGGCCCACTTACATGCTTATTGGGCCTAGAATATACATTACATGTCTATTGGGCCATAGTGGTCCACTTACATGCCTATTGGGCATGGAATAAGCATTACATGTCTATTGGGCCTTAATGGTCCATTTACATGCTTATTAGGCCTGGAATATACATTACATGTTTATTGGGCCTTTTGATGTGTGTAAAATCAACTAGTTTTAATCCTACTAACTTAAACACAAAGACGAATACACGAAAGACAATGTACCTATCGATTGGCAGTTTAGTTCAGGTAAGTAGGGTATCGAACACAGGGAACGGTAAACAATTAAAAGAAATGCTAATATTATCTAAATAAAACAAGTAATACAAAAGGGGGTATCTCTAGTTTTGCAAGACTAGAAACTTAAACAATTAACTAAAACTTAAACTAAGAAACTAAGAGCTAAGCAAATAAAAATCAGCTAACTTCCATAATAAATAGGACTTCTATTTAGGTTCGACTCATTTGTTACCATGGATGATTTTATGATAAGTGCAATGGATTAATTGGCATTGGCTACCGATTAGTGTGATTAGGTTCACGTTCGCTATTACTAATCCTTAGAAAACAAATTAATTCATGCAATGACCAGTTGTTTAATTTAACGGATCTCCTAGTTATTGATTCGGGTTAAATAAGACTTGTAATGGTTAATTAAATTGGCCCTTCAATTAACCTCTTGTTGATGTTCATGTAACAAGCTCACACATTAACTTACCTATCTTCTAGTTAATTCTAGTTTCACACTCGCTATTCCTAGACATACAATTATTTGGTCACAATAAATCATATGAAATTAATACCTAAGAGATGTTCATACAACTTAATTACCGATTTATTAACAGAAGAATAGTTATTGTTAACACATAAGGTTCTTTAACAAGCTTAATAAAACATAATCACCAATTAAAATTAATCCTAATCAAATAATCAATCCATGTTCACAAATTCATCTAACCTAACAGAAGTTATGAGTTTTAGCTCATGATTACAGCAGAAACAAGCTTAAAACGAAACCAATTGGTAAAAACATAGTTCAAACAAGAGATTAGGTAAGAGTAAACTTGATTTTGACTTGATTCTCCTTAAAATTGAATGTAGGGTTGATTCCTTAGCTTCCCTCGCTCCAGCAACACCTTTAGTCGACAATTGGCCTCCAAGGGTTCATCTATATGCTAGGTTATTGATCTGAAAGTCCCTTTATATAGATTTTCACAAAACAGAGGTGAATCGTCAAGTCCAGTGACCTACTCGGCGAGTCCGTCACTTGAAACGCGTGTACAACAAGTTAGCGCATCCAGAATCGCGAAAGTTTGAAGTGACTCATCGAGTTTACGGCCTACACGTCGATTCCGTTTGGAATCAACATTTTCACAAAACATGAAAGTCGTCCAAAAGTGTGTCTAGTTTTTAGAACATTTTAAATCTCATAAATCGGAGTTACGGTTAATGTGATATGGCCAAAACACTGACGAGGAGTTAAGCTGTCCAGCAACATCCTTCTTTCATCAAAATCCAAGATACAAGCTTCCAATCGCTAGTTCCGCTTCCCATTCCATCTGGGCATGTAATTCTTGCTGAAAAATGAAATTGTAAACTAATTAAGCACCTTTTGTTCATTAAATGAGATAAAATCAACATAAAGTATTAAGATAATGCATGGATTTTATAACTAAATATGCCCATATCAAAATACCCCACACTTGACTTTTGCTTGCCCCCAAGCAAAACTAAATTTTAGTACACTAATATTTCATAAGACAATCCCAATCGAACCCAGACATTATGCCAAGACCGCAACGCATGCATTTGTGTCTAAATTTTTTCCTAATGACCCCCCTCCCCCCAATTCTAAATACTTACAATCCTCATAAACACTCGCCCATTCTTTTGAACAACGCTCATTATATGCATCCTTCCGAATGCATCCCCATAAAACTTTTCGTAACCTCGAGTCATTTTTGGTTAAATCTCCAAGCATACATACGATAAAATAACCTAGAAAAGAAAATTACAAATACAACTTTTGATTGAATCTTTTATACTTTGTAGCTTTTCTTCATGATATTCTTCTTTGTCTTTATAGTTTTGTAGATTCTTTATTCAAACGTTTCATCACTCTTTTTTTCAACTTTTTTTTCTTTTTTTTTTCTTTTTTTTTCTTTTTTTTTTCTCTTTTTTTCTTTTTCAACACACTTTTTCCATTCAAAACTAAAAACCTAGAAAAACAAATGCTTAAGCAAGGGAATTTAACTTCATCCTTTATTGGTTAATGGCATTAGTCTAGTGAGCAATGACTACTTAAGCTTTCCTGGATACATTTCTGGTACACGATGCTAAACATATTGCGTCCCTCAAACTAAGCGAGGTTGTGTTTTTGTCCCATGCTTTCACTAGAATAAGGGAGGCAACAAATGCATTAGAACGTATATTGGCTCAACTAAACATTTGGGTCTTCATAGAATCATCAAATATAATACTAGCATGATCCCTAATTGCTTTACTAAAATTTTCTAAATTACCCCTAGCAATTCAAATGCAAAAATTTCAAAATTAACTAAAATTTCAAGATTTTCGAAATATAACTAAAATTTTAAATAATTTAACCAACCCCCCACCCCACACTTAATTTATGCAATGTCCCATTGCATATTATGCATGCTAAAGAACAACAAAATAAAGAGAGAATTGGAACAAACTCCCCAAGGATAGTAGTGCGAAGTTGATATTTCTTCTTTAAGCTCCATCTTCAATTGACTTTAGACATGGGAACAACTCATCCATGTCTTAGGTGTCATTCGTCTCTTGTGGTTGACAGCTCCAAAATATCAAGGAAAAAGCTTCTTGGAAATGCTCAGAAATGATCTTCAAAAATATAGACAATACTGCCTTGAATTGAATCAAATCGTCGACTCAAAGATAAAAGAATGAGCAACTCGTCAAGTTTTATGTGGAGACTCGCCGAGTTGAATCGTCATCTGGGCAGAAATTGTGAATTTTCGCTGGAACTCGTCGAGTTATAAAGGTCCACTCGACGAGTTTTCGGCTCTGATCGTGCAAACTCTTCTTTCTGCTTCAGGTCTGCTTTTGAGGTCAAAGAGGGTATTAAGGTAATACACCTCCTTATATTCTTCAGTGACGAAACTCCTTTTTAACCGTTAAAACCATCGGACTTATAAAATCACTCAAATCTTCTTATCTTCTCGTCTACGACTCGACCCCTCACTCTATCCCTCACCCTATATTCGTTCATTCTATCCCTCACCCTATATTCTGAAAAGATCAAAAACAAATACCAAGTAATAAAAAAACATCAAGATAGAAATCCTAAATTATCCCTAAATACTAGAAGTTTAGAAAGAAAAAGAAAAACAAACTCTAATGACGGGTTGCCTACTGCAAGCGCTTCTTTTTGTGCGAGTCTTTAGCTAGACTCCCAACTTAATAAACTTCTTATAAATTCGATGCCCATCCATCCATTGCATTAAATATTTTATTTGGACCAATTTGTAAAATTCGACTCTTTGCTTCAAAATTGGCCAAACGAGATTGAATTCATAAAACCCAAGAATATTGACAAGGGTTGGAACCGGTTGGATACTAATTATAAATGGATCGTGATTTAGAACTTTCTCCAAAGTTGGAATCGTCACCCCATGCTTCGAAACACAAACCGGAAGAACATAGGACCATGTGGTGGTAATGGTCAAACCACGGGTTGGTTCCTGCAACTCAGCTTGTTTTTGTTCTTTATCCGACCTCTCTGCTAGCAACCTTTCCAGCTCCTCCAAATCTCTTTCTGGATTAAATTCTTCATCTTGTAACTTTAGCTCGTGTGACTCAAATTGTTCTTGATCGTTAGACAAGGTGTTATCTAACCATCTATCAAATTTCTTCAAATCTTCATACGATCCACACTCCTCATCTTCTTGCTCAATTTCCTATACTACTTCCTCAAGGAAAGCATCAAAAGCATCAAGATTTGGAAAATACATAATAAATAAAAATTAAAGTATATAAAAAAATAAAATATATGATAACAATTAGCAAATAAAATTAACTATTTAGAACCATTCCCCGGCAACGGCGCCAAAAACTTGATGTGTGTAAAACCAACTAGTTTTAATCCTACTAACTTAAACACAAAGGCGAACACACGAAAGGCAGTGTACCTATCGATTAGCAATTTAGTTCAGGTAAGTAGGGTATCGAACACAGGGAACGGTAAACAATTAAAAGAAATGCTAATATTATCTAAATAAAACAAGTAATAGAAAGGGGGTATATGTAGTTTTGCAAGACTAGAAACTTGAACAATTAACTAAAACTTAAACTAAGAAACTAAGAGCTAAGCAAATAAAAATCAACTAACTTCAATAATAAAGAGGACTTCTGTTTAGGTTCGACTCATTTGTTACCATGGATGATTTTATGAAAAGTGCAGTGGATTAATTGGCATTGGCTACCGATTAGTGTGATTAGTTTCACGTTCGCTATTACTAATCCTTAGAAAACAAATTAATTCATGCAATGACTAGTTGTTTAATTTAACGGATCTCCTAGTTATTGATTCGGGTTAAATAAGACTTGTAATGGTTAATTAAATTGGCCCTTCAATTAACCTCTTGTTGATGTTCATCTAACAAGCTCACACATTAACTTACCTATCTTCTAGTCCATTCTAGTTTCACACTCGCTATTCCTAGACATACAATTATGTGGTCACAATAAATCATATGAAATTAATAACTAAGAGATGTTCATACAACTTAATTACCGATTTATTAACAGAAGAATAGTTATTGTTAACACATAAGGTTCTTTAACAAGCTTAATAAAACATAATCACCAATTAAAATTAATCCTAATCAAATAATCAATCCATGTTCACAAATTCATCTAACCTAACAAAAGTTATGAGTTTTAGCTCATGATTACAGCAGAAACAAGCTTAAAAATGAAATCAATTGGTAAAAACATTGTTCAAACAAGAGATTAGGTAAGAGTAAACTTGATTTTGACTTGATTCTCCTTAAAATTGAATGTAGGGTTGATTCCTTAGCTTCGCACGTTCCAGCAACACCTTTAGTCGACAATTGGCCTCCAATGGTTCATCTATATGCTAGGGTATCGATCTAAAAGTCCCTTTATATAGATTTTCACAAATCAGAGGTGACTCGTCGATTCTAGTGAGCTACTCGGCGAGTCCGTCACTTAAAACTTGTGTACGGCAAGTCAGCGCATCCAGAATCGCGAAAGTTCGAAGTGACTCATCGAGTTTACGGCCTACTCGTCGATTCTGTTTGGAATTAGCATTTTCTCAAAACATGAAAGTCGTCCAAAATTGTGTGTAGTCTTTACAACATTTTGAATCTCATAAATCGGAGTTACGGTTAATGAGACATGGCCAAAACACTGACGAGGGGTTAAGTTGTCCATCAACATCCTTCCTTCATCAAAATCCAAGATCCAAGCTTCCAATCGCTAGTTCCGCTTCCTTTTCCATCCGGGTATGTAATTCTTGCTGAAAAATGAAATTGTAAACTAATTAAGCACCTTTTTTTCATTAAATGAGATAAAATCAACATAAAATATTAAGATAATGCATGAATTTTATAACTAAATATGTCCATATCAAAATACCCCACACTTGACTTTTGCTTGCCCCCAAGCAAAACTGAATTTTAGTACAATAATATTACATAAGACAATCCCAATCGAACCCAGCCATTATGCCAAGACCGCAACGCATGCATTTGTGTCTAAATTTTTTCTTAGGGACCCCCCCCCCAATTCCAAATACTTACAATCCTCATAAATACTCGCCCACTTCTTTTGAACAACGCTCATTTTATGCATCCCTACGAATCCATCCCCAGAAAACTTTTTTTAACCTCAAGTCATTTTTGGTTAAATCCCCAAGCATACATACGATAAAATAACCTAGAAAAGAAAATTACAAATACAAATTTTGATTGAATCTTTTATACTTTGTAGCTTTTCTTCATGATATTCTTCTTTGTCTTTATAGTTTTGTAGATTCTTTATTCAAACATTTCGTCACTCTTTTTTACAACTTTTTTTTTTCTTTTTTCTTCTTTTTTTTTTCTCTTTATTTTTTCTCTTTTGTTTTTCTTTTTTTTTTCAACACACTTTTTACATTCAAAACTAAAAACCTAGAAAAACATATGCTTAAGCAAGGGAATTTAACTTCATCCTTTATTGGTTAAAGACATTAGTCTAGTGTGCAATGACTGCTTAAGCTTTCCTGGATACATTTCTGGTACACGATGCTAAACATATTGCGTCCCTCAAACTAAGCGAGGTTGTGTTTTTGTCCCATGATTTCACTAGAATAAGGGAGGCCACAAATTCATTAGAACGTATATTGGCTCAACTAAACTTTTGGGTCTTCATAGAATCATCAAATATAATACTAGCATGATCCCTAATTGCTTTACTAAAATTTTCTAAATTACCCCTAGCAATTCTAATGCAAAAATTTCAAAATTAACTAAAATTTCAAGATTTTCGAAATATAACTAAAATTTTAAATAATTTAACCAACCCCCCACCCCACACTTAATTTATGCAATGTCCCATTGCATATTATGCATGCTAAAGAACAACAAAATAAAGAGAGAATTGGAACAAACTCCCTTGGGATAGTAGTGCGAAGTTGATATTTCTTCTTTAAGCTCCATCTTCAATTGACTTTAGACATGGGAACAACTCATCCATGTCTTAGGTGTCATTCGTCTCGTGTGGTTGACAGCTCCAAAATATCAAGGAAAAATCTTCTTGGAAATGCTCGGAAATGATCTTCAAAAATATAGACAATACTGCCTTGAATTGAATCAAATCGTCGACTCAAAGATAAAAGAATGAGCAACTCGTCAAGTTTTATGTGGAGACTCGCCGAGTTGAATCGTCATTTGGGCAGAAATTGTGAATTTTCGCTAGAACTCGTCGAGTTATAAAGGTCCACTCGACGAGTTTTCGGCTCTGATCGTGCAAACTCTTCTTTCTGCTTCAGGTCTGCTTTTGAGGTCAAAGAGGGTATTAAGGTAATACACCTCCTTATATTCTTCAGTGACGAAACTCCTTTTTAACCGTTAAAACCATCGGACTTATAAAATCACTCAAATCTTCTTATCTTCTCGTCTACGACTCGACCCCTCACTCTATCCCTCACCCTATATTCGTTCATTCTATCCCTCACCCTATATTCTGAAAAGATCAAAAACAAATACCAAGTAATAAAAAAACATCAAGATAGAAATCCTAAATTATCCCTAAATACTAGAAGCTTAGAAAGAAAAAGAAAAACAAACTCTAATGACGGGTTGCCTACTGCAAGCGCTTCTTTTTGTGCGAGTCTTTAGCTGGACTCCCAACTTAATAAACTTCTTATAAATTCGATGCCCATCCATCCATTGCATTAAATATTTTATTTGGACCAATTTGTAAAATTCGACTCTTTGCTTCAAAATTGGCCAAACGAGATTGAATTCATAAAACCCAAGAATATTGACAAGGGTTGGAACCGGTTGGATACTAATTATAAATGGATCGTGATTTAGAACTTTCTCCAAAGTTGGAATCGTCACCCCATGCTTCGAAACACAAACCGGAAGAACATAGGACCATGTGGTGGTAATGGTCAAACCACGGGTTGGTTCCTGCAACTCAGCTTGTTTTTGTTCTTTATCCGACCTCTCTGCTAGCAACCTTTCCAGCTCTTCCAAATCTCTTTCTGGATTAAATTCTTCATCTTGTAACTTTAGCTCGTGTGACTCAAATTGTTCTTGATCGTTAGACAAGGTGTTATCTAACCATCTATCAAATTTCTTCAAATCTTCATACGATCCACACTCCTCATCTTCTTGCTCAATTTCCTGTACTACTTCCTCAAGGAAAGCATCAAAAGCATCAAGATTTGGAAAATACATAATAAATAAAAATTAAAGTATATAAAAAAATAAAAATATATGATAACAATTAGCAAATAAAATTAACTATTTAGAACCGTTCCCCGGCAACGGCGCCAAAAACTTGATGTGTGTAAAACCAACTAGTTTTAATCCTACTAACTTAAACACAAAGGCGAACACACGAAAGGCAGTGTACCTATCGATTAGCAATTTAGTTCAGGTAAGTAGGGTATCGAACACAGGGAACGGTAAACAATTAAAAGAAATGCTAATATTATCTAAATAAAACAAGTAATAGAAAGGGGGTATCTGTAGTTTTGCAAGACTAGAAACTTGAACAATTAACTAAAACTTAAACTAAGAAACTAAGAGCTAAGCAAATAAAAATCAACTAACTTCAATAATAAAGAGGACTTCTGTTTAGGTTCGACTCATTTGTTACAATGGAAGATTTTATGAAAAGTGCAGTGGATTAATTGGCATTGGCTACCGATTATTGTGATTAGGTTCACGTTCGCTATTACTAATCCTTAGAAAAGAAATTAATTCATGCAATGACCAGTTGTTTAATTTAACGGATCTCCTAGTTATTGATTCAGGTTAAATAAGACTTGTAATGGTTAATTAAATTGGCCCTTCAACTAACCTCTTGTTGATGTTCATCTAACAAGCTCACACATTAACTTACCTATCTTCTAGTCCATTCTAGTTTCACACTCGCTATTCCTAGAAATACAATTATGTGGTAACAATAAATCATATGAAATTAATAACTAAGAGATGTTCATACAACTTAATTACCGATTTATTAATAGAAGAATAGTGATTGTTAACACATAAGGTTCTTTAACAAGCTTAATAAAACATAATCACCAATTAAAATTAATCCTAATCAAATAATCAATCCATGTTCACAAATTCATCTAACCTAACAAAAGTTATGAGTTTTAGCTCATGATTATAGCAGAAACAAGCTTAAAAACGAAATCAATTGGTAAAAACATTGTTCAAACAAGAGATTAGGTAAGAGTAAACTTGATTTTGACTTGATTCTCCATAAAATTGAATGTAGGGTTGATTCCTTAGCTTCCCACGTTCCAGCAACACCTTTAGTCGACAATTGGCCTCCAAGGGTTCATCTATATGCTAGGGTATCGATCTGAAAGTCCCTTTATATAGATTTTCACAAATCAGAGGTGACTCGTCGATTCTAGTGACCTACTCGGCGAGTCCGTCACTTAAAACTCGTGTACGGCAAGTCAGCGCATCCAAAATTGCGAATGTTCGAAGTGCTCGTCGAGTTTACGGCCTACTCGTCGATTCTGTTTGGAATCAGCATTTTCTCAAAACATGAAAGTCGTCCAAAATTGTGTCTAGTCTTTACAACATTTTGAATCTCATAAATCGGAGTTATGGTTAATGAGATATGGCCAAAACACTGACGAGGGGTTAAGCTGTCCATCAACATCCTTCTTTCATCAAAATCCAAGATCCAAGCTTCCAATCGCTAGTTCCGCTTCCTTTTCCATCCGAGCATGTAATTCTTGCTGAAAAATGAAATTGTAAACTAATTAAGCACCTTTTTTTTCATTAAATGAGATAAAATCAACATAAAGTATTAAGATAATGCATGAATTTTATAACTAAATATGTCCATATCAAAATACCCCACACTTGAATTTTGCTTGCCCCCAAGCAAAACTGAATTTTAGTACAATAATATTACATAAGACAATCCCAATCGAACCCAGCCATTATGCCAAGACCGCAACGCATGCATTTGTGTCTAAATTTTTTCTTAGGGACCCCCCCCCCCCCCCAATTCCAAATACTTACAATCCTCATAAATACTCGCCCACTTCTTTTGAACAACGCTCATTTTATGCATCCCTAAGAATCCATCCCCAGAAAACTTTTCTTAACCTCAAGTCATTTTTGGTTAAATCCCCAAGCATACATACGATAAAATAACCTAGAAAAGAAAATTACAAATACAAATTTTGATTGAATCTTTTATACTTTGTAGCTTTTCTTCATGATATTCTTCTTTGTCTTTATAGTTTTGTAGATTCTTTATTCAAACATTTCGTCACTCTTTTTTTCAACTTTTTTTTTCATTTTTTTTCTTTTTTTTTTCTCTTTTTTTTCTCTTTTGTTTTTCTTTTTTTTTTCAACACACTTTTTACATTCAAAACTAAAAACCTAGAAAAACATATGCTTAAGCAAGGGAATTTAACTTCATCCTTTATTGGTTAAAGACATTAGTCTAGTGTGCAATGACTGCTTAAGCTTTCCTGGATACATTTCTGGTACACGATGCTAAACATATTGCGTCCCTCAAACTAAGCGAGGTTGTGTTTTTGTCCCATGATTTCACTAGAATAAGGGAGGCCACAAATGCATTAGAACGTATATTGGCTCAACTAAACTTTTGGGTCTTCATAGAATCATCAAATATAATACTAGCATGATCCCTAATTGCTTTACTAAAATTTTCTAAATTACCCCTAGCAATTCTAATGCAAAAATTTCAAAATTAACTAAAATTTCAAGATTTTCGAAATATAACTAAAATTTTAAACAATTTAACCAACCCCCCACCCCACACTTAATTTATGCAATGTCCCATTGCATATTATGCATGCTAAAGAACAACAAAATAAAGAGAGAATTGGAACAAACTCCCTTGGGATAGTAGTGCGAAGTTGATATTTCTTCTTTAAGCTCCATCTTCAATTGACTTTAGACATGGGAACAACTCATCCATGTCTTAGGTGTCATTCGTCTCGTGTGGTTGACAGCTCCAAAATATCGAGGAAAAAGCTTCTTGGAAATGCTCGGAAATGATCTTCAAAAATATAGACAATGCTGCCTTGAATTGAATCAAATCGTCGACTCAAAGATAAAAGAATGAGCAACTCGTCAAGTTTTATGTGGAGACTCGCCGAGTTGAATCGTCATCTGGGCAGAAATTGTGAATTTTCGCTGGAACTCGTCGAGTTATAAAGGTCCACTCGACGAGTTTTCGGCTCTGATCGTGCAAACTCTTCTTTCTGCTTCAGGTCTGCTTTTGAGGTCAAAGAGGGTATTAAGGTAATACACCTCCTTATATTCTTCAGTGACGAAACTCCTTTTTAACCGTTAAAACCATCGGACTTATAAAATCACTCAAATCTTCTTATCTTCTCGTCTACGACTCGACCCCTCACTCTATCCCTCACCCTATATTCGTTCATTCTATCCCTCACCCTATATTCTGAAAAGATCAAAAACAAATACCAAGTAATAAAAAAACATCAATATAAAATCCTAAATTATCCCTAAATACTAGAAGTTTAGAAAGAAAAAGAAAAGCAAACTCTAATGACGGGTTGCCTACTGCAGGCGCTTCTTTTTGTGCGCGTCTTTAGCTGGACTCCCAACTTAATAAACTTCTAATAAATTCGATGCCCATCCATCCATTGCATTAAATATTTTATTTGGACCAATTTGTAAAATTCGACTCTTTGCTTCAAAAATTGGCCAAACGAGATTGAATTCATAAAACCCAAGAATATTGACAAGGGTTGGAACCGGTTGGATACTAATTATAAATGGATCGTGATTTAGAACTTTCTCCAAAGTTGGAATCGTCACCCCATGCTTCGAAACACTAACCGGAAGAACATAGGACCATGTGGTGGTAATGGTCAAACCATGGGTTGGTTCCTACAACTCAGCTTGTTTTTGTTCTTCATCCGACCTCTCTGCTAGCAACCTTTCCAGCTCCTCCAAATCTCTTTCTGGATTAAATTCTTCATCTTGTAACTTTAGCTCGTGTGACTCAAATTGTTCTTGATCGTTAGACAAGGTGTTATCTAACAAAATTTCTTCAAATTTTCATCCGATCCACACTCCTCATCTTCTTGCTAAATTTCCTGTACTACTTCCTCAAGGAAAGCATCAAAAGCATCGAGATTTGGAAAATACATAATAAATAAAAATTAAAGTATATAAAAAAATAAAAATATATGATAACAATTAGCAAATAAAATTAACTATTTAGAACCGTTCCCCGGCAACGGCGCCGAAAACTTGATGTGTGTAAAACCAACTAGTTTTAATCCTACTAACTTAAACACAAAGGCGAACACACGAAAGGCAGTGTACCTATCGATTAGCAATTTAGTTCAGGTAAGTAGGGTATCGAACACAGGGAACGGTAAACAATCAAAAGAAATGCTAATATTATCCAAATAAAACAAGTAATAGAAAGGGGGTATCTGTAGTTTTGCAAGACTAGAAACTTAAACAATTAACTAAAACTTAAACTATGAAACTAAGAGCTAAGCAAATAAAAATCAACCAACTTCAATAATAAAGAGGACTTCTGTTTAGGTTTGACTTATTTGTTACCATGGATGATTTTATGAAAAGTGCAATGGATTAATTGGCATTGGCTACCGATTAGTGTGATTAGGTTCACGTTCGCTATTACTAATCCTTAGAAAACAAATTAATTCATGCAATGATCAGTTGTATAATTTAACGGATCTCCTAGTTATTGATTTGGGTTAAATAAGACTTGTAATGGTTAATTAAATTGGCCCTTCAATTAACCTCTTGTTGATGTTCATCTAACAAGCTCACACATTAACTTACTTATCTTCTAGTTTCACACTCGCTATTCCTAGACATACAATTATGTGGTCACAATAAATCATATGAAATTAATAACTAAGAGATGTTTATACAACTTAATTACCGATTTATTAACAGAAGAATAGTTATTGTTAACACATAAGGTTCTTTAACAAGCTTAATAAAACATAATCACCAATTAAAATTAATCCTAATCAAATAATCAATCCATGTTCACAAATTCATCTAACCTAACAAAAGTTATGAGTTTTAGCTCATGATTACAGCAGAAACAAGCTTAAAAACGAAATCAATTGGTAAAAACATTGTTCAAACAAGAGATTAGGTAAGAGTAAACTTGATTTTGACTTGATTCTCCTTAAAATTGAATGTAGGGTTGATTCCTTAGCTTCCCACGTTCCAGCAACACCTTTAGTCGACAATTGGCCTCCAGGGGTTCATCTATATGCTAGGGTATCAATCTAAAAGTCCCTTTATATAGATTTTCGCAAATCAGAGGTGACTCATCGAGTCTAGTGACCTACTCGGCGAGTCCGTCACTTAAAACTCGTGCACGGCAAGTCAGCGCATCCAGAATCGCAAAAGTTCGAAGTGACTCGTCGAGTTTATGGCCTACTCGTCGATTCTGTTTGGAATCAGCATTTTCTCAAAACATGAAAGTCGTCCAAAATTGTGTCTAGTCTTTACAACATTTTGAATCTCATAAATCGGAGTTACGGTTAATGAGATATGGCCAAAACACTGACGAGGGGTTAAGCTGTCCATCAACATCCTTCTTTCATCAAAATCCAAGATCCAAGCTTCCAATCCCTAGTTCCGCTTCCTTTTCCATCCGAGCATGTAATTCTTCCTGAAAAATGAAATTGTAAACTAATTAAGCACCTTTTTTTCATTAAATGAGATAAAATCAACATACAGTATTAAGCTAATGCATGAATTTTATAACTAAATATGCCCATATCACCTTTGTAGCCCATATACAAGCTTGTTGGGCCTTGTAACCTTAAAACGTACTCGAAAGCATTAATTACTATGTTAAACAGTGTGATACAATATTCGTGTAAATATAGTTAAGGTTCTTGTGAGACACGTTCATTCATTTGTACCTACTAGTGTACAACCTTTAGCCTGTAGTTATAACCAGAGTCTTCTAGAGGGACAGCGAGAGTTTGTGTATAGATCTATACGGGGTTGACACCCGACACCTGAACTGTTCACTATAGTTAGACTAGGCCAGTATAGGGTGACAAACCTTACCTTGAACAAGCCGGCGTCTGAAAAACGTCATGACGGGCGGATCAGTCATTATCAAGTATGGTTATAACGACTCATAAAGAAATTAAATCCACTGTAAATTTACGGAATACATAAACAATTCTACAATTATAATATTATACAAACACCAACTTATAGTGGAATTGTTTATGTATTCCGTAAATTTACAAGCACCAACTTTGGGTATTAATACTATAACACTTTTGCAAGCAGAAAATATCAGATTTTTTGGGAAAAATTATACTATATATCACCTTTTACTTACACAGAAAACATGGGATTTTCTGGGATACTTTCCTTATACATTTTCAAAACACACATGTATTAACACATGAGTTGATACAAAGCGTTCAAACCATTTACTTCATTTAACGAAAATATCAAATTTTCTGGTGTTAACGAAGTGATACAAAATACACTTATGAACTCACCAACATTATATATGTTGACCGTTTTCAAAATAACTTGTATTCTTAGGAAATCGTTAAACAGGTGGACATCAAGATCATGTGGAAATTTGTTGCATTTTGATGCAATTGTAAACATTTATATTTTGGGATGTAACTCTTGTAAACAATTACAATGATGTAAACTCAGTATTGTTGTATTATTTCCCATGTGATGATTATGCTTGCTTCGTTTCACTTATATTCACTGTGACGATATTACAAGATGAAGTCACCTCAATCCCCAGACGTTTTTGCCGTAATCTTCGGTTCGAGGGTGTGATAGATTGGTATCAGAGCATTGTTTATAGTGAACTGGCATATCTAATCATACAAGATATGCAACTATAAATATAACGAAACTAAACTACTTTAAACAAAATGTAACATCCCGAGATTTTGGTAGGTATTCCTGAACCCTCTTCTATCTTTACTTAAGAGTACGCTAAGTGTATTAAGGTCCGCCTAAGTACGTTGGGCGTACACTTAAGTATGCTGGGCGTACTAATGTCTGGGTGAAACCCTAATATTTAGGGTTTAGGGCCTATATAAGCAACATAATGTGCACCCACACCTATTTTACCTCAGCCTCCATAGATCAAACTCGTCCCTCTCAAACCCTAGCCTCCCCTTTGTGTGTTAAGCTCATTTTGGTGTGTTCTTGAGTGCCTGAGAAGGAAACCATTGCATCAAAGAGTTGAAGCAAGAGACCAAGCTTGTAGATTTGAAGTTAGCTTGTGCACAAGAAGCTCTAGAAGGTATAAAGTTCCAAACTTTATGCTTTTATGATTAGATTTCTCCATTTTTCTTTTAAAGACCCATTTCTTGTCCCAAAACCACAAGGTGGTGCATATTGTGTTTTGAACGAAAAGGATTGTCCTTCTAGGCTCTTGAGGGGACCTTGAATGATAAAAATGAGGTCCCATCAGCTGAATGTGTTCCATGCATGGAAAATAAGGTCTTAATGGATTAACACCAAGCATTTAGAGCTTTATGGATGTTTGAAGTGATAAAGTTCATGACTTTATGGATCCTAGGCATGTTAGGTTTCTGGATCTGAAGTTTTGGCTTAAGTGCTTAATCCATTAAGAACTTAATGAGACTTTTCCAAATCATCCAGTACACCCAGCGTACTGGGTCAACCACCCCGATAGTGGTCAATGTTGGATGAGTATGCCCTGAGTACGCCCTCTGTTTGGGCTTTGTCAAATGAGCTTCCGACTTGGGCTGGTTTATGTTTTAATGGATTTGGGCCTTTGGTGGACTATGTGAATGAGCCATTTTGGGCCAGGTATTGATAGTGGACCATGGGGTTATGACCAATTAGGAAGTTGGGCCTAATTTGGTAAATTGGGCCGATAATGGGCTTTTATATGGACTTTCAAGTCAAGGATTGGGTATCTGGGCCTTGGCCTAATAATGTGAGTGGACTAAATGAATGGTGTGGACATTTGGTCAAGATGGTTATTTTGGGTATTAATTTCGGTGCTTATTGTGTAATAGTTTCGGATTCCCAGTGAGACAGTAGTCGGAGATTTGCAGTATTTCAGCACTACTAGTGAGGTGAGTTATCCTCACTTTATCAATAAGGTCTAAGGCACCAAGGCCGGCCCTTATGGATTGTATTTGGTTATGGCATGATATGTTTGCTAGTTTGCATCATAGTAGTTAGGATGAGTTATGCTATGCTTAGTGACCTGGTTAGGTCAATGTCCTTGTTATAGGATGGTATTATGCAATATACTAGTATGATCTGTTAGACTGGTATCCTGATAGATAGTATGGTATTATGTGTTATGTGGTATGGTCTGATTTGATCAATTATTGTCTATAGACTATTATGTGTTTATCTATATATATGTGCACTTATTTGTTGGGCGGTTGAGGGTCGTCTGCTTTGTGCGGAGGCCAATAGACTTGGGAATTCCAACCTGTTGGTTGTGGGTCATGAGTATTCCATCCCGAGGATGATTGGACTCATAGTAGGTGGGCATTCCAACCTGTTGGTTGTGGGCCTCGGGTATTCCAACCTGATGGTTGACTGGACCCATAGTATGTTGTTTACGATTGTATGTATATTATCATGGGTATGGGTATTTTAGGGGTAGCTCACTAAGCTTTCGGGCTTACAATTTAAGTTTGTTGTTTCAGGTACTTCTGGTGATCGTGGGAAGGCGAAGGCATGATAGTACCGCTTCTCCTGTTGTTATGATTTTTATGATTTGATACTGAGATACTCTGATAATTATTATTATGAAAACAAACTATGTAATGTTGAATGGTTTTAATTGTTTTGAAAAAGTTTAAAATTGGCTTAAATTTATGGGTGTTACACAAATAATTAAAATACATACCTATGTGTGCATCATTACAATAACAATAAAAGTCTTTGGAGGAATTGAACATCGTGGAAAAACCCACACAGTTATGTAGTCGTATAGGGGATAAATATAGCCTGATCAACTATATTTATTCGAAATACGACCAACATGTGTTTGGGAGTGATCATGGTGGGCAACAAATCTAGAAACTTACCTCGTATCCAAAAAGCTTTAAGGAACTCAAACATAAACAATTTAAATTCCTATAGGAATATTTTGGAATGTTATACACTCCCCTTATGCAGTTTTCACACCTCCATTTCTTGCACATACATCATTGTCGAGCTCCAGCAAGGCGACCTCTATTATCAGACCCAAGTGGCCCATGGCTGGATCGAGGAGGAACCTAAAATGGTTCAGGAGGCAGGTCCGGGGATAGAACCTGAGAAGTACCTACAGACGGACTAAGGGGACGAGGGATCCGACAAGGAGGTTGGAGAAGTAGAGGGCGTTGAGGAAGTCTTTAGTGAATCCCACCATTTAAGGATGATATCAGATCCACACACAGCACCAGAGGACCCCACAGATTAGACACGCTCCTTGGAGGAGGAAGTTTCCATTCTCATGCAACAAATTTTCGCAGCAGAATCGAGAGCAGTTCAAGCGGAGCAGGAGAGAGACAACATCACTCGGGAGATGAGTGAGTTAGCCGACTGTTTAGTACGTTATTTCAGCATCTGATCAGCACCACTAGACACTTCCCGCCACGACTAGGATCCACTCCACCCATCACCAATATTACTATGGTTGTCTTTTATGTTATCTTGTATGTGTGACCGACTTTATGTTTAAGTGACTACACTACTGATAAAGCCGTTATGCTGTCGGATTATATATATATATATATATATATATATATATATATATATATATATATATCCCTATGTACTGTATGCCTTCCAAGGAAAATTTTCAAAGCATTGTACTACAAATCTATCATTAATGAAATGAATCTATGTTTTCTTGTGATGTTGTTATCTACTATGTGTTCTATTTTCCCTATTTTATGATATGGTATGAATTCACTTATATGCACAACCGAACCATCGAAACCACTATATGCCAAAGGAATTTGAAACCACGAACTACTATGTAATCACCATTTTTCTATTCCATGAGAGAAGATGCCTCAAAGACCGATACGGAAAAACCACAGCACAACACCACCACCACCAAATTCCGCCAGAAGTGAACTCTACTGCTTTTCAAGCAGCAGTCTCGACTACAGTCACAACAGCCTTAGCACATTTTAGACTAGGAACAATGGTGGACTTGACACCATTTGGGTGATCGTTGACAGTTTAACCAAATCCACCCACTTCCTGCCAATAAAGGAGATCTACAAAATGGAAAAGCTGGCAAGGACGTATATAAACGAAATAGTGCGACTGCATGGTGTGCCAGTATCTATTATCTATGACAGAGATAGTAGATTCACCTGACGATTCTGGCAGTCCCTATAGAAGTCCTTGGGAACCCAATTTGATATGAGAACGGCCTATCATCCTCAGACCGACGAGTAGAGCGAGGGGACCATGCAGACACTAGAAGATATGTTGAGGTCGTGTGTGATAGACTTTGGTAAAGACTGGGATGCCCACTTGCCACTTATTGAATTCTCCTACAATAATAGCTATCACACTAGCATTAAGGTCGCTCCGTTCGAAGCCCTTTATGGACGCAAGTGCAGGTCTCCCTTATGCTGGGCCGAGGTGGGTGACACACAGCTTGCCAATAGACAAGTACCTGATAGCACGCTCAGCAGCCCCGAAATCATCTGAGAGACCACTGAGAAGATCATCCAAATTTAGGAGCGACTAAAGGCATCTAGGGACTGACAAAAGAGCTACGCGGATAAACGAAGGAAACCCTTGGAATTCCAATTCGGAGACCGCGTGATGTTAAATGTACATTAGACCATTCGAGATCCTCCCCAGGATCGGTCCAGTGACCTATAGACTTCGGTTACCACAAGAACTCAACAACATACATCCTACTTTCCACATGTCAAATTTGAAGAAATGCATGCCTGACAAAACTCTCTCCATCCTGCTGGATGAGATAGAAGTAAACGAGAATCTTCATTTCGTCGAAGGACCAGTGGAAATAATGGACAGGCTGGTGAAACAGACGAAACGAAGCTGCATTCCTATTGTGAAGGTCCGATGGAACGCCAAACGAGGGCCCGAGTTCACCTTGGAACGTGAAGATCAAATGAAGCAAAAGTACCCACATATCTTCCCGAGTTCATGAGTGCCTACCCTAAACTGATTTCGGGATGAAATTCCCTCTAATGGGGGGATAATGTGACAACTAGGAAATTTTGGGTCAGACCAAGCCTAAGGGTTCTTGTGTATAAGTGTATCCACAATATATATCTATGCAACTTGATGCAATAATGTTATGTGAAAGCCAAGAGGGCACCATTTGTATGATTAAAGATAATATGCACATGGAAATTTATGTTGAAATAAACCTTGATATATCAATTCAAATCAATCAAGAATCAAATAGTTTTAACATAACAACATGTATTTATGCAAGGACCTTGAGTTCTCAAGGTGTAAGGCCATCATCCTTGTGATCTATATTACTCAAAACTGAAATCACAATATCTAGGAAAAATTAAAACTGAAAACACACCCTAAGGACCCACTAAGGCCGGAAACACACCATAAGGATCCACTAAGGGCGAAATCACCATGGGAAAATGCCTAGGACCGAAATCAAAAAGTGAAGTCAATCCTAGGACTGAAATAACATTTGATTTCGGTCATACTAGGATATTTTAAAGAGTTTTACGGTCTACGATAAGGAAAAAGGCAAAGAAAGTTGACTTTAGGATTTGAAATTTCACCCATTTCCAATAAAATCACAGTATGCCATGTATTACCCAACAAATATCCATAATTTAGCCTCCAGATAACCAAGTAAATATCTTATCAATCTCCTTTCTTTTATTAAGGACGAAATCATCCCCTCCCATACCACAAATTCCATTCCACTTACTGCGAAATTCCAATTGCTCTCAAGAGGTCAAGCTTCACGCTTTAAAGAGGCTTATTTCTTCAAACATTTTCCTAGGTTTGGTAAGTAAATTCGAGACTTCTTAGCATCCTTTACAATCCTATGTTTAGTTCATTCCATTTACACACTCTAAATGCGTTACAACACTTAGGATAAAGCTATCTCCAAGGAAATTCATCCATTCCAATAAGAGTTTAGGCTTGGAATCTTCTCAGCACCTCTTCAAATGCACCCACCAAAACCACTCAAGGTGACTTCAAACCCACCTTTTTGAGATTTTTCATGTTTTTTTTGGGGGTAGGGGGAGGGGAATACAAGCAAAACTATATTATAGCAAAATGTTGTTATATGTGTCCATCTATATGTTGTGTATAAGGTTTTTGGTGCACGCTATGTGATTTTACTAGTTATTTCTAGCTTTCATGCACAATATGGTTAAGTTATAGTATATAACTAGACAATACCAAGATTAAATATAGACAAAATTGCAAATTTGGTCCTTGTGGTTTGTGAAAAACTTTGGATTGGGTCCAAAAAGGTTTCGACTTGCATGGAATGTCCAAAATCAAAACTTTTCCGTGGTTTTAGTCCAAAAATTAGAAGATTCCCATGTTTTTGGTCCTTGGAACACCTAAAATGATGGTTTTGTCCTTTTAATTTCTTTTTTGTATTTTTTGTATTTATTTTAATACTTCTTTTATTTTAAAAAATAAAAAATAACATCCCATCTCATCTTTCTCTCTCTCTCTCTCACACACACACACACAAACATATACGACTTTTTCTCCCAACAAAATACTCAAATCTTCTTCTCAAACTCATCTTCTTCACAACCACCGTCATTTGTAAAATCGTCCTCCTCAACCACCCAATCAACATTTCAGAATCACCCACAGATCAAGCTACCTTCGACTGCATCCTTCACAAGGTCTGAGGTCATAAATAGAAACTCAATCTCCATGATTTCTCCTTCAACAACCCCAACAAAACCATCATCAACCCTCTGTACGAGTTCCTACAACGATGGAACAAACCCAGATCTTGGAATGACTTATCACCTACACATTCATGCTTCATTCATGAGTTCCTAATTCTACTAACGTACGTGTACCAGATTAAAGAGATATGTTTTGATTTTGCGTTTCAGATTCTTGTTCATTGCCTCCACCGACGATAGCAGTCAACAGTGTTGTGTACCTCTAAACCGTTAGCAGCTCGTCCTAGGGCCACCGTATCATCTTCGATTGGCTTCCTTTCCAATAATCTGCCCCGGTGCACCTTTCCATCAACCTATCGTCGACATCCCCTTTACTTAACCTCCTGATGATCAATCCAAACAAAGATCAATTTTAGGAAATCGATATGGTTGTCAATTGAGGAGTAGTGATGCGGAAGTGGTGTTAGCCATTTCTTACTCCCATCATCTTCGCCTTTTTTATTATCTTTATCACACATAGAGACACACACACACACAAACAATGTGTGTGTGAGTTCCCTCCTTCTATTCAATCACAGAGTAAACCCAAGATAGGTGCTTATGTTTGTTTTATCAACTATTGCTCTTCCAGTTTCTTGATGATGATGGTGAATGGGTGGGACTCGTCGGAGGTGTCGAAGGTATGTTAGAAGAATGAGGAGACGAAAGAGATAGAGGGGGGGGGGCGAGAGAGAGAGAGAGAGAGAGAGAGAGAGAGAGAAGGGATGGTACCGTGGATATGGTGGGTGGGATATATAATCCTTTTTATTTTATTATTATTTTAAAATTGAAACAATGTTAGAGTAAATATAGAAAATATAAAATGGAAATTAAAAGGGCATAAAAGTCTTTTTAGTTTTTTTAGGACCAAATTCACAGAAAATTCATGATTTTGGACCTTCCATGCAAGTTGGAAACTTTTTGGACCCTATCCAAAGTTTTTTACAAACCACAAGGACCAAATTTGCAGTTTTGTCTTAAATATATTACATGAACAAATGAGAATATAATGAATTTTTTGATAAAAGGAAACTTTCTACCAAGAATGAGTATTCATAGCTATTCTAAGACAATATTCTCTTGGGACTTAAGCCAAATTATGAATATTCTAAACCTATTATTTTGTATAACAAAATGTATAAATGGGTTTACATTTCACTAACTCTACAACTTTTTCAGCAAAATAATAATGGGTATAGTTTGGGGTTCATTTAAACTAGATATCTGTTTTCGGGCATTTCACAGTTAAATATTTCAAACTAAAACTATGTCACTCTAAAAAACTATTATACAAAGGAAATTCTTCTACATTTAAAGAAAAGATTTTCACTACATTACATGTAAACCGTTGGTACAGTTTGTGAGACACACTTTCTTCACGTACTTTACCTTAAGTACACCTTAAGTCTTGCATTGTAACCAGACTCTCCTGGAGGGAGAGCGAGACCATTCTGTATAGATCTATACGGGATTGACAACCCCGCACCTAACCAATTCGCTACAGTTAGACCGGAAGTCTAGGGTGACAAATGTCTACCAACTCCACCGCCTGAAGAACGTCGTACATGCCACTAGTTATATTAAGTATGGTTATAATAACTCACATTGTAACATCCCAAATTACAGGCCAAAAATTTACTTTTATTTAAACACTTTGCAAGACATTTGTAAATAAAACATTGTCTGATCAAATCATTTCGAATCCCTACATCGTGTTTGAAAACCAAAATACGAAATCAACCAAAATTCAGAGTACAAATCCCAGAACAATCTCGGAAGGCGGAAAAACAGTGCGTGTGTGTATGATGTGCTGCTACCGCGCCAGCTCCTTCCCCTTCAAAGAAGAGGTACCTGAAACCAAAACTGAAAATTGTATGAACGAAGCTTAGTGAGTTCCCCCACTGTACCACATACCCTATAACCACATAACATACATATATTGTCAGGCATATCTGGGTGCCCGACCTACCCCTTCGGTCCTCTCGACCGGATAATGACTAGCATATCTAGGTGCTGGTCTCCCCTTCGGTCCTCTCGACCAGATACTGACTAGCATACCTGGGTGCTGGTCTCCCCTTCAGTCCTCTCGATCGGATACTGACTAGCATACCTGGGTGCTGGTCTCTCCTTCGGTCCTCTCGACCGGATGCTGGGGACTATTCTACCCCCTACTACTACCACACAACACATATCACATAATCTATCTAGCATGACTGGGCATGACTTCCCCTTCGGCCCTATCGACCGGTAATCTGGGGACTATCTTCCCCATTGTAACTAGCACATAACAGCATATCATACTAGCACATAAACATATCACAGGTAGTAGCAACCCTAGATGAATATCACAGAGACAATCATCTAATCGTACAACTCCTACTAGTGGGCCGACATTGTGGCCGTAGACCCACTGCTACTGGAAGGTAACTCACCTCGAAAAGTAGCTGCTGAAAGTCTGCTTGCTAAGCGCCTGACTGCTGAACCGGTAATCCTCCGACTACAAATCATAAACAAAGATTAGCCACTCAAAAATACCCTTAGGTCAGATGATTACCCACCCCTGGTCCAAGGTCACCTCCTTGGTCAAAGTCAAGTTCAGTTGACTGGACTCACCGAGTCATGGAACAGACTCGCCGAGTCCTTCTCCTACTAACCCGGTCCTACTCGACAAGTCCCTCTTCACGCTCACTGAGTCACCCTTAACTCACTACTTGGGACGATATAACCAACTCACGATCCGACTCGCCGAGTCCCCACGAGCAGATCTCCTACTCGCTTCTAAATCCTCACCAGAGCATCCTTTACGAGGATTTGGGTTTCTAGGACTATTGCTACACGTTAAATTGCTAATTCTGCGTGCAGATACGAAGGGTTGGACCTTCAACACCTAAATCCCTCTTACTCAGTAGAAGTTCATATGACTCGCCGAGTTTGAAGAACAACTCGTCGAGTTCCAGGCAATCCTCATAGGACTCGCCGAGTTGTTCATCCAACTCGCCGAGTCTAAGACCATCTTCATAGAACTCGCCGAGTTCCACTTTGGGACTCGTCGAGTCCCTTCGACCCACTTCCCATACAAACCAAATCTAAGACATGCAACGCTTCCAAACCATAGATCTATGTTCCTAGGGCATGCTTATCACGTAAAGTTGCAAACTTTACGTGCATGCATGGCCCTATAAGCTCAAAAAGGGAAATCCAAGCTCTTTATGAGGTCATACAATCAATAGGGACCTCAATCACTTCAAACACAGAGACTTTAAATTCTAATACGTCCATAAGGTCTAGATCTGAAGTCCTTTCGAATCATAGAGCACAAAAACATGGACTTTGGTGTTTTAGGGCTTGAAAACCACTAATTAGGGACAAAAGGGGATCTAATGAACTAGTGATCAAGGTAGGGACTTTTCTACCTAAATGGAAGCCTCTTGCAGGGTAGATGTCGGATCTACTTCCCCTCCTTGCACTCTTCCACCTCCTTCTTCTTCTCTTAAGCTTCAAACTTCCTTCACAAGTCCAAAATCACTCACAAGGACAAAATGGGTCTAGGGTTTCGCTCTACAGCTCTTCTGGAAGTGCTAGGGACAAGGGAGGCCGAGTTAGAGTGTTTAAATAGGATGTAAACACCCAGGATAGGGTTTTTGCCCAAACAGGGCCTACTCACCGAGTCCGGGAACCGACTCGCCGAGTCCAAAGCTTAGACCCCGCGTCTCATCCCGCTTCTACTCGGCGAGTTGGTCCTTCAACTCGCAGAGTCCAAGGAAAAATGCATTATTTAAGAAATATTAATTACAAAGAATACATACCAGGAACCAGGTGCTACACACATAGGGTATTTACAATCATTTGGTTTACAAGGCTAATGCATCTTCAGTCAGTTTTATAAAATAAATAAAGTTATATGATACTACTTTACAATCTAACACTACTTACATTTTTGGTCTTAGGGTTTTAAGACTACATTTTACATTTAACAAAATACTGGATTTTCTGGAAAACTTTACGCTATCATTTACAATGAAAAATTAAAATTTGTATTAATACAAAAACACTTATGAACTCACCAACTTAAATGTTGATGCTTTTGAAAATTGCTTGTATTCTTAGGAAACCAATGAATAGGTATTACAAAAACATTTTGAGGACAGAGATATTAGTGGTGAATACTCTTGTATACTAGCCGTCTCACAGGTTCTCGTTAGCAAGGATAGAGAGACAAAAGGATAGCTTTGAAAGTAGGTAGGCTAGGGAGATGCTCAAACCGGGGTAGGATCGAATTCCTGTAAGACTTCTATCCTTTTTCTCTTTCTTTCTTACTAGATTCCCCTGCCCCCTATATTCAATTAAAAGACTAGAAAACCTCTCTTGTGCGTCTACGTACCCATCATACCAATATTGATTACCTTAAGACTGAAAATCTTAGTTAGATAGTATCTATTGTATTGTCTATCTTAATTCGCTTAAAGCCTTACTTTCAACTCGGCCTCCCGGTCAGTATATCCGAGTTCTACTTAAATTCTCGGTTTTCATATTCTTTATCTTTGATATGTGCGGTCCTCAATCGCCGGACGGCTGCCCTCCATCCCCTTGCTTCACGTGTGTGCCCTTCTTATCATTTGTTGGCTAGCCCTTTGTATTTCATGGAATGGCTACATGTGCCCTTTGGATTTGATGGCACTTCAACCGGGGGTCTTTTTTCATCCTTTGATACTAACTTAAATGTTGATGCTTTTGAAAATTGCTTGTATTCTCAGAAAACCAGTGAATAAGTATTACGAAAACATTCTGAGGACAGATGTCACTACATCATGATTTCTACTTTTCAATTATTTGTACTTAACTTTTGCGCAAACAAAGTCTGTAAACAATGTAAACTTGTATTCTCAATGTATAAATGTTTGTGATACTATGATTCATTTGTATTCAATTGTTATGATACTATACATGAAGTCACTCCATCCGTCCCTAGACGTTTCTGGCGTTCTGGTTTGGGGTGTCACATCAAAGGTGGTAGAAAGTAGGAGAGAGAAAGGTAAAAGTTGAGGGGACAACGCATTGGTTAAAGGTAAAAGGTTGAGTGTGTAGGGGATAAAGGTGGGTAAACTCACTTGGATGTGAAGGGGAAATTAATGGTGTACTCTTTCTAAAAAGAGTACTAAGGACAAATGTTTTCTCTAAACACATATTCATACGTCCATAGATTCTTACAAATATCAATCAGCTTTTAATGAAGAACAAAAAGAGCTTCATACCTTTTTATGATGAACTCAAGAAAAAAATATGTTGATAAAGTCTTCAAAAAGAAATCTTCTGCATTCTCTTCAATAAATTTGTGTCTATTGCCAGAATATAAATAAAATGTTTGGAACAAAAATTCTTCAAGAGTTTTAGATCACAAATACCATCTTTCGTTCTCCTTCTTTTTCTTCAACAACAAGGTAATTTCTTCATAAAAAGAAGAAACTTGAACAAGATAGCAGCAACATTTATTCTTGAAAGCTTGAAAAAGCATTGAATCAACACTAAAAAAATCGAAAACTCTTCATTAGAATATCCGGTTGAGTACCCAGAAATTCTTAGTAGAAAAATCAAAATAATCATCAAGATAAGATAACCAATCAGTAGTCATTTAATTGAAATAATCGTTTAGATCTTCAATGTACGACTTTGATACCAATTGTTGAGAGAATAACTTAATAAGAGTTAGTATCAAGATAATATATTTCATACTAATAAGTTAATCTCAATGGATCTTAGTTAGCTCAACACTAATAGTTAGATTGCGGAAATATAACTAATGTTAATCGTGGCAAGTTTATATCAGTAAGTATTAAACAAGTAGACACTTAGTTGAATCGTAACATGGTTTGCAATCAAAAACAAGTTAACATATGATGAACAAAATAAGTGAAGACGGAATTTGTTGAAGTATTAATCAGATAACTTTAGATAGATTAGAGATGAAAGATCTTATATTGATAAGTTCAGATATGGTAAGTAAACATGAAGTGGAATGCTCTATTTATAGAGGCCCAAAAGTTACACAAGAATAAGAGACATTTTATAGTAGCCGAATTTGGTGATCCTGAAGAGTACACCGAATAATACTAAGTTTAAATGTAATGTCAGTAAATGGTAACTTGTTGCAGTATTCATGTTACAGATGTCTGCGGGTCTTCTTCTCATCTTCGGGTGATACAAGATGACAAACAGTCTTCAACAGGCTCTTCTATGGTTCACAAAGGCATTAGGTCTTCGGGTCCATCATTAGCTACAAAGGGTCACTTTCTTGTTTCAACAGGAGTCATCAAGTAGGAGATCCCGAATGAGTATTCTTCCCGCTTAGATCCTGGTTCTCATCACTAGTCCTCTGTAAGTGAGCTACACTAACTCTGCTTTTGTATAAATTACGATTATAATTATAAGTTGTTATTACGAACTTATAATTAAGTTTCATCAATGATCCAAAATCGTTTTATTGATTAATATAATTACAGGAGAGGTGCCTAGAAAGGTCATGTTGGCTTGGCTATTGGATTTCAGAAAGGCTATATGTCGAAATGGTAGCCTCCCGACTATCCTACCTGGCTGACCCTTACTTGATAAATCTTGAAGTAGAATTTGGGATTGTTGATAAATCTAAAATCATAGGATAATAGTTCCATGAAGTATGAAATTAGACTAAGACTTAGCATTATATACATCTAGGTCTTTTGGAGAATGTGTAAGGAAAAGCTCTGCCCAATTCACCAATCACCAGACACTCTGTCAGGTGAGTACGTAGTTATTATCAAGAACATAATCTTAATTCAAAAAGTATTAATATTATTAAGTAATATTAAATGTTTACCTATATTATTTATGTTATGTGCTATTTATATATATTAGATAATTGGATTAGAAACTATATAAGGAATCAACTGCCTTTAGTTATACATATTTCCTTAAGTTTAAGAATATGACATGTAAAGGTTTCTTAGTTCAAATTAAGCTTGATATCGACTAGGTCTCATAGTTGGGGTAGAATGTTAGATAAAAAATGGGGTGAAGTCTTCCTCTTTCTTGGATGGCCAAAAATGATGGGTCTAGATCAGATAACTGGCAAGTATGTCTGGGTCATCGACCATAATAGATGACAACACTTGACTATTCTAGGCAATCTAGTGAATTACGTTGCTAGCATGGACTTATAACCGATAGACATAGATAAAATGTGATACCATATTTACCAAATCTCTAAATTTTGGTTGCCTTATATGACTTACAGTAGATAAGGACACCCTTGCTATGTACTCAGATAGTTCTTTAGGTAAGGTGATTCCTCCAGATGATTGTCAAATTAGGATCTGTGAGGGCAGGTTTGGTGGGGTAGTTGGTCTTAGGTCAAAATTTATATATATATGATCTGAAAGCATTGTTTGCAGGAATGATATTGCTTATTATAATTAAATTATTATGAGATTGGAAACCCTTGCATCTCACCAGGTTCTCCCAAACCTTACCCAATCATTTTTATACATCACATGTAGTGGAACCAAGGCTGTTGTAGTCTAGTTGGGTTGCTGAGTGGAATAAAGAGATGTCACTATAATAATTAGTTTTAGGACCTTTATATTTTACACTATGATATATGTTTGGATATGAACGAATGAAATCCTCAAGGTTTTAATAAATTAACTTTTGTTATCTAGGAATTGATGCATCTCAATTTATAAGCATAAAGAAAAATGTTTTAATCGCTTCTGAAAAATAGGTGATGTCATAGTTGGTCTCAGAGCTTTAGTTTAAGGGTACTAGGAATTTACGAAAATTATACACTGAAACTTAGAAGCTAAGTATGATCGGTAATGTGTGTGATAGAATACTTTAGGATATTTCCTTAGTTACTTTAGACACTGGCACTAGCATAATATATGACGATACCTTAGCTGCTAATTACGTGCAAAATGTATGTGTATGTGCACACATACACAGACATATATATATATATATATATATATATATATATACGTGTGTGTGTTTGTGTTTGTGTCTAACACCCAGTTTCCAGATTGGATTGATTTAGGGCTTCAAGGAGTCAAAAGAATGGTTATTGGGTAAAACCAAGGATCACGACATGAACCATAGAAGGGTCACGACATGAGGATTAATTAAATAAAGAATTAAATTATGTTGATCTTACGATATGAGCAATAAGAGCTCAAGAAGTGAGATGCGTTGCAACCTAAGCCCATGATCTTTTAGAGTTTCCTTCGTATTCAAATCCCATAAACTTCATTATAGGGCTCCAAAATGGCCTCCTTCCTCCCTAAGCTAAGAAAAAACCCTAACCCTAGCATCTCTTTGTGATTCTTGATCTTTTGGTGGAGTTTTGGTGGCTTGAAGAGGAAGAGATCTTCATTGAAGCATAGTTTCAGCTTGGAAGTTCCATTTGCAATCTCTAGCTACACTTCTCGACCATTGTGAGTTACCAAGATCCAAACTTTATGTTTCTTTTTGCTAGATCTAAGGTTTTATGCATGTTTATCCATGGTTTAAGAGTTAGAGTGTTGGGAATCCATAAAGTAGGTAACTTCATGGGTCCTTAGGGTCCTCTGGTGCTTGTATGTTATGGATATAAGTTTTGGAGGATGTTTAAATTCATACTTGCGAAATTACCTCCTTTATCTTCATGAATAACGTAGTTTGATCTCAAATGTTGTATTGGACATACAAGAACTTAAAGCATCGATTTTTATGATCCTAGGAGTATTAGGAAGCCTCCTATAAAAGATGGGTTGGTGGCTTAGTGGATTAACTGGTTTTTTGATCAAAATGGCATACAGACGAATCTCAAGACGTGAGGAAGATGCATGTCACATCGTGAGGATTGTAAGACCTACCCAACTATTTTTTGCTATAGCAGCTCATAACGTGAGCCATAGATAGTCACGTCGAGAGGGTCTACTGACTATTGAGTTTCATTGATCATTGACCGTTGACTTTGACCAAGTTTGACTTTGGGTTAAACATAAGGATATAGGGATATTGATTAAGATTCTATTTGGTGTTGGTATTATCGGATTCACAGGAGCAAGTAGTGGTGAAATAGGGATCTTATCGCAGTGTTCAGAGCTCTTCAATGGAGGTGAGTTTCGCCTCATTGTACCTGTGGGTCGAAGGCACTAATGTCGGCCCACTAGTTTTGGGTATCTGATAGTAGAGGGATGCCTTAAGGACTGTATGTAGTCATGTAGGATAGACTGAGGACTATTGATCTAGAATTTCTTGCATGTTCCTCGTTTAGTTGTGGCTCTAGAGTAAGATCACTTGTCCAGGTGACTATCTCACCTATGAGTATTTACGGTTAGGCATTACTTGGATTGTTGGTATATAGTACTTTGCTATGCTATAGTGATATTTTAGATATGTATCCTGGTATATAGGATGTTGCTATGTTGTAGTGATCTATTAGATTTGTATCCCGGTATATAGGATGTTGTTATGTTGTAGTGATCTATTAGATCTATATCCTTGTATATAGGATGTTGTTATGTTGTAGTGATCTGCTAGATCTGTAACCTGGTATGTAACATCCATAAATTTTACGCCAAATTTAAACTTTTTCAATCATAAATAAAAATCGAATAGTATTGTTTACAAACTGTTTTCAAATCATTTTCCATCAGAGTGTCCCAAAAATCATAACGTAAGGATGAGGAGCGGTACGGTCATGCCTTCGCCTTTCCATGATCTCCTAAAGTACCTGAAACAATAAATTGAAAACTATAAGCTCGAGGCTTAGTGAGCTACCCCCAAAATACCAATACCACACTGACAATACGAAATCAGAAATAATCAATCAATCATCATGCATACTGGGCCGTCAGAATCTATCCCGAGCCTTCGGCATGACTGGTCCTCCACGTGGGCCTACAGTCTCCTCGTACCACTCATAGGGTATATTGCCCTTCAGCACAAAGCAGGACCGCCTCAACCCAACCACCAGCAAATAACCACGTGCGCATACTATAGTACCGACCTAGCAGGTCACTAACATACCAATCCCTACGAATCATAAGAGCATAACATATTGTCTACCCCGATTCTGATCTAACAGATCATAACCACATGTAGCATACCATAACAATAACAATTAAAGGGCCGGCCTTGGTGCCATAGACCCTATCGATATAGTGAGGATAACTCACCTTGCAGATGTCGACTCGAAAGAGAAACTCCAACTCTCGGATCACTTGAAACAGGCTCCACCACCTATCGTCATAATACAACATACTCATAAGTCCTTAACCTTATAAGGTACTCCATAACCCACTAGAAAATCCCTGGTCAAAGTCAAAGTCCTCAGTCAAGGTCAACAGTCCATGTTGACCTTAACTCGCCGAGTACCCTTGGCTACTCGCCGAGTTCCCTGAAGTATATTCCAGCTTGCCGAGTCATTGGAATGACTCGTCGAGTTCCTTTGATTCTCGATCAAACTTAAAGACCACCCATCGAGTTCCTTCCTTGCAACTCGACGGATGCACACTCATACATATCCAAGAGAAAACTCATCCGACTCGCCGAGTTGTTCTTCAACTTGTTGAGTTTATGGCAAGCTTCATCGGACTCGCCGAGTTGTTTATCCAACTCATCGAGTTCACGGCCATCTTCATGTGACTCGTCAAGTCACTTTGTGACTGGCTGATTCCATTCAGTCCTTCCTTTCCATACAAACATATTTTGAGCCATGCAACGGCTCTAACTCATAGATCCAAGCTTCTGGGGGATCCTTATCACGTAAAGTTACAAACTTTACGTGCATGCATGGCTATAAAGGCTCTAAATGTCTATTTTAAGTTCTTAATGGAACTTCATGCTCAATAGGGACCTTAATGACAACCAAGACTGTGACTTTATGCTTCTAGAATCCAAGGAGGGTCCAGATCTAAAGTTACAACTTCAGATCTAGCCCATAGCTCATCATACCAAATTGAAAATCCATAAAAAGCCCTAGAAACCCAACAAAAGGGAAAAAGGGAAGTAAGGATGGCACTTTGATACCTCCAAAGGATGCTAGCTGAGGTAATTCCTACTTCCCACTCCTTCGTTGCTTCAATTTCCTTTGCACTCTTAGCTTTCTTCCTCCAAGATTCTCTTCTCCAAGCTTCAAACACCACACCAAGGCACACACACACGAATTAGGGTTTTAAAGGGCTCTCAAATACTGTAAAGAGGCCAAAGGAGGCAAAGGCTCCTTTAAATAGAGGTGTAAACCCCGGGATTTAGGGTTTCCACTACCAGCTCCTACTCGCCGAGTCCCATCATGGACTTGTCGAGTAGGTCACTTAAAACGTGATCTCATCCAGCTGCTACTCGACGAGTAGGTCAACCAACTCGTTGAGTAGAGCTTAACCCAATAATTCTTATTTAATCAATACCTGAGAATCGTGGCGTTACAACTCTCCCCCACTTGAACTAGACTTCGTCCTCGAAATTCGCTGGATTAAATAATGTCGGGTAATGCTCGCGCATCTCCGCCTCCGGCTCCCATGTCCACTCGGATCCCTTCCGATGTTCCCACTGTACCTTTACTAAAGGTATTTCCTTGTTCCGCAGAATCTTCTTCTTCCTTTCTAAAATAGCCACATGCCTCTCCACATAGTTCAGGCGCTCATCGACCTGAAAATCATCCAACGATACGACTGCCTCCTGGTCAATAATGCATTTTCGCAATTGCGAAACATGAAATGTGTTGTGGATCCGGCTAAGCTCCTCCGGATGCTCTAGCTTATAAGCCATCCTGCCAACCCTGGTAACACTCCTGATTGGCCCAATGTAATGGGGAACCAATTTTCCCCTCGTCCTGAAGCGGATCACACCCTTCCAGGGCAAGACCTTCAAAAGAACCATGTCACCCACCTGAAATTCCATCTTAGATCGGCGTCGGTCGGCATAACTTTTCTGCCGGCTCTGATTGGTCTGCAGTCGTTGTCTAACCTGCTGTATCATCTCAGTAGTTTGCAGAACTACCTCAGTCCGACCCATCACCCTGTGCCCAACCTCACCCCAGCAGACTAGGGTCATGTACCTCCGCCCATACAACAACTCGAAAGACAGGGCGCCGATACTAGAATGATAGCTGTTGTTGTAAGCGAATTCTTCAAGCAGTAGGTGGGAATCCCAACTCCCACCAAAATCAATGACACACACCCTCAACGTATCCTCGAGGGTCTGAATGGTCCGCTCACTCTGCCCATCAATATGTGGATGGAATGTTGTACTAAAATGCAGTCGTCTACCCAGTTCCTCATAGATCTTCTGCCAAAAATGGGAAGTAAACCTGACATTTCGATCGGAAACGATAGAAACCGGAACCCCATGACGAGAGATAGCCTCTCTGACGTACAAGTCAGCCAACTTCTCTACCGACGAACTCTCCCGTATGGCTAGGAAATGGGCACTCTTGGTCAATCGATCCACGATGACCCATATAGAATTGAACCCCCTTGCCGTCTTCGACAACTTTGTGATGAAATCCATCGCGATCTGTTCCCATTTCCACATGGGAATCTCCAGAGGCTACAACTTACCATGCGGCCTCTGATGCTCGGCTTTGACCATCCTACAGGTCAAGCACCTCTCAACAAATCAAGCGATATCTCGCTTCATGCCAGGCCACCAATAACTCGAACTCAAATCACGGTACATCTTGGTGGCTCCCGAGTGAATCGAAAAATGAGACTTATAAGCCTCCTCCATCACTGTCTGTCGGACCCCTTCGGACATTGGAACCCAAACCCGACCGTAATTGGTCAACAATCCGTGGCTATCCTAAACAAACTAGGCGCTTTCACCCTTAATCCTATCCAACTTCCAGTTCTATGGTCTCACGCCCTCAATCTGAGCATCCCTGATCAAACCCACCAGTAGGGAATCCACCGATATCCTCATACACCTGGCTGGGGTCAAGGACCTAGCTCACTTGCCACTCAGAGCATACACAACCACATTCACTTTACCAGGATGGTAAAGGATCTCGCAATCATAGTCCTTGACCACATCCAGCCACCTGCGCTGCCTCATGTTCAGGTTCGACTGATCCATGATGTGTCTCAAACTCTTGTGATCTGTGTATATAGTGCAACGGACCCCGTACAGATAGTGCCTCCAAATCTTGAGAGCGAAAACCACTGCTCCAAACTCAAGATCGTGCGTGGGGTACCTCGTCTCATGCAGCTTCAGCTGCCGCGATGCGTAGGCTACCACTCGTCCTCTCTTCATGAGGACTGTCCACAAGCCAGTGATGGATGCATCGCAAAATACCACAAAATCCTCCACTCCCTCGGGGAGTGTCAACACTGGCGCCTCGCATAAACACTGCCAGAGAGTCTCAAACGCCCTCTACTGCTCAGGGCCCCATCGGAAATCCACCCTCTTCCTCGTTAGACGAGTGAGGGGTACGACGATCTTGGAGAAATAACGAATGAATCTTCGATAATACCCTGCTAAACCCAAGAAACTCCTGATGTCAAAGGGAGATTTTGGGGTCTCCCACTGCATAACCGCCTCCACCTTGGCCGGATCGACCAGAATCCCCTCCTGGTTAACGAGGTGTCCAAGGAACTGGACCTCCCATAACCAAAACTCGCATTTCGAGATATTGGCATACAACCGTTCTCAACTCAGAACTTCTAGCAGCTCCCTGAGATGCTCCTCATGCTGCTCTCGAGTCTTTGAGTACACCAAGATATCATCTATAAACACAATGACTGAGCGATCAAGCATCGGTCTGCATACATGATTCATCATATCCATGAACATTGTTGGCGCGTTGGTGAGTCCAAACGGCATCACCACGAACTCATAATGACCATAACGAGTCCGAAATGCGGTCTTCTCCACGTATTCCTCGCTCACCCTGACCTGGTGATATCCTAATCTCAAATCAATATTGGAAAACCAAGATGCACATTGCAGCTGATCGAAAAGATCGTCTATCCTTGGAAGTGGATAACGGTTCTTCACCGTTAACTTATTCAGCTCCCTATAGTCAATGCACATCCTGTGCGAACCGTCCTTCTTACTGACGAAAAGGATCGGTGCTCCCCAGGGTGAACTACTCGGACGAATAAACTGCTTACCCAGCAGTTCCTGCAACTGGGATGACAACTCCTGCATCTCTGGCGGTGCCAATCGGTACGGCGCCTTTGCGATAGGGGCCGCACCTGGCACTAGGTCAATCCTGAACTCAACCTGCCTCTCCGGAGGCACTCCGGGTAACTCCTCCGGAAACACATCAACAAACTCCCTCACCACCGGGACCTCGGAAACTGAGAGCTGCTCTCTAACCTGCGTATCGACAACATACACCAAATAACCTGCACACCCGTGCTGAATATACTGTCGAGCCCTGGTTGCCGAACAAAACCCTGATCCCAACCTGGTGCCCTCACCATATACTACAAGTTCTCCCCCACTTGGGGTTCAAACCACCACCCGCTGCCCTTCATAGTCGATCATGGCGCCAAAACAGCTAAGTCAATCCATCCCTATAATCACACATACATCCCTCATGGGAATAGGAATCAAATCTATCGGGAAGGACACCCCGAAAATCTCCAACTCGCATCCCCGAAAGACCGAAAATCCAGAGACCCCATGCTCGTTGGCAATCGAAACTCGCAATGGACACTCAAGATCATCTATCGGCACATTGAACCCTCTAGAGAAGGTTTGAGATACAAACGATCGACTCGCCCCGAGTCAAATAATACCAAAGCAGGCAAAGAATTCACTAAAAACGTACCTAATCACAAGTACAATCAATAAGCATAACACGAATACAATAACTGAGACAGAGAATAGAAAACGTACAAGCAACCACTTCTAGTGCTGACTTGGCCTCCTAGGCCGTGAGCTGGAAGTCACGACCCTGAGCCTTCGGAGGCTCCACCTTGACTGGCCTCCCATCTCCAATCCTCACACCAGCTGGCGCGGAACCCTGCGCCGGCTTGGCGGCGAGCTGTGGATAGTTGGTCTTCACATGACCAACCTGATGACAATGGTAACAAATCCTTATATTTGCTGGAGGGGTGGAATGACGGCAGTCCCTGTCATAGTGCCCCTCCTTGCCACATTTGTGGCACCCACCTCCTGCTCGACAAACCCCTGAATGAGCCTTGCCACACTTTCCACAAGTGCGACTCTGATGACCCCCGGACCGTGTATCAGCGGTCTTAGACCACTTAGCCGTCGGCTGAGACTGTGCTGGTGGCTGACACTGCTCCTTCAGCTGCAGCTCTATCTCTAGCTCACGCCGTCGCGCGGCTTCCTGAAGGTCTAGGAGGGTATCACATCGCTGTGTAGACACAAACTGTCGAATATCAGTCTTGAGCATACTCAGATAATGAGTCATCTGAGACTTCTCTGAAGCAAACTTCGGGCAAAACACAGCCCTCTCCGTGAACATACGGGTAATCTCCATCACAGACTCCCCATCCTGTCTCAATGTCAAAAACTCCTGCACAAGCTGCTCCCGCTCAATGCGTGGAACGTAGCTGGTGCGGAACATATCTTTGCACTGCTTCCAAGTAACAGCAGCCCGCTGGTCATCAGTATACGACCCAGTCGTCAGCTTCCACCAGTCCTTTGCCCCAAGCCTCAGCAGGTTCACGGCACACCTGACCTTTTGGTAAGCAGGGCATGAGCACGTGAAGAAACAGCCCTCCATGTCAGATAACCACCTCATAGCCCTAATCGCATCCTATATACCATCAAACGTCGGGAGCTTCGTATTATCGAAGTCCTGGTACTGGAAAGCCCTATCGGCTCCTCCTCAAACCCCTACCGCAGTTACAGTCGAAGTGGCTGTAGCGGCAGCTGTTTCTGCTAGAGCTGCATATCGCTCATCAAAATACTCAACCATCGCGGTCTTAATCGACCCAAACATCTCTGGCAGTTGTGCACAGAACGCAATAGCAATCTCGTCATGCATGATCTCCCTGATCATGGCATCCAACTCCTTGGTCCCTATCTGAACCACGGGCTCAGGTGCTACTGGCACCTCCAATCCTCCGTCTCTCGACCCTAATCCTGATCCTGATCCTGATCCGGATCCCGAAGCAACACGTCTCGTCACCACCATACTAGAATATATACAAGTCATCAGATAAATAACATAATGTCGGGAGACCAAAGCCCTAAAAAACCCATGGGTTGTGATTTCCTTGCTACGCGTATGGGTCCTGTGCTTTTAGTAGTACGGGCCCATACTACCTTCCACACCTACCCATATTTGTCTCAAATATCACCACAGCACCCTAACAATATCATTAACATAGAAATGCACCCAACCCTCACTTCTAAGGGAATACCAAATATCTCGCATCTAGTCTCACCACTTATCACGACTCACACATCCATGAAACTTCCATCATCCCCTGCAGCGCTAGTGTGTGCTAGCTGCACATAACGCTGGACCCAATAGACTTTCGAATATCCAATCCTACCTGAAGGCAGGATCAACCTTTTCAGGCTATAAGGTCTTTATTATGCACAGCCGTGATGCATACACTAAACATCTACAGTTATGTTGTCAATTCCACATACAAGAAACGCTAGGCTAATAGGCATCATGAAATTAGGCAAATCTATCATGTGATTCGTGAAGATCCCTAGCCTAGCGCTAGCATGCTGTTCTAACATATCAGAATATCAAATAATTGCATGGTATTTTGGGGTTTACTTACAGGCTCTGACTGATCGTACCCTCTGCATCCTCCATCCTTTATTTTGAAAACCATTTTAAAACATATTTTCCGAAAATCTCCTTGATTTGAGACTGGATTCACACGAGTGATCCTCCAATTCACTCAAATCAAGGCTTTGATACCAACTTGTAACATCCATAAATTTTACGTCACATTTAAACTTTTTCAATCATAAAAAAAATCGAATAGTACTGTTTACAAAATGTTTTCAAATCATTTTCCATCAGAGTGTCCCAAAAATCATAAGAAAAGGATGAGGAGTGGTACAGTCACGCCTTCGCCTTTCCATGATCTCCTGAAGTACCAGAAACAATAAACTGAAAACTATAAGCTCGAGGCTTAGTGAGCTACCCCCAAAATACCAATACTACACTGATAATACCATATCAGTAATAATCAATCAATCATCATGCATACTAGGCCGTCGGCCTGACTGGACTACCCTACCGGGGCTACAGTCCGTCTGAATCTATCCCGAGCCTTCGGCATGACTGGTCCGCCACGTGGGCCTACAGTCTCCCCGGACTGCTCATAGGGTATATTGGCCTTCAGCACAAACCAGGACCGCCTCAACCCAATCACCAGCAAATAACCATGTGCGCATACTATCACATACAGTCATATACAAACATCAAACATATCTGTCACACTTATCATCAATCATAGAATTCTCCTGTAACTAGAGTACTTGTTGGATATAGTGTCTAAGTCCATAACTATATTTGGCATGTAATTGTCCCGACCCGGCATGGTCCATTTGGGTTGCACTTCATCCGAACAATTTATGGATAATCTTTTCAGAATAGTATAAGTTGTGATTTATTAATATATTATAAGTTCTAATATGCTAATATAAAATCATATTATTTAATCAGTATTTATAATTAATCTAGAATTAATTTAGAGATCAAAAGTATTACTAACTAAATATGGGCTCTTGTATTTATATAGTGTGGGCTAATGCTTATTTGGAATGGGCTAGGCTTGCATGGAAAGTCCATGGATATTCCATGGAGCTTTAACCCATGGATCTCATGGAAATGAAAAGACATGGGTATTAGGGTTTACATGGATGTGACCCTAATCCACCACACTATATAAAGGAGGCTTTGGTTCTTGAAATGAAACTAGTTGTGGTGAGTAAAGCAAAAGGACCGATTTCAAGAAAGGTGATTACTATTCTCTCAAAGTTCCAAGTTTGTGGTGATGTGTGATTTCCATTTGAAGCATCCATACTATTGGTGCTAGGCTCTAAAACTCCAAGCAATCAACTACAACTACAAGGTAAGTAATTCTACTAGCTTTATTTGATTCAAGTTCCCCATGCCATGCTAGATAAAATAAGAACCTTGGAAAAATAATTATTTGCATGTATCTTAGTCAAACATAGATCCAAGGTTTCTAGGGTTGCATGTACACCATAGGAGTTTTAGAATGCTCAAAACCCTACAATGGAATCAGAGCCAGGCTTGTTTACTTGATACTTGATTCAAATAGCTTAAAAATCGAATTTTTTTGTTCACTGCCGTATGAACTCGCCGAGTCCATGGGGGATTGGACGAGTCCATGAAGAAATGCATGCTACTCACCGAGTATGTTCATGCACTCGACGAGCAAAGGTTGTAGTGTCCAATTTTTCGAGCTTTGTTGCTGGAAATGGACTAGAAACATTACCCTAAACTGTTTTGGTGTTATAAAACTTGTTTTAGATGGTGTAATGTTTATGCTAATCCATTTATAATGGCTATTATCAAAAATTACAAGTTTTATGAGTAATTTATGATTCTTGAAATGTTCATGTTCATGTTCTTGAACTTATGAAGATTAGATGATCATAGGAATTGTTTGTAACCTACTTGGCAGTTTAATTCATGGTCATTATGTGTTTTAACGGAGTCCATAACTTGTCCTCAAGTTATGGAAAACCAAAGGTCACACTTTAATAAAATTCATTAAAAGAACACAAGAGTTAGAAAAATGAAAAAGTCTTCATTTTAATACTCAATTAAATTCATAAGTTATAAGAAATGAAAAGTTTTGAAAGTTTACAAAACTTGCCCTCAAGTTTTGGAACAAGTAAAGTCATGATTAAAACTTTAGTTCCAACCCTTAGAATTTTAAAAGTTAAAATTCAACCCTTATACTTTATAATATTTTAAGTTAATATATATATATATATATATATATATATATATATATATATATATATGTATATATATATATATGTATGTATAAGATCAAGTCGTCTTATCGCTAGTACGCCTCATTCACGAAGCCGGTCTATAAGGGGGTATAAGGTTGTTGCCTATAAAATGGCAACTTAATGGGTGTCCACTCTCACCCACCGCTTCCTTGATTGGTGGAGGGTTGTTAGCCGAACGGGTAGGACAAGGACTTATAAATTCTCATTAAAAGTATAATGATAATACTAAAGTAACTAAACCTTATTAAATTCTGATGAGTTAAAAACTAACTTGAAGATCGATTAGATCTTTAAAACAGGTAAAATAATAAACGAGTAAACAGCAAGAACACAATAATGGATCAAAGAGTGTCGAATGATTAATCAATAATCCTCAGCAGAGCTCGATAAAGAACTTCTACTGTAGAGGATTTAGTGTTTACAGGAACGATGAAGTAATAATCTGTGATCTATCGTAATCGTTATTGTCTTCTAGATCGTTAACCTAATATGCATGCAAGCACATTAATTTATACTAAACCCTATCAGCTCACGGTTGGACAGGCCCAAACCGGAGTAACAAAACTTGGACTATAAACCGAGCCCAATAGACGCAATACATCAAAAAGTTACGCTACGCTACCCAACAATCTCCCCCTTTGCGTCAAATTGGAGCGAGATCACTACTTCTTGCTTGGGCCAGCAGCGGGAACCTTCTTCTTTACAGTTTCAAACAGACGTGAGATAAGGGCGAGGATTGTCTGTCTGAACCGGATGTACCACTGTATCATATTGTCAAAATATTTGATATCATCCGCTGTATTTTCCTAGCATCTGTGGATGATCCCGAGCACATGCTCTAGACAAGCAGTGGCATAAAGATGTTTATCAGCTAAGGCAAAGAGACATTTCTGTCCTTCACTCCTAGTGAACATGACGGAGTTTCGTCTCGGGTCAATTTTTCCCATCTTCATCTGGTTTAGATCACTGGCCGAGCCAACAAGAGAGATCTTCGGTTTCTTCTTGAAGACAGTTGCAATCTCCTGATCCATCAGTGCGACCTCCATGATATAGCACACCAACATCCTCTTGAGATGGTCAATGATAGGACCATATTCAGCTTCGTTGGTCAGAAGGATATTGTGCAGAACAATCCAATCATGAGGATTGAGGTTCGGTAGATCTGCTAAAGAAATGGCATGTTCGGTTTTTGCAGATCCCCTGAGCACCTTGAAACGAACATTGATAAACCTCCCTTCAGTGTATGGTTTCAGGACCCGAACGTTGATGATCTTCTGAGCACTCAAGGTTTGATATTGAGGTTGAGCAGCCTTCAGATAGAATTCAATCAATTCCCGATCAACCTACGGATGAGGATGAGGGAACTCAGCAACGTTGGCGAAGGCGTGAAAGATGAACGCCTTTCGGGTAAGTGGCATGTCGAACTGAGAGTCGACAGAATTGTAACAGTCAAATGAGATGACTGGTTCAAGCCACAAGATGCTCGGGGTGTCGATTGCCTCCTTTATCATTCTCTCTCGAGTCCAAGCAGGAAAAAGAGTTTTCCTACTCTCGAGGAGGTCGTGGGCTTCTTTCTTTTTGCGTTCAGCTTCTTCATCTTCTCTTGCCACACGAACATTATCATCTTCATCATTGCATCGACTTTTGCGTTTCAGCAAGTCAGCAATGGTTTCGTTGTCTTCTTCCTCTTCTTCCTCAGCAATTTTCTTGCCTTTATCCTTCACACTCGAACCAGAGGCTTGGCCTACAGGAGGAGGTTCATTTGTTTGAGTTGTCTTTGAGGAATGAGGTGGTTGCGATCCAGACTCCTTTTCTCCCCCTTGTTTCGGATTGGACACGAAATCAGGTAGCCCTTCAATTTTGCTTAACAGATCCAGGGCAGGAGCGAGCTTTTCTGCAAGGGTACACCTCACAAAATGATTAAGGATCGGATCATGTGCTTCGAGGATGTTAGATATTGCTGAGTGGACATCTGAAACACACGTCTTGATGACCTCCCTTTCGGACCGAAGAGTGTCAATCTGTTGTTGAGAATTGGCGAGTTGAGCACTCTTGACCTTCAGGGCAGTGGTCTTCTTGGCCAAAACATCCATCAACGAGTTCTCAGCAGCCAGATCCTCTTGGAGTTTAGAGAGGCACTCGTCAATAGAGGCACGGAGGGCAGAGTTGTCGTCAGTCAGAGATTGATGAAGTGTGGCAAAGGACTGCAACTCTGTAGAGACAAACGTGGCCAACTGTTGAACAATTGGTTCCAACGTAGTCTTGGTGGCATCTGCACTCTCCTGTAAGGACTTTAACAGGGTAGAGGCATCAGAGAATAGTTTATCGACTTTTTCGCTGCTCGCAGCTTCACAGGCTTTCGTAGAGGCATCGATAGCGGCGGTTGCAGAAGCCACCGAATCTTGCTGAGCCCTGGAGAAGGCATCAACAATCTTCTGAAGAGCGGCTTCAGAGAGGGATGATTGAGAGGTGGAAGAAGAAGCAATGAGCAAGTCGACCTTGTCATGTAGCTCCTTAAGATGCTTCTTTGTGACCGGAGTGTCATCGTCATCGTTACTCTGCACTTGAAACGGACTGTAATAGACCGAATCAAATGTCATGTTTTCCCCGCCAAGGAAAGGGTTATCTCCGTCAGAGGCATGACCGGGAGATGGTGGTGGTGGTGAAGCTGGGGGTGTAGTGGTATGAGTAGGTTCAGGTTGGGTGGTTTCGGGTGTAGGTGTAGGTGTAGGATCGGTTTGTGTTTGAGTAGGGGTAGGTTCGGGTGCTTTTTGGGTTTCGGTTGCTGGTGGAGGTTCGGTTGCACCGGTATGAACCCCCGTATCAGATACGTTGGTTGTAACCTTTGCAGTGGATGTTGTTGTAGCATCGGTGAAAATCGGTGGTGGCATAGGGATTGAGGTGTTTGGAATGTGGTTAAAGGGGTTTATGGTGGGAATGGAAGTAGGAATTGTTTGAGTGGGAGAGGGAATTGGCGAAGTATGGATTTGCATTTCGGGGGTAGGTGATCTGGGTGGTGTGTTGCCCCTTGGAGGTGTGTTGCCTCTTGGAGAGTTGTCAGAATCCGAACTCTCACCCTCCGACTCACTTGAAGAGGAAGCGATAATCAGCTTTCGCTTTGGTTGTGTCTTTCGCCTCTTCTGCTGCGGGGACTGAGCAGCTTTAGTGGGTTTCCTCTTCCTAGGAGAAGGGCCTTTAGCCCCTTTGGCCACCTGTTTGCCTTTTTCTGCCTTCTTGCCTCTAGGAACAGGCTTATCGGCATCGTGAATGGATTTCAGCATCTCCGGCGTGAGATCCCTCGGACCAGACCGCTTGAACTCTTTGTAGGTCCGGATGATCCTGCTGTCAGCTGGAACGTCAGCGTACATGGTTTCCGGAATGGAACCATGGAATGGGAATTTTGATGCATCTGAGACGATGATCTTCGTGGTATGAAAGGTACCAATCGAAGACATCGGTGCGTCGGCGACAGTGGGGACATTGTGCTTGTCCATCCCCCACTTCGTGATCAAGGTCCAAAACCTGGCATACGACACCTCTGAATGCCGTGAAGAAGAAGATAAACTTTGGATGAGTTGTTGCCAGAGAACAAACCCATAGTCGGCATTAATGTCGTTGTAAACACCATACAAGATGGACAGGAACAGTCGACTGGAACCATCTGAACCAGAGCTTCTTTCGGAGAGACCTTTGAATAGCACAGTGAACATCCCGTTCCACTGTGGCGGCAGGCATGACTTCTTGAACTTCGCGACGGAAGTAAGCACCTCCGTGTATCCCATATTGTAGAACATGTTGAACAGATGCCCCAATGGAATCGTCTCTGGATTAACCCTTTTTGGATCAGCTTCAAACCCTAACAGAGAGCAAAAGCGTTGCTTGGAGATAGATGCTTTATGATCAGAAACGTCAAAGAAGATCCTGTCGACCACTTTGTCGTAATGAGCAGTCGCATAGATCTGCGACAGGAATTCCATGGGCACTAATTCCACCCGTGATAGTGCAGGAGCAATTGGCGAATACTTCAAGCACTCGATGATAGCAAACATGTAGGAATCATAGACATGAGGGGTTAGATCGATAATGAGGCATTGTTGAGGGTGAATGGGAAGAATGTGGGAAGTAGCGTGCACAGAGGATGAATCTGCCATTGTTGAAGAGAGTGAAGAAGATGATGAACAGTTAGGGTTTAGGGAATTCTTGCGCTCTGGGATTCTTGATTCCAGTAAAGAGGTAAATGGTAGATGATGTCGCTTTTTATATTGGGGTTTAAGGAGAGAGAAAGATCTGCCCAAATCTTCTGTCGAAATACCAAGAGTTTTCCGGAGTGTGACTGATGCGTGACAGTTGGGGAACCGATGATTACGCATGAGAGAGAGTGTCAGATTCCGAAGAACACGCCTCCCATCAAGCGCCGTTTCTGATAAACCGTTTCAAATTCACACGCGCCTTTTCTGTGCCAGAGAGGAACCGTTTCAAATTCACACACGTGTCTGCGTCGTCATTTGGAGATTGGACGTTTCAAATTCGCATGCGTTCCCGTTTTACCGCCGTTTGAAATCAAATCAATTAGAATCCCGCATGAGTCAGCAACCCTTCATCTTATCCCTGTAACGGCATCTTTTGTATAATACGCCCACGTGGATTAAAATTGACCACAGCAAGTGATCAACCACCAATCCAATGAAAAAGCCTGTAATTATTAGAACCAGAATTTTGGAAAATCAAAGATGTTCGTGCGAAGGGTGTAAGAGAAAAAGAAATCAAACAAATCTTTTTAGGAAAAATTGTGATGTCAATAAAGACACGAAACAAATGATCCTGGGCACGAATCTCTTCCTTCAAAGTCAAGAGAGACCTTAAAGTGTAAATGTGGTTTCCCGTAGAATAACGATCAAACACCTTTTAAGAAGTGTTGAAAGGCTTCTTTTAATTAAGCTTTTTAGGGTGGCTTAGCTTTGATTCAACAGTCCTAATCTTGAAATAAGATAGAAAGTGAACAAAGTACTTGTGAGACCGGTGTAGTCTATTGAACAAGTAGGTTTGAAATAATTTTAAAGTGGCTGGGAAATATAAAATCTCAACAAAAATTAAAAACTGGATCCCAAGGGAAGAAATGTTATAGTTTTTAACAATTTCATAGGAATCACACAAAAGAAAATTTTGAGATTTCAGGAAGATACGTCCGTCAATTCATTAGTGAAAACTAGAGCAAATTAATTGTTCATCATCAATTCAGATTGGGTATTGAATTTTGGGTTTCACTCAGCTCGTAGTGGCACGAAACTAAGATCATAAACACAGTTTTTGAGTAACCATAAACCTCAGTGGTAATTTCTGAGAGTCTCAAGGGTTACGTTTGTGAAACGAATTTAATGGAGAAATGCAATAGAGATGGTGTAAGAAATCAAAGTACCTCTGCTGTGAAAAATAGGACTAAGCAGAAAACTCTTATCTCATGTGAAAAGAGAGTTAGGTAGCTCACGATTAGAATAAATGAGACAGCCTAATTGGGAAGACAACGTTTGTGTAGACCAAGTCATTAAGGCTATTATTCAGAATCTGATGAGGCTTGGGGCACATACAGCAGCATGCTTCTAGGGACACGTAACTAGTTCAATCATTTCGCCACACAAATAAAGAGAAAAAAAAACAAAATATTTTTGGAGTTTTTGATATTAAAATAAAATAAATGATTAAAAAAATAAAAAAAATAAAAAAGAAGACTGAGAAAGAAAATAAAATGATAAAAGAACTTTGGAACCGAACCCGAGCTTTCGGTTGATTTCGGTTGAGAAAAATTTTGAAAAACCGAACCCGAGCGTTCGGTAGGTTTTGGTTCTGAAAAATTTTGAAAAACCGAACCCGAGCGTTCGGTAGGTTTCGGTTTTGAAAAATTTTGGAAAACCAATGAACTTAGACTTTCAAAAAGGAAATACTTTTGACAATAAGATAAACAAGTTTGTAAAACAATTGTACATGAAATTTACAACCAAGAAAACTACCGTTAATTGATGAGCGAAAGGCAGATTATTCAACCGAACCCGAACGTTCGGTCTATTTCGCTTCTTGCGGTTGAGTTTGAGAGGTAGTTTGTGGTACTGACTCTGATTCCATCATACCAAGCCCTTGTAGAATTTTGTTGAATGACGCTTCAGGAAGGGCTTTGGTGAAGACATCAGCCAGTTGATCAGTGGTTCTAACAAAGTGAATTTCAACATTTCCATCTTCCACATGATCTTTAATGAAGTGATACATCAGTGCTATGTGCTTAGTCTTGGAGTGTTGCACTGGGTTATGACAGATCCTAATTGCGCTTTCAGAGTCACAATATAGTGGGATCTTTTTCATATTGAGTCCATAGTCTCGGAGTTGACTTTGGATCCAAATCACTTGAGAGGTACAGGATGCAGCTGCAATGTATTCTGCTTTAGCTGTAGACAAAGATACACACGTTTGTTTCTTTGATTGCCAGCTAACCAACTTCCCATCAAGGAATTGGCAGCCGCCTGTGGTGCTTTTCCTGTCTAATCCACAACCTCCAAGGTCTGCATCTGAGTAGGCTTGAACGAAGAAGCCTGAGTTGGATGGATACCATAGACCTAAAGAGGTAGTTCGCTTGAGATATCGTAGAATGTTCTTCACTGCAAGCATGTGAGGTTCGCGAGGGTTCGCCTGAAATCTAGCACAGTAACAAACAGAGAACATTATATCAGGCCTGCTAGCAGTAAGATACATCAGAGAACCGATCATCTGGCGATAGTTTGTAATATCAACTGTCGGTTTATCCAAGGATGGAGTGAGCTTGGTGTCGAATGCCATTGGAACTTTGACCTTTGAATCACCCATCATGCCAAATTTGTCTAGAAGAGTCTTCGTGTAAGCTTCCTGATTGATAAAGATGCCTTCGGGTCCCTGTCTAATATTTAAACCAAGGAAAAAGTTAATTGGACCCATTGAGCTCATCTCAAATTTAGTCTCCATCAGCTTTCTGAAATCAGCCGTTAAGCTGGGATTCGTAGAGCCAAAGATGATATCATCGACGTAAATTTGAACAATCATAAGGTGGTTACCTTCCTTCTTACGAAAGAAGGTTGGGTCAACCGAACCTTGTTTGAATTTCGACATCTTTAAAAACTTTGTCAGCATTTCATACCAGGCCCTCGGAGCTTGTTTCAGTCCATACACGGCTTTGTCCAAAATATAACAATGATTAGGATACCTTTCGTTTACGAATCCAGGAGGTTACTCCACGTACACTGTTTCTTCAAGTTCTCCATTGAGAAATGCACACTTGACGTCCATTTGGAAGACTTCAAAGTTTTTGTGTGCAGCATAGGCAAGAAAGATTCTAACGGATTCCAGCCTAGCAACAGGAGCGAAAGTCTCTTCATAGTCAATTCCTTCCTCCTGACAGTATCCTTTCACTACCAGACGTGCTTTGTTTCGAATCACATTCCCTTCTTTGTCCATTTTATTCCTGAAGACCCATTTGAGACCAACAACCGAGGCATCTGGAGGAGTTGGAATAAGTCGCCAAACTTTGTTCCTTTCGAATTCATTCAGTTCGTCTTGCATAGCTTGAACCCAATCAAAGTGATCAAGAGCAGTGTTAACTGTCTTTGGTTCAACCTTTGAGATGAAGGAGTTGAACATACAGAATTCTACTTATGAAAACAGGGAAGTTTGTTTTGCCTTGAGTTGTGATCGAGTCAGAACCTTTTCAGATACATCCCCAACGATTTGAGTGACAGGATGATCTCTGGTCCATTTAACGAGAGGAGGGTAGTTTGGATCAAAGGATGGATCCAATTCAGAGTTTATCATCTCTTCTGGTTTGGATGGACTTTCATCGTCATAAAGCATATCGGCAGGCTCCCCCTCGATAGATAAGCTTTCAGGAATGTCTTGAGAGTCTTGTGCTAAAGAGGTTTCAGTTGGTGCTGAGCTTTCGGGTGTTGATGCACCTTCGGGTGATGAGGCACTTTCGGTTGTTAAAGTGCGTTCGAGAGCAGCTTGAGAACTGTTCTCCCCCTCAACATGTGAGCTCGGCTGTGATGATGATGGTGGATCCTCCCCCTCGACTGAAGCATTGTGTTGTGGAGGGTCGTCAGAACTTGATCCTCCTTCATTCATTCTCTTTGCAGCATCATTGATAAGTTGCGTCAGATGATCTACCTTGTTGTCAGCTGCGTTGGCTTCTGAGAGAGTTGCCTTCTCTGGGTCATCAAATAACTCAACGAACTTCTCAAAGAGGTTTGCAATAGAGGCGGTGACTTGGCCAGTTTGAGGAAAAATTTCTCCAGCTGTGTCTTCGTTGGCCTTTAGCTTTTTGACATAGCTATCATCAAAGGTCACGTAATAAGTTTCTTCTATTTTCCTCGAGCGCTTGTTTAATACCCTGTACGCTTTAGAAGTTAGAGAATATCCCAGAAATATTCCCTCGTCGGCTTTGACATCAAACTTGTTGCGGTGTTCTTTGGAATTGAAAATGAAACACCGTGACCCGAACACATGGAAAAACTTGACGTTTGGCTTCCTGTTGTTGAGGATCTCATAAGGAGTGAGAGTGAAGCGCTTGTTGAGATATGACCTGTTCTGTGTAAAACAAGCAGCAGAAATAGCATCAGCCCAAAAATATAAGGGTAAAGAAGCGAAACTTAGCATGGTTCGGGCTGCTTCACTCAAAGATCGGTTTCGTCTTTCGACAATCCCGTTTTGTTGAGGTGTGTAGGGAGCTGAGAAGTTGTGACTAATTCCCTTTTCTGCCAGGAATTCTTCAAATTCTTCATTTTTGAACTCCAGTCCATTATCGCTCCTGATGTTGCGAACGACTTTCTTCAGCTGTACTTCAATCTGCTTGATGAACACCTTTAGCTTATGAGACGCTTCAGATTTAAGCTTCAGAAAGACCACCCATGTAAAACGCGAAAAGTCATCAACAATAACAAGAATGTACTTGCTACCACCGATACTTTCGATAGATGATGGACCACACAAATCAATATGAAATAATTCTAGTGGTTCAACAACTTTAGTGTTTATTATAGATGGATGACTTTGACGACTCTGCTTCCCCATTTCACATGCAGCACACAAATGTTCGCTATCGTACTTGAGCAATGGAAGACCTCGAACATGACCTCCAGTGACAAGTTTGTTGATATCTTTAAAGTTGAGATGAGAAAGCCTTCGGTGCCACAACCAGCTTTCGTCAGATTGTGCTTTGGATAACAGGCAGATAGCTGGATTCCCTTTGATAGGTTTGAGATTCAGGGGAAACATCTCACCTTTACGCTCCGATTTGAGAATAACTCTTTTCGTCTTCTTCTTAATGATTTCAGAGCCCTCATCATCGAATGAAACTTTGAGACCGGTACCTCCAACAAGTTGAGATACACTGATGAGGTTGTGTTGTAATCCTTCCACATATGCAACCTTCCGTATCGTGAAATCACCGTTTGTAATCATTCCATAGCCTTTTATGGTGCCGAAGGAGTTGTTCCCGAACTTGACATTTCCACCATTTGAAAAAGACCTGTATTCTCTTAGCTCTTCCTTCCTTCCTGTCATGTGACGCGAGCAACCACTATCAATGTACCATTCTTCGTCAAACTGCTCGTCACTGATAACCTGCAAAAATGAAGCAGATTTAGGAACCTAGAGTTTCTTGGGTCCTCGTGAGCCTTTCACAGGAACAGGAATAGTAAGAGAGATGTCAACAAGATATGTTCTTTTTATTAGTGTTGTTTCATCTTTCCTTTTTATGGTGAATACTTTAATTTTATTGGGATTCGTTGCTTTTGGTTTGGACTCTGGTTTAACTGATGAAACCTTCTATTTTACTTTCGGTTCAATTGATGATTGAGGTTTTTGAGAGTGAACAGAATGGAATTTAGAATGAGGTGGAGAGGAATTAGAAGCATTTGAAGAATTAGAGGACTTAGATTGAGATGACTTCTTGGTTGGAGATTCTAGGTGACTCTTTTGCTTTTGATAATTAGTGGGACCGACCCTAGAATTTTGATCTCTTTTGGTCTCAGAACCGAACCTCTGCTTTCGGTTGAATTCATTCTCTGAACCGAACCTTTGCTTTCGGTTGATGTTTTTCTCTGAACCGAACTTCTGCTTTCGGTTGATGTTTTTCTCTGAACTGAACTTCTGCTTTCGGTTGATATTGCTCTCTTTTGATTCTACAAGACTTTTTTCTGACTTTAAGTTCCTGTCTTGATGTGAAAAATAGGCATTCTGAGATTGCCAAAACTGTTTTCTCTCAGAGAGATTCTTCTTGTATCTCTTATTCCTTTGTTGTTTTTGATTTCTCATCTGCTTTGGTTGATGATGAATATTGGCTTTTGATTTCTGTTTTCCTTTAGCTGGTTCACTCTGAACTGATGATGTTTCGCTTGGAGGAGTGACTTCTTTTGCAGGAATTCCTTTTTCTTGAGGAACATCTTTTGTACCACTAGTACTTGGCACATCAAAGCTATCAGGCTTATTTAAGGGTTCTGGCACATATCTGCCCTTGCTTTTCCATGAGGTCCTTTCAGATAGACCAACCGTTTCATCAGCATTATCAATGGGAGCTGACCAGAAGAACTCGTCACATCCATCAGCATTGTCTTCGTTTACAATGGCTGTGAATTCAGCAGTCTGATGTTCGGTTATGCCTGTGACCTTATACACCTGATTTGGAGTGGTCCTAACTTTTTGATATACTACTGCCTTTTCTGCAAGGATCGGGGACTTTTGTTGGGACAAACGAGCAAACTCCACTGAATTTTCTGAGATGAGATTCTTGTGGTTTCCGGGTTCGCTCTTAACAAATTCTGAACAATCAACTGTGTCCTCTACAGAAATTTCACTCATATTGTCGTCCTCATTAAGCTCAGATGCATTTTCAACATCAATTTTATTTTCTGAGCTCAGGTTGACATTCAATGAGTCAAATTTTTGTATGGTTTCGGTCCTCAGTTTCAGTTTATCATTTTCATCCAAAAGATTTTTAAGCATGTCCTTGTGGTCCTTGGACTTAATGAAAGATTCAATTTTGTCCAGTCCATACATATACGTCGGATTAACTTCCTCAGACGAAATAACACTTTCACAATTATACGCTTCAACATCAATTCCATCCTCCTTAAACTCAAGGAAGGGTAAAATCATGCGATGAATCTTTTGTCCTATTTCACAGTCCAAATGAAGCTGAGTGGTATTAGTATAAAGTCGTTTAGCAATCAAACAAAAAACATTTCGCTGTTTTAAAAGCTTTAAATTGTCTCTTTGCAAATAAATGTTTTCATCTTTGGTTTTGATTAACTCCGACTCCTTCAGTTCGATCCACATTCTCCGTTCCTCACTCTTCGAAGACACCCTGCTTATTTGGTCAGTCAGGTTAGAATTGGTGACTCGAGTTTGAGTTAAACTATTGTCTAGATGAGAGATTCTTGAATTAACATTTTTTAATTCTTTTTCATATGAGCATTGTGGGACTTTGAATGAAACAAAAACGGATTGTACCTTCTATATCAGTTCATCAAGCTCGTTGAACTGTACGCTAAGTGGTTTTGCAGTGAAGCACAAGTCCTCTCGCTCCTTTGCGTCTTCAATCCCACCATCCGTGTTGTATCCCCTCATCTGAGAAACGTCCGACACCATCAAGCATTTTCCACCACTGCTCTCTTCTTTCGTCACATAAGCCTTTCCATGAGAAGGCTTCCTTACTTCATCATCTTCAGAGTCGGTTGACCAGACCTCTACGCCACCGAACTCACCATCTGCTACCGAACCCTGGACAATTAAAGCATTCATAGAAGGGTTAGCAGTAGATTTCTTCTTTCTGATTTCATCCAGCTTTTTCAGCAACAAAGCTTCTTCATCTTTTTCATCGTCCTTTTCTGCCATTTTCTTGAGGACGCAATCTTTTGCATAGTGGTTCTTTCCCCCACAGTAATAGCAGCTCACTCCCGAATCTCCTTCAGCTTTCGGTTCCTTCCTTGATTCTTCTGCCTTCGGTTCATCTTTGACCTTTTCAGAACTATAACTCCCCTGCCAATTTCGGTTCTTGTTTGTGGGGAATCTCTTCTTGATGAACCTCTTGGGGTTAGACACCATCATAGCATAGTCTTCAGAAGTGAGGTCATAGTCCTCCAAGTTGAGGTCTTCTTCTTCCATCATTGCTTTGCTTTTGGACAGGAGGGCCAACGAACCCAGGCTTGAAACCACATTTTTCTCCTGTAACACGATCTTTTCTTGGGATTTCAGGATGCCTACCAGTTTCGCCAAAGAATAGGATTTGAATTGCTCATGCGCTTTAGCTGTGGACACTACTGCTCTCCACTCAGATCTGAGACCGTTCAAAAACGTAACTTTCTGCTCAATTAGCTTCCTTTCAATGTCATGTTTAATCATCTTGCTAAGAAGATGATTGAAGCGATCAAACGTTTGCATCACAGTCTCTTCGGCTCCCTGTTTGAATTCACCAAATTCGGACAAGAGTAAAGTTTGAATGGAGTGTTCAAGATCTTCGTCTGTAGAGTATAATTCTCATAGCCTGTCCCATATTTCTTTTGCAGTCGTGCATGAACTCACCAGCCTGAAAGTATCGGATTGAAGAGCGAATCTGATTAATCTTAACGCTTTGATATTGCACTGAAATTTATCTTTTTCGTCTTGAGCAATATCTTTAACGTCTTTCAAAAGATCATTATACTCCTTCTGAGTTTTAATAATCCTTGAAGTTGCTGAATGAGCGAAAGGTACAGAAACGATTGCTTCCCAGATGAGGTATCCATTGTCCTCAGATCCTATAACATAGTCTTCAAAGTGATGTGCCCAGACTTCATAATCGTGGGTGTAAAGGATGGGAATCTTCGTTGTTGATCCAATGCTGTTCGAAATATTAATTGGATTAGATTGCGACTCGTCCATGCTTGATCGAATAACCTGTTAAAAGATCAGACTTGTAATGTATTAAATTAGGGCAAAACAATAAATATCGAGTTACGTCAATTATGGGATGACGGCTCAATAAATATCAGTAAATGCAGAAAAACCCTAATCGAAACCTTTTTCACAGAAAGAAGTGTATGTATTACACAGCCTCCTTCTCTGATACCAATTGATGAGTTAAAAACTAACTTGAAGATCGATTAGATCTTTAAAACAGGTAAAATAATAAACGAGTAAACAGCAAGAACACAATAATGGATCAAAGAGTGTCGAATGATTAATCAATAATCCTCAACAGAGCTCGATAAAGAACTTCTACTGTAGAGGATTTAGGGTTTACAGGAACGATGAAGTAATAATCTGTGATCTATCGTAATCGCTATTGTCTTCTAGATCGTTAACCTAATATGCATGCAAGCACATTAATTTATACTAAACCCTATCAGCTCACGGTTGGACAGGCCCAAACCGGAGTAACAAAACTTGGACTATAAACCGAGCCCAATGGACGCAATACATCAAAAAGTTACGCTACGCTACCCAACAAATTCCCAATCTAGTTATTTTAGGAAAATGTGAATAAGGTGCTAATCCATGAAATTACACTTTACACTTTGTTTAAGTCGTTAGTGGAGCGTGTGTGATTAACCGGCACACTAACTTGAACTTAACAAGGTAGGTAAAGGGCGACTTAATGTTTATCATAGTATCGATGGAGTGTGTGTGGTTAACCGGCACATCGATTGAGGGGCAATACATTAAGGGTCAGGTAATTTGCATGCTTACTTCACACCTTGTTTTGTGATCTTGGGCATCCCAGTCACAAAACTTGAAGGGCACACTCGAGATTGAAACATGCCATTGAAGAAAGTTCAATGAATCTCAAAGAATCCAGGAGTTTCTAAACCAATTAAAACCTAATTAAATATTTCGTTTTTCATGGTGGAAATTGGTGAATCGTCATTCACCTACCTTCAAATATCTTATAGCTTAGATTACGGCATCCCTCTTCTAAATTATAAAATATTGTGTTGGGTCCTAGCCTTAATATTACATTTGGGTGTTTTATTAAGGACTATCTCTAAATCTAATATAATCTATTCCCTCTTCTTTTCAGTTGTCTTCCAATAACAATGCTTTTGGCTCAAACCCTACTAGCTCCTTCTCTCTCATGAATCTTTGTGGGAGAGTCATCTTTGATGGGTACAACTTTATAGATTGCATCAGAAACATCAGGATAGTCACTCGGTATGAGAACAAAGAATATGTTCTCGACAAGGAACTGAAGGTACCCGAGCCAACTGCTACTCCTGAAGAGCTTGCTGAATATGAGGTACATGAAAGAGATGCTACAAAAGTGGCATGCATCATGATGGCCACCATGAAAGCCGGGCTCCAAAAGTCCTATGAGCACTATTATCCTTTTGAGATGCACCAGGACTTGATGGACCGCTATCATCAAAGTGCTCGTCAAGAGCGATATGAAATAATCTCCTCCATGATAACAACCCGAATGAAGGATGGTGAACCCATCACGGGCCACATGTAGAAAATGCAGAGGTATGTGGACCATTTATTGAAGTTGAATGTGAACTTCCTTGAGGAGTTAGCAATAGACATCATTTTGCACTCCTTACCATCGTGTTATGATCAATTCCGCATGACATATCACATGAACAAGGAAGAAGTCACCCTCAGCAAACTTCAAGGACTCTTGAAGACCGTTGAAAGTGGTCTAAAGGGTAAGTTGGTTGTTACTACTACTACTCCTACTCCAACTGCGGCCAATGTGTTGGCAATAGGGCATGGAAAAGGGAAGAAGAGAAAGAACCCTTCTAAGGGTACCAAGTGTAAGACCCTTGAAGGCTCCTCTTCAAGCTAAACCAAGAAAGGCTTTTTCACTCCTTCTGATAACCCTAATGAGGTTGAATGATTCTATTGTCATGAAAAGTCGCACTGGAAGCGAAATTGCCCAAAGTACCAACAAGATTTGAAGGATGGGAAAGTAAAACCCAACCATGCAGGTATATACACTATATTGTCTAATAACTCACCTCATTCTAAGTCTTGGGTCCTTGATACAGGTTGTGGTATTCACATATGTTGTGATTTGCAGGGACTAAGAAGAAGTGAGAATGTGGAGCAGGGAAAGATAAACTTGATCATGGGAAACATGAAAGCTTCACCTGTCACCAAGATAGGAGTTTATTCCTTAATGCTAAATAGTGGGTTTACATTAGATTTGAATAAATGTTATTATTCGCCAGAAATGGCAAGAAATGTTATTTCCTTTCATGCATTGTATAAACAAGTTTTTACCTTTTATTTTGATAATAATAATGGTAGTATTGATGCTTTCTTTAATAATGTTCTTTATTTTAAAGCATTACCTTATGATAGAGTGTATGAAACTGTATCTGTTATAGATAATCTAGGAAATAATGTATTGTGTATTGACACTTCCACTAGCTTAGATAAAGCATCTTTATGGCATTGTCGTCTTGGACATGTAAGCAAGAAACGCATAGGCCAACTCCAAAAGGATGGAGTCTTGGAGTCATTTGACCTAAAGTCAGATGATAGTTGTGAATCTTGTTTGCTTGGTAAAATGACAAAGTCACCTTTTACTGGCACTTGTGCTAGGGGTGAAGGTTTGTTGGACCTCATACACACGGATGTGTGTGGACCCTTCAGAACCACCACAAGAGATGCTAATCGCTTCTATGTGACTTTTACTGATGATTTTAGTAGATATGGATATGTCTACTTAATCAAGCATAAGTCAAAAACCTTTGAGAAATTCAAAGAGTTTAAGCAAGAAGTGGAGAATCAGTTGGCCAGGAACATTAAGATGCTTCGATCCAATCGTGGTGGTGAGTATCTTAGTACTGAGTTCCTTGACTATCTTAAGGAATGTGGGATTGTCTCACAATTGACACCTCCTAGGACACCAAAGTTTAATGGTGTAGCTAAGAGGCGCAATCGGACCTTATTGGACATGGTTCGTTCCATGAATGGTGTAGCTGAGAGGTCTAAGATGTTAGACAAAGCGGGGCTACAACACTCATGAGTGCTCATAAGTTCTGAGTATTAGATTCAACCCACGCTCACTTGTATCACTTCATGGAATTTATCTCGAGTGATCGTGAGATGGTAATATCATATAAGTCTTCACACCTAGAGATATGATTTGTTGCCTATGAGTTGGTTACGCATTGATTGTACGAAAACGCATTGGTAACTCGATGTTATAAAACGTACCTTTGTGTGTCATTCAACAAGTAGTAGAGCAAAAATATGAGTCGAAGTTTATCTGTTCCTTCTAGAATTAGAAGCGATATATGGGCCCTCAATGATTTTGTTTTGACCTATGTATCGGGCCCGATCAGAACTATATTGATGTGTTCAGTTAAGTTCTATGTCAAACAAATCGGAAATCGAGAAACAAATGCTGGACAATAAGCAAGACCATGTTCCATGTATTTGTCCGGATGATATCTAGAGCAGAGGATTATATGATCACTTATCTAAAATGGCGCTTCATAGTTCAACAGATTTTAAAGGGCTATGATTGCTGATCGGTTCTTGAAGTCATACTTGCAACTATAGTTATTAGACTTATCCAAGTGGGAGACTGTTGGATATAATGTCTAAGCCCATAACTATATTTGGTATGTACTTGACCCGACCCGACATGGTCCATTTGGGTTGCACTTCACCCGAATAATTTATGGATAATATTTTAAGAATAGTATTAGTTATGATTTGTTAATATATTATACGTTCTAATATATTAATATAAATCATATTATTTAATTAGTATTTAGTATTGATCTATAATTAATCTAGAATTAATTTAGAGATCAAAAGTATTACTAATTAAATATGGGCTCTTGTATTTATATAGTGTGGGCAATTGCTTATTTTGAATGGGCTAGGCTTGCACGGAAAGTCCATGGATACTCCATGAAGCTTTAACCCATGGATCTCATGGAAATGAAAAGACATGGGTATTAGGGTTTACATGGATGTGACCCTAATCCACCACACTATATAAAGGAGGCTTTGGCTCTTGAAATGAAACTAGTTGTGGTGAATAAAGCAAGAGGGCCGATTTCAAGAAAGGTGATTACTATTCTCTCAAAGTTCCAAGTTTGTGGTGATTTGTGATTTCCATTTGAGGCATCCACACTATTGGTGCTAGGCTCTAAAACTCCAAGCAATCAACTACAACTACAAGGTAAGTAATTCTACTAGCTTTATTTGATTCAAGTTGCCCATGCCATGCTAGATAGGATAAGAACCTTGGAAAAATAATCATTTGCATGTAACTTAGTCAAACATAGATCCAAGGTTTCTAGGGTTGCATGTACACCATAAGAGTGTTAGAATGCTCAAAACCCTTCAGTACCGACCTAGCAGGTCACTAACATACCAATCCCTACAAATCATAAGAGCATAACATATTGTCTATCGTGATTCTCATCTAACAGATCATAACCACATGTAGCATACCATAACAATAACAACTAAAGGGCCGGCCTTGGTGTTGTAGACCCTATTGATATAGTGAGGATAACTCACCTCGCAGATGTCGACTCAAAAGGCAAAATCCAACTCTCGGATCACTTGACACAAGCTTCACCACTTATTGTCACACTACAACATACTCATAAGTCCTTAACCTTATAAGGTACTCCATAACCCACTAGTAAATCCCTGGTCAAAGTCAAGTCCTCAGTCAAGGTCAACAGTCCATTTTGACCTTAACTCGCCGAGTACCCTTGGCTACTCGCCGAGTTCCCTGAAGTACATTCCAGCTCGCCGAGTCATCGGAGTGACTCGTCAAGTTCCTTTGATTCTCGATCTAACTTAAAGGCCACCCGTCGAGTTCCCTCCTTGCAACTCGACGGATGCACACATTCATCTACAACATTGAGGATTCCGCATTTTCTATGATACTCTGATTTCTAATGAATTTAATTTGGAATAAACGATTTTCTTAATAATAGTTTTATAAATTGGGAAGTTTTACCTTAATAAAAATGAAAAATTTTGGTAGTGAAAAACGGAAGTTACAAGTTTGTATTAGAGCCCCGGTTTGAATGAATTGGAGGAACACATGTGTGAATCTAGTCTCAAACTAGGATCCAAGAGTTTTTGAAAAGAATTTACTATAAAAGGGTTGGGTTAGGGACATGGGCTCGGTCTTTTTTCATGTTCTTGTTTAATTGTTGGCTTGGGATTGGGAACATGGACCTTGACTTAACTTTGGGTTTTTAGGAAGATTTGGTGTGTACAGTCTGCCCGAAGCCCGAACAGGAGAGTGGTTCCCAAAATATCCATACCTGTTATGTTTGCTAAGTATTGAATTTTGCTGATATATGGATTGTTTGTAAAGCATTCTAGTGAATAACGCTCTTTTAGAAACTGTTGAATAGAAGTGTCTGAGTTTAGTATTGCTTTATGATGTAGGTATTTGCTTGTTATATGTTACTTGATTGTGTGAATGCTACATGTATGTTAATTAGTTGTATATGGTTAGGATTGAATAGCCTTACAATGATTGAATTAGCCTTACTTCTTGTTCCTTGTTTGGTGTTGGATTTAGGGGAGGATTGATTCCCATATTGTGTACAACAAGCATGCATATAAATAACCAGTGGTGTGTAAGAGAGGGTAATCCTAGGAAGCATGCCTAGGAAGTAAAGTGTAGCTCGTGAGAGAAGTGTGTGGTAGCACACCTAGGAGTGGTCTAGTATAGTGAATTAGGACCTTGGTATGAATTTTGAATTGACTATAGATAAGTGTGGAAGGTAGTATAGGACCATACTATTGAAAGCACATGATCCGTATAAGATTCAGGAGGAATTTTGAGGTTACTAAGGAACTAATAGGAGTAGGGCCTGGTGTGTGGAGCATTATGTTGTAATGTCTTATATTTCCTTGATATATTTTCAGTATGGAGGCTATTGAAGCTTCAGGATTAGGAGCTGGCAGCGCTGGAGTGGCAGGTCTAAGTGAGGAGGAGATTCATGGGATTATTGCTGCAAAAGTGGATGAGGCGATCGGGGAGGCTACTCCGGAGTTGTTTGGATTGTTCAAGACTGCCATGATCGAGCTATTTGATGATCGCTATGCTGCACTTTCTGATATTGTTGTTGTTGTAGCTATCATGGCTGTTGTTGCAGTAAGGATTCCAGGAGAGAGAGCTTTCTAGTACCGTGACTGAGATTTGAGTTAGCAGTTCTTCTATTCATCAATTGTTGCAGTATTGGTATTCGTTTGTAATTTATGTTTTTTTTTCAAAGTTCAGTTGTAGTCTTTGATGATCAATTAAATGAACTTATCTTATTTGGCTTTTTTTAGATTGATTTCTTGTTATGATTGGATTAATTATCTTTATCATCGTTTACATGCGAGTTGGAATTTGTGAATGTTGTTTGGGTTCGAATTCTCCTGTGCACATGGGTAGCTGTGGTTGGGATCAAATGGTGGAGCTTAAGTTAGTCTGGGTATCGAAGGATTGTGAAGTTGAAAAACGCTAGCATATCTCAAGTAGGGAAGAGTGGAACCTCTTAAGCATGAAGACCTTGTGTCAGGATTCGGTTCTTGGTCGAATTTATCGAAGTTCAAGACTTCCACGCAACTGCCCAATCTTCCAGTTTCGCATCAACATCATCGCCAGTTGTTGAATTTCCCTTTGATTCACATCAGTTTTAGCTGTGATAGCATTATATATAAGGTGTACTTGTGCTCTAGACTCTAGGGTGTTATCAGCCTACGTCGAGGGATGTAATAAGGGCTTCCTTGTCTGTTTTTGTTTGATTTGGGGCTTAGAGGTCTGAGTCACGGCCTGAAGACCTGGTAGGATTAGTTAAGTCTTGTTGAGTCTTAAGTACTATTGTTGGTTAGTGGATCAGGGGTAGTCTCAATTGCTATTGTTGGTTAGTAGATCGGGGGTAAGCCTGATTCTTATTGTCGATTATTGGAACGGGGTTAAGCCTGAATGTTTTCAGTAGATAGCTAAGCATGGTCGTCGAAGCCAAGTAGGAGCATGGTCTAGTTTTGTCAAGATCATTGGGTTTCCTTGTATTTGTGAATTTTCATGAGTGGTTAGTATAGTAGCAGTTGGCTAAGTAGATTTGGGATCGATCAAATCTATGGATTTCGGTCAGCATAATTGATAGAAAGGATGGTTTAGCCTTGTCTGCTGGGTCTTGTAAGGATTTCTCACTGATGTGTTAGTGTGTGAGGTTGGAAGATATGATGTGGGATGGAGTTCCTGTATCGAATATTGATGAGCGAAGCAAGGTCAAGATACCTTATTCGGGTTAGGTTAGAAGTCTTGGGTAGCATGAATGTCAATGGAGTGTTATCAGAAACTCATGGACTAAAACGTGATTTCTTCTCTTGAGAATTAACGATGTGTGGGGAGTTTTTTATCGTTAGGTTGCTTATTTCTTTTAAGATCTGTAGAGGATTCGGGCTTGAAGGACCCCCCAAATGGTAGTTTCTAGAATGGGAGCGAGAAGTGATTTCGAGTACAAAATCGAATATAAGTGGGGGAAAATCGTAACATCCGATTTCTAGATTGGATCGATTTAGAGCTTCAAAGAGTCAAAGGAATGGTTTTTTGGGAAAAAAAAGGCTCGCGACGTGAACCATAAAAGGGTCACAACGTGACGAGTAATTAAATAAAGAAGCTAAATTATGTTGAGCTCATAACATGAGTAATAAGAGCTCACGACATGAGATGCGCTGCAACCCAAGCCCATGATATTTTAGGGTTTCCTTCGTATTTAAACCCAATCAACTTCATTCTAGAATTCCAGAACAACCTCCTTTGTCCCTAAGCCCAATAAAACCCTAACCCTAGCCTCTCCTCGTGACTCTTCAGCTTTTGGTGGAGTTTTGGTGGGTTGAAGAGGAAGAGATCATCATGGAAGCATAGTTTCAACTTGGAAGTTTCATTTGCAACCTCTAGCTACACTCCTGGACCATTGTGAGTTACCAATATCCAAACTTTATGTTTCTCAATGCTAGATCTAAGGTTTACGCGTGTTTAGCCATGGTTTAAGAGTTAGAGTGTTGGGACTCCATAAGGTTGGCAACTTTATGGGTCCTTAGGGTCCCTTGGTGTTTGTATGTTATGGATCTGAGTTTTGGAGGATATTTGAATTCATACTCGGGAAATTACCTCCTTTATCTTTATAAATGACCTAGTTTTAGCTCAAGTCTTGTATTAGACATACAAAACCTTAAAGCATCGATTTTTATGATTCTAGGAGTATTAGGAAACCTCCTGGAAAAGATGGCCCGATGGCTTAGCGGATTAAGAGGTTTTTGGATCAAAATGGATTACAAACGAATCTCAAGACGTGAGGAAGATGCATGTCATGTCGTGAGGACTGTAAGACTTGGTTATTTTGTCCTATAGTGGCTCAAGACGTGAGCCATAGATGGTCACGTTGTGAGGGTCTGCTGATTGATGAATTTTATTGACCATTGACTTTGACCAAGGTTGATTTTAGGTCAAACTTAAGGATATTGGGCTATTGGTTAGGATTATATCAGGTTCTGGTGTTAGTGGATTCACAAGAGCAAGAAGTGCTAAAATAGGGATCTAATCGGAGTGCTCCGAGTTCTTCGATTCAGGTGAGTTTTGGCTCATGGTGCCCGTGGGTCGAAGGCACCAATGCCATCCCAATAGTTTTGGTTATTTGATAGTAGAGGCATGCCTTAGGGACTATATGTAGTCATGTAGGATAGACTGAGGAGTATTGATCTAGGCTTTCTTACATGTTCATCATTTTGTTGTGGCTCGAGAGTTGGATCACTTGTCCGGGTGACTATCTCATATCTGAGTATATACGGTTAGGCATTCCTTGGATTGTTGGTATATAGTATGTTGCTATGCTTTAAGGATATGTTAGATCTATATCTTGGTATATAAGATGTTGCTATGTTGTAGTGATACGTTGGATCAGTATTTTGGTATATTGGATGTTGTTATGATGTAGTGATCTGTTAGATTTATATCCTGGCATATAGAATGTCGATATGCTATAGTGATCTATTAGATCTATAACCTGGTATATAGGATGTTGCTATACAATAGTGAGCAGATCTGTTTGTGTTAATTGTACTTGTTGGTTATTATCTAGTGGAGTACCATAGGGATTGTATTTGGTCATGTAGGATATTCTGAGAACTCATGATACAAGCTTTCTTGCCTATTCCTCGTTTGGTTGTGGCTCTAAAGTAGGATCATCTGTTCAGGGTGCTATCTCACCTTTGGTCATTTATGGTTACACATTTCATAAAGGATAGCTGGTAGCGGGACAGTGTGCAGTGCCATGACTAGTAGGCGGTAATGAGTTGTGTGATTTTCGTTTGCCTGTATTATGTGCCTACTTGATCCCTGATTGTTTATATGTTGACATATGGTCATTGTAGGTTGAGGAGGTACTGCTTTTTGCTGTCAGTCAACATATCGGGACATTCCAACCGAAGGGTTGTGGGCTGGGGTATTCCAACCGAAAGGTTATGGGCCAGGGGTAATGCAACCAGGAGGTTATGGACCCGTTATATAATTGATTATATGTTTGTGTGTGGTATTTTGGGAGAAACTGACTAATATTTGTGCTTACTCAGTTATCTATGTTTTGCAGGTTTTATCAGTGGTCGTAGGAAGGCGAAGGTGGGATTGTACGCACTCATCAGTAGCATTGGGGATTCCGCCTTTTCTATGGTACTCTGATTTTTAATGATTGTAATTTGGAATACACAGTTTTCTTAATAATGGTTTTATTAATTGGGAAGTTTTACCTTAATAAAAATTAAAATTTTGGCTGTGAAAAATGGAACGTTACAATGTATATATATATATATATATATATATATATATATATATATATATATGTGTGTGTGTGTGTGTGTATAGTAAGCAATATCGTTGTATTAAACTACTTTGATCTACGACTATAGAATGTCATGACGATCACTAGGAGCGAAAGAGTCGTCAATAACGAAGGAGGTCCAACACCTCAGAACGCCGAAGCATTTGTTTTTCAAATCCCGATAAACGAAGCTAGAGCAATGATGCAAGAAATACTCTTTCAACAGAGACGTACGTTTAGGGAGTTCGTGGCTCAAGATCTTGCTAAGGCTATAGGAGGAGCACCAGTAGTCAACGAAGCAGTAGTCATTGAACAAGTTAATAATGGATAGATTCCCTCTTACCCAACGACGGTCCAAGAAGTAAGTGATGACTCGGAAAGTCATCAAGGACCACTCCATCCTCCATAAGACTCAGAGATCCGAAGAAATAAAGAGCCAATGGGCATTTGGAAGTATAAGGATTTTACGACTTGCAAGCCAACATCCTTAAAAAAAGTGGATCCAATTGGACTCATGGATTGGATATCAGAGATGGACACAACTTTAATAACATAAGTTTGCTCGGGGAAGCTATAAACCACTTATGAAGTGAGACGGTTCAAAGGCACATTGCTTCGTTGGTGGAACACGTTGGGGAAGATTGTGAGCCCCAATATACCACTGCAGCTGACATGGGATGTACTCTTGACCCACTTTAAGAGGAAGTTATGTTCAACTGAGAGCATGCTGGAATTGAAGAATCAAATCCTGGATTTGAATAAGGGAAGCATGATGCTAGACGAATACACTAATGCTTTCACTAGTAAAATTGAGCTCTCCCCGTGACTTGTTCCAGATGAACTGACCAAGATTGATTTATATGCAAAGGGATTTCCATGGGAGTACACTGTACCGGTGAAGCAGGCACCTACTTTTGAGGCGATCATCTAGGTTGCAAAATTTATGGAAGGTACGATGAAGAAGAGAGTTGCCAACAAGACTGAGGTCAGCGAAAAGAAAAATGTTGAGGGAAGAAACAACATTAATAGGAAGAAGAAGTTCTCAAAGTCAAGAAACAAAACTGGAACCAACTAGGAAGGGAAGTGGTGCGACCAGTGCAAAGAAGAAGCATTTCAACGACTGTGTCATCTGCTTCAAGTGCACGAAGCCCTTGTATATTTCTACAAATTTCCTAGTCAAAGGAAAATTTTGTTTCAATTGTGGATAGGAGGGCACCATGAAGCCAGAATGCCTAAAGGTTGAGAAACAAATCCTATGGATCATGCCACCAAAGTCCAAGGGTCGAAAAAACGAGAACCGGATCCGGAACCGCCTAAGGCGGTTTCCGTTCCAAAACCGGCAGTTCCAAGACGGTTCTGGTTCCAAAAACGGATACCCGGTTCCGATGCTCATCCCTAGGTGAATGAGGACTATGTAAATTTAGAAAGCATGGTAAGGTTTTATTTGTGTTTTAATTATTATTATTTTTTTATCCAAATTTGGATTAAAAATATTAAATCAACAAATAAGGATGGATAAATCCTTTTATATTGCTCAAAGACCAACCATATAAGAAATTTAAACCATTGGTATCATACTGTAATGAAAAAAATTGAAGACTAAATTTGAAAATCTATGAAACTAAAAGTACTAGTCATATATTTAATATTTCTTTATCTATAAAATAATATTCTTTATAATATTTTATGAAGGCATTACAACATAGTTTTCTTAAAAAATGATAATTTTATAAATATAATAACTTTAAACAGTTAATGTTTTTTTTTTATTTAGAAAAATAAAATATATAAAAAAACGGTCTTATTCAAAATTTATATGAATAATAGCTAGACGCTCTACTATTTGGAATCCAGTTTTTCACCCTCTAAAAAGAAAAGGGTCCACCCATGAGCCCATGACAAAATGTTTGTGAATTAGTTGGAACGTGGAAGTGTGCCACCCTCCAAAGGTTAATAAATGCGTATTGTACTTAAGAAAAATGAATAAGAATTGGTTTAATAGAGCAAACCGACAAAATTTAACACGACACGAAACCCGACATAAAATAAACGGGTTTAACTAAGATATTTCAACCCGTTTAAATAAACGGGTTGACACGACACAACACGAAAATTAAATGCGTAAGGTTAGAGTTGAAAATTTCAACTCGAATATGACTCGAACATGACCCGTTTATTTATATGCAAGTTTTTTGAATTATTTAAATAATCTAGAAAGATACAAAACCAAAACCATAAGTAAAAGAAAACAATCAAATTAAATTCTTTTGTAATGTTGAAATGACTTAACCGTCTAGATCAAAACTTTATTTCAGTTTTTCCATTCTCTCCCAAACTACCCAGTCTCTTTCACCACTCTCAAATCCTCATGACCTTGTCACCCGCCTCCCCAACTTCCACTCTTTTAATTTTGTCATCTAAATTTGCTATGACTTCATCTATTCTGCCTCCAAACTATTAGTTTTTCTTTTCTGCCTACCCAACTCCTACACTTTCAACATGCTCAATCTTTTAACATCACATGACATGACATATTTCAAGGTATAGCCCTAACCGGAAACTCGACACGAAATTAAACGGGTTGACACGACACGATACGTTAATTAAATGGGTCGGGTTAGGGTCAAACACTTTCAACCCGTTTATTGTTTCGACACGACACGATACGACATAATTGCCACCTTTAGAGCAAACAAACATTATAACATTACTTAAAAATACAATAGATGTGTATAAAACTATGTTTATGATTTGAGTGTTGTTTGTTTTTAAAAAGGTAAAATATTTGTAATAAACGAATTATATTTGCAGACATCTATTGATGAAGAATTAGACCAAACATTTGTATTATGTAAAAAAATGTTTGTTTTACAACGTTTGTATACCGTTAAAATAAACTAACATATAAATAATTTGATTTTTTATTAAAAGAGTTTTTCAACACTGATACTTATTTAAATAATTCTAATTTTACAACATTAAAATTTAATCATACAACCACAATAACATTTTTTTTTTTAAATTATTCATTTCATATAATTTGAAACCACTTATTAGGTTGTTGGTATTAAGTAAAGCAATGGTTTTAATTTTCCCAAAATTAATATACTTATTCTTTTTTGGTAAACTCATATATAATGTTTTATTACATTTACAAACATTGTAGGATAAATAAAAGTTTAATCCGCGCGTTGTCATCAAATAACTGATTATGTTTGTGATATTCTTTATTAGGATCGTAACATAATAATAGTATATTATTATATATAAAAAATATTTTAAATATATCCGTCAACAATATATAAAAATTAACCATCATTAATTATATATAAAAATTTTGATTTCATTTATTATATAAAAGATCTCTACGAAAAATGTCTCATGTCTATATATTTGGTCTATATCTTTGTACATTTTTAAGTTAATTCAAAACTACTTCGTTAAGTCTTTATTTTATTTTAAACCATTATTTAGGATTTTTTAGTTTATGATATTTTAGAGGGTGTTTAGCTAAACTAAATTAAAATGATAAACAATTTTTAACTTATAGTTTATTCGTTAATAACAGTGTCAAAAAAGAGTTTTTAAGAAAATGTTTCGATTAGATTATTCGGAGTAGAAACGATAGGGATGACAATTGTTGACACAACACGACAAAAATACACGACATGAAACAAAATTGAGACGAAACTGAAATTCGAATTCGTGTTTAAGTTAAGTGTAAAAAACACGATGTCGTGTCGTGTTCGTATTTAAAATTCGACACGAAATTGACACGATTTAACATTTATTTGTCGTGTTTGTCATTTTTCGTGTTATGTATGATTAAATACTAATTAAATAAACTAGTTTTTTTATTATGTTATCTTTGTCGTGTCGTGTTTGTCGTTTTTTAATTGTTTTGTTTTCGTGCTAGTTAAAAACACATGAAATCGTGTCGTGTCGTGTTACATATTACATTGTCGTGTCGTGTCATGTCATGACAGACAAAAATACGAAACGATGACCCGATTTGCCACCACTAAGAAACGCTATAGGTTGATAAGTCTTTTTATTGTTTGTTAAAAAGACTAGAAAAAAAGACTTCCTAGAGATGCTGAACATTTTATAAGTTATAAAGAGTTTTGATATGTTAGTTGTTAGTAAGCTATCAAAAATGACTTATCTCTGGTTTTCACACCGCTATAAGTTATTCTTAAAAAAAACATTGTATACAAACATTAATTTTAATTTATACCCGTGTGAAACCAATAATAAATTAAATAACTCTTTTTTTTAAGCTTACCCAAACAACCTCTTAGTTTATTTTACATTTTACATCGCACTAATTTTTTTTTAGAGTTATGTTAGATCCATATATGGTTTAAAATAAATATTTATTTCGAAGAATATAATCTCAACAATACTATTTGTGATGTTTCATATTCTAATTCTTTTTCTCCTTTTTTTCTAAAAAAATGATATCTTAATGTTCTTCTTAGATTAATAAATAAGAATAAATTATATTATATATTATATTATGTCTATTGAGTATTGTTGATAACTTGTCTTGATATAGAAAAATAAAACCGACACTCACAAGTACAAACATTATCGGTTTTAGCGCATTAAAAAAATAACCTCGAAATAAAACGAAATGTATGAAATAATTCACAATCACACTAATGTTTTTGTTAATGCGTGACAATGAAGATTTTTCACAAAAAATCAAATAATTTTAAAACATTTCTAGAAAGAGTTTTGATAGGTTAGATGTAAAAATCTATGATAATTCTAACTTTACAGCCTTTAAAGAAAAAAAGCCTAATCAGACGATTTTTTTTAACCGGTTGATTAGTAGATAAAAGTTATTATTATTAAATTAATAAAATTTATAATCATCCGGAATAAAACATAAAACTTTCGGTTGAAAATACAAAAACTGTATCAAATTTATATCATATCCTACTATATTATAAATGAAACATTTTTTTGTTTCACCACATTCATTTGAAACTCTCATTCATTTTTTCTTTCACCACATTCATTTGAAACTTCCATTACTTTTCAATTTTTTTCTAATAATGATTATAAGTTGGTTAATAAGATTAAATAAATATCAAACTTAAAGTGTAATCATATATAAACTAAATTTCAATATTAAAAGAATATATATTTACTTCTCCTTATAAAGTTATGTTTTTAACTTTTTACATATTATACTTAATTTATTAGTTTTAATATATTGTTGGATGTAAATCAATATCATTTTAAAACTACAACTTTTGAACAATTTATATATAATATTTAAATTATAAACTTAAATATAACATTATAGGACCAACTTAAATATAAATTTTAGTTTAACTTAAACAACCCAAATAATATTTTGTAAATAATCAAAAATTATAAAATGTAGTGTCTTTCTAATAATGATTATAATTTGGTTAATAAGGTTAAATAAATAGCAACCCTAAAGTGTAATCATAAATAAACTATATTTCAACATTAAAATAATATCTTTATTTCTACTTATAAAGTTATGTCTTTAACTTTTAACATATTATACTTAATTTATTAGATTTAATATGCTGTTGTATGTAAACCATTATCAATTTAAGGCTATAACTTTGGAACAGTTTGGACAAAATACTTAAACTGTTAATTTAAATATAACATTACAGTGTCAACTTAAATATACCAAGCACCACATTGATTTGAAACTCTCATACATTTTTCTTTTCACCACATTCATTTGAAACTCTCATGACTTTTCAATTTCTTTCTAATAATGATTACAAGTTGGTTAATAAGATTAAATAAATATCAAACCTAAAGTGTAATAATATATAAACTAAATTTCAATATTAAAAGAATATATTTACTTCTACTTATATAGTTTTTTTTTTTTTTTTTTTTTTTTTTTTTTTTTTTTTTTTTTTTTTTTTTTTTTACATATTATGTTTCATTTATTAGTTTTAATATATTGTTAGATGTAAACCATTATCATTTTAAAGCTCCAACTTTTGAACAATTTGTGTAAAATACTTAAATTATAAATTTAAATATAACATTATAGGACCAGCTTAAATATAAGTTTTAGTTTAACTTAAACAGCCCAAATAATATTTTATAAATAGTTAACGTGTCTTTCTAATAATGATTATAATTTGGATAATAAGGTTAAATAAGTATCAAACCTAAAGTGTAATCATAAAAAAAATAATTTTAATATTAAAAGAATATCTTTACTTCTACTTATAAAGTTATGTCTTTAACTTTTAACATATTATACTTAATTTATTAGATTTAATATGTTGTTGTATGTAAACTATTATCAATTTAAAGCTACAACTTTTGAACAGTTTGGACAAAATACTTAAACTATTAATTTAAAAATAACATTATAATGTGAACTTAAATATAAATTTTAGTTCCATTAAAAAAACCCAATGAATATTTTGTGAATAGTTAAAAGTGATAAATTGTAGTGCTAAATGCAAAAACTAAGTTATAATATCAATTTAACTAAAATATTTCCTAAATATATTTCTATAACGTTAAAAGTTTTCAAATAAGTAGCTTAAAATAACTTACAATAACAATAGTTAAAAATAACTCTATATAAATGATTATATTGTTATCTTTAAAATCAAAAAACAATGTCTGATGTTTTAAATAATTATAATGCTAGAAATTAAAACGTTAAGAAAATAAATTTTAAAAAATTAATTAATAATAACAAAAACTATAAATAACATTAATCCATATATTATATTTAATTTTATTCATGAGTAACTCGCGGGTAGAAGTCATTCAAACGGTTGAGATTACACAGTTATAATAGATGTATATATTATCATATAATTCAAAATAATGAATATATTATATCTATTTAGTATACAAATTATTATATCAAATTTAACAACAATGTTATTATTATATTTAAAAAATCATATATTTGTAAAGATTTCAACGATATAGGTGTTTCTGCGCAACGCGCGGACATTCGTCTAGTATATTTATAAAAGAGACATTTTTATTTGCAACAAATGCATTTGAAACCCATATGACTTTTCAATTTCTTTCTAATAATTATTATATATTGTTAAATAATGATAAATTAATATAAAAACTAAAATCTAATCATAAATTAAGTAAACTACAATATTAAAATATCATATTTTACTTCTACTTATAAAATTATGACTTTAACTTTTTAACATATTGTAGTTTTTTTTTGAACAACTAAATTTTAGCATATTGTAGTTAACTTATTAGTTTAAATATTTTGTCGTATGTGAGCAATTGTCATTTTAAAGTCATAACTTTTGTATAATTTATGATTTTATGCAAAATAGTTAAATTATTAATTTCAATATAATATTAAACGGTTAACTTAAATCAAAATTTCAGTTAAACTTGGAAAAAATTGAAAGACAATTTTATAAATAGTTAAAAGTTACAAATTATAGTGTTAAACCTAAATTGTAATCCTAAATTAACATAAAAACAACTATGAAACTAATTTTTATAATCTTTAAGACTTGTCAAATAATGTTAAACGATTAACTTAAATCAAAATTTCAGTTAAACTTGGAAAAAATCGAAAGACAATTTTATAAATAGTTAAAAGTTATAAATTATAATGTTATACCTAAATTGTAATCCTAAATTAACATAAAAACAACTATGAAACTAATTTTTATAATCATTAAGAATTGTCAAATAAGTAGCTTAAAAATAACTTACAATAAAAATAGTTAAAAGTAATATTATATAAAAAATTTTAATGTTATCTTCAAAAATAAAAATAATGTTTGTTGTTTTAAATAATTACAATCAAAGAAACTAACAATATAAATCAAATAAATTAAAAAAAAAAGTTAAATTTCTAAAACGAAATTAAAATAATTAAGAGTTTCAGAATACATTATAGTTTTAAATTACTTATAAAAACAATAGTTAAAAGTAAAATTATATACAAAAATTCCATTGTTAATTTAAAAAAAAACAATCTTTGATGTTTTAAATAGTTACAATGATAGAAGTTAAAAACTAAAACAAATAAACTTTTTAAAATTAATTAATCATAACAACAATTATAAATATCATTAAATGATATATTATATTTAATTTTATTCATTAGTAACCTACATATAAAGACAATTATGACAATTGAAATTATAGAATTTTAAAGATGTCTATATTATTATATAATTCAAAACAAACAATGGTTATACCAATTTATTTTAAGATTTATTATATAAGAGCTATTAACAACGTTATTAATATATTTAAAAAACATATATTTATAAAGATGTCAAATATATTGTTATTTCTGCACAACTCGTGAGTATTCGTTTAATAGAATACCATAACACAATGCAATTATTGTCTTTTAAAAAAAAAAGGGGTCAACTTCTTGGTTCATAAATGATTGCATGTCGACAAGATAAATCCATCTTTCATTGTAATATGTTGCAAGCGATAAGATTTTGTTCCTTGTAGTTGGTTCTATTATTTATACGTTTAGTTGATTTTTTTAAAATAATTTTATTAGATAACTAATAAGATACTAAAAAATATATATATTGTAAATTAAAGATGGCTAAACTAGGGTACGTAACCAACCAATCCTCTTTAATAAATAAATGTTTTTTTGTCACATGTCATATTCTCCTTTATTTTGACACTTGTCATTTTGTAAAAATTTTAGAAATTTTATCTTCCACTTGTCATTTTTTTGGATTTCCAATAAAATCATCCTATTAATTTGGTAATAAATTCTCATAAATATTTCAAATGATTTAATTTATTTTGCAAATTTTCAAAAGATTACATTTTGTTATATAAAGTATTACATTATAAAATATTTCATATTTATATATCAATATTAAATTTTTATTTTTAATAAACTCGTGTAATACACGGGTCTCACACCTAGTTGGTATAAATTAAACACGGATAAACTAAAATTATACATCCAACCAATTCATTCTTAAGTTGTACTTTTCGTTCCTTTTATTAATCAAGAAATATGAATGATAGGCCAACTTATTAAAACATCTCTGCCATTTTAGGTTTAATCGCTCTAAAAATAATATTGTTTTCAAGGTTCCAAATAACCAAAATACTTGTAACAGTGACTACATAAAAAATATCTTTGCACCACAGTTAACTTGACTTTTTCCTGCCAAGAAATTAAATCCGTAAAAGTATTAAGAGTCGAGTAGTCAAAGTACTCACACCACCTAGCAATCAAACTCCAAATGCTTGGCAATCGGCAATCGATGAGAATATATGATCGACGATCTTAATAGAAGAATAACATACATGACAAAGAGTTGAGTCAACATCAAGCCCTTTATTAACCATGATTCGTACGTGTAGACACTCGTTTCAACCATAACGTCCAGACCAAAACATTAAGCTTTAGAGCAACCAAAGAGTTCCATCGGCTAAATAGCACCCTCAACGTATTATCAATAATAATAGCCTAATATAGGATACCAAGTAAACACAATCTGCCTTAGTACTCTAAAAAACTCGAAGACTACAAAACAGCTAGAAGATCCGTCCATTGTCCTTCTTTGGCCCCAACTCTCGACAGTTTGCATAGAAAGGATTGCCAAATGCCTATCATTCCTGTATGGCTGGTATTTTACCATTAAAATATTATGCTTGCCAAGGTAACAAAGTCTAGGAAATGTTTGTTTTAAAGGAACATCATCGAGTCAAAAACGGTAAAATCAAAACCTTTATTTCGCAAATGCTTCGAAGCTCGAATCATATTTACCAATAGGCGGTTTTGGATCAACCAAATGTGTGTACTATTTAAATATACATCGTCACCATCAAATGATTTGATGACCCAAACCCACAAAGCATTATTATTTTAAAGAAATTGTTATATCAACTTAAACAATAAAATCCATTTATAAACAAAAATATACAATACCAAAACTATCGTTTGTTTTACTAGTCGTCACGTTCTTCCAACATATCCAATTCACCTTTCTTTATATCACTTGAAAGCAAACGACTTATCAACGATTCTATTACTTGTAAGATCGTTTAAGGGACTTTAAACAATGACATATAATACATACCCAAGCTTTCAAAGACCGACTTTAGAAAAATAAGATAACCAACTATGGATAAAGTTCTAGCCTTTCATTTAAAAAAGCTTATTAGACTTAAGGGAGTGCTTGCGGTTCTACTGCACTTTTGTCACGGTATCAAAGAGGAACACCTCTCCCGGAGTGCGGTTTGGGGCGCGGTTTGGCTGCAGACCGTAAGATCTCGCTGCATCTTCACCCCGCACCCAGTCCTCAGCTACTAAAGGTATCTCCGTGATGCCAATTAGCCACTACCTGAATACCATTACACGTGACGAGGCTCAGATAATCCTTCGAGTAAAGGACTCGTCCCTACCAGACAAGAGCTGTGCAATAAGCCCAAATCCAGCACTCTGAGATTATTCAACCCTGATCACATGTGACTTGGCGTATTCACCTAATGGCTAACTCCCATCACTCAGAGTCTCGCAAAGCACAAAGCAAGTAGCATTCAGACAAAAGGAAGATCTACTACATAATCCAATAATACTATTCTATCCCCTACTCAGGAATCTGTACTAGCATGCAACTCATAAAGCTAATACACATAACAGGCACATAAGGCATCCTCCTAGATCCTTAGTCATAATCTAGCATGTAGTTCTCATAAGTGTATCATATCTAAACAAACATGTATGGGTAATTTGGGAGAACTTACTTGAGCTCGGCTGATTGCATGCACCAGACCATTTTCTTCTTTTTCAAAGTTCTTTTCTTTTTCTCAAAGCTCGTTTTTATGAAAATGATTTTCTTTTGAAAAATTTCATACCAAGCCCTTAGTTTGAGTTCAGACACACCCGAGAGTATGCCTGAATCCCTCAAACCAAGGCTCTGATACCAACTTGTAACATCCCAAAAATATGGTTCAAAAATTTCGTTTTAAAACGTTAATAAAAACCAAAATTCTCAATCATAAACATAATTCGTTACATCAAATTAGAGTATCATCTCAAAACATATTCTTTTTATCAGAGTAAACATCCCATGCTAAAACTTCTTGGTGTGTGTGCCATGCAGTCATCCCGGGCTCTTCCCTCCGCTACCGGAAGTACCTGAAACCAATACTGAAAACTGTAAGCACGAAGCTTAGTGAGTTTCCCAATCTACCACATACCATACATAATCACATACTACAAACATTGAGATTAGCCCTCTACATCCGGCCCGGCCCGACATCGGAAGAATCCAACATCAGGCCCCGCCTGTCATCGAGCCCCGCTCGGTATACAGATCTGTTTCTACCAGGCCCCGCCTATCTTCGGGCCCTTCCCGCTACACACATACAACAATAACATATAAACATGCTAATACCATGTCTATACTATAACTGCTAGTCTCAAGGCCCCGCCTATCTTGGGCCCCGCCCCTATTCTCCCACTAATGAGATATGGAACCCCATCTACACTCAACTAGTGATGAGATACGGGCCCCCGCTCACACTCATCCCCCCTACCAGGCACATACAAGTACCACAAAGACAACAAGTATAACTACACATACACTACTGCCTCGGGTACCACCCGACATCAAACCGTAGCCCGGAAAATATACATATAATCCTTCCTCAGGCGTCACCCGCTATCGGACTGAAATCCAGAACATATAAACTGCATCGGGCTAACCCCATCATCGGATCTAAATCCGGTTTACACTATCTTACATAAGCGGGTCGTTATTGGTGCCTTAGCCCCATTCCTACTGTAGAAAACTCACCTCACAAGTTGACTGAAGAATCTTGCGAATAACCCCTCGCTGCTAGCTGGCAGATCCTCGAACGGCTGATCACTCGACTCCCCAAGCTACCAATACCAAAATAACACTTAGACCAAAATACCTTCAAAAGTCTAACTAGGTCAGCCTTGGCCAAAGTCATAGTCAACGCTCCAAGTTGGCCCAAATCGCCGAGTTGCTCCTTCAACTCGCCGAGTCCAATAAGTCAAAATACTGAGATCGTGATCCAACTCGTCAAGCCAACCCCTGACTCACCGAGTTCACTGGCTACTCAAGGTCGCAATTTATCGAGTCGACTCGTCGAGTCAGCCCTCAGACTCGCCGAGTCCCAGCATAACCAAAAATGGGACATTACAGTTAGACTCGTCGAGTCCCTCCCTGGACTCGCTGAGTTCCCCAGTCTGATTTTCCATCTTAACAGATTAAGCCCTTACATTTCAGATCCAAATCCAAACTTCTTCTATATGCTGAAGATAACCTCATGAGGGTAAAGTTTCCAACTTTGCCTACTCCTAATCCTTCTTAATGGGTTATGCCACAACCCTAGCTCCTTAAGACATAACTATAGGTCCAAAAAGTCTTATTACTCAATTCCAAGGCATAACAACATAGATCTATGCCTTATACACCAAAAGGGCACATAAGTCTCTGCCTTTTCTTCTAAGCATGGCCTTTTGAGGCTTAAAAGGCAATAATAACTCCTTAAAGCTTGCATGAGGGTTCCAATGGCATAAAGCTTGCATGTTTATGCCTTAACCACTCTTAGGGACTCCAGATCTGGAAGGATCTTTGCTTGGGACATCCTTGTCCCATAGATCAAGCTCCATGGACCAAAACTCTCAAAAAGTGGACATAAACAGATCTAAGAAGCTATAAGTCAAGATGAAGACTTGATTACCAGAAAATGATGGAAATGAGATGATGTTGCTGGATCTACAAGTTCCTCCTTGAACCTTCAATCTCCTTCTTCTTCTTCTTCTAGCCTCCAAGAACACCAAAACACTCAAGAATGGCTCACACACTCACCAAATGATCTAGGGTTTCGTGGGTTAAGTTCTGGACAATGGGGGCTGGGAATGGAACCAAGATGAGGAGAATAAGCTGCTTAAATGGGGTTCCAAGTCCCGAATTTAGGGTTTCCCAAACCCTGACCAACTCTCCTAGTCAGTCCTTCGATTCGTCGAGTAGGTCACTTAACCCGCGACCCAGAATTCGCTCCTACTCGTCGAGTCACCCCACCTACTCGACGAGTCGCCTTCTGATTTTAAGGTTTTCCTTTCCTTTCTAGGTCTTCTGAATTCGGGGTGTTACAACTCTCCCCCACTTAAACTAGACTTCGTCCTCGAAGTTCGCTATGACCCACTACCCCGCAACCTCTCACGGTGCTCCGATACGATGCATACTCAGTCCGCCCGGTCCAGTCCTCGAAGCACCTGTTCCATTTGTCTTCTGTCCGATCTTTCTTGAGCAAAATGCTAACCCTAGAGGGAATCCTCTAGAGAGCCATCCAATCGCCTTAACCTTTAGTACATCGCTCTTACCCAACCAATACTCCTTTCGGTACTCCCCGAGTACTTACGCTAGACCTCCAAGGTTTCACCCCTTTTCCTACACGGACATTCCAAAAGCAACAACCTTCTCTATCTCTGTGTGGAACAACTCTTCGCTGTAACTAAATCTCCAACCACTCCAACACTGGTCCCTTCGCTGTGAACCACTGAATGCTTCCTCTTATCATGCCTCAGTGCTGAATTCCCAGTCAGCAGACGAATCAGATAATTCTTCGTGTAAAAGATTCGTTCCTGCAACGATTAGACTCCGACAAGAGCTATGCAATAGAAACAAATCCTTCCCTCTGAGATTATATAACCCTAAAATGATAGGCGTCACATCACTCGTCAATTATCTGCTCCAAACAAGAATTCCCTTAACGCCACCCCTGCCGAAGATCCCGCTATCTCTTATCCACTTTCCGGATGAACCGAGACCACCCTGGTCCCAACTAAATTACTATCCTTCTAGTTACCTGATGCGACATCGGATCCAACCACCTGCTCTGAGGAAGTGCTGCTACGCCGGAGACAGATATGCGAGGTCACAACAGAGAACCGCGTTAGAGCCGTCCCACGGACTGTGCCCCGGGAGCGAACTCCGACGATCAAGTTAGATCAGTTGATAGATCTGAGATGGTCCTCCATAGCTGGAGGGAACCATCTTGGTGTTGGTGGTGGTGTATGGTGGCTGACGGCGACGGGTGGCGGCTGAGCCACCCGGCCGAAGTATAGTGGTGGTTGAGCCATGGGGGAAGAGTCTAGGGAAAGGTCCCTTGGAGAAGTCCCCCTTCATGGAAAGGGCACTATTTTATTTATAGTGGACAATTAGGTCAAGGGGAATTAGGTCAGGCCTTGGGCCAGCCCAATTCAGGCCCAACTAGCAAGGAGCTGGGCAAGGCCGCCCGGAGGCGCCAAGCGAGACTGGCCGGCGCGCCCCAGGCAAGGCTGGCGGGCGCGCACCAGGAAAGACTATTAAGGGAGCGCCAGGCCGGGCCGGCGGGAGAGTCCCCAACAAGGCTGGCAAGGGAGTCCCCAGCAAGGCTGGCAAGGGAGTCCCCAGCAAGGCTGGCGAGGGAACACCAGGCAGGGCTAGCAGGAGCATGCCAGGCCAGGATGACGCGCCAGAGCAGTCTGGGCCATGGTAGTGGACCATATATCATCATTATCGGACTCCCACCGGTTACTAAACCCAAACTCAAACTCTCAGTTGCTCCCAGCGTCTTCCTCATAAGATTTCAACTACCGAAGCTACTTTATTTACATTGCCACTCATGGCTCTATAGATCCTAGAATTCCTGATCTTGTATCTTGACCCTAAGGTCTCTACCAGGTCCCACCTGCGCTGCTATAATCACACGGGCCTTGCCTACGGGTCTCACCCAATAATTTCTCGCAGTTGCCTTTCTCACAGGTCTCACCTGTCTAGGGCTATGCAGGACAAACTCCATACTGAAACTCAACAAACTATCCTTCCACAATCTCTATCATGCTAACTAGGAGATAAAATGCTAACTAAGAGATACGGGCTCCCGCCTATACTCCTCTAACTATACTACTAACCAATGCTATGACTATCCCACAGTCTTACAACACTTTCCCACACTGTCTAACTAATGGCTACCAGCCCGAAAAACATGCAACAACTAGCACTCCATAGCCTAACATCCTGATTAACTCGCGTGCTAACGGGAAAAACGCCAACCTGATTTCCCAAACAAATCCTCAGCTAATGTGATCACATGAACTCAATGTCGGGATAGCTCTCAACCCTCGACTTCCCCGCTGATCTAACCTAATGGCTACCTTGGTTGTTTTCTTTTCAACAAGGATGCGAACACATCCTAGTTGTGCTCCTACCTCAGCTCCTGACTATTGGGATAATACTCCCACACTTTGATTCAACTAGATCCCTACAGCTCTCAGCTTGGAAAGGATTCCCAATCCTTCTCTCATCTAATGGTCAATCTGCTGACAACCAATGCTTACCACAGCTAGTGTTCCAAAACTCACCAATACCACATTAGAACCACTCTAGGAGACTAATAGAACCCTTTTCGAGCCCCACTCACACTTGCTATAGTGACTGCATCCCGAGAACCTGCTCTAAAGGAAAACATCTTCGAACAACTACTCTAACATCCATGGTATGCAGATGGCATATAACTTAACATAGGTAGGAACTATAATATTCTGGAATATACTTACTAACATCGATGTAGTACCATAGCAAATAAATCATAAATAAAAGCTGATAGGAAGGGAAAGATACACACCTGTCACATCAGGGGTTGCTCGCGTCTCCTCTGTAACCAACTGGAATGCCCTGCTCCTTGCCGCAGGCGCCTCTGCCCGGCCCTGACGACCATCGGTGATCCTCAAAGTCGTAGGGGCAGGTGCTATCACCTATCCCGCAGTAACCAAACTCGAACATTGGGCTTCTTGTGGCCTCGCTGACTGCAATGAAAACAAATCAAATCCGATGCCTGGGTAGTGGTATCAGTACAATCCCTGCTATAATGATCGATCTGGCCGCACCTAAAGCAGCCAGAATCACCACCACTGCCACACCTACACGCACCCTCGTGCGTCCTGCCGCACTTCCCACAGCGGCTACGGTCATGATGACCTCTCGATCTAGAATCTAATGTCTTGGGCCTCTTGCCCGGTCTTGCGGATGTCTGCACCTCAACTGGTTTCCTCTTTCTGTTTGCCTCTAAGTCAATCTCCCTCTCACTGGCTCGAGCAATCATATCCTCCAACGTGTTGCAACTGGACGGGCTCATAAACTGCCAGATGTCGCTCCTCAGCATTTCTTGGTACCGTGCCTTCTTCATCTCTTCATCCGCCACATACTGCGGAACAAGAAGGGCTCTCTCTCTGAACTTGGCGGTGATCTCCGCCACAGTCTCAATAGTCTGCTGGAGGTCCTAAAACTCCCATGCTAACTGTTGCACCTCAATAATTGGTGTAAACTCGGCCCTGAACCTAGTCAAGAAATTAGTCCAATGCATCGCGTCCAACGCGACATCATCTCCAATAGTATGTCCATCCTCCTCCCACTAATCACGCGCTCTGTCCTTAAAGAGACAGGAGGCGAGCCGGACCTTGTCCCCCTCGGGATACTGGCTAGTGCGAAAAGCGTTCGCGACATCTGCCAACCATCTATTTCAAGGAATGGGGTCCTTGGCCCCATGGTAATCTGGAGCTCCACAAGATCTAAACTCTCGGAATGTCAATGTACGCGCCCCCATCAAGGCCACCATATCACCGCGGAAGGCTCCCAGCCTCTCATCTAAAATCTACAATATACCCTCCTTGACCGTCCCAAAGATCACCAAAGTCTGATGTAGAATACTACGCGTAATCTCAGCTGATATAAACTCTCTCATATGCTCCCCGGGCTGCTTGGCTCCTAAACCCGACCCTGATCCCTCGCCGACGCCTAAACCGCCCAATGGTCTCTCACGCAACGTCACTATTCTGCAACATGAAATAAATATTATTAGAATACTCATCCCTACTGAGGGATCACACATGCACTACAAGTTCCTCAGTTTCATCTTAGCCCTTCTCGAATCGAGTACAGATCCTCTGCTTTCAGTAGTATGGGCCCATACTACCTTCCACATCTATCCGTACTTTCCTCGAGAATTGCCTTGACTCCATCAAGTCCCTTTCACTACTACTATTGCTCCCATCACTACTTTCATCCTAGGCTTGCCCTAGGGTAACCTTCAACCCGCACCCAGTCCTCAGCTACTAAAGATATCTGCATGATGCCAATTAGCCACTACCTGAATACCATCACATGTGACGCGGGTCAGATAATCCTTCGAGTAAAGGACTCGTCCCTATGAGACAAGAGCTGCACAATAAGGCTAAATCCAGCACTCTGAGATTATTCGACCCTGATCACTTGTGACTTGGCGTATTCACCTAATGGCTAACTCCCATCACTCACATTCCTGCAAAGCACAAAGCAAGTAGCATTCAGAAAAAAGGAAAATCTACTACATAATCCAATCATACTATTCTATCCCCTACTCAGGAATCTGTACTAGCATGCAACTCATAAAGCTCATACACATAACAGGCACATAAGGCATCCTTCTAGATCCTTATTCCTAATATAGCATGCAGTTCTCATAAGCGTATCATATCTAAACAAACATGTATGGGTAATTTGGCAGAACTTACTTAAGCTCGGCTGATTCCATGCACCACAATCTTTTCTTCATTTTCAAAGTTCTTTTCTTTTTCTCAAAGCTCGTTTTTATGAAAATGATTTTCTTTTGAAATTTATCATACCAAGCCCTCAGTTTGAGTTCAGACACACCCGAGAGTACGCCTGAATCCCTCAAACCAAGGCACTGATACCAACTTGTAACATCCCAAAAATATGGTTCAAAAATTTCGTTTTAAAACGTTAATAAAAACCAAAATTCTCAATCATAAACATAAGTCGTTACATCAAATCAGAGTATCATCTCAAAACATATTCTTTTTATCAGAGTAAACATCCCATGTTAAAACTTCTTGGTGTGTGCCATGCAATCATCCCGAGCTCTTCCCTCCACTACCGGAAGTACCTGAAACCAATACTGAAAACTGTAAGCATGAAGCTTAGTGAGTTTCCCAATCTACCACATACCATACATAATCACATACTACAAACATTGAGCTTAGCCCGCTACATCGGGCCCGACCCGACATCGGACGAATCCGACATTAGGCCCCGCCTGGCATCGAGTCCCGCTCGGTATACAAATATGTTTCTACCAGGCCCTGCCCGCTACACACATACTTAGCTAGTGATGAGATACGGGCCCCCACCCACACCCATCCCCCTACCAGGCACATATAAGTATCACAAAGACAACAAGTATAACTACACATACACTACTGCCTCGGGTACCACCCGACATCGAACCGTTGGCCGGAAAAGATACATACAATCATTCCTCGGACGTCACCCACTATCGGACTAAAATCCAGAACATATAAAAAACATCAAGCAAACCCCATCATCGGATCTAAATCCGTTATACAATAAAATACATAAACGGGCTGGCATTGGTGGCTTAGACCCGTTCCTATAGGAGAAAACTCACCTCACAAGCTGACAGAAGAATCCTGCTAATAACCCCTCGCTGCTAGCTGGAAGATCCTCGAACTGCTGATCACTCGACTCCCCAGGCTACCAATACCAAAATAACACTTAGACCAAAATACCTTAAAAAGTCTAACTAGGTCAACCTTGGCCAAAGTCAAAGTCAACGGTCAAAGTCAACGCTCCAAGTTGACCCAACTCGCCGAGTCCAATAACTCAAAATCCTGAGATTGCAATCCAACTCGTCGAGTCAACCCCTGACTCACCGATTTCACTAGCTACTCAAGGTCACGATTTATCGAGTCAACTCGTCGAGTCAGCCCTCAGACTCACTGAGTCCCAGCATAGCCAAAAACGGGACAATATACTTAGACCCGTCAAGTATTTACCTGGACTCGCCGAGTCCCCCAGTCTGATTGGCCATCTTAACAGATTAAGCCCTTACACTTCAGATCCAAACCCCAAACTTCGTCTATATGCTGAAGATGACCTCATGAGGGTAAAGTTTCTAACTTTACCTACTCCTAATGCTTCTTAATGGGTTAATCCAAAACCCTAGCTCCTTAATACATAACTCTAGGTCCAAAATCTCTTATTACTCCAATCCAAGGCATAACAACTAGATCTAGGCCTTATACACCAGAAGGGCACATAAAGTCTTTGGCTTTTCTTCAACGCATGGCCTTTTAAGGCTTAATAGGCCATAATAACTCCTTAAAGCTTGCATGAGGGTTCCAATGGCATAAAGATTGCACCTTTATACCTTAACCAGTCTTAGGGACTCTAGATCTGAAAGGATCTTTGCTTGGAAGATCCTTGTCCCATAGATCAAGCTTCATGGACCAAAACTCTCAAAAAGTGGATATAAACAGATCTAAGAAGATATAAGTCAAGATGAAGACTTGATTACCAGAAAATGATGGAAATGAGATGGTGTTGCTGGATCTACAAGTTCCTCCTTGAACCTTTAATCTTCTTCTTCTTCTTCTTCTTCTTCTAGCCTCCAAGAACACCAAAACACTCAAGAATGGCTCATACACTCACCAAATGATCTAGGGTTTCGTGGGTTAAGTTATGGACAATGGGGGTTGAAAATGGAACCAAGAGGAGGAGAATAAGATGCTTAAATAGGGTGCTAAGTCCCGAATTCAGGGTTTCCTAAACCCTGGCCAACTCACCGAGTCAGTCCTCCGACTCGTCGAGTAGGTCACTTAACCCGCAACCCGGAATGCGCTACTACTCGTCGAGTCACCCCACCTACTCGACGAGTCGCCTTCTGATTTTGCGGTTTTCCTTTCCTTTCTAGGTGTTCTGAATTCAGGGTGTTATAGAATGTATATTCGAAGATTTAAAGAGTGTAGTTTTTTCCAACAACGTCCCGATGCTAGAGGTACACCTAGTTTCACTCCATTACAAAAATACACAACCACTCTTTGTCAATTTGCATATGGTATCCATGTTGATGCATTGGGTGAGAGTTTTTAGGATGTCCTCTAGGACCGCATGAGATAGACTCCATTATTTTTGCATATATATATATATATATATATATATGTGTGTGTGTGTGTATGTGTGTGTGTTATAAAGATTATAAATTAGAACATATACATGTACTTATGATCATTGCTTTGAAACGTACCTCTTTTTAAAAGCGAGTACATTACACTTTTACTTATATACCAAACATACTCGGATTATATAAACTTTATGCAAATCATTATGCCTAGTGTCTTATCCACATATAAGTTAGGATTGAGAGCTATTCACATACCTTAGTTAAGGGATTTATAGTGAGACACTATTCATTAGTTATGTCTAAACACTTAGCATACCCACACTATTATAATCGTTAATCCTCGGATCGTGATACGTATGTATAGATCTATACGGGATTGATATCCGCACGTGCAGTTGCTAGCTACAACCTCGACCGATCAATCGAAGCGAGTGATAATTATCTACTATCATTACTACGACGTACAATGAAGAGTTGTAGGGGGTACATTCAGTCACATAACTCGCTTATGGGATTCACTTTTAACATTAAGTAGAATCTTTCTCTCTCACTCTTACTATAAAACTGTGGATTTTGTTTCTCTCAAAACAATTTAAATATGGATTTACTTATGCAAACACATCTTTTGTGTCACAACTGGAAATTTTGTGTCATGTAATCTATACATTCAAGCTAATGTGAATCAAAAACTTAAGAACATGTGTAACACCTATGATTATGACTTCAAAAACTTCAATCAAATACATTATACAAGTACTACAAATAGTCATCAAACAATTGGAAACCCTAGAAGTCCTTGTTTAAGTCCATTTTGGACTAGGACTCCCTTATTGAATCCAAATGGACCAATAAGCTTCCAATTAGACTATCATGGGCTTAGAACCCTAATTGGGCTCTAATTGGACCCACATTCATTTATTTCAATACTATGGGCCATGTTGGGCCTAGAATGAAATAAATTAAAAGCCTTGATACAAGAATAACCTAAACTAGTCCAATAAAAATATAAAAATCCTACCACATTCTTTTAGGCTTAAAACATACCCAAATTAACTCTAATATTGGGCTTAGGGGCAAAGGCCCAAACTTTTCCTTTTTCCTTCCACATTTTCGGCCCAAGGCCCAAATCCAAGAAAGAGTTGACTTTCAAGTGACACCTCATAATTAACCAAAGGACTTCCATGCAACATGTCACATACCTCCATGCAAGTATCACTTCATGGTCTATTTCTCCCTTCTCTCTCTTTCGGCCGAAAACACACACACACACACCACAAAAATCTATTCCAAACTCTCCAAGCCTTGAAGAACAATCCTCCCTCCTCCTTCAAAAAAAAATTTCGTGAATCAAGGGCTTCACAAGGAAAATCCATCACCAAAAAAATCATCATCTAAGGTAAGTTGATGACTAATCCATGATCTAGCTACTTCATTTCATCAAAAATCTCTTCTAAATCTATTCCAACTTGTGATCATGTACCTTAGAAGTCACCAAACTCGAGATCTACCAAGGAAGGGTGCTAAGGCCGAAAATCACTTCACTTCTCTTCCATCTTCTCTCCAAAACCGAAACTACCCCCTTAAGGTGAGCTTCATACCCCCTATTTTCTATTTTTATGAGTTTTGTGGGGGGGGGGGGGGGCGGGGGGAATACAAGTGAAAGTGTAGATCTATATGTGTTTTGTATGCCTTGTATGATTTCCATGCTTACATGTATGCTTTTGTGTGCTATAATGTTGGATCTAGCCATAAAACCCCTCAAAACCGAGATATATCTTATGTTAAATGATTTTAGCACCAAATATATTTCTACATACAAAGTGTTTCAAGAAAAATAGCTAGGTGGTTTAGTAACAATTTTCTTTGGGCTAAAAACACAAATTTTGGGCCTAAAATGTGAAAAACACAAAATTAAGGGCCCAAATTGACATATCATGAATTCTGATGGATGAGGTGTGTCAAAACAGTTTCAATAAAACAATTTCTGGAAATATACTCATTTAGAGGATTAAAAATATAAATTTCAAGCTTAATGGGCTAAAAATGACATTTTCGGCCCAATGAGGCCCATTATGCGAGATTTTCTGTTTTGGAGGGCCAAAACTGTATTTTTCTGTAAAACAGTGGACTATAAGTGTTCCAAGTCCTTTTCACAGGTTTAAAATGCTTTTTAAATTTAAAAAGGACCAAAGTTGCAAAAATTTTACAATTTGGGCCAAAATTGTCAAAGTTGCGAAAAAGAAGGGTTATAACCGAGAAAACTGAAATTTCAGGGACTTAAACTGTTTTCATTGAAAAATATGCTGAAAAATATCAATTTCAATAATTTTTGGTGATAAAATGTCAAGAAAATTGATTTAAGGACCAAACCGGAAAGTATTTAATTAAAGGGGTTGAAAAAGTAAATTTTACAAACAATGAGGGGCTGAAAACAGAAAACTTTCAAGGCTAATTCAATACATGCAATTTGATCAAACAATGGTACTGCGACTATCGACGAAATACAATACACTACAATACCAAAATCGTTGTGAAACGAATTGGTTCGGTCTCGAACCAATGAAAATCCGAAACTACTAACATGGCGACACTACGATACATACAAATAACGTTTGGGAACTCAATTTACATGCGAGTGTGCACAGACGTCTACGCACCATCTTTGGGCCCCAAAAGTGTAAAATCTTGTTTGTTGGGCCTAGCTAGCCCAATGACCTGATCTTAAGGCCCGAAGACCTTTTTTCTACGAAGTGTTGGGTTTCACCGACTTGGCACAACGTAGAGGGACTTTCAATGGCTTGTATACTACTGGTCCCCAAGGGTCCTTTGGTATTGCTAGTAAAGTCTACATTTTTTTGCGAGGCGGGTCAGGGACCCCTCGTACACATTTTTTTTATCCCCAACCGGTTAATAGAGTCATCGAGGTCTTCGTGTCCTCTTTCTCTTCGGATGTGGGACGACACGTAGTCAGGGCGGTTGGATAACGTGATTAGTACGGACGACGCCTTCGGGATCGTTAGTATAGCTATAAACTGGTCGTTTGTGTAATGCGTGTTTGTAGCAATTAATCATGCTCAAAAATAATCCAACGTCGCCTGGGAATGAGACTACTCTTTTTGCAATGGTTTCAACGTAACTTCATGGAATTCGAAGAATTAGGAAAACATCGGGTTTTCCTAGGTTTTTCAATACATATCGGGTTCGAAATGCATACAACTTTAATGAACAATTTTTACAAGTATAGAAACAAACAAGCATACCTATGGATCTTCACACCTTTTTGACTATACTATTTTTAGAAAATATCGGATTTTCTGGTGGTTTTCAAACAATACAAAACATTGGATTTCAAAACACTACTTATGAACTCACCAACATTTCATATGTTGACGTTTTTCAAAATACTTGTATTCTCAGGGAACCAGTGATACAAAGGAAATAATATTCAGTGGTGGCTTGCAGTTTATTGACGTACGAACCGAACATCTTATTTTTGGGAATGTAATGTTTAAACAATGTATTTCATGTAAACGCTACTGGTTGTACTATATTAATGCATGGTGACGAATGTTGTTATGTTTCATATATATTCAATGTTATGGTATTCAATTGAGTCACAACAGCCCCCGGACGTTTCCGCCGTCTGGTTCGGGGGTGTGACAGGTTGGTATCAGAGCTTTGTTTATAGTGAACTAGCATGTCGAGCCACACGTTGATATGCAACTATAAACCAAAAGAGGGACTAACATAACTCTGAACAAAACAAGTAACTAAAACACACCTGCTTGCATTAGGAATAAAAACCTAACGCCGAACCAAACACAACAATGCTGGTATCTCGGTTAATTCGGGACTGTTCTTAGTAATACCAAGGAGTGAATGTAGCCTGATCAACTACATTCCCTCCAAAGTAAAACTAACACACGTCTTGATGAGATCGGGATAGCTAGGGAACCTAAAACTATACCCTTATCACCAAAAAGAGAACGTCTGTTTAGTCTGCAATAGTGGAAGAGGCATAGGATGATATTAGTGAACTCTTACGTGTTTTGCTATGTGTCGCGAATCTATGATTGTATGCTAAATGATAGAAGTACTTAAGTTCGTGCCATACACCTAGTCAGTAGGACCACGACCTCACGGAAACCACGTACACTCAACATCTTTCCGCTTCGTGACAAGAAGATGCCTCGCCGACCTACTCGCGGAAATCCCGAACCAACCCCGCCCAAAGTTGACACCACTGCTTTCCAGGCAGCTGTGTCTGCTGCGGTCACAGCAGCTATGGCACAACTTCACCAAGGGAACAACGGAGGAGGTAACGGGCAAGGATCCAGAAGTTCGAACAACGGGACGAATCAAGGACCCACTAAAACGTGCACCTACAAGGACTTTGAGAACGCTAAACCCCGAACTTTCAACGGCATTGGAGGAGTGATCACTCTGAAGCGATGGATCGAGAAGGTAGAGTCGGTATTCGAGATATGCGATTGCCCCGAGCAGATGAAGGTGAAGTTTGCGGTCTGTACTTTTGCGGACCAAGCACTCACTTGGTGGAACGGACACGTGGAAGCTATGACGCTCCCTGTCGCCAACTCTATCCCCTGGGCAGAAATGAAAGAAATGTTAATGGCTGAGTACTGCCCCCGAGGCGAAATACAAAAGATGGAGCAGGAACTATGGAACCTCACTGTGCAGAATGCGAACATCGATGCCTACATATCGAGATTTAGCGAACTATCTCTGTTGTGCCCGGGTATGATTACATCAGAAGGAAAGAAGATCGAACGATTCATCTGGGGACTGACACCTCCCATTCAGGGGAATGTGATAGCTGCAAACCCTGAAACGTTTGACAGTGCGAAGAGATTGGCAAAGAGGCTATATGATCATAACAACAAGAAGGGCGAGAAGCCAGTGGAGACTGAGAAGAAAAAGGAGGGTGATGGTAAGAAAGGATGGAACAACAAGAGAAAGGGGCGTCAGGGCCCCGAGGCCTCTAAAAAGCAGCAGACAGTGGCAGTTAACGCTGTCACCGCACCGGTTCCAGCCACACCACATGCTCCAGCCTCAGCTGCTTCAAATGCCTCAAGACCTTATTCCGGTAATTTTCCCAAGTGCAACAAGTGCGGTTTCCATCACCATGGAGAATGTAGGGAGTTCCATTGCACCAGTTGCAACCGAAGGGGACACACTGCAAGGTTCTGCAGGACTTATCCTCCCCAGAATCAGAGTCAGGGAAACAATCAGAACAACAACAACAACAACCACCGCAATAACAACAACGCCAATGCCGGCGGCAACAATGCAGGGCCTAGCCACACCTGTTTCGGGTGTGGAAGGACGGGGCATTTCCGCCGAGATTGCCCTAACAACAACTCAGGAAACAGAGGAGCAGGAAGAATGCTGACTATGGGTCAGAGTGATGCAGTTCAGGACCCCGCAGTTGTGACCGGTACGTTTCTCCTAAACCACACTTATGCATGCATCTTATTTGATACCGGAGCGGAGCGAAGTTTCGTAAGCGAGAAGTTTAAACATTTATTAAGACAACAACCCCAGAAGCTAAATGAAACCTATACGGTGGAAATGGCCAATGGGAAAACCGAATCCACTAGGGAAATCTACATCGGATGTACCCTAACCCTCAACCAACACGTTTTTCGAATAGACCTAATGCCAGTATCAATTAGGAGTTTCGATGTGATTATCGGCATGGATTGGTTAAGCCCCCACCATGCTGAGATTATGTGCCACGAGAAGGCCGTTCGTCTTCGCCTCCCGAATCACGAAACCCTAGTAATTTACGGAGACAAACCTAGCACGAATCTTCGTCTTATCTCGTGCATCAAAGCACAAAAACATCTGCGAAAGAACAATTTGGCGTTCTTGGCTCACATAGTGGACAAGACCAAAGAAGAAACTAACATCCAAGATATTCCGGTAGCGTGTGAATTTCCGGACGTGTTTCCTGAAGATCTTCCAGGAGTACCCCCAGAGAGACAGGTTGAGTTCCGAATCGACCTCGTTCCAGGAGCAACTCCTCTCGCTAAATCACCCTATCGATTGGCCCCTACTGAAATGCAGGAATTGTCCATCCAACTCAGTGAGCTTCTGGACAAGGGATTTATCCGACCTAGCTACTCGCCATGGGGAGCTCCGGTGCTCTTTGTCAAAAAGAAGGATGGATCTTTCAGAATGTGCATCGATTACAGAGAGTTAAATAAGCTCACTGTTAAAAACCGCTACCCACTCCCACGAATCGATGATCTATTCGACCAGCTCCAGGGAGCTAGTTATTTTTCTAAAATAGATTTACGGTCCGGATACCACCAACTCAAAGTCCGAGAAGAGGATATTCCTAAAACCGCTTTCCGAACCCGCTACGGACATTATGAATTCGTCGTAATGCCCTTCGGTCTAACAAATGCACCTGCCGCATTCATGGACCTAATGAATCGAATCTGTCGACCGTTCCTTGACAACTTCGTCATTGTGTTTATCGATGACATCCTCGTCTATTCTCGAAGCAAAGAGGAGCATGGCCAACATCTCCGACAAGTCCTAGAGACTCTGCGATCGGAAAAGCTTTACGCCAAACTCTCTAAGTGTGAGTTCTGGCTACGGAGCGTGAATTTTCTAGGCCACGTAGTTAGCCAAGATGGAATTCATGTGGATCCCTCTAAGGTCAAAGCTGTGGAAGGATGGGCAACTCCGACTACGCCCACAGAAATTCGGCAGTTCTTAGGCCTAGCAGGCTACTATAGGAGATTCATCCAAAACTTCTCTAAGATCGCCAAGCCGCTTACCTTGCTTACGCAAAAGGGCGTGCCATTCAAGTGGACAGACCGACAAGAGATTGCGTTTCGAACCTTGAAGCAAGCTCTCTGTGGCGCTCCTGTACTATCTCTACCTGAAGGAACGGAAGATTTTGTAGTCTACTGTGACGCGTCGAATCAAGGTTTAGGTTGTGTTTTCATGCAACGTGGAAGGGTGATAGCATATGCATCCCGCTAACTAAAGACGCACGAAGTAAATTACACGACCCATGACCTAGAACTGGGAGCCGTGCTCTTCGCTCTGAAAATTTGGAGGCACTACCTATACGGTACAAAGTGCACCATCTTCACAGACCACAAGAGCCTCCAGCACATCTTGAATCAGAAAGAGCTGAACATGAGACAACGAAGATGGGTGGAATTGCTAAACGACTATGAATGCGAGATCAAGTACCATCCAGGCAAGGCCAACGTGGTAGCTGATGCATTAAGTCGGAAGGAGTACTCTAATCGCCATACGAAAACACACTCGATAACCATTCAATCTCATCTGGCCACTCAAATTGCATTAGCCCAGTCAGAGGCTATGAAAGCGGAAAATAGAACTAGCGAGACATTGCGCGGGATGGAGAAGAACCTAGAAGCAAAAGAGAATGGGGTATACTACTTCATGAACCGTATTTGGGTCCCAAAAATCGGAGGATTTAGGGAGACCGTTATGAAGGAAGCCCACAAGACACGATACTCCATTCATCCCGGTTCGGACAAGATGTATTTGGACATTAAACAACACTATTGGTGGCCTAACATGAAGGCGGAAATCGCAACCTATGTTAGTAAGTGCCTTACGTGCGCCAAAGTAAAGGTGGAATACCAGAAACCTTCCGGATTGTTACAGCAACCGGCAGTCCCTGAGTGGAAATGGGAGGGGATTTCTATGGATTTCGTGACCAAGCTGCCCAAGACGTCGGACGGACTGGACACCATATGGGTAATAATCGACCGACTGACGAAATCTGCCCATTTCCTGCCAATCAAAGAATCCTACAAGATGGAGAGGCTGACGCGGTTGTACCTACAAGAAATCGTAAGACTCCATGGAGTGCCAAAATCCATCATCTCGGATAGGGACAGTAGGTTCACATCGCGCTTTTGGCAATCACTCCACAAGGCAATGGGAACTCATCTCGATATGAGTACCGCATATCACCCACAAACGGACGGTCAAAGTGAACGAACCGTCCAAACGCTTGAAGACATGCTTCGTGCTTGTGTGATAGACTTTGGAAAGTCTTGGGATACCCACCTACCGTTGATCGAATTCTCATATAACAATAGTTACCATTCGAGCATCAAAGTGGCTCCTTTCGAAGCACTGTACGGGCGTAAATGTAGATCACCGTTATGTTGGGCTGAAGTAGGTGACACCCAACTAGCAAGAATGCATACGTCAGACAGGGCACTAACAGGACCGAAGATTATTCGCGAAACCACAGAAAAGATCGTCCAGATCAGAGCTCGATTACAAGCATCGCGTGACAGACAAAAGAGCTACGCCGATAAATGGCGAAAACCCTTAGAATTCCAGGTCGGTGATCGAGTATTGTTGAAAGTCTCACCCTGGAAAGGGGTTATACGTTTCAGAAAACAGGGAAAGCTGAACCCGCGATACATTGGACCTTTCGAAATCGTCGCCCGAATAGGCCCAGTAGCATACAGACTACAACTACCCGCGGAGCTAAACGGTGTACACCCCGTGTTTCATGTCTCTAATCTGAAGAAGTGCCTATCAGATGAAACCCTTGTCATTCCTCTTGACGAAATCGAAATCAATGAGAATCTCCTGTTCGTCAAAGAACCAATCGAAATCATGGACAGGGAGGTGAAGCGTACTAAGCAAAGTCGCATCCCGATCGTGAAAGTATGATGGAACGCAAAGCGTGGGCCAGAATTCACGTGGGAACGCGAAGATCAAATGAAGCAAAAGTACCCTCACCTATTCTAGCATTCTCAAATCTAGCTTTCAAACAGAATTTCAGGACGAAATTCCCTCTAACGGGGGGATGATGTCACAACTGGAAATTTTGTGTCATGTAATCTATACATTCAACCTAATGTGAATCAAAAACTTAAGAACATGTGTAACACCTATGATTATGACTTCAAAAACTTCAATCAAATACATTATACAAGTACTACAAATAGTCATCAAACAATTGGAAACCCTAGAAGTCCTTGTTTAAGTCCATTTTGGACTAGGACTCCCTTATTGGATCCAAATGGACCAATAAGCTTCCAATTAGACTATCATGGGCTTAGAACCCTAATTGGGCTCTAATTGGACCCACATTCATTTATTTCAATACTATGGGCCATGTTGGGCCTAGAATGAAATAAATTAAAAGCCTTGATACAAGAATAACCTAAACTAGTCCAATAAAAATATAAAAATCCTACCACATTCTTTTAGGCTTAAAACATACCCAAATTAACTCTAATATTGGGCTTAGGGCAAAGGCCCAAACTTTTCCTTTTTCCTTCCACATTTTCGGCCCAAGGCCCAAATCCAAGAAAGAGTTGACTTTCAAGTGACACCTCATAATTAACCAAAGGACTTCCATGCAACATGTCACATACCTCCATGCAAGTATCACTTCATGGTCTATTTCTCCCTTCTCTCTCTTTCGGCCGAAAACACACACACACACACCACAAAAATCTATTCCAAACTCTCCAAGCCTTGAAGAACAATCCTCCCTCCTCCTTCAAAAAAAAAAATTTCGTGAATCAAGGGCTTCACAAGGAAAATCCATCACCAAAAAAATCATCATCTAAGGTAAGTTGATGACTAATCCATGATCTAGCTACTTCATTTCATCAAAAATCTCTTCTAAATCTATTCCAACTTGTGATCATGTACCTTAGAAGTCACCAAACTCGAGATCTACCAAGGAAGGGTGCTAAGGCCCAAAATCACTTCACTTCTCTTCCATCTTCTCTCCAAAACCGAAACTACCCCCTTAAGGTGAGCTTCATACCCCCTATTTTCTATTTTTATGAGTTTTGTGGGGGGGGGGGGGGGGGGGAATACAAGTGAAAGTGTAGATCTATATGTGTTTTGTATGCCTTGTATGATTTCCATGCTTACATGTATGCTTTTGTGTGCTATAATGTTGGATCTAGCCATAAAACCCCTCAAAACCGAGATATATCTTATGTTAAATGATTTTAGCACCAAATATATTTCTACATACAAAGTGTTTCAAGAAAAATAGCTAGGTGGTTTAGTAACAATTTTCTTTGGGCTAAAAACACAAATTTTGGGCCTAAAATGTGAAAAACACAAAATTAAGGGCCCAAATTGACATATCACGAATTCTGATGGATGAGGTGTGTCAAAACAGTTTCAATAAAACAATATCTGGAAATATACTCATTTAGAGGATTAAAAATATAAATTTCAAGCTTAATGGGCTAAAAATGACATTTTCGGCCCAATGAGGCCCATTATGCGAGATTTTCTGTTTTGGAGGGCCAAAACTGTATTTTTCTATAAAACAGTGGACTATAAGTGTTCCAAGTCCTTTTCAAAGGTTTAAAATGCTTTTTAAATTTAAAAAGGACCAAAGTTGCAAAAATTTTACAATTTGGGCCAAAATTGTCAAAGTTGCGAAAAAGAAGGGTTATAACCGAGAAAACTGAAATTTCAGGGACTTAAACTGTTTTCATTGAAAAATATGCTGAAAAATATCAATTTCAATAATTTTTGGTGATAAAATGTCAAGAAAATTGATTTAAGGACCAAACCGGAAAGTATTTAATTAAAGGGGTTGAAAAAGTAAATTTTACAAACAATGAGGGGCTGAAAACAGAAAACTTTCAAGGCTAATTCAATACATGCAATTTGATCAAACAATGGTACTGCGACTATCGACGAAATACAATACACTACAATACCAAAATCGTTGTGAAACGAATTGGTTCGGTCTCGAACCAATGAAAATCCGAAACTACTAACATGGCGACACTACGATACATACAAATAACGTTTGGGAACTCAATTTACATGCGAGTGTGCACAGACGTCTACGCACCATCTTTGGGCCCCAAAAGTGTAAAATCTTGTTTGTTGGGCCTAGCTAGCCCAATGACCTGATCTTAAGGCCCGAAGACCTTTTTTCTACGAAGTGTTGGGTTTCACCGACTTGGCACAACGTAGAGGGACTTTCAATGGCTTGTATACTACTGGTCCCCAAGGGTCCTTTGGTATTGCTAGTAAAGTCTACATTTTTTTGCGAGGCGGGTCAGGGACCCCTCGTACACATTTTTTTTTATCCCCAACCGGTTAATAGAGTCATCGAGGTCTTCGTGTCCTCTTTCTCTTCGGATGTGGGACGACACGTAGTCAGGGCGGTTGGATAACGTGATTAGTACGGACGACGCCTTCGGGATCGTTAGTATAGCTATAAACTGGTCGTTTGTGTAATGCGTGTTTGTAGCAATTAATCATGCTCAAAAATAATCCAACGTCGCCTGGGAATGAGACTACTCTTTTTGCAATGGTTTCAACGTAACTTCATGGAATTCGAAGAATTAGGAAAACGTCGGGTTTTCCTAGGTTTTTCAATACATATCGGGTTCGAAATGCATACAACTTTAATGAACAATTTTTACAAGTATAGAAACAAACAAGCATACCTATGGATCTTCACACCTTTTTGACTATACTATTTTTAGAAAATATCGGATTTTCTGGTGGTTTTCAAACAATACAAAACATTGGATTTCAAAACACTACTTATGAACTCACCAACATTTCATATGTTGACGTTTTTCAAAATACTTGTATTCTCAGGGAACCAGTGATACAAAGGAAATAATATTCAGTGGTGGCTTGCAGTTTATTGACGTACGAACCGAACATCTTATTTTTGGGAATGTAATGTTTAAACAATGTATTTCATGTAAACGCTACTGGTTGTACTATATTAATGCATGGTGACGAATGTTGTTATGTTTCATATATATTCAATGTTATGGTATTCAATTGAGTCACAACAGCCCCCGGACGTTTCCGCCGTCTGGTTCGGGGGTGTGACATTTTGGTTTTCCATGGGTTTCCCATAAGTTAGAGCCTTTAAATAGGGTTCAAAACTGAAGACCTATGGTTTTGATTTACCGCATTTACGCCCTACGTACCATAAAATATGCCATGTGTAGTTTCTTAAACCGTATCCAAAATTCAGCATTTACATCCTGCATAACTTTTAGCTATGCCACGTGTAACAGCTACGCCCTGGATAACATTCCTACGCCATGCGTATGACAAAACCCCCAATTTCCACTTCAACTTCAAACAACCATAACTTCTTCGTTTCAACTCCGTTTTCGGCGTTCTTTATATGCACATAAATTTATTAAAGAGCCTCGTAATCTTATCTAATTAATTATGACTTAAAACGTACTGAACTAAAATCCTTTATTCATGAAAGAATTCTGAAACATCAGTTTTCTCTTTTTACTCTTTGACTCCAAAACACAAACCAAGGGATTAGATCATATAACCTATATTATCCATATCCAATAAGGTATCAACCCTATTCCCTTGAATCCCAATGCCTGTACCTGATCTATTTAATATCCATAATCCCGAAATAAGAAACTTCTCGAAACAAGATGTTACAAAAACCCTATGTACGCACTAGATTTCCCAACCTAACACACTCAACTTATTTGTATCACTGGTAGCGGTATAAAGGTACTTGCACGATGAGAGATTCAAGGAGATGTAGATTGTTAGTCGAAGATAGTGTATGTCCTGTTTATGCTTATGTTTCTTGTAACAATTATAGTATCACAAAGTTTGTATAATCAATGAAAAACATTTCTTCAGAAATAATTTTACGGAACTAAACTCCACATTTATAAATAAACTCTATTTTAAATAAGCATAAATAAAAAGTTTGATAATGGATGTGAAATTGGGGATGTAACTGTTAGTATCAGAGCATTACTTTAAGCGAACTAGGAATTTTGAGGATTTATTGACTTAAACTGAGAATGCTAAGCAATGATCGTGAGATGAGTGTCTATTATAATTTAGGAAATACACCTGAATTGACGCCAACACTAGCTCAATTTAAGATAAGATGCCTAAGTGGTTATAAGAAACAACCATGAGGGAGGAAATGAAGGAAATAATGGACATGGTTGCAAGTTCAAGGAATTCATGGGATCAAAGCCACTATGTCTTGTTGGAAGCCCTACCTCGCTGAAAGACATGGATTGGATCTCTGAGATGGAGATGGTGTTTGATAGTTACAACTGTAGCAACAAGTAAAAGAATGCCATTGCGGTCAGACGATTGAAGACGAGGGTATTAAGCTGGTGGAAGTTACTGGATGATACCATGCCCAAAGGACAAGCTAGTAAGATGTCTTAGGAAGACTTTCTAGGGCACTTGAAAAGGCAACACTGCTCTGAGCAGGATCTCCTGGAAATCAACAACGAGTTCCAGAATCTGAAGAAGGAAAAATTGAGTGTCACTAAGTATGCTGCAAGTTTTACGGAATTCTCCAAAGTCAAAAAGTTAGGTAATGGATTACTAGCGGATTATGATCCAATGGTCAAACTAGTAACTACTTTGAAAGTCGCCATCTAGGAAGCTAAGAATGTTGAGACCCTATTAAGAGAGAGAAGGGTCTGGACAGAGATGAGGTAGGAAATGATGTTAGCGTCTCAAGATCTATAAAAGAGCGATGTTGATAAGAAGTGACGACCAATGACCTTCGACGTTGGAGATTTAGTGTTGCTTAAAGTCTCGCCATGGAAAGAGAGGAAAGCTAATTTCAATATTTATTGGACCATTCAAAGTTCTTCAGGGAGTTGAGAATGGAGGTTACAAGTTGGAATTGCTTGAAGAACTGGACGGTATTCATAACACTTTCCATGTGTGTTATTTGAGGAAGTTCGCAGGAGAAATCCCCGATATAATTCCACTTTCGGAGTGAGGATTGATGAAGATAAGAGGTTAATCAAAGATCCCAAATCAATTGTTGACCTTAAGACAAAAAAGTTACAACGTCAGATGGTCGATTTAGTGCTTATGGGATAGAAACATTCGAATGAGTTGAACCCCACCTGTGAAATAGAAAGCGAGATGAAGAATCGCTATCGACATCTATTTGTTGATGCATGATTCTGAGGACAGAATCATCCTAAGGGGGGAGAACTGTAATGCTCGTTTTTCTTGCTAGGCATTTATTAGATGATTAGGGTCAACAATTGTAACTTATATAATATACTAAAGGGAAATTCATTGAGTATTATGTGATTTATATGTGATTTTTTGTAGTATACGTGCTTATGGCAATATAATAAAATAAGAATAAAATACGCATCCAAAATAAGATAATATTTAGGTTAAATACCCTTGACGATAGTTGAAGTAATTTTGAAAAGGATTATAGGGATATAATGAACGCTTAAAACAGACTTATAATGAAGAAGTTATGATATGTTGAAGTTTCACGATTCGACCTGATTTGGTAACACACGTCGTTAATAGTAAATTTCCGTTAGATTAGTTTTTATCCTTAGCAATCTAAACTAAAGTTGTAGTAGTCGTTAAACCGAGAGAGTACATATAAAGAACATCCAAATCTAACTTCATTAGTGGAAGTTATGATTTTTTTCTAAGATTCAACGTAAGAGTAGACAACCCAAATATCAAATTTTAGATCGGTTGAATGTTAGCCGAAACAATCTAAATGATATTTGAAAATCTCGTTTATATGACTGCAACGATAAGAAGGCAGTCAAAAACGGATGTCGGGTGACAAATTATACAGGTTTTAGAAGTCTAAGCTTGTGCAAAAAAATAAAATCAAAATTAGTCAACGAAGTCTAAATAAAATTGTAGATCTCGTCGATAGGTACGCGTGGATATAAAGAACGTCAAAACCGGAGCTCATATAAAGAAATGCAATTTTGAAGTTTGAAATTTGTCGCACGCGTCTACTCCCCACGCAAGAGCTTCCAAAAAACTACCACGACACCACAACCGTTGATCGCCACGTGTCAGGGTACCTGAGGAGCCACATCGAACCAGTGTGTGGTATGTATGGCCCTTGCACAAGACACATAGTCGATGATTAGCCTATAAATAGAGTTCTTGAGTACATTCTTCTCCACACCTCTCCAAATCAACTCTCTCTCAATTTGATCCGAATTTCTCCTTCGTAGTTAGGATATTTTGGCAAGTTTAGAAACCTCTATGAGCCTGATATCTAGTAGCTATCAACCCGGAGTTTCATAAGTGTAATTTCCAGACTATGGTCTAGAGAATCTCTATAAGCTAAATTACACTCTATTTTATACTAGTGTAATTTATGTTTAAAATTTATAGTCGCTGTTATGAATTTATAAATATGATTGGTCAGTAGTTCCAATTTCATATTACTATTTGATCTACTTATGGGGATGATGTCTAGGTTGTATTAGTTAGGTGTTTAAAGTGGGGTTTCCAAATAGTATACTCTATATACCAAACAGAACCTACCTCAAATATGATCCTACCTAGTTAGCCTGCTTATCAGCTATAGATCAATAAACTTCGAATTAATGATGGATCTAGGCTATCTTTATTCATAAGGAATATTAGCCTAAGACTTAGGATTAATTGAACCTAGGTCACGTCAAAGGGAAAGCCAAGTGCTAAAGAAAAGCGTTGTCCGAGTTTCGAGACATCACTTTAGAAAGTGAGTCTATTGCTGCTTTCATCTTGCACATACACATAGATTATTTAAAATAATTACATGCTATATGTGTTTATTACCTGTGTTCCTAATATTTATGTTAGATGAACAATATATACTTGTTTTATTTAATTTTAAACTGTTTATGTATTTTATTACCTATAGATATATTGGGTAAAGATGGGTAGATGTAAGATGATATAAATGATGAGAGGTGAAAGATGATATAGATGTCTAGAGATGAAAGATGATATATATGTCCAGAGATGAAAGATGATATATGTGATGAGAGGCCTTGAATTTAAAAATGATCTAGTCATCTAACGGAGTATAGATGATGACCACGGATATGTTAGACAGTCCAGTGGAAAGTTCCACTGGCTCGTAACCTATAGATGTTTTTGAACTAAGTGTTCACCAGGTGTAATCTACCGCCATATGGTTTCCTTATTGATAAATAGCGCTAAGGAAACTTCTAAGCATTATGGTCTATCCCAAAGATAATCCTTAGGATAGTTCCCCAAAATGAGATGTAATAGGGACAGAAAGAGAGGATGACGGGGATGGGTAATTAGGGTTGAATGTTTTGATGAAAATATATAATTTGAATAATATAATTAATGTGGGTTGAAAACCCTATGTGCTCACCAGACCCCAATCCCAACCTACTCAGTTTCTTGTATTACAGGTAGTGGAACGAGAGCACAAGTGCAATGTTATGATGAACGATTTATGGATGCTTATATGCCAGTAGTTTAGATAAACTATTGTAAGGCTGTATTATTTTCGTTTACGCTTATATACTGTACTGAGAATGGCATCCCAACGTTTGCAATATAAATAAAATATATGTCTGAAGAAATTCTTTGATAATATTATTATCATATTTTTGGGACAAATTCTGCAATAATAATCTTTAAAAAGAATACTCTAATTTTAAATAAGCATAAATAAATTAGTCTTTTCTGGCCATGAAATTGCGGATATCACAAAAAGCTCTATACACTGTAGATCTGGGATTTGCACCTCTCATGCAACCTGCAAAAGGTATAAAGTTCTAAGCTAGATGAATACTTCATTATATCTTGCTAGTTCTTGAGTTATGTGCCTTTTTGTTCCCATAATATTGGTATGTATGAGTTTTCCTATGCTAGACCAAATGATTTGTCCTTTCTAATGTTTTTGGGTGCTTTGAGTATTAAAAATGCCATCTTGATTATTTCCTTTCACCCATGCAAGAGATATGAGGCTTGGAGTTTTGTAATAGGTTAGGATTTTGATTTTGGGTACTTTCTAGCCATGCAAAGTCATAAAGTTGGAAACTTTATGATTTAGAATATCATTTAGATTTAGATGTGTGCTTTGGAAAAAAGTTCTTAAGAGAACAAGTGCTTAATGGGAAATTAGATCTTGCTTGAGTATGTTGGGTATACCTAAGTGGTACGCAACACATATAGGGCTGAAGTCACGTACGTCATACGTACATATGGAGTATGTAGGGCATACTCTACATAATGTGGACCTTGAATTTCTTTGAATTTTTGACTTTGACCTTTGACCAGGGTTTTAACCAAGTTTGACCTAAGGTCATTTTCGATAATTTGAATAGTAGTTTGAGATTTGGGTCCTTGTTAATTGTATACGTGACCTATAGTGGCAACATTTGGAGCTGTGTTCTGTTCAGCTATCTTTCACACTATGAGATGATTTTTCCTTACTGTACTTATGGGTCGAAGGATCCAATTCTGACCTAGCGGATTATGTATCATAGTATATTGGATGATTTTATGTTGGATATATGATAGACTGGTAGATTTGTATCATTACATGTGTTCAGTGGATATGTGATAGACTGGTAGATCAGTATAACTACCTGTATTTGCTAGTTATTGATTTTTATTTTATATGTCAACATGTTATGGTTTGTTGGGTTGAAGTAGTCTTGCTTTGTGCTGAAGGCAGTGATTCCCAGGGTGGTATGGATAGACTGAAAGCCTGTGAGGCGATCCCGTCATGTCAAATTCTCAGAGACCGGTCTAGATAGGTTGTAGGCCCTACGAGACAGTTCGTCATGGCTGAAGGCTTGTATATGCATGTTGTTATCTATTTGGTTGTATGTGGTATGTTGGGGGAACTCACTAAGTTTTGACTTACAGTTTGATTGTTATGGTTTCAGGTACTACAGAGGGTCGGGCAAGGCAAATGCTTGACCGGGCACATTATTCTGGATTGTATTTATTTTATGATTTTGGGATAGTCTGATTCATGATAGTAACTTTTGAGAGCTTGTTTTATAAACCTTACGGATTTTTGGAATGGTTTTAAAAATAAAAAAGAATGCCTTTATTTTTGGGATGCGACATAGTGTCTGACTCAAAGAGACCTAAGTCTAACCATTGCTCCATACGATGAAAGGTCGTTAGAACATGACCCATCAGTCTGTTACGGTAGTAAAAAAAGGACCTTATCTTAGGTTAAATCTCTTCTAGAAGGAGTAGGAGACTCTGATGAAGATCAGATTTAGAATGAAGAGTAGGTGCAAGATTGAGTGCCACCAACAGTCAAAGAGTTCAAGAGTTAGAAACTCATTAAAAAAAGTACATAAGAGTTACGTTTATTACCTAGGATGGAAAGGTAACGTGCAGAGATATTATACAAGCCCTATTTTATTGATGATTATGGGACGTTATCATCCTAAGGGGAAGATAATTGTAACACACGTAGATTCGGGCTAACCAATTAAGATATAATAAGCGTTAAAAACAAGTTCTTGATAGAATATTATTTAGGATAAATAATGTTAACAAAACTCATAGTATATGTGACAGGGATTCTATATATATAAAAAACGTTGAACTCCGACTTTGTATGAGGAAGTTATGCTTCTTCGAAGTTCCACAATTAAATCAGCACGACTGTATGTATCATAAAAACTGAATTTTTGATAAAATGCTTTTTAGCCTAATTGATCTAAACAAAGTTCATAGTAGTTGTTAAAATTAGAGTGTATATATAGAGAATGACCAAATTTGACCTCGTGAGAGGAAGTTATGATTTTCAAAGTTTCGACGCAGCAGTGCGGACACAGAAATCGAATTTCAAATCTGTTGATTGTTATCCGAAAAAATCTAAACGAGAGTTGAATATCTTGTTAATAAGAGTCCAAAGATATAAGGACAGTTGAAAACGGACACCAGATGAGAGAGTGATGAGTTTTATACAGGATTTAATTGTCTTAGCCTATTTAAAATAAATAAAGTCAAAATTAATCGGCGGAGTCTAAATGAAAGTTGTAGATCCCATCGATAGCGACGTATGGATATAAATAATGTCAAAAACAAAGCTCATATGATGAAGTTATGCAATTTTTAAAATTTGAAAATACGTATGTGTGTGCGCGCGACACGCATGTTGTTCCAGAAATCAGCCACGTAGCCCTTGCCATTACATGCCATGTGTCCGCTTGCCAATGGAGCCAAATAACCAGGCGTGGCATGCTTTTCAAAAGTCCTATAAATAAGCTGCATTCCATATAAGTTCCTCACTACTAACTGGTACAACTCTTTCTCTTGAGTTTTGCTATGTCGTAGCCCCATTTTCCCTTAGTTTTAGAGTATTCCGGCGAAGACCTGAAGTCCATGAGTGCTCGGTAAGTAGTAGCTATCAAGTAGAACCTCTTCCAGCCTAATTTCCAGACTTTTTTCAGGAAAACCTTTATAAGTTAAGTTACACTCTTTTTCTTTCAGTGTAACTTATATTTATATTCTCAAGTCGTTATTATGAACCAATAAATAAGATTTATTAGTAATTTCAAGTCGATATATTGATTAATCTACTTACGGGGATGATATCTATGTCAGATTTAGTGAGGTGTTTAAAGTGGAATTTCCATACCTCCGTTATGATCCTACCTAATTTCTCCTTACTTGATAGATCTCAATATAGACATTTACATTACTGAGAAATCTAGACTATCATTAGTTGCCAGGAATATAAGACTAAGACTTGGTAATATGAAGCTAGGTCATATTAGAGGAAAAGCTAAAGTACCAAGGCGAAGCTCTACCGGAATTCTGAGGCATCCACTCTTCTCAAGTGAGTGCATTGTTACATTCATCTTACACATAAATCTGAATATTTAGCTAATTGAATGTTATATGTGCTTATGTGCAAAGATGATCTACATTAGTTGAAATGTAATAAAGATAATTTTTTTACAATATATGTCGTATATATATTTTATAAATATAATACATTCAGGAACGAAAGGTAAAGATAAGATGTCATAGTATAATGAGAGATGTAGGTAATGATAGGGTGTTAAGCGTAGAAATTATACTACTGTAATAACGATATAGGAATGGTATTAGTGTACCAACGATGCAGTCATCTAACAGATTATAGGTGACAATCGCTAGGCTGTTTGATGACAGTCTCGTGGAACAAAGGTAAGTTTATAACATGTAGGTGATGGACTTCTTGTCCATTTGATGTACTCTACCTTGGTGACATGATTTGGGGAGAAATCCCTATAACAGTACTGTCACCAATGATGATTAAGATGATTCAATAGGACAATCCCTAGGAATAAAATTATTAAGAAAACCTACTGACACGTATTGCGGAGAAATTCCTGTAACAGTACTGTCAACAATGATGACTATTGTGACTGTTAGGATATATCCTTAGGGAAGAATAAAAGAACAAAACAAAGATAGGTAATCGGGTTAATTGTTTGATAATTAAACATATTAACTATATTATTGTAGGCTAAAAACCCTATGTACTTACCAGCTTTTCCAACCTAAACCACTCAGCTTCTTTGTATCACAGGTAGCGGAAGGTTTGTATCGATGGGAGACACTTCAAGTATAATAAATAAGAATAAACTAAACTAAGCAAATAAAGAACACAAAAAGTAAAGAACACGAAGAATTCACCAAATTGTCTTTCAACAAGAAAGGGGTTTGTTTTCACTAAGAAAACAAGTTGTTACAAAGATAGTCACCAAGACGTTCACATTAGGTTTCACCTAATGTTGAATATATACTAAACTATACAAGTTTATCCCTTTACAAAAAATAACTATCTACACGCTCACACTAAAAAGGCTTGAGGCGCTGACGCTGATCTAGATGTTGGCGTTGGCGCTGGCAGTCAACGTATAGTTTGTTCGACTTATCAGATCATAAGGTGTAACCTTACAATCTCCCCTTATTTGATTATGTCAAAACTAATTTTCTTCTTTAGAGTAGTCATCAAAAGAATCATTGTAGAACTTGTCAGCTTCTTTTAGGATTTCAGGCGTTACCCATCTATTATTGACAGTTTTTACCTGGATTTTGAAAAATCTTGCAACTCTCACCCAAAAGTCGAAAATTTTCACAAACCGGAAATTGTTTCGAGGCTTTTTCGTGATTGTTTTTCCATGTAAGATTTTCAAGGTTTAATTTTTGGCACACATCAAAGGGGAGTATTGTGAAGCTCATTCCTCGGGCGCTTCTCACCCTTAATGGGTTTTATAATATTTTTTTTATTATAAAACAGGGAGAATGATGGGTATTCGAAGCGGGTTTTCGGGTATTCATTTGTGGATTTGAAGAGCAGAGTTAAATCGAGGGGGATTTGGTCTTGATCGCACTAGCTCGTTGAATATTGAATTCGGGCACTAAATCCTAACTTTGAGGGGGAGAATGTTAGGGTGCAAAGTCATGCTTGGATGTATTTTTTGCTTTACCCACTTGTATTGTGTGATGAGTTATCTTTCCTATAAATAGGAAGTGAGTGACACTCATTTATGTAAGAGAACCATTTGGAGTGTTAGAAAAGAGAGAGAATATATACAAGACCCACTTTGTATATTCTTTCTAGACCTAATATGAGCTGAAACAGTTTTATTTACATGATGTGTTCTTGAGTTTACACGATGATTCACCAGGTCTTTTCATATTCCGCACATGCCATCATAATCAACACCACTACAAATTTATCAACTTTAAGTTCTTCTAGTCTTTTACTAAGCTCTAGAGAGATCAGCACACAATATCCTCTTTCCTGTTTCATATCACTAAGTCTTTCAATACGATTATGATACAAATGCTCAGTGGGTGTAGCGGGAAGATCATTAGTGCGTTGAAACCACATGTGACTTTGACTATCAAGATAGAAAATGACATGTTATGGTTTTCGAATGAACATGTACTAAACTGGTTCAACACCCACTGGTAGTTTGTTGTTGATATAGTGGGTTCCATATGGAAGGAGAAACTTAGTATTCTTGGACCTTTTGGGAGCGCATGAGCTTCCTCAGGTGGATGGTTTAGAAGGACCAACTGATGGTGTAAGATTCAACTTCTTGACTTTGGTGAGCAGCCGCTGAATTGCTAATTTCACCTCTTGAGCATGAATATGCTCATGTTTGTTAATAATTTATTGAATTTTTATCCTAGATCAAGAAACCCTTCATAGTCATCAGTCTCTAACTGATCACCAACGTCTGAGATAGGCTAATCATCAGTGCCTGGAACGTTGCTTCCTTGTCAAACAATAACAATAATTTCCTTTTGATAGTCAGCTTCAACCCTTCAAACTTCAGACATCTCTAATTGAGATGGAGTCGATGCGGTCACCACCATTTACATTTGCCGATCAAGACTCTGTTGACTATTCTCCCCCTTTTGGATAGCATCAGATTGGGGAGGAGAGCAATGAGGTGGTGAAGGAGTATGAGGAGGATGTGGTGGACGAGGATTTGATGATGGAGGTGTAGGTGGAGGAGGATTATCACCTGGAGAGTTTGGCGTGGTATGATCAAGACCATGTCATCATCATCACCCAATGTCATAATGTATTTCATGTCAGCCACATCTTTTTCAACTCTAGTCTTCCTTTCTCCCAATAACTTAGTTATCTGCACTAGTAGAAAAATTTGAGAAAGCATAGTTGTTTCAAAATTGGAGTTGGATTCCTCGTGAAAAAAAGACCAGCATCTGAATAGGTGTTGGAATAGGAGGAATAGTCTTAGCTAGAGGAGAAGGAGATGCTAATCTTGGAGAAATCACATTTTAGATCAGTCGCTTAGTAGTTTCAACTAGAGGTGGGGTTGATCCACGTTGTAAAACATCATCTGTAGAGGGAGTGGATGTAGAAGTGGATGAGAATCGAATGTGCTTGTTTAATCTTGGAGGAGAGTTTACTCCCTGAACATGGTCTTCTCTCTTATCGGTGGCTAGTTCATCTTCTTCATCATCACCGTCTTCTTCTTTATCAATCTCTTTTTCATTATTAGCACCTTGTTCATCATCATCATCATCATCATCATCATCATCATCATCATCATCATCATCGTCATCCTCTTATTCTGATTCGGTGCATTCAACAACATAGGGGTTTCCAATCCATTTTTTCATTCTCTAGGTGATATGCAAATCATCTTCAGAAGGAGCAACATTGATGATCTTTGAGGAGAGCATGGGAACTGTAATGATGGTCCCATGATTTTCAGTATAGCCTGCCTCACGAGTCATAATCAGTCCAAGCCAATGGATATAAGGAACATACACTGCCTTCTTATTCCCATTAATACAATCAATCACCAGATCAATAAATTATTGATCAAAATGAAATATTTTGCTGCAGAAAATGGAAAAAGAAAAATTCTCTACTCAAATAGATTCAGTTGATCCGAGCTCCTAGTTTTGTTTCCAAGGTTTTTGCCAATAACCCTTGTTAAGTACTCCCACCCTACCCCAAAGCATTGACGAAGAGTGTATTTGTGTGGATCATGAGAGGTTCCTTGAAGAGAAAAGTTATACCTTAATCTTTCATGAACGGGCTTGCATTTTTATTTCGAAGGAGTTTCAGAATAATTTTCTAATCGAGGAAGACGAAGAGTAGTTCGATAAGATTCCATATCAATAGTTTCCCTATTTTGAGCATCTCCACTGGCTCCGGTAGTGGTTTGATAATAAGAATCAACAAAGCATGAATAGTAGAACTCAAATACCTTTTTACGATAGAATGGCTATGGGAAGTCGCAGAAAGCATATCAAACATGGCATCTTTTTACATAGTCGACAAAGTGTTCGATTCCTGAGTTCATGAACTATTTGGGATGTCATGAGAGAACACCACATTATTTGCTTGTATGATGATGGGAGAATCAGGGGCATGAGGGCCTTTGAAGACATATGCATTAGGGGAAAACTCGTACAATGGCTTTGATATGATGAGAGCTTGAGGAAGATGATGGTTGAGAGAGCCTTTTCGAGAGAGAGCCAATTGCTTGAAGGACTTGTGAGAATACCTAAGAGAAAATTTTTCCAATTAATCCGTAAATTTTCTTCCCTTTTACGTAACCAATGATTAAAGAGATCGGCGTCATAAAATTCTCACATCCCAAGATATTGATAGATCTTATAATTGCTATCCTAAAATTACCACTGAGATAAGGAAGTTACATCAGTGAGACCTAGTATCAGTGGCAATGGTCATTAGTGGAAGCAATATGAATATCATAGTTGCAGCTTCTAACCCAATAAGTCTATAATTTCTCTTAATAGTATAGGTTTGAACTACCGTTCACTGACATACTATTGTCAGATTTCATCAGTGTGTGGTTTCATACGTTGACTCGTTAATAACTATTATGAGAAGAAATATGCAAGACAGGTATGATGCGTGTAATCGATTCCGGTATGAAATGTACCAATCGACAAAGATTTTTCGAATTCTCATTGGCAGATGGCTTCATACACTGAATCATAAAATTCTAAAGAATAATATGTGGAGAGAATGGACTGACGCATGTGATAAGTTGTGGTGTTTTGGCTTCACCTTCGACACATATTTTTCAAGCTTTCATCAGTGTATGGTACATTACGCTGAATCATAAAGCTTTGAAAAAGAAAATAAGGAGAGAATGGATTGTTTCATTTATTTACATCATAGAGCTAGTTGCATTCTAGAATCATAGATCTTCCGTCAATTCGAAGTAGCACCATGACATACCTCAGACTAGGAGGTCAAGGACATGAAAAACCCTTTGTCATTTAAGGACGACACAAGTAACTCTTACACTGATGACTATGTAATCAGGGTAATCCATTAGGCTATGCTCACTGTTTCAGTAGAACATGAGACTTGATGCATACGACAAACATGCTTCCAGGGACAGAGTCAGACAATATAGTTAACTAAGAATAGATACCCAAGCCTTTATATACATTTTTTTTATTTGAACCAGGAAATCTCAGTTGGAAAGTTTCGACGATCCTAGACAATCTGCGTGAGGGGGTGACTCAATGTCATCTCAACAGATGGTCTCGCTGATGATATACTTATAGAGATTTAGGCACATACAACACCATGGTTTTAGGGACGATTATTTGTCAATAGTTACATATTTGGCTTATGAAATGCAACCATCAACTATTTAAAAAATGGTACAAAATTATATAATAAATAATATAAGAATACAAACAAAAGAGTTAGTCAAACAAGGAAATGTTCTAAAATCAAAATTTTTGTAGTTTTTTCAGAAGCATGATAAAGACTCGATCCATCAAATATTTTGAATTGAACGACCATAAATGTACTTCAATTTTCCACAATATATACCACTAAACATTTTCTATAAAATAGTAAACAAACAAGATAAAATATATCAAACACAAACACAATTCGTAGGAATCAAAGAGAGGATGCCTTTAATCATTGAGGTTTTGCAGATTAATTCCAAACTTCATGTTCACCAAGAACAAGATAAGAACATGAACTAATCTTTGTAACTTATGAGTTAATAGGATCCAATCTTTGTAACCTTCAACTTATGAGAGTCGCCAAGACAAAAATCGAAGGTTTCACTCGTTGTGATCAGTGAAAGAAGAGAAGGTGGGACTACTGTCTTATTGAATACGCCTTAGGATTTCTGACAGGAATGGTGTTGTAGTGATAGTGTCAATGGAAATTAGATGTGCTATGTTACCTTACTTCACTTCATCCCATTGCAAAAGAAATAGGGTGTTCAAGATGGAAGAGATATGTGCCCAGAAGAACACATTTTGGCACAGTTATCTCCAATTTGGTCTCATCAACACGATGCAACATGTCAATCAACATGAACATCAACGTCAGGGAGAGAGCAATTGGTACTGAAGAAAAGATATATAGTCGACTTCAACTAGTTGTACTGATAAGATACTACACCAAAGGAATGACACATCGATCCTTTCTAAAAGAACAAATTGGTTAGGGTCGTTATCAATAGAAAAGAACATGCATAGACAACATTAGTAGAAAATATACAATGTATATATCTTTGGTAAAAATAAAAGTTAAAAAGAAATTTTGAAGAAAAAAAATCATAGAAAATTAAAATTCTAGCAGCTTATGTTCAGAAGTTTTAAAGTAACGAGGCATAAAGTCAAAAACATAAAGTAACATTGTTCAAAAAAGTACAGTCACACCATATAAAAATTGTTTTCCCTGAGTGCATTAAGCACAATTTTGTTCTTATAGTCAAAAATCTCCCCTTCATGGAAATTAAAGAGAACCTTATAACTAGCGTCACAAAGTTGACTGATGGATATAACATTGCTTTTTAGACCCCTGACATAGAACACATCCTTCAGCTTGAACGCTATGCACTCAAACATTCCTACACCTATGACAGTTTTTTCATTGTTGTTGCCAAAAACCACAACTGGACATATTTCTCAATAAAACCTGTTAAGAGGGACTTGAGACCGGTCATGTGTCTATAGAACCCGCTATCAAGAAACCAGGTATGTTCTAGATTTTAACTCGAACCTTGGACAGCTTGAGAGATATCAGTGTCACACATGTTGAGATTACCATCAGGGAAATCATTGATAAGAGCCATTAGATCTTTGACATTCAACCCCTCATCTTCAAATGTCTCGCTTTCTTCCACCTATACTTCATGATCCTTTTGTTTTTCAATGAAAGGTTTTGGCAGAGGTATGTTCTCCTTCTTTAGGTGAGCCAACAAATTCTTGTACAACACTTCATAGTTCTCAGAACTTTGAGCTTCTTTCTTCTCTTCTCAATCCCCGACAAAATTTTATGGGCTTCCACAATTCAAACAATTACCAGATTTTTTCTTTTCCTAAGTGGATCTTCTCGCTGAGATGCCTCCCTTTAATTGAGCTGTTCGAACCCCATTTGATCTGCTTTCTTTATATTGTTTAATAAAAATACAGTGTTGCCAACAAGTTCATCAGTGATTTCTTCACCACTCTCTTCACCCTCGTCTAAGTCATTTGAGTTTTTGATGTGCTTCACTACTTCCTTTCTAGAGACCAAGGCTACAAACTTTTCCTTGCTTGATTCCTTCACGATATCTTTATGAAGAGATTTGGTCTCTTTGTAATTTCATAGATTTCCAAACAAGGAGTTCAGATCCATGGCATTGATCTTTTCACTATTTCTAAGGAAATCAGTGTGATGTTCCTAGCTTTTCCCAAGAGATTCCAAGAACTTCATAACAACTGAGAAGAATGCTTGACAATTCCCAGCCTGCACATATCATTAACGAAATAGTTAAATTTGTTAAATGTTTGGCTTAAACTTCCCCAATGCCTTCATAGGCCATTGTCGGCATCTCCATCATCTCTTGAGCTGACTGAAAATTATATACAAGATGATACAAATGATAGGAAAGAGCGTTTCCTATCACTGATCTAGCTTTCGCATCAAGACTAATCAGTTTCTTGTCATCGTCATCATATCTAGTCTCTAGTTTTTTCTTCAAAGGGCCAACGGGAGCATTGTTGACCATAGGTTGGTACATAGGAACATGAGGGCCTTTTTTTAACAATTTTAACGATCTCATAGTCCATGGTTTCAAGAACAATCATGGCCTTAGTTTTCCACATAGCAAAGTTGTGCTCATCAAAAGGAGGAATCTTATTGAGGACAAAAGACTTGGGATTGTAGGAAGTCAACATGATAACATGAGTGTATTAAAAACCTACTCTGATATCAATTAAAGGTTTGTATCGATCGGGTAAACTTCAAGTATAATAACCAACAACAAACTAAACTAAGCAAATAAAGAACAAAAAAATTTAAGAACACAAAGAATTCACCAAATTGTCTTTCACTAAGAAATGGGTTTGTTTGCACCAAGAAAACTAGTTGTCACCAAGACATTCACATTATGGTTTTACCCAAATGTTGAATATATACTACACAATACAATTTTATCCCTTGATTGAAGGGATTGTATCTAATCTATACTAAGAATCGATCCTCATCACAAAGATATTAGATCTACTATCTATTCTATAAATATGTATATATTTACCTAATATACAAAGATTACATAAAATAACTATCTACATGCTGACACTGGTAAGACTTGAGGCACCGACGTTGATGTTGATGTTGGCGTTGGCGCCAGAAGTCAGTGTATAAAGTGTTTGAATCATGAGATCATAAGGTGTGACCTTACAGTAGTGATATAAAGATACATGCATGATGAGAGATTCAAGGAGATGTAGACTGTTAGTCTAAGATATTGTAAGGCATGTTTATGCTTATGTTTCTTGTATCAATTATGACATCCTAAAGTTTTTAATATTCAATGAAAAACATTTTTTTGAAATACGCTTACAGGACCAAAATTTTCAATTATAAATAAACTCTATTTTAAATAAGCTCAAATAAAAATTTTTAAAATGTTCGAGAAATTTGAGATGTCACAGTTTGTCTTATTTTTAGATTACGTTCTCGGTTAGTACTGCGCTAGTAGCAGCCTAGAATCTGGGATGGTTTGTGTGTTTTAGACATGTATGTTTCATTTTGAGATTGGAAAGTGTTGAGAGGGGTGTTGACCGGGTTTCAAAAGTTCGGTGGGATGATTGTTGCATGTATATAGGCCCATCGATGTGTTGGTTACGAGTCTTCAGGATCATGGAGGAATGACAGTGAGAACGGTGTTGTACCATGAGCTTATCTTTCTAATAGTTAGACGGTGTCACAATATACTATTAATCCGCATGTGTACGACTTGTACGGGTGGGACCCAACATGGTATGTGGTTGAGAGTTTTAAGTCCTACTTCTCTGCTATTTTTGGCATAGTTGGATACTTTAGAGCAATGTGGAAAGGCTAATGGAGGCCCAAGGGCCGCATGTTTTAGGCACGTGTTGGGTAGAATGTTGACTTGGTGGAACGTCATGGTTGTACCTCAGTAGTTCCTTACTAAATTTCTTCTTTTGTCAATCCATGGTTGTTTGAGTGAGTCGTGTTGTATGATTTTGGCTACTAGTGATGGAGTACTAGTTTGGGAAATTTTGGATCGTAAGATTCTCTATAGTAACGATGATAGATCTATCAAGTGGTTGTGCGCCTGAACCAGAATGGGAAATTAGTTATGATGAGAGGCTATGTTATGCTCATTGTCATGCTTGTGGGAGTGGTAGAATAGTCATTACTTTTCATGAAATCATTTGAGAAGAAAAATCCCTTCTCGGCATGGTTTCCATATAGAAGATTTGTTGAGTAGTTATGGTCAATATGTTTCAGGTGCTCATTTCTTCGTAGACGACTGTCTTCCTAGTTGAATGGATCGGGATTTATGTATGTCAAAAAAGTGATAATCAGTCTGTGAGTATAGTTTTGGGGGTAGTCAACCGATGGGTTCCTGGTTTTGGGGGTTTGGTCCATGTTTACGGTGTTGGAATTTTTTATTGGAGTGTTTTTGCTAATAATTTGATGGGGTCGTTTGTGGGAGAGAGGAAATTATAGGGCATTGTGTGAAGACAGTTGGTTGGGTATATTCTAGTTTCACTATTTTCGGTTTCATTTGCTTGTGTAAAGCCTATTGTTGAAGTATCATTCTTTTGGTGAGAGGTTTGGGGAATTCTTGGGGATATGCATAGTAGTTATCTTAAACATTCTAGCCAAGGCGGATTTTGAGAACAAAATCTATTTCAAACTGGGGAGAATTGTAACACCCTAACCTCGATGGCATTTTTCCGTTCTTTAATTGGTGGTATTATAGTCGAATGCAAAGTAGAAAGATGGGTCGATGTAGGAAGCCATTAATCACATTTGTTGAAAATATGGAATTTAGCGGAGAGACCTTGGGAAATAGGGTTGTTCAAAACTGATATCCGAAAATTTGGATAGTAGATTTTGATATCCAAATCTATAACTGAAATTTCGAATACAGATTCGGATATCCGGAATTCATATCTTTTGGTCACGAAATTTTAATCCATAAAATTAATGTATTATCCTAGTTGAAATCGATAAAAACCCAACGTGTTGCCAAAGTTGAGATCAAATAAACTCACAATTAAGCTACAGAAAACCATTAAACAACCAATATATGAACGTGTTGATAGTCTACAAGCCAAATTAAAACACAATTTAAAAAAATAGTAACATGTTGTCAACTAACCAACTTGGTCTACAAACAACAACATCGATCTTTTTTATAAAGTTAACATTAATTTAAGGGAAAATGACTTAAAAGGGTAAAGAAGTTCACAAAATATACAAAAAAGAACATTGTTTTCTTTTTAGTATATGAAATACCATTAATGCATATTTTTTGTACACATAATACCAACGAAATACACATGTGTTCAAATGAAACTTTATGGTAACTGGTTACCTCAGGTAAAAAGAAAAATGACTTAAAATGGTAACAAAGTTTCCAAAATGTTCAAAAAATATCATTGTTATTTTAGTACAAAAAATACCATTAAAGTATACCACTTTTGTATAGAATAACAACGAAGTACACATTTTAGTACAAAAAATACCATTGAAGTTTCCAGAATGTTCAAAAAAAAAATCATTGTTGTTTTTTCATTGAACCTTATGTTAACTTCGTTGTTTCCAGATTATGTAAAACACGGTAATCATAGATTATTCACCTTCGTACCGGTTCACACCAGTTGTGCACTCTCTTTCATTCCCTTAGTCAATAAATTTGTATCTAAATACAATCATAAAAAACACATAACTATGAATCCAGCAATTAGGAAGTAAGTCGTTCAAGCGCTCCAAGATATATGCTTCTCTCTCTACTTTGACTATAAATCTTCATCAAATCAGCCACATGATGCTGAGTGTTCTTGGTTGTTCCTCTCTCACTAGTCCGGAGAATTAAACGTAACTCCTACTATCTGCATCCATATTTAGGAATTCTCATGACATAATGTCACACTTGTTTCTCCTTTGTGCATCTCTTATGTCGCAACACTAATGAAAAATAACCTTGATGTATAGTATGTGTGTGTGTGTGTGTGTATATATATATATATATATATATATATATATATATATATATATATATATATATATTAGGTTTGAGGCATATAATGCGATCAGGAAACAAGAACGTTTAACTAAGGTTATTATCCACTTACTTCTCATGTTACCACAAGAACGATCAAGTAAGGAAATGAAAGAGATTGCACAAGTGTTGTGAACTGATATGGCGGTGCATCGTACCGGTGACTGTGTTTTACATAATCCGACAACAACGAAGTTAACAAAAAATGTGGTATTTTTTAAACAATTTCGAAATTTCGTTATGTTTTTATGTCATTTTTCCGTTTACGTGAATTAACCAGTTAAGATAAGGTTTTATTTGAACAAATGTGTACTTCGTCGGTATTCTGTGTACAAATAATATACTTTAATGATATTTTTTATACTAAAAAACAACAATGGTCTTTTTTGAATATATTGGAAAGCGGGTAACCTGATAGTTACCTATAATAGCCGGTTCAATAGTACTTTGTGTACAAAAAAACAAAAATGGTATTTTTTTGTACATTTTAAGAACTTAGTAACCTTTTTAATTCATTTTCCCTGTGTTTAAATGAACATTGAACTAAATGAACATAACATGTCATTATAGATCTACGCAAAATAGCAAAAACACTTAGAATTAATAAGATAAAATATAAAAAAATAATTAAAAAACATATATTTCTAACTTATAGTCTTCCAAGTTCACATATTAGCATAGTAAAATAAAATATAAAAAAATCATAATTTCGGATACCGATATCTGAAATATCCGAAAATATATAAATGACTATCCGTATCTGAATCTGAAATTTCAGATATCCGAAATTTCAGATAGCGTCAGATTCGGATATCTGATATTTCAGAACAGGTTTTTTTGAAAACCCCTAGAGAATCACCTCTTCGGGGTGTGACGCGTCTCCGACCCAGTGTGTAACTAATGCAAAAATTGTCACAAGTCGTTAACCGTTAAAAGTGCCAAAACGCCAAGTATGGTAGAGTTAATATATAATATTTATCAATCTAAACTAAAAATACAAGATTCCGTATTAAGGTATAACAAAAAAATCAGCCAAATCGTCTACAATCTACATAAAATAGTGTGCAAAAAATTATGTTATTTTGAAGAAATAATAATATATTTCGAAAGTACATGTCTTCACGATCCCGAAATATAAGTTCGTAATGATCTGACTCCGTATGAACTAATTATTATTTTTATAAAATATAAAACTCTACCCAAAACAAAAAGTTACAACGTCAAAATATTATGAAGAGAACGGTTGGCTTTTAGCTAAAGTCACCATAAGGAGAATTCTAATACTCCTCAAAATAAAATTTTTGAGACAAAGACTACCAAAAACGAAATTTGTAAGAGAGAAATATGATTTTTATAAAATCATTTAAATGTATAAAAATAAGGGCTAAAAATTAGTTCAGATTTAGCCAATGCAACCTAAAGGAATGTTGCAGTACGCGTGGATATAAAGAACATTAAAAACGGAGTTTGTATGAAGAAGTTACGTAATTTACAAAAAACAAAGCTTTTCGACGTGTGCGTGCGCACATCAGACACGGCGCACAAACGTTCCGGAAGTAGGCACCGCGGACTAGGGTTAGTAGGACACATGTTAATAAGAATGGTCCATGTCGATTGAGCATGGCGTGCCCCTATGATCCAGACTATAAAAGACAGCACAAGTCTCTCATTTTCCTCAAAACTATTTCACAAATTAGTTTCAACTGATTTCTTTCTTTTCATACATATTTCTTTAGGAAATAATTGTTATTATTATATTAAATAGTATTCCCCTCGAACCCTCACAGTCCCAAACCCTTGACCACTTTTTAGCAAGAAGAAAATATCGAATAAGGCACTCTACGATGGTGAGTTTCACGGCTCCCTTTTTCTCCAATTTTTTTTATCAAATATAGGGGGGGGGGGGGGGGAGGGGGAATACATGAATAATTATTTCTAATAACTATTATATTGTTATTATCATTGTACTATAAAATTTGATATTTTTATACAATACATTTTATATCACTATTCTGCTCAAATAACATGGTAGATATTATACCATATCGTTACTATACTAAAACATATGAATAAGTATTTCTAACAACTATTATATTGTTATTATCATTGTACTATAAAATTTGATATTTTTATACAACATATTTTATATCACTATTCTGCTCAAATAACATGGTAGATATTGTAACATCTGTGTTTCTGGGCTTGTCATTAATGTTGATATAATAGTCTAGGTTAACATTTGTAACCCATTTTGAAATAATAGAAGTGTATTATTTGAGTATTATGTGTTTTGTGCTTAATTGCTTAATTATGTGGGTTGATTAATTAAGAATAAAAATAAGCGTCAAAATTTAAGTGTAAAATAAACTTGATATCTTTGGTTAATGTTGTAGTAGTTGAAACGAGGTTTTCGAATATATATAGAACGCCCAAATCTGACTTCGTATAAGGAAGTTATGATTTATCGAAGTTTCGGCTTAGCGGTATGCAGCCTGAAATACTCGATTTAAGATCGAGCGGATTTTAGCCGAAGCAATCTAAACGAGGATCGAAGGTCTCGTTGTTGGTATCGAAGCGATAAAAAGTTAGGTGAGAACGAACATCAAATGAAGAAGTTATGAATTTATAACGAAGTTTTTCTATCCCGGCGTATTAAAAATAAATAATAAAATAAAGTCAAAATTAGCCGACGGAGTCTAAACGAAAGTTGTAGAGCGTAGTCTCACCTACGCGTGGATATAAAGAACATCGAAAACGGAGTTCGTATGAAGAAGATATGAATTTCCGAAGTTTATTAAATATTTTGTATTTAAATTTAATCTTTAATTCGGATGATTATCCGAAGGAGTCACTGATCTGATTCGAAGTACGCCCTGCGTACAGCGAAGCATGACGACCTTCGCACTTGAGTTCTTCGGATGACGAACGCCATGACGTTTCGGAGCAGTACGCCCCACGTACTCCGAGGCTCCAACCTCCTATAAATAGGATGCGAGGGCAGCCGAGTTCTTTTGCTCTTTTCTCTCTTCTCTCTCCCGTTTTGCCTCGATTTGCGTGCCAGAAATACCCCGAAGCCCCGGTATTATTCTCGAGCCCGGAAGCAAGTCCCGAGATCCCGATGATCCCGAGAAGTGCGGTTCCCGAGCCGAAGCTCTGCCCGCGAGAAGTTCGATTTTTGTAAAGATCTTCCAGATCTGCTGAGGATTACTACTTCTGCAAGCCGTAGTGTTGTCTGATCGTCTTCTGATCAAGTGTGTATACTACTACAAGTATGGTTCGAGTGTATTAAGTATATTGTTGTTTATATGTGTGAGTGCGTAGGTACTTTCTTCTAACGCATGATTATGAAGTATTTTATATGAAATACGTGTTATGTGTATAATTTTCTTGTTATATGTGTGAATGTATATTCATTCTCTTCCGTCTCATAGATCTGAATTGCTTTCTATGAAATACGTGTTATGTGGGTGTGCCTCATATGTTATGTGGAATATATATTGAATGAAAATGCTATACAGGTTTTTAAACTATGTATAAAAATATATATTTTTATTTACTAATATGTTGGGTAGAACATGGGTAGATAGTTGGTGTGAAATAAACAGATGAGAGGCCTCGATGTTGTTGTTGTTGTTGATCTAGTTATTCAGCGGAGTATGGATAACGACCACGAACTCTTTCTAGACAGTCCAGTGGAACGCTAGCAGGTTCATAACCTGTAGGTGTTGTGAACGATGTGTTCACCAGTGTACTCTATCCCCCTCATGGTTGCCTTTAGGATATCTATTGTTGAGGAAACCCCTTAGCAGTGATGTCCGTCCCGATGAAAATCCTAGATTAGGTCCCTTGAGATAGATGTTGTTTTTGGGACGTAAAGTGAGGACAACGGGAATGGGTAATCGGGATAGTGATTGGTTGGTGAATTTAAATATAATTAATTTATTGTGGGTTGAAAACCCTATATGCTCACCAGGCTCCCAAGCCTGACCCACTCAGTTTTATTTGTATTACAGGAAATGGCGCGAGGGCATAAGATGGTTGAATCATCAAGTTGTTTTGTTTACAAGTCTGTATATGTATATATTTGTTGAATGACTTGTAATGTTATCATTTATGCTTTATGGTCTGTATCGGAACATGACATCCCGAGTTTTGATTATACAATGAAAATGCATCTCTTGATGAAATGCTTTGATAAATATTATTTTATCATGTTTTGTTTTGGGAACAAATTCCGCAACACTTTTAAATCAAAAACATTTACTCTGAAATTATTTTAAAAAGCATAAATGAAAATCGGTCTTTTCTTGCCGAGATTTTGGGGATGTCACAGATATTATACCCTATCGTTACTATACTAAAACCTTGAGGATATAATATTATTTCTATTAGATACTCTTCCCAATTTTCAAAGATAACATTATACCTAGTCGTTACTCTGCCAAAGCGTCATAGATAATATTTACACTACGTCATTGTAATGTTCGATAATATTAGTATATTATGTCGTTGCTACACTCAATTCAAACGGATAATAGTAGTATATTATATACCATTGCAACATTCGATTTAAACAGATAATAGTAGTATATTATGACATTGCAAGACTGTAACATCCCGATGATGAGCTATTTTAAGTTTTAACCTTAAGTATGAAAGAGCATTGCATTTTGACCCTTGCATTTGAAATGATTTCAAGAATGGCATATTGTGGGATTTTGGTAATTTTGGCTAGGATTAGTACACTGAGCGTACGTTGTGTACATTAGGCGTACTAGGGTAGACCATAGTACGCTGAGCGTACACCAAGAACGTAGGGCTTACGTGGGTAACCTTCAAACCCTAATTTTTAGGGTTTTGTCCATATTTAAGCATCATTATCTCTCATTTCCCATTCCTCACCAGCCTCCATTTGAGAAAAACGACTCCTAAGTGAGAAAAGTGCATCTTGAGCTTATCTTTGTGTTTTGTGGCATTCTTGAAGAAGTAAAAGGTGGTGAGAAGAGCTTGGAGCTTGGAAGCAACTTGGATCTGAGATTATCACCTTGCAAGCAACCTCCGGGAGGTAACAAGTTCATAAGTTGATCACTCTACCTTGTAGATCTAGCCATTTCTTCATTTAGGGAACTTTTGGTCCCAAATATGGTGACTCTTGAGCATGACATGATCTTAGCCAAATAAGTCTTCCTTTTAGACCTTATGAGGGGTCTTGAGTCATAAAAATGTGGTCTTGATGTTTAGTTTTTCTCTATGCATGATCTAGAAGGTCTTAAGGCATTAAGTTGTTGGTATTTTGTGTATTAAGCACCTAATGGACATGTAAGGTCACAAAGTTTGAAATTGTATGACTCTTAGTGGTATTTTAGCCTAGGATCTGAAGTTTGGATGTAAGAGCTTAGTGCATTAAGCTCTTATTGAGAAAAGAAGATTATGGGCGTACGTCGTACGTACCTTAGCGTACGCAGTCAAACTCCTGACTCCGATCAAAGCAGGATTACGCCCAACGAAGGAGTTGAGTACGCCCTGCGTACTTAGTTGAGTGGACCAAGCTGACTCCTTGACCCGTTGACTTTGACATTGATTTGTTTTGACCAAGTTTAACTTAAGGGTATTTTGAGCTATTGTTAAGGCTTGGTCTCTATCTGTTGAATAAGTGACCCATGGATCCGGTATTTGGAGCATTATCTTGTTCAGCTATTCGTGAGACTGTGAGGTGAGTTTCCTCACTACTCTTGTGGGTCGAAGGCACCAATTCCGACCCCATTAGTTATGTATCTTGGTATATAGGATTTTGCTATACATTAATGATATATAGATCTGCCTGCTATTTTATGGACTGATTATATGATTACCTGCTATAATATATATATATATATATATATATATATATATATATATATATATGTTATTTTTTGTGTGCCTGTCGACATGGTATGGTGGGGGTTTATACTGCACCGCTTTGTGTTGCAAGTCAATAGACGGGGGCATTCCAACAGGAAGGTTGAGGGCAGGGGGTAATCCAACAAGGAGGTTGTGGGCCTACTATGTATTGGGCATTCCAACCATAAGGTTTAGGGCCGGGGCATTCCAACCGTAAGGTTGTGTGCCAAGGGTAATCCAATTAGGAGGTTTTGGACATGATATTTGTTTGATTATATGTTTGTGTGGTGGTACTTTGGGGGAACTCACCAAGCTTTGGCTTACAGTTTTGGTTTGCAGTTTCAGGTACTTCTGAGGATCGTGAGAAGTCGCAGGCGTGATCGCACACAACTTCTTGTTTTGTCACTGGATCTTGGAGAAAACCTTTGATTTGAAAGAATACTTTGAAAACAATGACTATTTTGTAAACAACGATGATGAATGGACGATTTTTGAAAATTTTAAATAATTATGATTTTTGAGTGTTTCATACACTCGATTCAAACTTATAACATTAGTATATATTATACCGTTGCAACTTTTGATTCAAATAGATAATATTATGCATGGTCATTACTCTACCAAAGCTTCATAGATAATATTTACACTACATCATCTTTATGTTCGATAATAGTATTATATTATGTTGTCGCTACACTCGATACAAATAAATAATAGTAGTATATTATATGATTGCAACATTCGATTCAAACGGATAATATTAGTATATTATGTTGTCGCTACACTCGATTCAAACGTATAATAGTAGTATATTATACCATTGCAACATTTGATTTAAACAGATAATAATAGTATACTATGTCGTCGCTACACTCAATTCAAACGGATAATAGTAATATATTATGTCATCGCTACATATGATTCAAACGGATAATAGTAATATATTATGCAGTCACTATACTCGATTCAAATGAATAGTAGTCTATTATGTCGTCACTACACTCGATTAAAACAGATAATAGAAGTCTATTATGTCGTCGCTACACTAGATTCAAATGGATAATAATAGTCTATTATGATGTCGCTACACTCAATTCAAATGGATAATAGTAGTCTATTATGCCGTCACTACGCTCGATCTAAACGAATAATAAGGTATATTATGCCGACACTATGCCCGATTCAAATGGATAACTAAAGTATGTTATGTCATCACTCAACTCGAATAAGGGTTATGTCGTCACTCCACCAGTTGGCTTCACTAAGAATATCCATTTAAATATAGTTATATCTTAATTATAATTACACCATAAAACATTGAGATTTCATTTTCAGCATAAGTACACCATGTATAGGTGAAGGTTGGAAGGTATCCGATTAACCTACATTGAGTATGAAAGTTTACTCTCAGTCAGTCTACTCTATATATAAGAGTACACTCTTTGCAATAAGTACACACTTAAGACATGGATACGCTAATAGTACATAGGATAAATGTGAATTATAGAAGGCATGGCACCTATAAATAATAGAATACTATTTTCAAATAAAATAATCAAAATCCTTATACAACTTAACAAACATACATATAGAAAAGGTATTTTCAAAGTATAAATAGCCAAACCTATGAACTCACCAACATTATGTTGACCTTTCGGAACCACATGTATTCCTAGGAAACTAAGAGATTGAAGATTGCACCTCCGGAAGTAGTGGTTGATCGACGAAGCTATCAAAGACTTGTTATCACTATAGTTGTAACTAAGTTTCAAAGCACCTTTTTTATTAGAACTTCTAGTATTTTAGAAATACATTCTGATGTAATATTTTTATCCATAATAGAAGTGATATTTATGTTATATATATATATATATATATATATATATATATATATATATATATATTGTTTTTTACTGTTCAACGTATTTTCAATATTTGTGATCCAACGTTCTAATGTCGCACAAACCAAAGTTTATGCCACAGGCCAAGGGTGTGACACAGTAGGTTGGACTTGTTTTTAGGATTTTAAGGCTATTTAAGGTACATTAACTCCAAGGGATTGTCATTTCTCAGCTTCCATTAATGTAGAACGTCCCTTGAGAGAAACTGACTTGTTGAGGTGATTCTGATTTGTTCAACTATTTTTGTTGACGCGATTCCCAATTCCATCTATTTTTGTAGAGGCGATTCTGACTTGTTCATCGGCAACTGATCTAGTTCGTGAAATATATAAAATTCTTGATCGTTCCTTTTACTAGTCTTCTCGGCTGGAGTAAAAAAAGATTATATGCTCTGCTCCAACTCCTTCTTCTCCTGTAGGATAGGGTCGTTGTTGGTCCCTTTTTGCACTAAAAAACTAGTCAAAGCAACTAACTGTTTACGTACGAAATTTACGGAACAAGGATAAGAAAGTAGGTGGGATAAAAAAAGAGCGAGGTACGGTGAGAAAGCTCACCCCTTCCTTTAGACAATAAAGCCTTCTTTTAGATCCCATCCCCTAGATAAATCAACAAGAAATGCTACAAGCCATTGTTGTTCTTTTAACCCCTACGCTTGGTGATGGCACTACCTTGGATACGCCAACCCAACTAGTAAGGGAGTGAGTCTTCCCAAAGACGCGCTTAAGAAGCAGAGTTTCACTCGAGAAAAAAGGTTTCGACTGAAACCGTTCTCAGACAGAATCGAATGAATTCTAGTTGCATCGGATCTAGAGATTTGTTGCCGGTTCCGATAGAAGGAAAGGAGTAAAGTTTAGGCTTTACAAAATAGTTTTTGAACTCGAGGTTGGTAATCAAATGAAGCTGCTCAGTTTTCTAGCATAGCGGAGTGAGATATATCGAAGAATGAACTTAGCTTTCAACCACGGGGTCCTTTAGGAAGTCGATTGCCCATTTGCTTCCACTGACTTATGTCGTGAAGATATCTCCAACCCGTCAATGAAATGAAGAGAAGGGCTTTCCTCTTCGATCCTATCCTATGAGCCATCAACAATTTTTATGTTTTGAGACTTCGGCATTGAATCTTATGTATACTTTGATCTTGAATATGATTATGGTTTTACGAATAAATGGTTTTACCTTGAATATAATTTTATAAAAATGGGTAATTATCTTTAATTAAAAACGGATAATTTATTGTGAAAATGAGACGTGATGAAACGACTATGTGATAATAAAGACTATGTGCTAGTTGTTGCGAAATAAATATAAACATAATTAATAACGAATACATAACGCAAAGGAGTAAGCTTAAAATAAATAAACGTTATAAACATAATATTGAGAGAAATGTAATATCATTAACACAATAATATGACTTAGGTCGATAATGATCCATACTTACAAACCTTGGCAAGGTTGATTATTGATACGGATAAGGAAACATTATTTATAGGGATAACGAAAGAGGATCTATTATAATTAGAAAATACCCCGACACTATGTTGCGGGCTTGAAACAATTTAGTGTGTCAGGAAATTGTAACATGCAAGTTTTATGATCGATGATTTGTTTTTTTTTAAATTATTGGTTGTTTTCTAATTTTTCTTCTACGCACAATGAGGAAGATGACTCAGCCATGAGGTCGGAAGTTATCAAATGTTGTGGCAAAAGGGCAAAAAAAGAAAATTTTAGTATTCATAATTAGTCTTAGAAACTAAAAATATCAAAATAGACAAAGAAGTGTGAAAATAGTTTAAAACATAAGAACTTTATTATTTCTAAGCACATTGAGAATTAATAATACATATATAATAGAAAGTTCAATAGACTTTGTGTAAAAAAAAACAACAATGGTCTTTTTTTGTGCATTTTATGAACTTTATAGTCTTTTTAATTCATTTCCCTATGTTTAAATTAACATTGAACTAAATGAACATAACATGTCATTAGCAACCATGACTTACTTAGATCTATGCAAAATAGCAAAAACACTTACAATTAATAAGATAAAATATAAAAAAATAATTAAAAAACATATATTTCTAATGTATGGTCTTCCAAGTTCACATATTCAAGTACTAAGATAAAATATAAAATAAAAATCATAATTTCGGATACCGATATCCGAAATATCCGAAAATATATAAAATCCGTATCTGAATCTGAAATTTCAGATATCCGAAATTTCAAATAGCGTCAGATTCGGATATCTGATATTTCAGAACGGGTTTTTTTGAAAACCCCTTGCGAATCACCTCTTTAGGGGTGTGACGCGTCTCCGGCCCAGTGTGTAACTAATGCAAAAATTGTCACAAGTCGTTAACCGTTAAAAGTGCCAAAACGCCAAATATGGTAGAGTTAATATATAATATTTATCAATCTAAACTAAAAATACAAGATTCCGTATAAAGGTATAACAAAAAAAAACAGCCAAATCATCTACAATCTACATAAAATAGTGTGCAAAAAATTATGTTATTTTGAAGAAATAATAATATATTTCGAAATCTTCACGCTCCCGAAATATAAGTTCATAATGATCTGACTCCGTATGAATTAATTATTATTTTTATAAAATATAAAACTCTACCCGAAACAAAAAGTTACAACTTCAAAAGATTACGACAACAACGGTTGCCTTTTAGCTAAAGTCACCGTAAGGAGAATTCTAATACTCCTCAAAATAAAAAATTTGAGACAAAGAGTTCCAAAAACGAAATTTGTAAGAGAGAAATATGATTTTTTATAAAATCATTTAAACGTATAAAAATAAGAGTACACTCTTTGGAATAAGTACACACTTAAGACATGGATACGCTAATAGTACATAGGATAAATGTGAATTATAGAAGGCATGGTACCTATAAATAATAGATTACTATTTTCAAATAAAAGAATCAAAATCCTTATACAACTTAACAAAAATACATATAAAAAAGGTATTTTCAAAGTATAAATAGCCAAACCTATGAACTCACCAACATTATGTTGACCTTTCGGAACCACATGTATTCCTAAGAAACTAAGAGATTGAATATTGCACCTCCGGAAGTAATGGTTGATCGACAAAGCTATCAAAGACTTGTTATCATTATAGTTGTAACTAAGTTTCAAACCACCTTTTTAATTAGAACTTCTAGTATTTTAGAAATACATTCTGATGTAATATTTTTATCCATAATAGAAGTGATATTTATGTTATATATATTGTTTTGTACTGTTCAATGTGTATTCAATATTTGTGATCAAACGTTCTAATGTTGCACAACCCTAAGTTTCTGCCACATGCCAAGGGTGTGACACAATAGGTTGGACTTGTTTTTAGGATTTTTAAGGCTATTTAAGGTACATTAACTCCAAGGGATTGTCATTTCTCAGCTTCCATTAATCCAGAACGTCCCTTGAGAGAAACTGACTTGTTGAGGTGATTCTGATTTGTTCAACTATTTTTGTTGAGGCGATTCTTAATTCCATCTATTTTTATAGAGGCGATTCTGACTTGTTCATCGGCAACTGATCTAGCTCGTGAAATATATAACATTTTTGATCATTCATTTTACAAGTCTTCTTGGCTAGAATAAAAAAAGATTATATGCTCTGCTCCTACTCCTTCTTCTCCTTTAGGATAGGGTCGTCGTTGGTCCCTTTTTGCACTAAAAAACTAGTCAGAGCAACTAACTGTTTACATACGAAATTTACGGAACAAGGATAAGAAAGCAGGTGGGATAAAAGAAGAGCGAGGTATGGTGAGAAAGCTCACCCCTTCCTTTAGACAATAAAGCCTTCTTTTACACCCCATCCCCTAGATAAATCAATAGGAAATGCTACAAGCCATTGTTGTTCTTTTAACCCCTACGCTTGCTGATGGCGCTACTGATGGGTTTTGGACATAAGAACTTTCCCTATGTGCACATACAACCCTATAGCTTGGATCTAGGTTTCACTAATTGAACATGCAACATATCCAAGACTTTCATGGCTAGATCTAATGTAAACTAACAATCAAAACATATGAAAATAGATCTAGAATAATACCTTGAGTTACTTGCTTGAAAACCTTCTTCTTCTTGGAGCTTAGAGTCACAAATGTCACTCCTCTAATGGCTTACAAACACCAACTAGAAAGAAGATGATTTGAGAGGGATGAGGAAGAGGGAAATCGGCTCTAGGGTTACTCCAATAACAAGGCTGGCTGATTTCCTCAACCCTATGGGTCTATTTATACTGTGAGCTCCTAGGGTTTCACCCTAAAACCCTAATTGGATAACTTATCCTCAAAGTAATCCAAATCCTCTTCTAGATAAGGCCTTGGACGATTTCTAGGTGATCCACATCCCTAAAATCCTCCAACCCATATCCATAAGGGTTATCAGCTCAAAATACAACTTTCACACATTTGACAGTTTATACCCATTTATTCAATTAATCTCTTTAAGTCACCAAATTAATTCCTAATTAATTTATGACTTATATTAATCAAATAATATTATTATTATTTTAACATATTATTTTTATAATACATTAATAATAATATCTCTTCTCTCTAAATCACCCTATCAAGTTGCGATGGTTAAGGCAACCCAAAAGGACCATGCACAATCGGGTCGAGTACTTACCAAATATAGTTACAGCCTTAGACACTAATCCAACAGTCTCCCACTTGGATAAGTCTAGTAACTATAAACGCAAACACAATACGATTAGCAATCATAGCTCTCAAAGACGCTGTCAACTCTGATCTTATCAGTAACCTGTCCTTTAGATAAGGGATCGTACAGCCCTCTGTTTTGATATCGTGCAGACGATTTCATGAAACATTGTCATACTCAATGTCCAGCAACTATTTTCTTGATCTCAGATTTATTTGACATAGAACTTAATTGAACACATCAATTCAGTCCTGACCGGGCCCGACACATAAGTCAAATCAAATCATCGAGCGGCCGTGATATCGCTTTTACCCTCTTAGAATAAAAGTAACAGATAAACTTCGACTTATATGCATTTACTTATCGACTAACCAACTATACACAACAATGCGTTTTATGACATCAATTTACTGATGCGATTTCGCATTATCAATGTACAACCAATTAGTAAATAATAAACCATATATTTAGGTTTTAAGACCATATGATATTATCGTCTTGCGATCACTTCCAAGGTGATTCTAGCAAGCACGAGTTTATTCCAATGCTCAAAACTTGTTCATAAGCACTCGTGGACGTTGTAGCAAACCTTTGCTATGTCAAATACCATTTAGACAATCTACACACCAATTCACGACAATCGTCATTCATACCTACTTCCAACATATGAATGATTGTGGACTGTTTGAATAATTTGATTATTCTTAATAAACTCAATTATTCTGGAAGTCAAAACATGCAAAGTGAAACAATAGCTAAACGATTAACATAAGATAGTAACTTTACTTATAAATAATACTCTTTTATTTAATCATCAAATGTCAATTACATTAATCTATTACACGTTTCTAATGTTATCTAATCTAAACTAATATCATCCTTCAGCCCAATACTCTTAGCATGCTGCAAGTGCTTAACCCTACTCAGTCCCTTCATAAGCGGATCTGCTGGGTTATCTTCTGATGATATCCTCTTAACCACGAGGTGTCCTTCTTCTACTCGATGTCTAATAAAGTGATATTTTCTGTCGATATGCCGAGATCTACCATGATCCCTCGGTTCCTTGGTCAAGGTAACCGCTCCTTTATTATCACAGAAAATCTCCATGGGATCCTTTATCGCAGGTACAAATCCAAGATCGCCAATGAAGTTCTTCAACCATATTGCCTCCTTTTACGCTTCGCTCATTGCAATATACTCTGATTCGCACGTTGAATCAGCTACAGTTTCCTGTTTGGAACTTTTCCAAGTTACCGTTCCTCCATTAAGGGTAAAGACCCATCCCGACTGCGAATGGTAGTTGTCCCTGTCGGTCTGGAAACTGGCGTCACTATACCCTCGCACCTTTAAGTCATCACTCCCTCCGAGGACTAGAAACTATTCCTTGGTCCTCCGAAGGTACTTAAGGATGTTCTTGACCGCAATCCAATGCGCTTTTCCAGGGTTCCCTTGATATCTATTGACCATGCTCAAATCAAAGGCCACATCAGGGCGAGTACAAGTCATAGCGTACATGATTGAGCCAACTGCGGAAGCGTAAGGTACTCGGCTCATCTCAGCTATCTCGGCTTCGGTACTCGGACTTTGAGTCTTACTCAACTTGGTATTACTTTGTATCGGTAGTTCTCGCTTCTTCGAGTTTTCCATACTAAAACGTTTTAGTACCTTATCCAAGTAAGTATTCTGACTAAGTCCTATTAGTCTCTTACGTCTTTCTCTCACTATCCTTATTCCCAAAATATAGGAAGCCTCTCCGAGGTCCTTCATAGCAAAACACTTCCCGAGCCAGGACTTAACTTCCTGTAGAGTCGGGATGTCGTTTCCCATGAGCAGTATGTCATCGACATACAAGACGAGGAAGCTAACTATACTCCCACTGGCTTTGACA